>NC_067401.1:214705000-215445000 GCF_016432865.1 Antechinus flavipes | reverse complement strand
GATAACAATAAAATCAAAAAGACCCACACTCTTTAAGTATTTCCATAAGAAATATAGTTCTCATGAGTTCTTTTCTTTCTTTCTTTTTTTTTTTTTTTTTTTTTTTTTTTTTTTTTTTTTTTTGCTTTTCTTGAGTTCTGTGTTTGGTCATCAAATTTTTTATTCAGTTCTGCTCTTTTCATCAGAAATAAATGAAATTCACCTGTATTGTTGAATGTTCTTTTTCTTCACTGAAAGATAATGATCAATTTAGCTGGATAGTTGATTCTTGCTACAAGTGCCTCTGCCTTTCAGAATGTCTGATTCCAGGCTCTTCCATCCTGTAAAGTGGAAGCTGGTAGATACTGGGTAATTCTGATTGTGTCTCCTAGATATTCAAGTTGTTTCTTTTTGGCTGATTGCAATATTTTTTTCTTTATCCAATAATTTCAGAATTTAGCTTTGATATTCCTTGGAATTTCATTTTTGGGTTTCTTTCAGGAGATGATTAGTGAATTCTTTCAATGTCTATTTTAAATTCAGGTTCTAGGACATCAGGGCAGTTTTCCTGAAAGATAATGTCTAGGCTTTTTTTTTCTTAATCATGTTTTTCAGGAAGTTCAATAATCCTTACATTGTCTCTCCTAGTTCTATTTTCCAGGTCAGTTGTTTCTCTAATTAGGTATTTTACAGTTTTTCTATTTTTTTTTCCATTTTGGGAGGGTTTGTTTGATGGATTATTGATGTGTCATTGAGTCATTCATTTCCATTTGTTCAATTGTAATTTTTAGTGAATTATTTTCCTCAGTTACATTTTATATCTCCTTTTGTATTTGGCCAAGTGAATTTTTAAATGAATTGTTTTGTTCAATTTATTTTTTCCATTTCACAAATTTTGTTTTTCAAGTAGTTGTTTCTTTTTCCATTTCAATAAATCTATTTTGTAAGGGTTTTTCTCCAGATAATTTCCATGTTTCCTTTTCCAAATCCTCTTGTAAAATTCTCATTTCCTTTCTCCATTTTTTTTCTAACTCTTTTAAGATCCTTTTTGAATTCTTCTAAAAGAGCCTATTGAGATAAAGACCAATTCATATCACCTTTTGGGGCTTCCTCTGGAGATAATTTGCTTTTTGTGTCCTCAGGATTTGAGGTCTGTTCTTCTCTTTCTTCATAAATACAATCTATGCTCAGAGTTCTTCTTTTTTTTCTTTTTCTTTCTTCCTTTCTTTCTTTCTTTCTTTTTCTTTTTTTGCTCATATTTTTAAAAGGTTGAGGCCTGTATTTAGGGAAAAGGGGAAATTATTCAAGCTTCTTGTACAGGTTACAATGGTTGTGCTGGTCTGGTGCTGACTAAATTTTAGTGCTGGGTGTGTGTGGCCATGTCCTTCAATATTCTTGGGTTTAGGGGCTAACTATTTGCCTTTTATATTTATGTTGGATGTCTTAAAGCTAATCTGCTAATGTACTGGCTTGAAACCAGGACAGAGTAGCAAACAGTGTCTGTAGAATCCTACTGGTAGATTACCTGGAGCCCACACTGCCCTGTTTCTCTGTACTGCCCATGCTAGGGTGCCTGCCTTCAGTCTTCCTCCCTCTGTGCCTGTTTGAAACAGACCTTTTCTGAACTTCTTCCAAATTATTTTCTGCTGGGAATTTGTTACACTCCAAATATTTATGGGTTCTGTCACTCCAAAACCAAGTCAGAGACTTGATTTGCTGTTAATTTGAGGGACATATAGGAGAGCTCAGATATAGACATGTCACCTCTCCACCATCTTGGCTCCAACCTGCCTACTTCTGTTTCTTTCCAATAGAAATGGTTCAAAGTCTCTTAATTTCCTGAAGATCCATTGCCTCCCCTGAAACATGATACTGAGTCTCACTGTGTAGTTAACTCATGTTTGTAACTTTAGGCCCTTTGCCTCCCGGAATATGATATTTCAGGCACTCCAATCCTTTATTATAGTAGCTGCCAGATCCTGGGTAATTCTGACTGTTACTCTTTGATATTTGAATTTTGTTTTCTGGTAGCTTGCAGTATTTTTTTTTCCCTTGAGATTTCAGTTTTGGAGTTTTGTAACACTTTTCCTTGGCAGTTTCCTTTTGGGTCCTCTTTCTGAGAATGGTTGGTGGATTCTTTCAATGAGTAGTTCCACTGTTTCAAAAATATCTGGGGAGCTTGCTTTGATGATCTCTTGAAGAATGGTATGTGGCCTCGTTTTTGCTCATGGCCTTCAGATATACTCATAATTTTAAAATTGTCTCTTCTGGATCTGTTTCCAGGTTTGCTGTTTTTTATTTTTTTTATTTTTTTTATGAAATATTTCACATTTTCTTTTACTTTTTCATTCTTTTTAGTTTGTTAAACTGATTCTTTATGTTTCACTCTTAGTGTCATTAACCTCCATTTGCCATGTTCTAGTTTTTAATGTGATTTTCTTCAGTTAGCTTTTATATCTTTTTTTATTTTTAAAATAAAATACCATGAATTTAGCATTTCACAGTGGAAAATGAAAAAAAAAGTGCTTTAAAGAATATAACATCCAATTGTTTTTTTTTTTTTTATTTCTGATTACCAAAATGAACAAAAAATTGGCAGTTAAAACATTACCTGTTGACATATAAAAATAATTCTAGATTTTTAAAAAAAGTAAATGATATGCCCACTGCAGCTTTTCTCTGCCTTCCTGCCTTCCTTCCTTCCTTCCTTCCTTCCTTTTTTCCTTCCTTGTGCCTCATCCCAAAGAAGATCCTTATCTGCTCAAAATCTTACAATAAAGAGTTACCCGCAGCACTAAGAGATTAAGCCACTTGTCCAGGATTACACAGCCATAATTTATTAGGGGTAGACTCTAAAACTATGTTCTTCCAAATTAAATTCTTTTTTATATATCACTGGACAATTAAGCAAATTTTGCACTCTAATACCTATTTAATATCATTAAATATAGTTTTTTTTTTTTTTAATATAGTATCTGCTATAAAAAATACACTTCAAAAAACTTCCTTACTTTTAATGCTTACATATGAATACTCTTATATACATAGACTTTTTTATAAATATTTTATAGAATTGAGAAAGTATTTAAATTAGTGAAATAACCTTTTGGGGAATAAAGACAGTATCTGTGATTTATTTTCCTATTCATTTAAAATTCACCTCACCCTATATTTTTCTTGAACAACAATTATGGATAGCTTTTAAATTGTGTCACCTCAACTACAAGCTTCTTTAAAATATATTTAAAATAGCTTAGCTATTTTTATTAACTTCTATCTACCAAAAAAAAAAATCACAGAGTACCATAAACTGAAAACTAGGCCAGGCCTCAGAATCTATCTAGTTGAACTCCCTAGTTTTGAAAAATGAGGAAATTGAAGTTAGGGGAATGTTGTAGTTTTCTTGAGGTCATATAAGTGGTAAATATAAAAGGTAGGATTGAATGCAAAAAATCTGACAATAAAGTTAATGTTTCCAGTGTAACATGTTACACTGGGTAATGAAGTAGTTTAATCTAAATGTTTTGGTTTCAACACAATTGTCACTGAAAACATCAATCTAAATCCTATTAGATTTGTTGCATTCTCTCTGTTGCCCACTCAGCTCTCTGAAAGATCTGGACTAGCAGGCACTTCAAGATCTTTAGGTTTGTTTTCTTCTCAATTATTTTCTCCCTTTATTAAGATAATTGTACTTATTGTCTTCCATTTAATTTACTGCTTCCTATGTGATGGATTTTGGTTCATAAATTGAAATTAATTGATGGATTTTTTTTCTTATTTATGCACACAATACTGCACAACAACATATCTTTTTTTTTTTAATAGCTTTTTACTTACAAATTATATGTATGGGTAATTTTACAGCATTGACAATTGCCAAACCTTTTGTTACAATTTTTCCCCTCCTTCCCCCCATCCCCTCCCCTAGATGGCAGGATGACCAGTAGATGTTAAATATATTAAAGTATAAATTAGATACACAATAAGTATACATGACCAAACCATTATTTTGCTGTACAAAAAGAATCGGACTCTGGAATATTGTACAATTGGCCTGTGAAGGAAATCCAAAATGCAGGCAGGCAAAAATATAGGGATTGGGAATGTACTGGTTCTTAGTTGTCTCCCAGAGTTCTTTTGCTGGGTGTAGCTGGTTCAGTTCATTACTGCTCCACTGGAACTGATTTGGTTCATCTCATTGCTGAAGATGGCTTCAGAATAGATCATCATATAGTATTACAACAACATTTCTAAGAGGATGCTTCCAATTCCAAGATCATCTACAGATTTCTTTTTTTTTGACTGTTGCATGGTACCTTTGACCATGAGGTTTTTCTCCAATGGCAAATAAACTGACACCCTAGTAGAGGAATGGAACCAAATTCAAATTATCATAACAATCATAAGAGAAACAGGAATTCTAAAGGAAATTGCCCCTAAATTGAAATGCACTTAGACTACTATGGGAAAACTTGATTTTTGGAAAGCATGAATTACTTTTTTTTTTTCTCCAGTTCTGGGAACATTATAACGAGCATATCATATGATGTTAATTTCAATGTGTTTACACATTTTATTTTCAAAGACTGTCAATATTGAAATGGACCTATAGTAAGTTGTCTGTTATCTAGGAATAAAACAGGCATCGTGTGTTTTGAACAAATTAAGAATAATTCTTCCAAGCAGAGGAGGACCTTTGCAACTCAGCAAAATGAAAGTTTCATTTAATGAAGCATATTTTTTCAGGTCTCTCCTGATATTCTATTAGGAATTAAATTATACATGATTATTCATGTTGAATCACAAGGGAGTAGATTAAGGCTTAGTGATTACAGAAATTATACAGAAAAGAGAAAACATTTACAATGTACCTCACTTAACTAAAGAAGCAAACCTTATATTTTTCTCTTTCCCTGCCATCAAATGTGTAACCCCTTACAAACAATCCAACTATACTCATACCACACATAAAATGTATTATTTATATTTTCTCTTATCATTTCATAAAAAATGATTTATTAAAAACCAAATTCAATCATAAAATTCAAAACATAGGATCATAGGTTTTTTAATTAGAAGAGTAGTCATGCTATTATTCCTTTTTTTTTACATTTGGTGTCAAAAAACATGCATTATATACATTTTATGTTTATTCTTCATCATATATTTCCTCTATGAAAATGTTCCTTTTCACAGAGTAATAGCACTCCACAGTCTGGAAAATTCATGTAAATTTTTTTTGGCTCTCCTTTGTGCTAGAGAAGAAGTCTGAATTTGAGGGGGTGTATTTATAGTATCTTATTGTAAAATTTATAGTAAGTATTTGGTTGTAGGTTTTGAATCATCTGCTTGCCTTTGCCTGTCATCTGTAGCTTCACAAAACTCTCCCCACCCAAATTCCTATTTAAATTCTTATGCTGACCCACGATATATAGAAACCATGATTGGGAAAGTCAGGCCATGGAAGGGATATCTGTATTTTCTTAAGTCTCAATAAAACAAACAAACAAAGTCATGTTTTGTAGTATCTGTTGTTTTTTTAAGGTATAAATGTTCAAAATGAAAATTTACCAAGTTGTCCTCATATGCTGATAAGAGCCAGGTACAGCACACACCTGGCTAGAAGGGAATCTGATTTTATTTGTCCAACCCACTTATTTTAGAGAATAGGAAACTGCAGCTCAGAGATGGTGAAAGTTTCCTAGGCTCATAAGTGGCAGAACAAGAAGTTGAGCTCAGATCCTTTAAGTAAATGCAGTATTTTCCCCAATATACATTATTCATTTGGTCATTTATTTATTAAGCCTGTCCTGACAAATTAATTGGCTCCATTTATACCATTTTACATGACACTGATGACTCCATTAGCTGTATAGGTTAGAATATCAAGATGTTTATTTAACATATTTTTCTATGTTGGTCATTTACCTAATCTTGAAGAAAAGGTATAAATCTTTTCATTTTTGTAAATTATATTCAATCTTCTTCATAAGACGATCAATATCTGGTAAACTCCTTTTTATATGCTATTTGAAGAAGCAATGTGATAAAGTGCAAAGAATAACAGACCTGGCATCAAAAGACTTTGGGTTCAAATTTTGACTCTGAAACTGTCAGTTTTTTTGAATCTCCATTTCCTTTTCTATAAAATAATGATTATAACTTTTTGCCACAAAAAGTTGTAAGAAATTATCTTACAAATGTGAGATCTTGGTTGATTATATAGCCACTTGAAAAATATTTCACAATGTTGAACAAAATAACATAGAGGAAAATATGAGAATTATATTAAAGAGGCGTAGTTCAAGCAGAAATGATAAACAAGGATGATGATTGTAGTAATACTATCAAAATAAGAAAAAAAAATCAGATAAAGAAACAGGAGTTGGGGAAATAGGGAAGATATAAAAAGAATTTACAGGAAGAATTAATTTGAATCTGGATTATATTTTTTAAATGACCATAGTCATCAAGGTCAAAATACCCAAAGTAGGGGGACAGAGCCAAGATAGAGCAAAGGAGACAGATCTTTTGCCTGAGCAATATCCTGGCTTTCCTTGGATGAATACCAGATCAAACTTCTGAATAGGTTTTAGAGTGACAGAATCCACATATATTTGTAGTGTAACAAATCTCCAGTAGAAGATATTTTGAAAGAACTTCATGAAAGCTATGTCTCAATTTGCCAGGGGAAGGGTTACAGCTCACATAGGCACAGCTCAGTGCAGGATCAGCATAGCTCAGTACAGTGTTTAAGGTAACCCAGCCTGAAGAGGCTTCAGAACATGGAGGTAATGTACTTATAGGCTCTTAGCCAAAATACAGCAGTGTATGCTACTCTGTCTTGGTTCATAAGGCAATGGATCAGCAGACAACTGTGAGACCTCCAACACAACTACAGAAAGGAACTGGTGAGCTCCTGAACCCCAGCATTACAAGCAGTATTTGGTCATACCCACCCAGCAAGAGAAGGAATCCAGCAACACTGGCCCCAGGGACATTGTGAAGCCATTTTTTCCCTCAAGAGGAAGCATGGGACAATCTTCTCTTTGGCCTAAGAGTAGACCTCAATCTTTAAAAAGAAGCATATATATATATATATATATATATATAAGCTCTGAACATAAATAGCTTTTATGGGATGGGGAAGAACAGAACACCTCCAGATGAAGCTTCAAATGGAAATATAAGTTGATCTTCATCTCACAAAGCTCTCTTGAAAAAAATTCAACAAGGATATTAAAACAAAGTAAAAAGAAAAAAAAATGGGGAAAAGAACTAAGAGCTTTGGAAAAGAAGACACAGAAAATGTTTGAAGAAAATCACTCCTTTAAAAATAGGTTTGGCAAAATGGAAAAAAAGAAAACAAAGCTTTTAAAAACAGAATTTGTGAAATGGGAAAAAATCCACTTAACAAAACAATTAAAAGTTCAAGTGATCAAATTCAATAAAAGGTAAAAAAACTAACTGAAGAAAATAATTCACTAAAAATTGGAATCGAAGAAATGGAAACAAATGAGGCCTCAAGAATCAGACAAACAAAACAAAAAAAAAAAAAAGAAAGAAAGAAAAGAAAAGAAAAAAAGAAAGAAAGAAAGAAAAGGAAAAAAAAAAATAAAAGGAAAATATCTCATCAGAAAACAGCTGACCTGGAAAATAGTTTCAGGAGAAACAATCCAAGATTTATTGTACCTACTTAAAAACTACATTGAAAAAAATAGCCAAGACAACATCTTTTAAGATATGATCAATGAAAACTGCCCTAATGTCCTAGAACAAGAGAGTAAAATAGCCATTAAAAAAATCCATCAATCACCTCCTGAAAGAGACCCCAAAATGAAAACTACAAGAAATATTGCAGTTGAATTCCAGAACTATCAGATCATGGACAAAATATAGCAAATTGCCAGAAAGAAACAATTCAAATATTGAGGAGCCACAATCAGGATTATCCAAGCCATAGCAACTTCCACTTAAAAAATATAATATAATATAATATTCCAGAGGGCAAAGGAACTTGGACTGCAGCCAACAATCAACTAAAATTAAGCATTATCTTTCAGGGGAAAAAATGGATATTCAACAAAATAGGGAATTTTTATTTATTTTATTTTTTAATTAAATATTTTTATTTACAAAACATATGCAGGGGTCATTTTTCAATAGTGACCCTTGTAAAACCTTCTGTTCCAAAATTTCCCATTCTTTTCCCCATCACCTGCACTTGATATGTATATGTATACATATTTATGCAGTTATCTTGCTGCATAAGAAAAATCAGATCAAGAAGGTAAAAAAAAAAAAAAAAAACTGTGGAAGAAAACAAAATGCAAGCAAACAACAACAGAAAGAGTGAAAATTTTATGTTGTGGTCCGCACTTGGTTCCCATAGTCTTCTCTGTGGATGTATATGGCTCTCTTTATAACTGAATAATCAGAACTGGTTTGGATCATCTCATTGTTGAAGAGAGCCACATTCATTGGAATTGATAATCATATAGTCTTCTTGCTGTATATAATGATCTGGTTTTCCTTTTTTTCTTAGTATCAGTTCATGTAAGTCTCTCCAGGATTCACTAAAATCATCCTGTTGGTCGTTTCTTACAGAACAATAATATCCCATAACATTCATATACCATAATTTATTCAACCATTTTCCAATTGATGGGCATCCATTAAGTTTCCAGTTTCTTGCCACTACAAAAAGGTTTGCCATAAACATTTTTGTACATGTGGGAGTCTTTCCCTTCTTTAATATCTCTTTGGGATATAAGAATAGTATAAACATTCAAAGGGCATGTGTAGTTTGATAACTTTTGTTGCATAGTTCCAAATTACTCTCCAGAATGGTTGGATCCATTTACCATTCCACCAATGATGTATCAGTGTCTCAGTTTTCCCACATCCACTTCAACATTTGTCATTATCTTTTCCTGTCAGCCATTCTAACAGGTATGTAATGGTATCTAAGAGTTGTCTTAATTTGCATTTCTCTGATCAATAGTGATTTGGAGAACCTTTTTATATGACTAGAAATAATTTTAATTTCTTCATCTGAAAATTGCCTGTTCACATCCTTTGGACATTTATCAATTGGAGAATAGCTTGAATTCTTACAAATGTAAGTCAGTTCTCTATATATTTTAGAAATGAGGCCATTATCAGTACCTTTGAATATAAAAATGTTTTTCCCTTTTATTGTTTCCCTTTTAATCTTGTCTAATCTTGTCTGCATTAGTTTTGTTTGTACAAAAACTTTTTAACTTAATACAATCAAAATTATCTTTTTTTTGATCAATAATGATCTCTAGTTCTTCTTTGGTCACAAATTCCTTCCTCCTCCACAGATCTGAGAGATAAACTATCTTGTGTTCTTATAATTATTTTATTATATTGTTCTTTATGTCTAGATCATGAACTCATTTTGACCTTATCTTGGTATACAATGTTAGGCATGGGTCAATGCCTTGTTTCTGTCATACTAATTTCCAATTTTCCCAGCAGTTTTTATCAAATAGTGAATTATTTTTCCCAAAAGCTTGGATCTTTAGGTTTGTCAAATACTAGATTTCTGTAGTCATTCACTATTTCATTGATCAATAACTCTGTTTCTTATCCAGTACCAAATGGTTTTGATGATTACTGTGTTATAATATAATTTTAGATCTGTTACAGCTAGGCCACCTTTATTTGTTTTTTCATTAATTCACTTGAAGTTCTTGACCTTTTGTTCTTCCAGATGAATTTTGTTATTATTTTTCTAGGTCCATTAAAAAAATTTGTTGGGAGTTTGATTGGTATAGCACTAAATAAATAGATTGGTTTGGGTAGTATTGTCATCTTTATTATATTCACTGGACCTGACCTATCCAGGAGCACTTGATATTTTTCCAAATGTTTAGATCTGACTTTATTTGTGTGGAAAGTGTTTTGAAGTTTTGTTCATATAGTTCATGAATTTCCCCTGGCAGATAGATTCCCAAATATTTTAAATTACCAACAATTATTTTAAATGCAATTTCTCTTTGTATCTCTTCCTGTTGGATTTTGTTAGTGATGTATAAAAATGCTGATGATTTATGTGGATTTATTTTGTATACTGCAACTTTGCCAAATTTGTGAATTATTTCTAATAGTTTTTATTTGATTCTCTAGGGTTCTCTAAGTACACCATCATATCATCTGGAAAGAGTGATAATTCGGTTTCCTTATTACCTGCTCTAATTCATTTAATCTCATTTTTTTTCTTTTATTGCCAAAGCTAGCATTTCTAATACAATATTGAATAGTAATGGTGATAATGCACAAGCTTGTTTTATCCCTTATCTTATTGGGAATCCCATTACATATGATACTTACTGATGGTTTTAAATAGATGCTATTGACTATTTTAAGGAAAAGTCCATTTATTCCTATGCTCTCTAGTGTTTTTAATAGGAATGGGATTTTATCAAATTCCTTTTTTGTATCTATTGAGATAATAATATGATTTTTGTTAATTTGATTATTGACATAATCAAATATGCTAATAGATTTCCTAATATTGAACCAGACCTGCATTCCTGGTATGAATCCTACTTGGTCATAGTGAATTGTCCTGGGGATGACTTTCTGTAATCTTTTTGCTGATATTGTTATTTAAGATTTTTGCATCAATATTCATTAGGGACATTGGTCTATAATTTTCTTTTGCTGTTTTTGTCCTACCTGGTTTAGATATCAATATTATATCTGTGTCATAGAAGGAATTTGGTAGGAGTCCTTCTTCCCCTATTAGTTAATATAGTATTGGAGTTAATTGTTTTTTATATGTTTGGTAAAATTTACACATAAATCCATATTTATCCAAGCTATATTTTTGTAGCTATTTTTCCATTTCATTTAAGTTATCAAATTTATTGGCATAAAGTTGGGCAAAGTAACTCCTAATAAATGCTCTCATTTCCTCTTTATTGGTGGAAAGTTCTCCCTTTTCATTTGTGAGACTAGCAATTTGATAATCTTCCTTCTCTTTTCTAAGTGAATTAACTAAAGGTTTATTTTTTGTTAGCTTTTTCATAAAACCAATTCTTTATTTTTAATTCGATAGTTTTCTTTTTACTTTCAGTTTTATTAATATCTCCTTTTATTTTTATAATTTCAAGTTTGGTATTTGATTGGGGGTTTTTAATTTGTTCTTTTTCTACCTTTTTTTTAGTTGTAATCCCAATTCATTGATCTTCTCTTTCTCTATGCAAGTAAGCATCTAGAGATATAAAATTTTCCCTTATTACCACTTTGTCTGCATCCCACACATTTTGGTATGTCATCTCATTATTGTCATTCTCTTGAGTGAAATTATTAATTGTGTCTATGAATATGAGTTGCTGTTTCAACCATTCATTTTTTAGGATGAGATTATTTAGTTTCCATTTACTTTTGGTCTATTTTCCCCTGACCTTTTATTGAATGTAATTTTTATTGCATCATGATCTGAAAAAAAAATGCATTTACTATTTCTGCCTTTCTGCATTTAAATTTGAGGTCTTTATGTCCTAATATATGGTATATATGAGAGAAAATTTGATATTTAAATAGAGAACCAAAGAGAAATATAAAAAAGTAAAAAAAAATAAGGAAAATAATCCTATGTTTTTAGTTTAAAATGTTTAAAATCCATATATGGGAAGATGACATTTAACTCTCTTTATCTTTATTAGGGCTATACATAGGGGGTGGAGGTATAATTTGACTTTACTTTGGTGATATAAAAAACAAACTATGGATAGAAAAGGGATTGTATTGGAAAAAAGGAAAGGAGAAGTACAATGGGGTAAATTACATCACATGAAGGGGCAAAAAAAAAACAAAAAAACAATTACACTTGACAGAAAGAAGGTAGAGGGATGAGCATTGTGTGAAACTCAGTCTCATCAGATTCCCTCAAAGAGTGAATATCAGACATATTTAGTTTAATATTGAAACTTGTTTCATCTTATAGGGAAGTAGAAGAGGAAAGAGGAATGGAAAAGGGCAGGTAATAGAAGGGAGAACAGAAGTAAAGGAAAAAGTGATAAAAATGGGGAGAATTTGTAAAAGGGAAGGGCAGATTAAGGGATTTCGTGGTCAGAGTAGGTGAATAGGGAAAGGAAAAATGTAACTTACGGAAAATAAGATGGCAAGAAATAGAGAGTTAGTATTATTATCTGTGAAAGTGAATGGGATGAATTCTCCCATAAAACAGAAGTAGATGGCAGACTGGAATAAAAGCCAGAATCTGACATCATGTTATTTACAAGAAATACATTTAAAGCAGTGATGATACATATAGGGTATAGATAAAAGGCTGGAGTATGCTTCAGTTAAAGTAAAAAAAAAAAAAAAAAAGCAGAGGTAGCTATCCTGATCTCAGATAAAGCAAAAGCAAAAACAGATCTAATTAAAAGATATAAGGAAGAAAACTACATCTTGCTGAAGGTTACCATAGAAAATAAAGTAATATCAATACTAAACATATAAACATATATGCACCAAGTGGTATAGCATCCAATCCTAGAGGAGAAGTTAAGAGAGCTACAAGAAGAAATAGAGAGCAAAACTATATTACTGGAGGATCTCAGTCTTGCTCTATCAGTATTAGATAAATAGAACCAGAAAGCAAAGAAAAAAGAAGTGAAGGAGGTAAATAGAATTTTAGAAAAGTTAGGTATCATAGACCTTTGGAGAAAACTGAATGAGGACAGAAAGAAATAGACTTTTTCCATTTCAGTACATAGAATGTGCCCAAAATTGACTGTGTATTAGGGCATAAAAACCTCAAAATAAAATGTGAAAGGCAGAAATTGTAAATGCATTTTTTCAGATCATTATGATAAAAAATTACATGTAATAAGGGAGCAGGAAAAAAATAGACCAAAAATTAATTGGAAACTCAATAATCTAATCCTAAGGAATGAGTGGGTGAAACAACAAATGATAGAAACAATTGATAATTTCAATCAAGAGAATGACAATAATGAGCCAACATGCCAAAATTTAAGAGATACAAATAAAGTTTGATGTTAGTAGGAATCCTGTGAGGATACTTCCAAGGGCTAATCATATAACTGGGGTGATTAAGTTTGGGTTGTTTTTGTTTAGTGGTGATATAGGGAGGAATCAGGGCTCTTTTGAGAGGGCAAAGTGGATAACTCCTATGCTGTAAACAGCTGTGAGCATTGTGGCTACTATAGTCATGCATAGGGCTCAGGTGTTCACGTGAGATGTGTTTATGGCTTCAATAATTGAATTTTTTGAGTAGAACCCGGCTAGGAAAGACGTACCTATGAGGGCAAGACTACCTAAGATAATTGCTGATGAGGTAATGGGGAGTAAGTTCTTAGAGGAAATTTTACATCTTCAGATCATTACTTGAATAATTATCTCAATAGATGCAGAAAAAGCATTTGACAAAATCCAACACCTATTTTTATTAGAACTAAACAACATAGGAATAAATGGATTTTCCTTAAAATGAGCAATAGAATCTATATAAAGCTATCAGCAAACATCATATGTAATGGGGATAAACAAGAATCATTTCCGATAAGATCAGGAGTGAAACAAATTGCCCACTAAGGCCCTTGGTATTCAATGTATTCGAAATGTTAGCTTTATCAGTGAGAAGAAAAAGAAATTAAAGGAATTAGAGTAGGTAATGAGGGGAAAAAAATATCACACTTTGCAAATGATGTGATGCTATATTTCTTAAAGAATTCTGGAGAATAAACTAAAAACTTAATAGAACCAATTCACAACTTTATCAAAGTTGCAGGACATAAAAGAAATCCACATAAATCATAAGCATTTATATATTTTACCAACAAATTCTACCAGTAAGAGATAAAAAGAGAAATTCCATTTAAAATAACTCTAGATAATATAAAATATTTGGGAGTCTATCTACCAAGAGTCTACACACACAATTACAAAACACTTCCTACACAAAGTCAAATCTGATTAATTAGAAAAATATCAAGTGCTCATGGGTAGCCTGAGTTAATATAATAAAAATGAAAATTCTACCTAAATTAATCTACTTATTCAGTGCCGTACCAATCAAACTGCCAATAAATTATATTAAGGAGGTTAAAAAAAAAAAACATAATTTATCTGGAAAAAATGTTTAAGACTGTTAATGGAATTAATGAAAAAAAAATGGAAATGAAGGTGGCTTACCTGTAGCAAATCTAAAACTATATTACAAAGGAATAGTTATTAAATTCATTTGGTACTGTCTAAGAAACAGAGTAGTCAATAAGTGGAATTGGTTAGCTTCACAGTACACATTAGTCAATGACTATAGTAATCTAGTGTTCGATAAACACAAAATCCCTAGCTTCTGGGTAAGAACCCAGTATCTGACAAAAATTGCTGGGAAAATTGGAAATTAGTATGGCAGAAACAAGGCATTGACCCACACCCTACACCCTATATCAAGATAAGTTTAGAATGGGTTTATTGTTTTCTCCATTTGGATCACAATTTGCAACTATGCTCAAATGGCTATCAAATTGTGCATGCTTTTTAATCCAGCAGTGTCTGTAAGGACCTATGGACTTGGAAACTGAATACATGCCCATCCATTGAGGAACGGCTGAATATGTTATGATATATTAATGTTATGGAATATTATTATTTTATGAGAAAAAATAAGCAGGACGATTTCAGAAAGGTCTGGAGAGACAGACATGAACTGATGATTAGTGAAGTGAGTAGATACAAGAGAATACTGTACACAGTAACAAGATTATGTAATGATCAATTTTGATGAATGTGGCTTTTTTCAACAATGAGGTGATTCAGGCTATTTCCAAAAGATTTGTGATGGAGAGAACTATCTGCATCCAAAAAAAAAAAAAAAAAAAAAAAAAAGGACTTTGGGGACTAAATGTGGATCACAACATAGTTTTTTTCACTTTTTTATTGTTTGCTTGTTTTTTTTTTTTTTGTTTTCTTTCTCAATTTTTTTTTCCTTTTGGTCTGATTTTTTCTTGTGAAGCATGTTAAATGTGCAAATATGTACAGAAGAATTTTACATTTTAACATATATTAGATTATTTGCTTTTTAGGGAAGGGAGTGGTAGAAGGGAGGAAGAAAATTTTGAAACACAAGCTTTTGCAGGGGTGAATGTTAAAAACTACCTTTGCATGTATTTTGAAAATATAAAAAACTATTATTTAAAAATATATATATATCACAAGTGATCTAGGGAGTAGTCCTACCACATTGTTAACATGTTTTTCCAGAATCTCCAGCTCTCTAAAGCCATTATACTGAGACTCTTGTACATAGAACCCTTTGTAGGTTGTTTGAAATATTCTGAAGAAAAACTTTACCCAGATCCACATTCTCTATATGAATTACTAATCTTCTTTCTGGGAGTGTGTATCTTAATCACCTTACCTGTCTTATTAGATTGAAAACCCACTGGGTTGGGACAGGAGAGACCAAGGTGTGCTGCACAATTTAGCAGAAGATCAGCACTCAGTAGATGTCTATCATACCAAACACCAATGTATAAATCTCAGAAATAGGCATAATAACGGACCTGACAGATTAATGCCCAAGGCTATTTTTGTACAGCAGCATGGGCTAGTGAAATCAAAATAAGAGAACTCAGATTCAATTCCTTTCAGTTTTGCATGTGCTCTCAGTCTTTCGCGTTTGTCTTGTGACAGACAGAAAGAATTTCTACTAAGACTCTTCAATATAATTGAATTGAAGGATATTTTTCTTTTTAAAAATATATTTCTCAAAAGCTATTGACCCATTATGTTCTTCATGTCATTTTCATTCCTATGCTCAGTTGTTTTATGTGGTATCTAGACTCATCTTTGCATATGCTTTGTATTTACACATCACCTTTCTCCCACATGCTCCAAGCTCTTTAAAGAGACTGTCTAATAAGCTCTCTGAAGAGTCCTTTGAGATCAATAATGAGAAGCTTAGACTGAGAAATTGTAATGAGAAGTTAAGTGACTTGCCCAGGGTGCTTCAGGGAATCAGTGGTGGCTGGCCAGGTAGAATTCTCTAATATCTTTGCCTAAAGCTTTCATTCAATCAGCCACTCCTGGTTTCATTGAACAACTTTTTGTATGAAATGAAATAAGCTTTTAATTGGGAGAGGTGTTTGCTTATGTATATAAAGAAACAACTTATATTTATTTCTTTTTTAAAGCAGAAAACAAAAAGCCTCTCAATTTGAAATTGAAACTTCATTCTGCCTTGATGGAAAGCTTTAAATAACGGATAAGATTATGTCTCCTCAGAAGATGAGGAATTCCTTTATCAGCTTTGCAAATATATTTCTTTAGTTAAAAATCACAGCTGATTATAGCAAGCCTGGGAGGCTGATGCTTGAGGTCAAGAGTAATAAATTGCAATGGTCTAGAGCGATTGGTCATACTGTCAGGGATCAATATGCTGAATTTCTCAGAAGTAAAGTTTGAAGATGTATATGTTTGCCTAATGAACTGGGAACCAGTTTAAAATGGAAATCTGGTCAAAGCTTCCATGTTTATCAGTAATGGGATTAAATTTTGACTTGCCACTGCACCTCCAGTGAGTGTACTGTTGGCTGACTTAGGCATTAATGTAATAAATAAATGGATGCTTGAATAGACAAAAACATGAATGGATAAACAAAGAAATTAATAGATGTTATATAAGTAAATAAAATATATAAGAATTGTTTTTCAGTTACTCAATTGTGCCAGACTTTATGTGACTTCATGTGGAATTTTCTTATCAAAGATACTGTAGTGATTTGTCATTTCCTTCTCCAATTCATTTCACAGATGAGGAAACTGAGGCAAATAGGGTTGAGTGATTTGATCAGAGGTCATACAACTGGTAAATACTTGAGACTGGAATTGAACTCAGGTCTTTCTGACTCAGGGTTTAGCTGTCAGAATTCATTGAATTATGTAATTGGCAAAGAAAAAAAAAAGGACACTGTCACCTGGAACCCTGAGGTCTAATTTACTGTTCGGTCATGTCCAATTCTTCATAACCCAATTTGGTCTTTTCTTGGCAAAGATATTGGAATAGTGTGTCATTTCCTTCTTCAGCCAATTAACAGATAAGGAAACTGAGGATCCAGTGATTTGCTTAGGATCACACAGCTAGGAAATGTTTTAGGACAGATTTGAACTCAATAATATATGTCTTTTTGGCTTCAGGCCTGGTTCTCTATTCACTAGACCACCTTGTATCCCCTCTGTACATAACCTATTACACTAATAATTATATACACTGTAAAATTTTTAAAAATTGAAAGGACAAGATAAAGGAGATACAACATTTGACCTTAAGCGTTAAATAGGGAGCAATAAGTGTTATTGAAGGATGGAATGACATGATCAGATCAGTATTTTAACAAAAATGCTTTAAGAGAGTGTGAAGGATAGACTGTAATAAGAAGAGACTTGAGACACAGGGAAGAATTAGTTATTGTAACAATCCAGGCAAGACTTGATGAGGGCTTGAACCAAATGATGCCTGGGGTGCAGAGAAAGAAGGTGAGTAATCTCAAAGAAATCTCAAGATTTGACAGGTGTTTGAAGACAAGGATATATGGGGGGGGAAGTAAAGAGTCAACAATAAATAGAACTTAGGATGAAGCTGTTCTTGACAGTGATAAAGCAATTTGGAAGACAGAAAGGCTCATAGGGAAAGATAATGCAATATTATCTGCAATCCAGATTTCAGTACATTCATATCTGCTTTCCTCTGTGATTTACTGTTCCATCAAAAATGAAAAGGGCCGAGGCATATCTTTTCCTTTTTAATTATTGACCCAACAGTCTGGGCCTTCCTGAGTTATCTCTTATAGTCAAGAAATAATCTTGAGGGAAGGGGATTGTGGTTGAATCTTCCCAAAAACAGTAGTCCAACTTCTGTGGGTAGTTAGACTACACTACAACTACTCTGAGAAATAGATATCAGACTGTAAAAGGGGGATCTTAGGAATTCACATATCTAAAGGATTGATTCCAGTGTAATGAGAGGTAATATTGAAACAAGCTAAATGTACTTCTGTTGGAGACAAATACAATACTGGGCTATTGCCTTGAAGGTGGGGTGAAACCTATCTTTCCACCTTCCAATTAATTTGTTACACAATCCTTGAGATTATGTCCTGACCTGTCAGTAAAGACAAGTGCCTACTCCTGATATCACTGATCTAGTTCCACTCTTTTTTTTATATTCAGAAGAACTGAGTTTAAATGGCAGCTTCACCACTTACTGGCTATGTGATCATGAACAATAAGGCCCATGAGCCCTGGGAGCTTCTATTTCTCTCTGTAAAAAATGACTGATAATAATAATCATTGGGCTTCCCCCTATAATAGAATTGTTTTGAGAAAAGCACAAAAGTGGGAGAAGTTATTCCTATAGTTATAACTTAAATGGAAGTTAGATATTAAATACTGATAATTTTACTCCTCCTCCCAAATTTCACACGCATATATACACATACACAACTACTATCCATATTCTTTATGCTAAATTTCCCTTCTATATCCTCAAATATATATGTGTTTTGAATTAGGCTTTCTAGAAGCAAAACTTTATGTTTTACATATGCAAATTGCCAAATACCTATCAAGCATTCTTTAGAATACTCAGTTCACTATTTGTTACTGTCCTTAAAAATTAGCAAAGAAAAGAAATGTTTATCTCCATTACCATTTACTAAAAAGTGTTGGACTCATGCAGTGCAGCTTGAGGGATTTCATGGGGTTTCTTTTAAAACATTTTTTTCATAATATTGAAGCTTAAATTTAGGCAGACAAAACTGAATACATAACAAATAACTATCAAGGTTACTCTTTACAGGTCAAATATAATGACAGCATCAATTACAGCAATTGACTACAACGAAAGCAAAGAATCATGCTGAGAATACTTTGCAAGTTCTAACTCCAACTTGCTAGGAGTTTTGGCATAAAGAAGATGGCCTATTTTTAATCAAGTAAAACTGCAATAGCATTCCAGCCTCTGACAGTAGTTATTTGTCATTAAATAGGAGAACAGGGGCCTTTAGGAAAAAAACAAACAAACAAAAAAAAACAAAAAACTATATCTCTAAGCCAACAATCTGTTCATTTTTAGGTAATTGAATGCATTACAAGAAGTAAGTCACACAATTAAAAATGGGGGTTCAAGGCCTGGAAAATGACTGGATATAAGCTTTACTAAAACCTAAACTTTTTTTTTCCTTTTCTTTTTCTTTCTTACTTTTTTTTTATGAGCTAAGTCAGTGATTCTAAGGGCAGTAATTACGATTTTTGTTCAGTCATGTCTGACTTCATGATCCCATTTGGCATTTTTTTTTTCTTTTTGCCAAGACACTAGAATAGATTCTCATTTCCTTCTCCATTTCATTTTACAAATGATGAAACTGAGTCAAAACAGTATTAAGTGACTTGGCCAGGGTCACACATTTAATAAAGTGTCTGAGACCAGATTTGTATTCAGAAAGATTAGTTTGATACCTAAACCAGGTAGGATAAAAACAGAAAAAGAAAATTATAGACCAACCTCCCTAATGAATATTGATGCAAAAATTTTAAATAAAATACTAGCAAAAAATTTACAGAAAATCATCCCCAGGATAATACACCAAGACCATGTAGGATTTATACCAAGAATGCAGGTCTAGTTCAATATTAAGAGAACTATTAACATAATTGAATATATCAATAATCAAATTAACAAAAATCATATGATCATCTCAATAGATTCAGAAAAAGCACTTAATAAAATCTAACACCCATTCCTATTAAAAATTCTAGAGAGTATAGTAAAAAATGTACCTTTCCTTAAAATAGGTAGGAGCATCTAATTAAAACCATCAGCAAGCATCATATGAAATGGTGATAAACTGGAACCATTCCTAATAAAGTCAGGAGAGAAAGAAGGTTGCCCACTATCACCATTACTATTCAATATTGTATTAGAAATGCAAGCTTTGGCAATAAGAGATGAAAAAGAGATTAAAGGAATTAGAGTAGGTAATGTGGAAACCAAATTATCACTCTTTGCGAGGATATGATGGTTTACTTAGAGACCCCAGAGATTTTACTAAAAAGCTATTAGAAATAATCCACACCTTTAGCAAAGTTGCAGGATACAAAATAAAGCCACATAAAAGGGACCATGTCTTCTCATGTTGGAATCTTGGGAAGTCTGCATCATAGCCTGGCTATAAAAGGCATTTGTGCCCACTGTAGGACAGCATCTTATGAATTCCTCTAAAGGAGCATCCTTGCGCAGTCCTAGTATAATTCTTCTGCAAAACTCATTAGCATTTTTCTTAGCAAGTTGCCTTATCAAAATGTCTGTTACTGCATTTTAACCATTAGTTCTTGTGATAGCTGTCTGCAAACATCCCACAAAGTCAGCAAAGGGCTCATTTGGCCCTTGTGTTATTTTTGTGAAGGCCTTGCTCTTGGCTTTATTGTGGAGAGAATCCCACGCTTTGATAGTATTAGCAGAAATTTGCTCATATGCTACTATGGAGTAATTAATCTGTACTGTGACCTCTGCAGAAAAACCTACACCTGTTAGTAGGTCACAGGTGATTGGAGTATGAACTCCACTTTGACTATTTTGTTGGGCTTGTATCCTACAGAGCTCACTATATTCAGAAAGCCACAACACATTTTGTCCAGGTTCTAAGCATACCCGAGCTATAGATTTCCAGTCATTAGGGGTTAAGATTTCAAAAGCCAAATTCTGCAATAACATCTTTTTTTTAATTTTTATTTAATAATTACTTTATATTGACAGAATCCATGCCAGAGTAATTTTTTTTACAACATTATCCCTTGCACTCATTTCTGTTCCGATTTTTCCCCTCCCTCCCTCCACCCCCTACCCTAGATGGCAAGCAGTCCTATATATGTTGGATATGTTGCAGTATATCCTAGATATAATATATGTTTGCAGAACCGAACAGTTCTCTTGTTGCACAGGGAGAATTGGATTCAGAAGGTATAAATAACCTGGGAAGAAAAACAAAAATGCAGATAGTTCACATTTGTTTCCCAGTGTTCTTTCTTTGGGTGTAGCTGCTTTTGTCCATCATTTATCAATTGAAACACAGGTCTCTTTGTCAAAGAAATCCACTTCCATCAAAATATGTCCTCATACAATATCGTTGTTCATTTTCCAGTTTCTAGCCACTACAAACAGGGCTGCTGCAAACATTTTGGCACATACAGGTCCCTTTCCCTTTTTTAGTATCTCTTTGGGGTATAAGCCCAATAGAAACACTGCTGGATCAAAGGGTATGCACAGTTTGATAACTTTTGGGGCATAATTCTAGATTGCTCTCCAGAATGGCTGGATTCGTTCACAACTCCACCAACAATGCATCAGTGTCCCCGTTTTCCCGCATCCCCTCCAACATTCATTATTATTTTTTCCTGTCATCTTAGCCAATCTGACAGGTGTGTAGTGATATCTCAGAGTTGTCTTAATTTGCATTTCTCTGATCAATAGTGATTTGGAACATTCTTTCATGTGAGTGGTAATAGTTTCAATTTCTTCATCTGAAAATTGTCTGTTCATATCCTTTGACCATTTATCAATTGGAGAATGGCTTGATTTTTTATAAATTTGAGTCAGTTCTCTATATATTTTGGAAATGAGGCCTTTATCAGAACCTTTAATTGTAAAGATGTTTTCCCAGTTTGTTGCTTGCCTACTAATCTTGTTTGCATTCGTTCTGTTTGTACAAAGGCTTTTTAATTTGATATAATCAAAATTTTCTATTTTGTGATCGGTAATGGTCTCTAGTTCATCTTTGGTCACAAATTTCTTTCTCCTCTGTTGGAATCCTTACTAACTGCTAACTAATTAGAGTTGATCTAATCTTACAAGAAGATGTTTTGGGCAGAACCTGAAACAAGGTACTAAGTAGAACTAATTAATACAAGGCTTGTGTTCACACCTTTACTCATTGGAGTTCAATGAGTTCACACCTCCCTTGAAGCTCTTTGGTCCAGAGAGCACTATGGGAGAAAACCCACAATACCTCTCTTGAGCATAAATAGAGTTTCAATGGGCCAGTCGAGGGAGTTCTTCAGAGTGAAGAAGCTCCAAGTCGAGATTTCAGAGATTCATTCCATCTCTGTGCTGGTTGGAGGCAGAAGAAAGCAGAGACAGAGGCTGAAGGACCAGACCTTTGGATTTGGCGACATTCGGAGGGAGCTCTTGGAACCAAGTAGAGAGATAGGCCTCTAAGCTAACTGGGCTATATTGGAGATAATAAAAGATCTGAACTTTTATCACTTGGCTGTGTTTTGAGAAGAAAAAGCTCACCACACTCCTCCACAAATCTGAGAGATAAACTAGCCTATGTTCCTCTAATTTATTTATAATCTCGTTCTTTATGCCTAGGTCATGGACCCATTTTGATCTTATCTTGGTATGTGGTGTTAAGTGTGGGTCCTTGCCTAATTTCTGCCATACTAATTTCCAGTTATCCCAGCAGTTTTTATCAAATAATGAAATCTTATCCCAAAATGTAGAATCTTTGGGTTTGCCAAACACTAGATTGCTATAGTAGACTATTCTGTCTTGTGAACCTAACCTTTTCCACTGATCCACTAATCTATTTCTTAGCCAATACCAAATGGTTTTGGTGACTGCTGCTTTATAATATAATTTTAGATTAGGTACAGCTAGACCACCTTCATTTGATTTTTTTTTTTCATTAATTCCCTTGAGATTCTCGACTTTTTATTGTTCCATATGAATTTTGTTGTTATTTTTTCTAAATCATTAAAATATTTTCTTGGAAGTCTGATTGGTATAGCACTAAATAAATAGATTAGTTTAGGGAGTATTGTCATCTTTATTATATTCGCTCGGCCTATCCAAGAGCACTTAATATTTTTCCAATTATTTAAGTCTGACTTTATTTGTGTGAAAATTTTTTTGTAATTTTGCTCAAATAATTCCTGACTTTCCTTTGGTAGGTAGATTCCCAAATATTTTATGCTATCAACAGTTATTTTGAATGGAATTTCTCTTTGTATCTCTTGCTCTTGGATTTTGTTGGTGGTGTATAAGAATGCTGAGGATTTATGGGGATTTATTTTGTATCCTGCTACTTTGCTAAAATTATGAATTATTTCTAATAGCTTTTTAGTAGAATCTCTGGGGTTTTCTAGGTATACCATCATATCATCTGCAAAGAGTGATAGTTTGGTTTCCTCATTGCCTACTCTAATTCCTTTAATCTCTTTCTCAACTCTTATTGCAGAGGCTAGTGTGTCTAATACAATATTGAATAATAATGGTGATAGTGGGCAACCTTGCTTCACTCCAGATCTTACTGGGAAAGGTTCCAGTTTTTCCCCATTGCATATGATACTTACTGAAGGTTTTAAATATATGCTCCTGACTATTTTAAGGAAAAGTACTTTTATTCCTATGCTCTCAAGTGTTTTTATTAGGAATGGATGTTGGATTTTATCAAATGCTTTTTCTGCATCTATTGAGATGATCATATGGTTTTTGTTTGGTTGGTTGTTGATATAGTCAATTATGTTAATAGTTTTCCTAATATTGAACCAGCCCTGCATTCCTGGTATAAATCCTACTTGGTCATAGTGTATTATCCTAGGGATGATTTTCTGTAATCTTTTTGCTAATATTTTATTTAAGATTTTAGCATCAATATTCATTAGGGAGATTGGTCTATAATTTTCTTTCTCTGTTTTCAGCCTACCTGGTTTAGGTATCAGTACCATATCTGTGTCATAAAAGGAGTTTGGTAGGACTCCTTCAATCCCTACTTTTTCAAATAGTTTATTTAGCATTGGAGTTAATTGATCTTTAAATGTTTGATAGAATTCAGATGTAAATCCATCTGGTCCTGGGGATTTTTTCTTAGGGAGTTGATTGATAGTTTGTTCTATTTCTTTTTCTGAGATAGGAGTGTTTAGGATATTTACTTCTTCCTCTGTTAGTTTAGGCAAGCTATATTTTTGGAGGTATTCTTCTATTTCATTTAAGTTGTCGAATTTATTGGCGTAAAGTTGGGCAAAGTAACTCCTAATTATTGCTCTAATTTCCTCTTCGTTAGTGGTGAGTTCTCCCTTTTCATTTTTAAGACTAATAATTTGATTTTCCTCTTTCCTTTTTTAAATCAGATTTACTAAGGGTTTGTCTATTTTGTTGGTTTTTTCATAGAACCAACTCTTAGTTTTATTAATTAATTCAATAGTTTTTTTACTTTCAATTTTATTGATCTCTCCTTTTATTTTTTGAATTTCAAGTTTAGTGTTTGACTGGGGGTTTTTAATTTGTTCCTTTTCTAGCATTTTTAGTTGCAAGCCCAATTCATTGACCTTCTCTTTCTCTATTTTATACAAATAGGCCTCTAGAAATATGAGATTTCCCCTTATTACCGCTTTGGCTGCATCCCATACATTTTGGTATGATGTCTCATTATTATCGTTTTCTTGGATGAAGTTATTAATTATGTCTATGATTTGCTGTTTCACCCAATCATTCTTTAGTATGAGATTATTTAGTTTCCAATTATTTGTTGGTCTACTTTCCCGTGGCTTTTTATTGAATGTAATTTTCAATGCATCGTGGTCTGAAAAGGATGCATTCACTATTTCTGCCTTACTGCATTTGAGTTTGAGGTTTTTATGTCCTAATATATGGTCAATTTTTGTATATGTTCCATGAACTGCTGAAAAGAAGGTGTACTCCTTTCTGTCCCCATTACATTTTCTCCAGAGATCTATCATATCTAATTTTTCTAGTATTCTATTTATCTCTTTGACTTCTTTCTTATTTATTTTGTGGTTTGATCTAATTCTGAGAGTGCAAGATTGAGATCTCCCACTATTACAGTTTTACTGTCTAATTCTTCTTGCAGCTCTCTTAATTTCTCTTTTAAGAATTTAGATGCTATACCACTTGGTGCATACATGTTTAATATAGATACTGCTTCATTATTCATTCTACCCTTTAGCAAGATATAGTGCCCTTCCTTATCTCTTTTGATTAGATCAATTTTTGCTTTAGCTTGATCTGAGATCAGGATGGCTACCCCTGCTTTTTTGACTTCACCTGAAGCATAGTAGATTTTGCTCCAACCTTTTACCTTTAACCTGCATGTATCACCCCGCTTCAGGTGTGTTTCCTGTAAACAACATATTGTAGGATTCTGGCTTTTAATCCATTCTGCTAACTGCTTCCTCTTTATAGAGGAGTTTACCCCATTCACATGTATGGTTAAAATGACCAATTCTGTATTACTTGCCATCTTGTTAACCCCGGTTTATGCTTTTCTCCCTTCTTACTCCCTTACCCCCCTTCCCAGTATTAAGCTTGTGAGCACCACTTGCTTCTCACAGCCCTCCCTTTTTTAGTATCCCCCCCCTTAGAATTCCTCCCCCTAACTTAACCCTTTCCTTCCCAGTTACCGTATTCCCTTCCACTTAGCTTATTCCTTCCCTTTTCACTTTTCCCTTCTCACTTTTCAATGAGGTGGGAGAAGTTTCACCATAGATTGAATATGTCTAAAATATTTTTCTTAATGCCAATTCTGAAAGCAGTAAAATACTCACTATATTCATCCCTCTCCGTTCTTTCTCTCAGATATAATAGGTTTTCTTCGCATCTTCATGAAATGTAGTACCCCCACTTTCCCCTTTTTTCTGGTACAATGTCCTTTCCATATCTAGTTTCTAGAACAAGGTATACATGTATTCTTTATACATCTTTATAGCCGAAATATAGTTCCCAAGATTAATCTTTACCTTTTTAGATTTCTCTTGAGTTCTGTACTTGTAGATCAAATTTTTTGTTAAGTTCTGGCTTTTTCATCAAAAATAGGTGAAATTCGCTTACTTCGTTGAATGTCCATCTTCTTCCCTGCAAAAAGATGCTCATTCTCGCTGGGTAAGTTATTTTTGGTTGCATACCAAGTTCCTTAGCCTTTCGGAATATCATATTCCAGGCCCTTCGATCCTTTAATGTGGATGCTGCCAGATCCTGGGTGATCCTTATTGTGGCTCCTTGATACTTGAATTGGGTTTTTCTAGCTGCTTGAAGTATTTTTTACTTCGTCTGAGGGTTCTGGCATTTGTCCACTATATTTCTTGGTGTTTTGGTTTTAGGATCCCTTTCAGTAGGGAATCGAGGAATTCTTTCAATGTCTATTTTACCCTCTGTTTCTATGACTTCTGGGCAGTTCTCTTTGATAATTTCCTGGAAAATAGTGTCCAGGCTCTTTTTTTCATCATATTTTTCTGGGAGTCCGATGATTCTCAGATTGTCTCTCCTGGATCTGTTTTCCAGGTCTGTTGTCTTCCCCAGAAGGTATTTCACATTCTTTTCCATTGTTTGATTTTTTTGGATTTGCTTGACTGATTCTTCTTGTCTCCTCGAGTCATTCAATTCCATTTGTTCGACCCTGATTTTCAGTGAAGTATTTTCTTCACTCACTTTTTAAAGATCTTTTTCTAATTGTCCAATTGAGTTCTTTTGTTCTGTGGAATTTTTTTCCATTTCGCCAATTTTGTTTTTTAGAGAGCTATTTTCTGTTTCCAGTTCACCAATCCTATTTTTCAAGGATTTTATTTCTTTATCCACTCTCTCTTTAACTGAGTGGGATGACTTCTCCAGACTCTTTTGCCAAGCCTCCCTCTCCTTTTGCCAAGTCTTCCTCTCCTTTTGCAAAGCCTCACTCTGCTTTTGCCAAGTCTCCCTCTCCTTTTGCAAAGCCTCCTTCTCCTTTTCCCATTTTTCTTCTAGCTCTCTTGGGAGAGCCTTTTTAATTTCCTCCATGAGATTCATCTGTGCTGAGGAACAGATGATCTCCTCCTTTGGGGATTCACCTGGGGACTATTTGTTTTTAGTCTCTTCAGGATTTGGAGTTTGCTCTTTATCTGTATAAAAGATGTCAAGGGTTAAAGTCTTTTTCAGTTTCTTGCTCATTCTGTCTAATAATCAAAGACAAACTATCAAAGAAACAGAAGAAAAAAAAACCCTTGAATGGAGGCTGTTTTCTTTGGGGGAGGGGCTGGGTGGTGTTACCGAGCTTTTTCTACAGACTATGGGCAGTAGTGAGGCCCTAACAGGACAGCGATGGCTGTGCTGCGCCTGCACT
Organism: Antechinus flavipes; assembly: GCF_016432865.1. Classification (NCBI taxonomy): domain Eukaryota; kingdom Metazoa; phylum Chordata; class Mammalia; order Dasyuromorphia; family Dasyuridae; genus Antechinus; species Antechinus flavipes. Next base: position 215,417,848 of record NC_067401.1, on the reverse strand, counting down.
CTGAGATCCGAGAGCGTGCTGAGACACTGTGGGGGAGGGGTGGCCAGGTCCCGAGAGACTCCAGCTGTTTGGGGTTGTATTCTTCACCCTTGGTGTTTTTAGCTTCTCTGCTGGGCTGCTGACTTGCTGCCGGAGCAAAGTATCTAATTCTGTAGCAAAGCTCTCCCCTCAGAGATGGCTGCGATCACGCCCCACCCCCTCTCCACTCTGCTCGGCTCTGAGCTGCTTTCCATGCTCTCCCTGCAGCTACTGCCCGCAGTCTGCTTCCGATCTAATAACTGCCCCCGCCCTCGCGCAAAAACAGACCTTTCTTGACGAGTCTCAAGGATGGTTTCTTTTGGTAAGTAATTGTATGTTTTTTTTCAGTCGAGCATTAATTCAGAGGCATGAAATAAAATGGATAGTGAGAGAAAAGTGCGGAGGTTACACAGCAGTGTGCCTCCTCTCCACCATCTTGGCGGGGACAATACTTCCTAAACTAATCTATTTATTTAGTGCTACACCAATCAGACTCCCCAAAAACTATTTTAAAGATTTAGAAAAATAACAATAAAATTTATCTGGAAGAACAAAATGTCAAGAATTTCAAGGGAATTAATGAAAAAAAAAAAGCAAATGAAGGTAGCCTAGATGTACCTGATGTAAAATTATATTATAAAGTAGTGGTCAGCAAAACCATTTGTTGTTGTTTAAGAAATAGACTATTTGATCAGTGGAATAGGTTCAGTTCACAGAACCAAATAGTCAATGACTATAATAATGTAGTGCTTGACAAACCCAAAGATCCCAGCTTTTGGGATAAGAATTCACTGTTTGACAAAAACTGCTGGGGAAATTGGAAATGAATATGGCAGAAACTAGGCATTGACCCACACTTAACATGATGCACTGAGATAAGGTCAAAATGGCTTCATGATCTAGGCATAAAGAATGAGATTATAAATAAATTAGAAGAACACAGGATAGTTTACCTCTCAGACTTGTGAAGGAGGAATGAATTTGTGACCAAAGAAGAAATAGAGATCATTATTGATCACAAAAAATAAAATTTTGATTATATCAAATTAAAAGGCTTTTGTATAAACAAAACTAATACAGACAAAATTAGAAGGGAAACAATAAACTAGGGAAACATTTTTACAGTTAAAGGTTCTGATAAAGGCCTCATTTCCAAAATATATAGAGAATTGACTCTAATTTATAAGAAATCAAGCCATTCTCTAATTGATGAATGGTCAAATAATATGAACAGACAATTTTCAGATGATGAAATTGAAACTATTTGTACTCATATCAAAAGGTAATCCAAATCAAGATTGATCAGAGAAATGCAAATTAAGACAACTCTGAGATACCACTACACATTTGTCAGATTGGCAAAGATGACAGGAAAAGATAATGACAAATGTTGGAGGGGATGTGAGAAAACTGGAACATTGATACATTGTTGGTGGAGTTGTGAATGGATCCAATCATTCTGGAGAATAATTTGGAACTATGATCAAAAAGTTATCAAACTGTGCATACCCTTTGATCCAGCAGTATTACTACTAGGCTTATATCCATAAGAGATATTAAAGAAGGGAAAGGGACCTGTATGTGCAAAAATATTTGTGACAGCCCTTTTTGTAGTGGCTAGAAACTGGAAATTGAATGGATGACCATCAATTGGAGAATGGCTGATATGGTATATGAATATTATGGAATATTGTTGTTCTGTAAGAAATGACCAGGAAGATGAATAGAGAGAGGCTTGGAGAGACTTACATGAATTGATGCTAAGTGAAATGAACAGAACCAGGAGATCGTTATACACTTCAACTACAATACTACATAAGGATAAGTTATGATGGAAGTGGCTATCTTCATCAATGCAAGGATTCAATTCAGTTCCAATTCATCAGTGATGAACAGAACCAGCTACACCTAACAAAATAATACTGGGAAATGAGTTTGGACACAATAGAGCATTTACACTTTTTCTGTTGTTGTTTGCTTGCATTTTTGTTTTTCTTCCCAGGTTATTTTTACCTTTATAAATCTGATTTTTTTTGTGCAACAAGGGAAATGTATAAATATGTACATATATTTTATTTAAGATATACTTTAGCATATTTAACATGTATGAGACTGCCTGCCATCTAAGGGAGGGGGTAAAGGGAAGGAAGAGAAAAGTTGGAACAGAAGTGATTGCAAGGATCAATGTTGAAAAATTACCCATGCATATGTTCTGTCAATAAAAAGCTATAATAATAAAGTACATCTGGATGAAAGGGGTACAAAATTGGCAATGTAAAAATCCACAAGTAAAGGAGATTCAATCAATCAAAGGACTACCAGAGCAGGCTGCAAGCCTTATTAGTTCATTTAGTGCTATCCCACACAAAATTTCTCCCCCAGTGAAATGAATATAAACTGCTTGCATTTTTGTTTTTCTTCCTGGGTTATTTATACCTTCTGAATTCAATTCTCCCTGTGCAACAAGAAAACTGTTCGGTTCTGCACACATAAATTTATCTAGGATATACTGCAACCCATTCAACATGTAAAGGATTGCTTGCCATCTGGGGGAAGGGGTGGAGGGAGGGAGGGGAAAAATCGGAACAGAAGTGAATGCAAGGGATAATGCTGTAAAAAAATTACCTTGGCATGCCTTCTATCAATAAAAAGTTATTTAAAAAAAAGAAATTATACATCCTTGAAAATATAGGTATTTATAAGGCTGTAAAAAAAAAAATTCTCCCCCAGTATATTTCACAATGTCTTATCCTGTCATGTTTTAACTATCTCTAGCAATGAGACTTCCAGAGATGCTTATTAATGTAATTTAAAGAAATATTGCAAAGAAAAAAAAGATTGCCAATTTTCTAAGATAGGCTAGAGAGTATAAAATAGATTGTTTTGTATTGAGCAGGGGTAGAGGTGTGTCAGATAAAAGCTGTGTCCTTGACTGGGTATGAAAGAATTACTTTTTGATTGGATCTTCTCAGTGGGAATAAGCAGGAACTATATGAGCACAATTACAAAAATACTTTTTTTCACAAATAAAGTCATTGTCATGACTAAATGAATAATAAAAGAATTGTTGTAAGTACACTATGTATGTGTATATACATATGTGTTTATATTTGTATATGGTGTTGCACCAAAAATAAATAAATACATACAAATCTACTTAGTATAGAGAGAAAAAAAAAGCTTGAAGTCTGATCTTAGTGCAAAAGGGAGGAAGATTGTCCTAGCTTCCTCTATAGGTGCTAGTGGATGTGCTGGGTCAGTGTTGCTGTTTTAGGTGCTGGGTTAGTTTGGCCAAGTCTTACATTATTCTGGGGTTCAGAGGCTAACTATTTGCTTTTTGTATTTGTATTTGATGTGTAACAGCTAATCTGCTGGTCCACTGGCTTGTAACCAGGACAGAGTAGCCAATCCTGCTGAATTTTGGTTATGAGCCCCCTTCCTTCCCCCCAATCTCCTGTAGATTCTTCAGTATGCACAGACGGCACACTGCCCTAGGTCTCTTCACTGTGCCTGGGCTTGGCTGATTCCACCCTGCCCCTATCCTTGTGCCCACTGAAACAGACCTTTTTTGAAGATTTCAAAAATATCTCTGCTAGAATTTTGTTACACTCCAATTATTTGTGCTTTCTGTCACTCCAAAACAAGTTCAGACACTTGATTTGGTGTTGAGCTGAGAGACATCAGGAAAAGCTAAAAAAAAAAAAAAAAAGACATATTTCCTCTCCATCATCATGGCTTCCCCCTGGAACATGATAGTCTAAAAAGAAAGAAGCTAAGACTACAAGCAAGAATCAGTTACCCAGTAAAATTAAATATAATACATTAAAGGGGGAAATGATTGTTCATTGAAATAGAAGGATTTCAAGCTTTCATAAAGAGAAGAACAAAATAAAAGCTTTATCTCCAATATCAAGAATTGAGAGGCATAAATAAGTAAAAAGGAGAAAGAAAACATTAGGATTTTAATAGAGTTCAACTTTATATCCCTCCAAAGGAAGATGTTATTTGTAATTCTTAAAAAACTGTGTCATTAATAGTACAACTAGAAGAAATAAACATAGACAGAGTTAATGGGCATAAGATGAATTTGAGTGTATGATAAAAACAATTAAGTATGAGAAAGAGGAGTACATTAGATGTAGAAGAAAGAAAGGGGTAGAATAAGGTAAATTATTTCATATGAAGAGGCACAAAAGACCTAGTACAGTAATAATGATGATAAGAGGGTAGTAGACAGATGTCTACCACAACCACATCTCACTCTCATTAATATTGGCTCAAAATGGGGATAATTCACATAATTAGGTTAATATAGACATCTGTCTTACAGAGAAGATAAGATAGGAGATAGAAATAGAGAAGACATTAAATAAAGGAGGAGGAGGACTAACAGATGAGAGAGCAGATCAGGATAGTTGGTAGACAAAGAGAAAACACTAGTGAGGAAGAAAAAGGTAAAAAGAGGGAGAAGAAACAAACAGAAGGAAAATATGATTAAGAGAAATACCCAGTTAGTAATCATAATTGTGAATGGGATGAGCTCTCCTACAAAACAGAAGCAGACACCAGAGTGAATCAGAAGCCAAAATGCTACAATATGTTGATTATAAGAAACACATTTGATACAGAGAGGTAAGGGATTGGAGCAGAATCTCCATAATCTCCAGCAGAAATATAATGTTTCAAAAAGCAATATCATCTCAGAAAAAGTAAAAGCAAAAACAGAACTGATTAAAAAAGACAAAGAAAGTTAAAAAGTACCATTAATAATGAAGCAATCTCAATACTAAACATATATGCAGCAAATGGTATATATAGTATTCAAATTCTTAAAGGAGAAGTCAAGTGAGTTACAGGAAGAAACTATACTATCATCAGAACTATACTATTGGGAGACCTTAACTGTTCCCTCTCAGAACTTGAAAATCCAACCAATAATAAACAAGAAAGAAGCTGAGGAACTAAACAGAATATTAGAAAACTTATATGTGACAATGTGGTTATGATCCTAATCAAGAACAGCTTCATCCTAAGTTCTATTTATTGTTGACTCTTTACTTCTCCCCCCCCCCCATATATCCTTGTCTTCAAACACTTGTCAAATCTTGAGATTTCTTTGAGATTACTCACCTTCTTTCTCTGCACCCCAGGCACCATTTGGTTCAAGCCCTCATCAAGTCTTGCCTGGATTGTTACAATAATTCTTCCCTGTGTCTCAAGTCTCTTCTTATTACAGTCTATACTTCACATTCTCTTAAAGCAATTTTGCTAAAATACTGATCTGATTATGTCATTCCATCCTTCAATAACACTTATTGCTCCTTATTTAACTCTTAAGATCAAGGATAAAAGAAATGGGAACAGAAAAAAATATACCCTTTCTTCAGTAATACATTTGCACAAAATTAACATATATTATGAATAAAAGTCTCAAAATCAAATGTAAAAATGCAAAAAAAATGTGCTATTTTCAGATCATAATGCAATAAAATTGCATTGAATAAAGGGTATTGGAAAGATAAACTAGAATTTCATTGGAAACTAAATAATTTAATTCTAAACAAGTGTACCAAAGAGGATGATGAGACAAATCTCCAAAATTCATGAGATACACCCAAAGCAGCACTTAGGCAAAATTTTATTTCTCTAAATTCTAACATCAACAAAATAAAAGAATGAAAAAAAAAGATCAATGAAATGCTCATGCAACTAAAAAAGAAAAAATAAAAATAAAATAAAAACTGGAAAAAGAACAAATTAAAAATTAGGAATTAAACAACAAATTGGAGATCCTGAAAATAAAGTGAGATTAATATGCGTGAAAGAAAAACTGGTTATATGAAAAAGAAGGAAACAATTAGTAAGATAGGTAAGTCATTGGTTAATTTCATTTAAAAGTAAAAAAAAGAAGAAAAGCAAATATCAGTATCAAAAAAAAAATGAAAATGGTGAAATTGCTACCAATGAAGAAGAAATCAAAGTAATGATAAGGAAATAATTTGGGTCAATTATATGCCAATAAAACAGTTGTTGTTTGTCTTTTGTTCTCAACATTTCTATATATGACCAATAATGATCAGCAGTGAGAGATAGAAAGATAAATTCCACTTAAAATAACTGTAAACAAAAGAAAATACTTGAGAGTCTGCCTACCAAGACAACCCCAGGAACTACATGAGCACAATTACAAAATACTTTTTTTCACAAATAAAGTCAGATCTAACCAATTGGGAAAAGATAAATTGCTCATAAATAGACCAATTTAATAAAAATGATAATCTTGTCTAAAGTAATTTACTGCCAAAATTATGTGATAGTGCTAGAAAAATAACAAAATTCACCTGTGGAAAAAACAAAAAGTGGAGCAGCTAGATGGCACAGTGAATAGACCACTGGCCCTGAAGTCAGGAGTACCTGAGTTCAAATTTGACCTCAGACACTTAACACTTCATGCTGTGTGACCCTGGGCAAGTTGCTTAACCCCAATTGCCTCAGCAAAACAAACAAACAAACAACAACAACGAACAAAAACAAACTGCTAATCCAGGGAAATAATGAAAGATTTCAAGCTATGTATAAAGCAGTCACCATCAGAACAAACTGGTTCTGGCCAGAAATAGAGTAGTCAATCAATGGAATAGATTAGACATACAAGATATTATAATCAATGGCAAAAGAAACCTAATGTTTGATAAACTCAAAGATCCCAGCCTTTGGGATAAGAATTGCCTATTTGACAAAAGCTATTAGGAAAACTGGAAAACAATAAAACACCAACTACATATAGAATAGCATCTCATTCCATACACCAAAATTACATCAAAATAGTTACATGGTTTAGACATAAAAGATGATAAGATAATCAAATTTCATATGTATGGGAAAGGGGAGAATTCATGATGAGACGAGAGAGAGAGAGAGAAAGAGAGAGAGAGAGAGAAAGAAAGAAAGAATATATAATGAGCACATTATAAAATGCAAAAATAGTAATTTTTGTTATGTTAAAATTCAAAGATTTTATACAAATAAAAGCATTGTAACTATGATTACAAGGAAAGCAGGAAACTGGGGAACAATCTTACAGAAAGAGTCTCTGAAAAGGTCACATTTATTAGATTTACTAATATGACAAAAAGGAAAATTAATATTAGAGAGAATTTGGTAGTGTGGGAAAATTGGGACACTAATGCACCATGAATATGAATAATGAATATTGATGCAAAAATCCTAAGCAAAATATCAGCAAAGAGATTACAGAAAGTCATTCCCAAGTAGGATTTATACCAGGAATGCAAGGCTGGTTCAATATTAGGAAAACTATTAGCATAAATGATTACATCAATAACCAAATAAAAAAATATTATTATCTCAATAGAAGCAGAAAAAGCATTGATAAAATCCAACATCCATTCCTATTAAAAACTCTAGAGAGTATAGGAATAAATGGACTTTTCCTTAAAATAGTTAGTAGCATCTATTTAAAACTATCAGCAAGCGTCATATGTAGTAGGGACAAACTAGAACCATTCCCAATTATGGTAAAACAAGACTGCCCACTATCAACATTACTATTCAATATTATATTAGAAACACTAGCTTTGGCAATAAAAGTTGAGAAAGAGACTAAAGGAATTAGAGTAGTTAATAAGGAAACAAATTATCACTCTTTGCAGGTGATATAATGGTATACTTAGAGAACCCTAGAGAATCAACTTAAAAAACTATTATCAATAATCCACAACTTTATCAAAGTTGCAGGATACAAAATAAATCCACATAAATCACCAGAATTTTTATATATTACCAACAAAGTCCAACAACTAGAGATACAAAGAAAAATTCCATTTAAAATAATTGTCAATAATTTAAAATATTTGGGAATCTATCTTCCAAGGGAAAGTCAGGAACTATATGAGCAAAACTACAAACACTTTCCACACAAATAAAGTCAGATCCAAAAAATTGGGAAAATATCAAGTGCTCTTGGATAAGTCCAGTGAATATAATAAAGATGACAATACTACTTAACTTAATCTACTTATTTAGTGCTATACCACTCAAATTCCAAGAAACTATTTTACTGATCTAAAAAAAAAAAAATAACAACAAATTTCATCTGGAAGAAGGTAAAGAATTTCAAGGGAATTAATGAATAAAAAAAAATTGAAGGTGGCCTAGCTATACTAGATCTAAAACCGTATTATAGAGCAGTGGTCATCAAAACCATTTGGTACTGGCTAAGAAACAGAGTTGATCAGTGGAATAGGTTAGCATCATAAGAGAAAATAGTCAATCACTATAGTTATTTAATATTTGACAAACCCAAAGACCCCATATGTTGGGATAAGAATTCATTATTTGACAAAAAAAATGCTGGGAAAATTGGAAACTAGTATGGCAGAAACTAGGCATTGTCCCACACATAACACCGTATCCCAAGATAAGGTTGAAATGGGTTCATGCTCAAGACATAAAGAATGATATTATAAACCAATTAGAAGAACATAGGATAGTTTACTTCTCAGATCTATGGAGGAGGAAGGAATTTATGACCAGAGAAGAATTGGAGATCATCATTGATCACAAAATAGATAATTTTGATTATATTGAGTTTAAAATTTTTGTAAAAATAAAACTAATGCATACAAGATTAGAAGGGAAGCAATAAACTGGGAAAGCATTTTTACATGCAAAGGTTCTGATAAAGGCTTCATTTCTAAAATATAGAGAGAAGTGACTCAAATTTATAAGAATTTAAATCATTATCCAATTGATAAATGGTCAAAGGATATGAACAGAAAAAAAATGAAACTTTCAGTCATATGAAAAGGCACTCTAAATCACTATTGATCAGAGGAATGCAAATTAAGACAACTCTTGAGATACCACTACACACCTGTCAGATTGGCTAAGCTGACAGGAAAATATAGTGATGAATGTTAGAGGAGATATGAGAAAACTGGGACACTAATACATTGTTGGTGGAACTGTGAACTTATCCAACCATTCTGGAGAGTAATTTGGAACTATGCTCAAAAGTTATCAAAATCTGCATACGCAGTGTTTTTATTGGGCTTCTATCCCAAAGAGATCTTAAAGGAGGGAAATGAACCCAAATATGCAAAAATGTTTATGACAACCCTTTTTGTAGTGGCAAGAAACTGTATCCTCATCAATTGGAGAATGGTTGAATAATTTATGGGTATATGAATGTTACAGAATATTATTTTTTTCTGTAAGAAATGACCAACCTGATCATTTCAGAGAGGCCTGGAGAGAATTACATGAACTGATGTTAAGTGAAATGAACAGAAGCAGGTGATCATTATACATGGTAACAAAACGATTATACAATGATCAATTCAGATGGACATGGCTCTCTTTAATAATGAGATCATTCAGACCAGTTACAATGATCTTGTGATGAAGAGAGCCATCTACACCCAGAGAGGAATGTGTGAACTGAGTGTGAATCACAACATAACATCTTCACTCTTTTTATGATTGTTGATTCGCATTTTATTTTGCTTTTCTTTTTTCTTGTGTGACACAGTAATTTTATAGATATGTGTGTGTATATGTATGTGTATATATATAGGCTTTAATATGTATTTCTGCCATGTTTAACATATACAGGACTATGACATCTAGGGGAAGGCACAGCAGAAGGGGGTAGAGAAATTAGAACACAATGTTTTGCAAAAGTGAATGTTGAAGAATTGTCCATTGTTTTGAAAAATAAAAAGCTTTAATAATAAAAAAAATTTCATGTGGAATTGTGATGTTTAGGAGTTTCCTGTTTCTCAAATGGTCAGGAATGAATTTATCTAAATGTTTCTTTATCTATTCATATATCTATGTTTTCTTTAATTCATCTATCTTTCTATCTATTTATCTGTCTGTCTAACAAGGAGAATGCTAAATAACCCATGTCAGGGTTTTACTGCTTTAGACACAATCTGTTGTTTAATAGTTATAGCTGTTTCTAAGACATCTTGTGTCATCATGCATGCACTGACAACCTTGCCTTTCCATCTAATTTTACATCTGTGAATGAGCTAGTTTGCTGAAAATACTAATGTTTTTTGAAAGTTATAGATTCATGAAGTCAAGTATTTTTCTAGTGAGGAAAACATTCTCATTTCCTTGTTTTCCTGGAGCTTCCCCATGATTACTTAGGATGGCTTGCTTTTGCGACAATATAAATTCCAGCACCTGACAGAATATACATTTGAAGAGTACCTTTCATAAAATGTAAAATAGGACTAATAAGATTACATTGAATTGAATTGTTGGATTTTTGTTCTGATAATTAAATTAAAAACAAGGAAGAAGAAGAAGGTATAATGACATAGTGAACTGTTGTCTGTAGGTTGAGTTCCTTAGAAAGATTTCTGAAAATGGCTGCACAGAACTCCTGAAGCTTTGGATAGTGTGTCTTCCACCCTAGAAACAGAGTCCTACTTTAACAAAGAGTAAAAGCAGAGTAATAGGCTAAAAATGAGCAAAAAACAAAAAAATATTTCTGACTATTGAAAGTTATTATGGTGACAAGGAGAAGCAAAACACTCAGAAAATGATAACACGGCCAATTCTCCTACATCCAATGCCTCCAAGAAAAATAAAAATTGAGCTCAGACCATGGAAGAGCTCAAAAGGGACTTTAAAAACCAAATAAAGAAATAGAGTAAAAATGAAGGAAAGAACTTGAAAAAGAGAAATTGAGAGTTGAAAAAGGAAATACAAAAAGCTAATGAGGAAAACACCTTAAAAACAAAATTGGCCAATTGAGAAAGGATGTACAAAAGTTCAATGAGGAAAATAATTTCTTAAAAAATAGAATTGGGCAAATAGAAATTGTTGACTTTATGAAAAATCAAGATAAAATAAATCAAAGTGAAAAATGAAAAAAGAGGGGAAAAAATGAAATATCTCATTGAAAAAACTGACCTGGAATATAGATCCAGGGGAGAAAATTAAAAAAAAAATATTGGTCTACCTGAAAGTCATGATCAAAAAAAGAACTTGCCCATCATCTTTCAAGAGATCATCAAGGAAAACTGTTATAAAATTAGAGGGTAAAAACAGTGAATCAGTAAAAACAATATTTGAAACAATTGTAGATTTGATATATTAACAAAATACTAAGTAAATTTATAAAAGCCATTAATTTAGACTAATTAGTCTAGACTAATAACAATTAATTTTCCCAATTATGAGTCCATAAATCTCTCCACTATATCAAATATTGCCTCTCAAAATGAAGGAAAATGATGCAGTATTATCTGATGAAAAAGAGAGTTCTAGATCTCTTTAGTGTGACAGTATAAACAACAACAACAACAAAACAAACAATAAGTCAAAATAAAAATATTAGAATGACTCAAAAGTGACATAAAATTTATAAAAATAGCAATTAGAAATGTATTAGTACATAGATGTCTTCAAAAGATAGCTCTGGTCAAAGTATATTGGTGAATGATTTTAGAAAGAAAACAGAAGCAGTTTGCAACTTTTGTCCTCTATTTTTAGAGATAAGCTCAATTATTTTTCTCTTTCCAAAGAAGAATGCAGAATCCTGATGGAGACAGAAACAAACAACAACAAAAAAAAAGTTGTGAAGTTTTTAATTGACATTGATTTTAAAAATATAGTTATTGAGCAAGTTTAATTGATTATATTTTCAATATTATGTTTGCAATGGATAATTTAATTTAAAAAATCTTCACTGTTCTTGTTCCAGTTCTTTGTTTCTTAGATAGTAAACCAGACCTCAAAATAGAAAAATGTTTGGATTCATTATAATTGTGAAATTCTTAATTTATATCTCATAGCAATTGAATCCTCTATACAAATTTTCTATCTCAGAAGAGCAATCATTACCACTGATGCCAAACAGAGAAATATCTTAGGTTGTTTTTCTAGCAGTATCCCTGCTTCTTGACATAAGAGCTTTAAAAATGGAAAATAGAAATATAAGTTGAAAAATATTTTTAGAAAGGAAAATCAATTAATAAAAACAATAGCACAAAGAACTCAAGATAAAAAGCATCATGTAGTTAACATTTTTGTATATTTTGTGGAAGATATAGAACATTTAGTGTTAATAATTACAAACATTTATTTAGCTCATTAAAATTGACAGAGTTTTATTTTAAATCATTTAAGCTGCAGAACAACACTGTGAGGCTAGTGCTTCAGGTATTATCCCAATTTTATAGTTAACAAAAGAAAACTGAGTCTCTGAGAATTATATGAGTTAGCTCAATGCCTCAGGAGAGATTTTTATCTGAATCTTTGTAAGTCCAATTCTAGTGCTTTGTATACTGTGCAGCATGGCTTGTTGGAAAGAGTACTAGATTTGCAATCTAGGATAAGCAGATTTAAAAATCTGTTTCTGACCTCAGCTCTGTAAACATGGGCCTCTGAGGCTCTTACCCCTGCCAAAAAGCATTGCTTAAATTCCCCCAAGAATAAACTAGTACTAAAATGTTTAAATTCTACAAAGGGAATCTCCATTTCTAGAGCAGTTGATAGGAACCCTGTGTTAAAAATTCTCTCCAGAAAGGGATTAGAATATAGATAACTCTTCCTTCCCTGATATCTTTTTTTATAGTTTATAGTCTTAATCTCCTTGCATAAAAACAGACATTTTGCTTGAGAGAAAGAAAGGGGTATAGAATTTTTATCGAAGACTTGAAGGCAGACTTTGAGGAAAATTAACAATCCAACACAAACATCCATCAAAAAAAAAATCTCTATAAACTGAGGCTATAATAATTAACAGTAGTTCTAAACGAAGATACCTAAACATTCCTTCAGATAAAATGAAATCAGATTACTTCTCCTGAGCCTAATTGAATGAATCTCAACATGGGACATTTAGATTTTTCAAGTTTCTCAGGGTGTTGGGAAAAAAGAGAACAGAAGGATGGGGAAAAGAGAGAGACAGAAACAAAGTAAAACAGAAAAAGAGATGAGAGAGATAGAAATAAAGGGAGAGATAGATAATATTATACCTTGCATTTGATTCAAGATATGACTATCAAGTTCTCTTTAAGAGACAAGTCTATGTTTGATCAGAGATCTTGCGCTAACAATAAAAAATTTACAATTTAGTACTATGACATGGGTCATTTTTAGCACCTATTCTGAGATCATTATAATGTAATCCCTCATTTTGAATGGCTACAAGATAAGTTGGCAATTTTTTACTTTCATACTGGCAAGGATAGCCAAGCAGGCAGTCTTTTAACTTTATTTTAATATGAATAAATGCTGTTACTCTAACGACTAACCTGGCAAGAGGAAAAAAAAAATCTGAGTTTCTCTTTTTAAGACCTAAACAGGAATTGGAGAAAGTGTTTGCATTATCTGATTATTTACTGTAATAAAACTACTATAACAAATTCAATTGACTTAAACTAACTTTCTTTAAGTATTCATTATGTTCAATATGGCATAGTGAATAGAAAGTCAGTTTCTCAGGAAGAATAATAGGTTTTAATTGCAGCTGCTGGCATATTATAGTGAGTTGGTAACCCTAAATTAGTCACTTAACCTCTCATTGTTTAAGGAAATATTCTAAGATTCTAAGATAAAGAGCCCTCATTGGGTTGAGAGTATAATTTTGATTTAATTTTTTTGAATTAAAATATCCATGAACATATGAAATTATTAAATTATGGAAATATTGAACAATATACTATTTCAAACTCTACTGTCTGTACTGATTATTTAAAAACAAACTAATAAACTTGTTTTCAATCTTATCAGTTGTATCTAACTCTTTATGAGTCCATTTGGGGTTTTCTTGGCAAAAATATTGAAATGATTTGCCACTTCCTTTTCTAGTTCATCTTACAAATGAGAAAGCTGAGGAAAGTGACATTCTCAGAGTCACACACTTAATAAATGTCTGAGACTGGATTTGAATTCATGAAGAGAAGTCTTCTTTGACTTTATCACTGTACCATCTAGCTGCCAGAAAGAACTAGGAAAAAATCAATAGGGTTGTAACTATTTGATATCTTTGGATAATGGAGTGGGAAGTGGGAGCAGGGAGATATGATCATGTCACTCACTTTTTTAAATAAACTGACATCATTTGTTTATTTCATTATTTTCCTCTAGATTAGCATTAATCTTTTTACTTTTTTCCCCTCCTAATAATTTCATGGTTGATCTTTCAGAGTTCATCTGTAAATATTTTTCTCCCATTAAAAACTTTACCAGATGATATGGAAGGTATGGTGGAATTTTACCCATGCCTACCTTAATGTGTCAATTAAGCCTTTCTACTTCTAGCTTCAAAAATACCTAAAACATGTAAAAGCTACAGGTGCATGTGAGTCTTTATCTCTCTGTGTCTTTTTCTTTCTTGTCCTTTCTTTTCTGTCTCTATCTCTGTCTCTGACTGTCTCTATCTCTATCTTTGAATCTGTCTCTATCACTTTTTCTCTGTTCCTTTCTGTCTCTCATTCTCTTTCTCTCTGTCTCTGTATCACTCTTTCTCATTCTCTTTCTCTCTCTCTCTTTCTGTGTGCCTGTCTTTGTCTGTCTATGTCTCTGTCTCTGGCTTTCTCTCTCTTTCTGTCTCCTTTCTCTCTCTCTCTCTTTCACACACACACACACACACACACACACACACACACACACACACTCCAAATCAAAACAAATAAAAAAATACACACAGAAACACCAAGTTGTAACTATCCTAGAAAGTGATTTAAGAGGCCTTGGAGATTAATCCGTCCAAATCTCTTATGTAATGGAAGAGGAACCTGAATTTGCAGGCAGGTTAAGGAGCTTGCCCAAGGTCATACTACAGGAACAATCTATGCATGTCTAGCTTGTCTTTTTTAAAACTTGAATGGCAAAGAATCTTGTCTTCCCTTGGACCTGTAAATGTCAAATTTGGTGTCTTTGCACAAATGGATACTCAAGGAATGTTAATTGATGATGACAATGATAATGTCATCCATGCTTTTTGCTTTATTGAGCCTCAGCATTGTTTCTTGCTTGCTTCTTCCTCAAGAATAGCTAGGTTTCCTATTAATGTATCTAGTTTGAAGCTCCTGATACCTTGTGCTTCGTTAAAATACAGTAGATCTCTTCCTCTGGGTTACCATAGCAAATTGCATAGGAAATTTACACCATAAATTATTCATTGGAGCCAATTTAGTATAATTGTTAATTCCAGCATACATTGGTGTCTGGATAGCATCTCAGGGCTCATTTTGAGTTCTTGACCATGTTCAAGTCAAAATAATGATCTGTCATATCTAATCAGGATCTAACAAATCCCAGGAAACTGTGGGATCATTTAATTACTATTAGTTTAACAAAATAATGATTGACCTAATTGTTTTAAAATCTGCCAATTCTTTTCTCTTAGATATCTGCAAGTCTAATTGGTGATGTAATTGAAAGTTAGCAGAGATGTGTCAGAAATCAACATGCTTCCCAGTTCAAGGACAATTGGGATATACTGTTCCCTGGGATATCACACAGTAAAAGTCAACCAGGTCTTACTTTAAAACTCTATTGCTTTACTCTAAACATCATTTTTGGTACATCAAGCTTTTATTACTGCTGTTACATATGGTAACTTCCCTTGAATTAAAGCAACATATTGCACTGCTTTATCTACTCTTTATCACCTTCCAGAAAGATTCAATTCCAACTTGAAATAACTTGAATAGAAAATTTGTAATCTCATTGACCACAATAGATATAATTAGCAAAAGGTTTGAATAGTGATTTGGTTCAGAAGTTCTTCCTCCAAAAATATGTTAATTTGTATATCTATACTATTGCCAGGAAAATGGTGTTGACTGATTTCAAATGACATTCTTGGGCTTTGTTTTAAAATAAAACAGACATTGGTTCCAGGGTCATTCAGGGGGAATTTAATTTTATTAGTTTGCTTTAGGTGTTTCAAACTGTTCTCTTCACTTTGAAAGCCTCAGGGCTCAAGTATGATAGACAACATTAATTAATATCTTTTTTTTAAATCTACAGAATAAATTTGTCAGTAGTTTTTTTTTTTTTTAAATAACTTTAACAGGGATAAACTAAAATTGGCTAAAACTTTTTAATGGACTAGATCCCTGAACTAGAAATACTATGCAGGATCAATCTGAATTGTTTTTATCTTCTAAGATTTCTCTCTTTGGTCAAAGGGACTAATAAGTATTCTTGGGTGAAGAAGGGGGGGTTAGGATCTATTTAAGAGACTCCTATTCTGAAAAATCCTTCCTGCATTACAGATTTGTCATACCTGCAATTTATGGTCTTAGAAAATTTCCTGGTACATTGAGACGTAAAGACATTTGCCCATGGTTATTCAACTATTATTTGTCAAAATAATAAAAGACTTTAATCTGTGTTCATAACTCAAAGACTGAGGCATGCCTTAAACAGTACTGTCTTCTAAAGGAATCTTTTATTACTCATATATGTATATACATATGTGGTAGGGAGAGATGATGCTTTATAGAATTTATATTGAACTATGACATATGTGGTGTGTCATACAAGACTACATAATTACTACATTTTAGTGGATTTTGACTTTATGTCATCTAGTCCAAATCCCTTTATAAAGATACAAAAATTAAGGCATAAAAAGTATTAAAAATTGTTCAGACTCACCTAGTAATAACTGTTTAGAATTTAGTTTTGAATCCATTCCTCTTTCTCTTTAAAACCATTGAGGTATCTTATTATGTGACCCAGGGAATAGAAGTATTAATGTACTAATGAGTCATATCACAAAAAGTATGGTTCACCTAACATTGCTAATTAAGTCCATAAAAAGGTGAATTTTAGCAGAACAACATTCAAATTCTTTGTTTAGAAAGGAATTGTACTACTTGGCCAATTAAATAGTACATCAACAAGCATTTATTAATTACATACTGCATTCTAAACTTTGTGCTAATAACACTGGTAATACTTAGAAAGGAAGAGAGAGAGAGAGGGAGAGAGAGAAAGAGAGATATGCATAAATATAGATGGATGGATAGATGATAGAATAATTAGATAGAATATATACATATATGAATGCACTGAGACATTTGTGTATGTATGAATGAGTGGATACATATGTGTGTATGTATATACATGCTTTATATATATGAATATATAAGTGATGTACATACATATTCATATGTATTCTCCTCTAGGAACTCACATTTTAATTAGATGGAGACCATATGTAAATAACTAGATACATATCAAATATCTGCAATATAAATGGAAAATAATCTCAGAGGAAAGGCACTGGATGGGGAAGATCAAGCATCATTCAGAAAATGGAAAGCCTAGGTGGGAAGTAAAAGCTAGTGACTTCAAAATGACCAAGTGGGGTTTGCTTATTACCTAGAATCAGGAGTCCTCAAAGTTTGGCCTGTGGGCCAGATGCGGCAGCTGAGGACAATTATTCCCTTCACCCAGGGCTATGAAGTTTCTTTATTTAAAGGCCCACAAAACAAAGTTTTTTTTTTTTTACTATAGTCTGGCCCTCCAACAGTCTGAGGGACAGTGAACTGGCCCCCTATTTAAAAAGTTTGAGGACCCCTGAGTCCTAGATCATAGATATAGAATACATCTTGTACATCTTGTACATGAAATGGATCTTGGAAGTCATCAAGTTTAATGTCTTCATTTTTCATATGAGAAACTGAGATACAGGAGTTGTGGTTTATCTAAGATTATATAGCTAGTTAGTTTTATAGGCTGAATTTCAACCCCATTATTCCTAACTTTAAGAATAATATTACCTTATCCACTATGATACATAATGTATAGGTATGTCTTTATATTTACTTCTTGTCTTAGAACTACTCAATTTGGGGTGTTGAATTTTCAGTCAAAACCAGCTATGAGAGTACTTATTCATTTTATAACTTTAGACTTGATTACCATTTCAGATATCTTCCAAGTATCTACCTATAAAGATTTTTAGTAGGAGAATTTTTGTGGTAATTTGTGGTAATTTGAATTACCTGTCATACAAATGAGGTCTACATCAAAGAAAAGAGGTCACAGCTATTATAGTTTGCAACTGTTCTATTTGTACAACTATTATGTTGATTCTAATACCCTGTGATTATAGAGTGATGCTTTCTGTTGTAATACTAACCATTATGACACCAAATGACTCAAGGATCATAAAAGAGTTGGGTTAGTTTAGCAAATTCATTCAGCAAGCAACAGCTATATCTTAGATGGATTAAATTTAAATTTTAATCCAGGGCTAAAAGGGGAAAAGTAGTCACCACAATACTAAAGAACAGGATTTATTGAGTTTGGCTGTTTAAGCATCTTCTAATCATGGCACTAGATAAACCTCCCTATTTAGCCTGATTACATGAAATTACTATTTTGTATGTCTGGAGACAAGAAAGTTTCATCTCAGCAACAACAATAACAAAAACAAAACAAAATCCTATTCACGTCACTTAACCTCTGTCTCAGTTTCCTCATCTGAAAAATGAGAATTGGTTGGTTGTTATCCTTTGTGTAGGTAGAGAATCAGAATGGCATCATTCTGTCAAAGTCAAGGTACAGTGTGTCTGATTGTGGCTGATCAGATCAACATGAATTCAGAAGGTTTTAGCATAAGACAGGCACAAATAATCTATATGGACACTTGGATTATATGGACATATATAAATTTGTATGTCATGTTTCTTTCAAGCTATTGCAATTTTGCTTTGTTCATAGACCTTTTATATGAACAATTTTTTTTACAGTAAAAAGAATCATTGCATTCACTATATTCATATCATTCTGAGTGGTTCTGTGCCACATTTCACAATTGATTTCAAATTTCTTCAGAGAAACCTTGAGAATATACTTATATAACTTTTTTCTAATTTCCGTGTGTATCATATTCCATTGTGTGATATTCTTCATTCAATAGTCTTTTAGAAAAACATATGCTTGGCACTTGAACAACATGGCCAGCCCATTGGAGTTGTGTTCTTTGCTTGACAAGTATTCAAAAATTCTGTTTGAATATTTCTTCAGATACTTATTAGATGTGTAACTCTAGACAAGTCACAACTTCCTTTTTCATTTTTAAAGCTTTTTATTTTCAAAACATATGCACAGATAATTTGACAACATTGACCCTTTCATAGGCTTGTGTTTCAGATTTTCTCTCTCCCCCACAGCCTCCCCTAGGTGCAAGCAATCCAATTTATGTTAGACATGTTAAAATATGTTAAATCCAGTATGTATAAACATATTTATACGGTTCTCTTGCTGCACAAGAAAAATCAGATCAAAAAAAGAAAGGAAATGAGTAGGAAAACAAAATGCAAGCAAATAACAAAAAGAGTGAGAATTTTTTTTTTTTTTTTTTTTTTTTTTTTTTTTTTTTTTTTTTTATGATCAACGTTCTGTTCCCACAGTCCTTTCTCTGGGTGTAGATGGCTCTCTTCATCACAAGATCATTAGAACTGGCATCAGTCATCTCATTGTTAGAAAAAGTCACATTCATCAGAATTGACTGTCATATAAAATTGATGTTGCTGTGTACAATAATCTCCTGGTTCTGCTCATTTCACTTAGCATCAGTTCATTTAAGTCTCTCCAGGCCTCTCTAAAATTATCCTCCTGATTATTTCTTATAGAACAATAATATTCCATAACATTCATATACCATAACTTATTTAGCCATTCACCAACTGATGAGAATCACTCAGTTTCCAGTTTGCTGCCAATATAAAAAGGGCTGCCACAAACATTTTTGCACATGAAGTCATTTAACTTGTGCCTGCTTCAATTGTCTCATCTGTAAAATGAGGATGATAATAATAGCACTTATCTCTAAAGCTTATTGTAAAGATCAAATGGGATTATGTTTGTCAAGTGCCATACAAATCTTTAAACACTGTATAAATACTAGAGAGTATATATAATAGTATGTGTATATATGCCCATGATATAAATATTAGCTATATTAAACATATATTCAAAGTATATAAAATGTTGTTATGGTAATGATAATGATGATAATGAAGATGATGATGGTGATTATGTGAAAATCATTGAATTCACTATATACATAGGGACATCAAGGACTGACTTAAGGTGTTAAGGAAATAAGTAATTGCTTGCATATTATGATTTGAAAGAGTTTGGGTACTACTTGCCTTGAAGAACTTCAAGTAATCAGCCATTGATATACTCTCTTCTTTTTGTAATGTGGTTTTCTACCACTTGTGTTAGAGAGTAATAGGTTTTTATCAGGAGACTACTATTATGCACATACCATATTAATTTACAGATAGGGCTTTACTCTACTCTCCCCAAACATCTAGCATGTATAAAATTTGAATATAATCTTTAATTAATTGTGATTTAAGAAAAAGAATGGTAGAATACATACACTTATACACACTATCAAAAACAAATGTGATAATACATAATCATTCAAAAAAGTTCACTTTAACTCTACATATGAGATAGGAGAAGTGAAAGAACAATACTTATTGTCTAGGATATGACATGATGTAGGATGGACTAATCTATCATGCAGTATTATATATCTTGGGAAAAACTATGGTTTTATGATGAATTAGTCCTAGAATTGGAGAAAGTGAAGAAAACATGATGGGTTATGTTTGTAAAGTTCAGTAACCTAAAACTCTTCCCAGAAACAAAAGCCCAACTTCTAATTTAATTAAAAAATAATTTTTGGCATTGACAATATAAATGAAAGGAAAAAAAAACACTCTTAGAAGAGTCAGTTAACCAAGGGAGTACAGTATATAACAAGTAAAATATTATTAAAGGTGAATTAAAGCCTTGCAAGGCTTCTTTCTTTCTTTCTTTCTTTCTTTTTTTTTTTTTTTTTGTGATCATCCTAGTTCTTTAGACTTAATAATGAAATCTTTACTATACAAAAGCTATAGATACTTAAAGAATCTGCCATCTCATCAGTGCAACTGTGATCTCTGCAAGCATATATTGTCTATTCCTTTCTATCTTTGCTATTAACTTCTTAGAATCACTGTGTTGGAAATATCCATCAACCTGTCTCCAATTGGGCCTCTCTGTAAAATGATATTTTATTATTGCTGTTCCCCAGAGACTCTAAAGTATCTGTCCATCAGGAGATTGTCCCAGTAAAGTGACAAAATACAAGGAGATGAATCATTTTTATTAGAAAAGAAAAATTTAAATGTAAGTTGATATATCTTATCTCACAGAAAGCAAGTTGGGAAGATAAAGCTTGTTCTAAGATTAGGCAAAGATTTTAAGTAGAATTTGAATGGAGGTGTCATTGACTCAATAGCCACACTCCACCCACTGTACCACCTAGCTACCTGTGGATTAAATGGGTCAAAATAAAAAATGCTGTGCTTAAGAACATGATTTTAGGAGCATCACCTAGATTGACAAATTACCAATTCAATTCAGCAAGCATTTATCAATCCCCTACCATGCTCTAGGCACAATATTAGGCATTAGGAGATACAAACTGAAAAATAAACAATACTTTTGTTAAAATCCTTGAATATCACTAGGACCAACACTTTAAATGAATAAAAGTTGTTGCTAATTTATTGAGACTACAAATCTTTCTTTTCCAAATGTGTATAAAGGAGCTAGGGTAACACATTATTCTTCCTCTTCCCTTTTGCTTGTTTATTCTGTTGTGTCGGACCCTGTTTAAAGTTTTCTTGGCAAAGAACTGGAGTGGTTTGCTATTTCCTTCTCCAGATCATTTTATAGAAGGGAAAACTGAGGAAACCCTCATTAAGTACTTATTCAAGATCACACAACTAATAAAAGTCTGAGGGCAGATTGGAACTCAGATCCTCCTGACTTCAAGCCCAGCACTTTATCCACTTTGCTACCCAGCTATACTCCCTGCCCCTAG
The DNA here is from genome assembly GCF_016432865.1 of Antechinus flavipes. NCBI lineage: Eukaryota > Metazoa > Chordata > Mammalia > Dasyuromorphia > Dasyuridae > Antechinus > Antechinus flavipes. The sequence goes on along the minus strand of NC_067401.1, from coordinate 215,395,929 downwards.
ATAGTATCTTTTAGGAAGTATTTCTAAGCTATTTACATAACTTCATTTGTCTAGTCTAGGAGATAAATAGAAATGAGAGATAATTGAGAGGTAGAAGTGCTCTCCTGAGTTCTTAGACCTTTTAGAGGAACCATCAAGAACTTCATTCACTTCCTAAGCACTATGGCCAACATAAAGGTGGAAGGTTCCTAGGCCACTGTGGATGTTTCTATGTTTTAGGGAGGGACAGATTATAATCACCAAAATGGAAAAGGGACAGAAACAAAGAGAAATAGAGAAACTCCTAAATGAAAGCTTATATTCTTTGCCTCCTTCACCAGGGCTGACTAAGGAGTGGGCCTACTAAGAATGAATACCAATATGTGCTCTTCAAAAGTTATTTCAAAAGTTGATCCTTCAAGCTTAGAAATTATTTTGATCATTTGGCAGGGAAACTTATTCCATTCATCCAAAAGGCACCCCAGTAAAATTATATTTCAATGAAAATGAAAATTGATGTTCTTTGTAAGATCCTTGATCTTCTTTTCTTAGATGCAGAAGAAGCCTGGATGAGTGACTATCATGAAATGTGAAGGCAATTAGTTTTGACTTCGATGGTATTTATTTTGTGCTATTAGGATTTTAGCTATTTATTATAATTCTTATTTCATCCCAAAGGCTACCAGCATGCCTCGGAGGGGTATCATTATGAGTATAACTTTAACTATTTTATTTCAACTATAATGGCCTTCATGTCTACAAAAAAAGCAGAGTACACCTTAATATTTTCTTTGTATTATTGCTTTAATTTTCCTTTAAACCCTCATCCTGAAAGTGGACTCCTGGATATATGAATTGAACAGATAACCAGATAATGAATGGCCCCTTTAAAATATGTATTCTATTTTCCCTTCCCTTTCAAAGTTGCTTTTGAAATCTTATCTCTGAGTGCTTGATGATCTCACTCCTTTAAAATACCAGATAATTTTCAGTATTCTTGATTTATGTCATAGACATACTCTTTATCCTTTATTTATTTTACTTACTGCATAAATAATATTCCACTACAAGAGGGACATTATTAATATTATTTTATGTCATTTCAGAAATGTTTGAATTTTGAAATATATAATGTGGGGTATGTATGGAAGACTGTCAATTTAGAACTAGTCAGGAGTCAGCAAGCTCTGAAATCAGATTCAGCCTCAATTAATTAGTAGCTCTGTGATCCTTGGCAAGTCACTTATCATCACTTTTTTTCTTTTCATTTTTCAGGTACATATGTACATTCATTTTAAATATCTTTATATGTGAGTCATATTAAGAGATAAAATTCAGAACAAAAAGAAAAATCACAAGAGAAAACATTTTTTAAAAGAGAAATTAGGTATATTTTGATTTTCATTCAAACTCCATAGTTCTCTCTCTGGATGAGGATGGCATTTTCCATCTAAGTGTATTGGAATTGCCTTGGATCAATGAATTACTGAGAAGGAGTGAGTTTCTCATAATTGAAATTCACACAATTTTTTTTTTTTTTGTTACTGTGTGTAAATATATTCCTGGTTCTTCTCACTTCATTCAGCATCAGTTCATGTAAGTTTTTTCAGGCTTTTCTGAAATCAGCCTGCTCACATTTCTTATAAAACAATAATATTCCATTACTTTCATATATTATAACTTATTTAGCCATTCCTTGATTGATACATTCACTCATTTTCCAATTCTTTGCTACAACAAAAAGAACTGATAAAAACATTTTTGCATATGTATCTTTTTCCCTTTTTTATGATTCAATAGTTGCACTGATAGATCAAAGGGTAGTTTTATAGCCCTTTGGGCATAGTTCAAAATTGCTCTCTGGAATGGTTTGATCAGTTCACAACTCCACCAATAGTGCATCAGTAGGCCAATTTTCTCATATCCCCTCCAATATTATCTTTTCCTATCTGAATCAGAGAGGTGTGAGGTGGTCCCTTGGAGTTGTCTTAATTTGTATTTTTCTAATCACTATTGATTCATACGTCTATAGATGGCTTTAATTTATTCATCTGAAAATAGTCTTCATATTTAACCATCTATCCATTGAAGAATGACTTTTATTATGAAAACTTTAGCTCAGTTCTCTATATATTTTAGAACTTAGGCTTTTATTAGAAACATTGGTTGGAACAATTGTTTCCCAGATATCTGCTTCCCTTCTAATCTTGGTTGCATTGGATTTGTTTATATAAAACTTTTTTTTTTAATTTAATGTAATCAAAATTATCCATTTTGCATTTCACAATATTCCTCAGTTTCTTGTTTGGTCATAAATTCCTCCCTTCTCCAAAGATCTGACAGATAAACTATCCCTTGTGGTCTTAATTTGCTTATACTATCACCATTTACATCTAAACCATGTATCTATTTTTGACCTTATCTTGGTATAGAGGGTGAGATATTAGGCTATGCCTATTTTCTGCCATATTATTTTCCAGTGTTCCCAGCAATTTTTGTCAAATAGTAAGTTCTTATACCAGAAGCTAGAGTTTTGGGGTTGATCAAACAATAGATGACTTTTGTCATTGATTATTGAATCTTGTGTACCTAACTTATTCTACTGATCCACCACTCTATTTCTTAGCTAGTACCATATAGTTTTGATGACTTCCATTTCATAATACAGTTTTTGGTCTGGTACTGCTAGGTAATTGACATTTGCATTTTTTTCATTAATTTCCTTGGTATTCTTGACCTTTTTTTCCATATGAATTTTGTTTACCCTTACTTTTTTCACTGGTAAAATAGGAACAATAACAACCCCTTCATTTTAGTATTGTGAGTACAAAATGAGATATTTGTAAAGCATTTGCAAACCACAAAGCACTTTAGAAATCCTAACTACTGTTATAGTTCTTTTACATTGGGAGGCAGAGTCTAGGTAAGGCACAACACACTACACCAGGAACCAAAAAAGTTCTAGTCTCATCTCGTTTCAGAAATTTAATAGCTGTTTGATGACAAGAAAATTTGTATAATACCCAACTCTCAGCATCCTTACCTGTCAAATGAGGGGAAAATCTTTTTTAATGTTATTGTATAAGAGTTCCCTGAAATTTTACACACACACACACACACACACACACACACACACACACACACACACAGAAATTTTATTGACTCTGGACTTGTGTCAATTCAGTTAATAAAGAGGGTGATGGGAAAAAAATAGAAATGAAATAAAAAATAGAAAGAAAAAGAAGAGCTAATGTAAAATTAGGTATCTTTTGCATATTCAGTTAATAAGTTATCTTAATATGATTACTAACATCCAAGTAATCTCAATGTTCTCACTTTAAGGATTCTTACTATTTAGACATTTATGTCAAAATAAATCTAAACTTCAATGAAGAGAGTAAAGGTACTTTGATGACTGTTTACTTAGAAATTCTAATATATTCTATCTTCTATTTTTCAAACCAAATAACATTATAAAATATTATATAAAATATAATATTATAGCCATCATCATTTGAAGATCTAGATAAAGTGGAAATTCTCCTTAGATAACCCAGAATTCAATCCCAGTTCTGTCACTTTGTATCTCTATAGCTTTGGTCAAATTACTACATTGTTTCTAGGCCTCAATGTCTTTATCTGTACAAAGAGGCCTTATATTAATAGCTTTTAACTCTCTCTATTCTGATTCTATGATCTTATCATCTTATGAATACAATTAGAGCATTTATTTACCAAATATTCAATGTATTGAAGCTTTTCTTTAAAAGAGCTATTTTCACATTATGCACTCGAGTCATAATTTTACTAATGATTTGATTGAACATCCCTAGAAACTGTAACAGTTGAAAACATATTCCCAATGATGATAATTGTGCCCAATTTAAATACAGGATGAATATTAATGAGATTTCTCCCTCCCTATATCCTACCTTTTCAAATTCCCTCATTGTTTTACTGCTGTTGCTTAGGTCAATGGTCTTAAAACAAAGTCTTGACTGATTTTTATCAATCTTGTCTTCTGCAAAATTATGCACGAAATCCATACATGTCCTGTGAGACTCTATAGAATAAATTGCATTAATTCTTATATTTGCTGAGACTAACTTCCTCTTGCTATGCCACATGCATTCAATTTTGGGAAATGGGAATGCTTTAAAATATCACATTCTGACACAAAATGTTTTGAAATTCTTTGGGGGACATCCCTTTCCCTTTTCATAACAAGCCCCAAGTTGTGCCTACTGGGCCTCTCCAGTGAAAACAAAGATTGCAAACTGCTATGAAAAATACCATTATCATATGGTTGGTATCCGTCAAACAAAAACTAAGGGTAACACAGAAGAAACGATTGGGGGTTGGTGTGAAGTGGTGAGGGAGGAAGAGGAAGAGGAAGAAGAGAATAGGAATTCAAAGATTATCATTGCTTTATAAGGAAGAATTTTTTTAATTGAACAGAAAGGGGAAAATGTTTTGATTCAGTCCCCTTCTCCCTAGACTTTACAAAACAGCTGTGCTGTTGTCAAGTTGGAAAATTAGAGCTATGATTATCTTTAAAAACTGTACTTGTCAGAATTCTTCCTCAGCATGTAAAACACCTTTCTTCTTCATTGTGCCACAATTTTGCTGTTGTAAAACATACTTTGCAGAGATCTTTGTCCAAAAAAAAAAAGTCAGCATAATTCACCTTGTACCCCAAACTAATCAATACTTAGAAATATTTATTTTATTCTCTACTGGGCAGATATTTACTAATTCATGATATTTACATAATTCATGAATATAATTTTGCTGCCAAAAGATAAAACAGGAAGGCACAGTCTTCTCTCCTATCCCTCTCCTTGACATTTCATAGATCTGGTTCTGAAAAAACAATTTGAGGTTCAGTAGCTATATGTTGTGGAAGTAGTAGATTTGTTGATAGATATGTCAGGATTTCAGTTGCTATATGATCTCCAAACTCTGATGTGTGCACTTTCTCCTTCCTCTTCTTCCCAGCGGATATGGGATTTTTGTCCCTGATATTCTGCGTGTTATAAATAAGATTTCACTTCATCTTGCTGGGAATCTAATCACCAAGCCACTTTATGTGCTATCTCCTATGCAACCTCACTTTTCCTATTAGAATTAAAGCTCCAGAATAAGAATTCTTTTCTATATTTTTGTTCACAGAACTTAATTCAATACTTACAACATAGCAAATACTTAATAAATGTTTTTCTTTCACTTAAGCATGCATATGGACACTTTGATTGAAAACACTTTATAGCATTACTTTCCTTAAGGAGTAGCAACACTTTGACAATTAAAACTTTAAGTTAAATAATAGACTTCTGATGGTGCTATAGGTTCAACATATACAATTCTTCTAAATATACTTCCATATTTGTTATGCTGCACAAGAAAAATCTGATCAAAAGAGGGAAAAAAACACGAGAAAGAAAAAAAAAGAAAACAACAACAAAAAGGTGAAAATTCTATGTGTGATCAACATTCAGTCTCCATATCCATAGTTCTCCCTCTCTGGATACAAAAGCCACTTCCCATCACAATCTAATGTGATTGCCTTGGATTGCCTCATTATTAAAAAGAGCCAAATCCACCACAATTGGCCATCTTTCAACAAAATAAAATTAAACCATAGAAATACCACAGAAATAGTTATCTCTTGCAACAATCGGGGAAGGTTATTTAGAGTGAATATCTGAAACCAGGTTCCAGATATCTTAGACATATCATAAATAACAGTATTCAGAAAATTAGTTATCTTCCCTGATTTTAAGTAGGCAAAAAAGATTTTGTAAGGATGCTTTGTGTCTGAGATCTGAATGACCCATGCAGATCAGCAACTCATTATTAACTTTCAGTTTCAGTTGCCCGGGGCAACTTAGAGTATAAATGAGTCCCCAACCAGCACATAGTTAATGTGTGTCTAAGGTTGAATATAGATTCTTTAAAGTTGGTCTCTTGTCCATTATAACATCTTTCTTATAAGGCTTTTCAAGATTTACAAACAGACCACGCACACAAGCACATACACACACATGTATATTTGTGTGTATACATATACCTCACATATAAACAGAATATATGCATATATTTATATGCATATATTTTATAATTACTTTTTGAGGCAATTAATCTAAATTCCATCTTTTTTTTTAAATATGGATATAAAATTTGAGACTCAGAGAACTGAAGTATTTCCACCATAGCTAGACAGTTTGGGAACAAAAGACCAGGGATTTGAACCCAGCTCTACTAACTCTAATAACAAGACTCTTTCCTTTTGTCAAAAGGCATATAGCTCTATCAACATTAAATCATAGTGGTAGAAGGGATCCTATAGATCATCTAAGTAACTGGTACTTTGGATATCAATACAGAGATATATGATTTTGTGTCACCATAATTTTAATCAATATGAAATGTCATTTGGTACATGAATTGAGACATACATATTACTTTATTATTTTAATCTTGCTTACTTTATACCTAAAATTTAGTCTAGCCTCAGAAAGCCATGATAATTCTGGAGGAAAAATATGAGTTGCTCCTGATTTTCATTTATCCATTTCAATTTCCTAAGAAAACGCTGAGATACTATATGTTAAACATTTTGCACACCTTTAAGCAACATATATAGTTTGAGTTTGTCCTTCCCAACATCATATATTACATTTTTTTCCTATTTTGTTCTCTATGTTTCCATTATATTTGTCTGAATGGAAGACAATAGATATGATTATAAGTCGAAATACTGTGTCAATATTAAAAAATCTTCAATTCCAAAGACACAAGGTAAATATTATAGATCAGCACGAAAGGCACCTATTTTGTGGTATGATTTAATTTTATTTTGTTGAAAGATTATGTGATGATAAAAGTTATAGACTTGGCTCTTTTCAACAATGAAGAAATTCAAGGCAATTATAATAGATCTGTGATAGAAAGTGCCATCTACATCCAGAAAGAGAACTATTGAAAATGAATTTGAATCAAAGGCATATTATTTTCAACTTTTTACTGTTGTTTGCTTGCTTGTTTTTTTTTTTTTTTCCTTTCTCATGGTTTTTTTTCCCCCATTTTGATTGGATTGTTATTGAGCATCATGATGAGTAAGAAAATATGTTTAGAAGAATTGCACATGTTTAATCTTTGTCATATTGCTTGTTTTCTTGAGGAGGACAAGGTGGGGGTGGAGAATCAGAAAAGAATTGGAGCACAAAGTTTTTCAAAGGTGAATGTCTGCATATATTTGGAAAAATAAAATAATATTAAAAAGGATAGGAGAAAGAATTACACACAGTATAAAATATTTGGGAATCTACCTGTCAGGACAAACTCAGGAGCACAATTACCAACACTTCTTTTTGTTGAATTTTCTTTTTTTTTAATAATAGTTTTTTTTATTTAAAAAAAATTGCCAAGTTAGTTTTTAACACTTAGCTTTGCAAAATCTTGCAAAATTTTCAAATTCCCCTCATCTCCCTCACATACACCTTAGACAACAACCAATCCAATATATGCCAAACATATGTAGTTTTTTCTCTACAGAATTCCACATTTATTGTGCTGCACAAGAAAAATAATTTTAAAAAGGAAAAAAATAAAAAAGCAAGCAAATAACAACAAAAAAGGTGAAAATACAATAGTGTGATCTACATTCAGTCACCACAGTCCTCTCTCTGTACGCAGATGGTTCTCTCCATCACAAATGAATTGGAATTGGCCTGAATCACCTCACTGTTGAGAAGCACTACCTCCATCAGAATTGATTATCCTATAATGTTGTTCTTGTTGCTATACACAATGTTTTCTTGGTTATGCTCTCTTCACTAAGTATCAATTCATTAAAACTTTTTTGAAATTAACTATCTGATCATTTCTAATAGAAATTTTGGTATTCTGTCTCATTATTGTCATTCTCTTGGATGAGAATGAATTTGGATACTGTACCACTTGGTGCATATATGTTTAATATTGATATTACTTCATTACATATAATACCCTTTAATAAAATGTTATTTCCTTCCTTACCTCTTTTATTTAGATCTATTTTTTGCTTTTTCTTGATTTGAATATAGTTCTGCTATGTGGAACTATATAAAACTATAAATCTGCTATAGTTTTAAATATTATATATAAATATATTTTGCTTAACCTGAAACATAATAGATTCAGCTCTAGTCCTTTAGTTTTATTCTATATGTATCACTCTGTTTTAAATGGGTTACTTGTAAACTTTCTCTCACTTCAGTTCTAGGATGTCAGGACAGTTTTCCTTGAATATTTTTTTTCTGATTTTTCAGAATATGTTCCTTTTTAATTTAATTGTTATTAAAGCTTTTCATTTTCAAAACATATGCATAGATAATTTTGAATATTCACTCTTACAAAATTTTGTGTTCCAAATTTTTCCTTCCTTTCCCCCACCTTCTCCCCTAGGGGAAATCCAATATATGTTAAATTTGTGCAGTTCTTTTATACATATTTCCATAATTATCATACTGCACAAGAAAAATAAGATCCAAAAGGAAAAAAAAATGAGAAAAAAAACAAAATGCAAGAAAATAATAACAAAAAGAGTAAAAATATCCCCACAAACCTCTCTCTGGCTGCAGATGATTCTCTTCATCGCAAGACCATTGGAACTGGCTTGAATCATGTCATTGTTGAAAAGAGCCACGTCCATCAGAATTGATCATTGTATAATCTTGCTCTTGTTGTATACAATGTTCTCCTAGTTCTATTCACTTTACTTAGCATCATTTCATATAAGTCCAGGACTGTCTGAAATAATCCTGCTGAACATTTCTTATAGATCAATAGTATTTTTTTTTAATTTTTTATTTAATAATTACATTATATTGACACGCGTTTCTGTTCTGATTTTTCCCCCCTCCCTCCCTCCACCCCCTCCCCTAGATGGCAAGCAGTCCTTTATATGTTGGATATGTTGCAGTATATCCTCGATACAATATATGTTTGCAGAACCGAACAGTTCTCTTGTTGTGTAGGGAGAATTGGATTCAGAAGGTATAAATAATCCGGGAAGAAAAACAAAAATGCAGATAGTTTACATTCATTTCCCAGTGTTCTTTCTTTGGGTGTAGCTGCTTTTGTCCGTCATTTATCAATTGAAACTCAGGTCTCTTTGTCAAAGAAATCCGCTTCCATCAAAATATGTCCTCATACAATATCGTTGTCGAAGTGTATAATGATCTCCTGGTTCTGCTCATTTCACTTAGCATCAGTTCATGTAAGTCTCGCCAGTCCTCTCTGTATTCATCCTGCTGGTCATTTCTTACAGAACAATAATATTCCATAACATTCATATACCACAATTTACCCAGCCATTCTCCAATTGATGGGCATCCATTCATTTTCCAGTTTTTAGCCACTACAAACAGGGCTGCTACAAACATTTTGGCACATACAGGTCCCTTTCCCTTCTTTAGTATTTCTTTGGGATATAAGCCCAATAGAAACACTGCTGGATCAAAGGGTATGCACAATTTGATAATTTTTTGGGCATAATTCCAGATTGCTCTCCAGAATGGTTGGATTCGTTCACAACTCCACCAACAATGCATTAGTGTCCCAGTTTTCCCGCATCCCCTCCAACATTCATCATTATTTTTTCCTGTCATCTTAGCCAATCTGACAGGTGTGTAGTGGTATCTCAGAGTTGTCTTAATTTGCATTTCTCTGATCAATAATGATTTGGAACACTCTTTCATATGAGTGGTAATAGTTTCAATCTCATCCTCTGAAAATTGTCTGTTCATATCCTTTGACCATTTATCAATTGGAGAATGGCTTGATTTCTTATAAATTTGAGTCAGTTCTCTATATATTTTGGAAATGAGGCCTTTATCAGAACCTTTAACTGTGAAAATGTTTTCCCAGTTTGTTGCTTCCCTTCTAATCTTGTTTGCATTAGTTTTATTTGTACACAGGCTTTTTAATTTGATGTAATCGAAATTTTCTATTCTGTGATCAGTAATGGTCTCTAGTTCATCTTTGGTCACAAATTTCTTTCTCCTCCACAAGTCTGAGAGATAAACTATTCTATGTTCCTCTAATTTATTTATAGTCTCGTTCTTTATGCCTAGGTCATAGACCCATTTTGATCTTATCTTGGTATATGGTGTTAAGTGTGGGTCCATGCCTAATTTCTGCCATACTAATTTCCAATTATCCCAGCAGTTTTTATCAAATAATGAATTCTTTTCCCAGAAGTTAGGGGCTTTGGGTTTGTCAGACACTAGATTGCTATAATTGACTATTCTGTCTTGTGAGCCTAGCCTTTTCCACTGATCCACTAATCTATTTCTTAGCCAATACCAAATGGTTTTGGTGACTGATGCTTTATAATATAATTTTAGATCAGGTACAGCTAGGCCACCTTCATTTGATTTTTTTTTCATTAATTCCCTTGAGATTCTCGACTTTTTATTGTTCCATATGAATTTTGTTATTTTTTCTAGATCAATAAAATATTTCCTTGGAAGTCTGATTGGTATAGCACTAAATAAATAGATTAGTTTAGGGAGTATTGTCATCTTTATTATGTTCGCTCGGCCGATCCAAGAGCACTTAATATTTTTCCAATTATTTAAGTCTGACTTTATTTGTGTGGAGACTTTTTTATAATTTTGCTCATATAATTCCTGACTTTCCTTTGGTAGATAGATTCCCAAATATTTTATGGTATCAACAGTTATTCTGAATGGAATTTCTCTTTGTATCTCTTGCTGTTGGGTTTTGTTGGTGATGTATAAAAATGCTGAGGATTTATGGGGATTTATTTTGTAGCCAGCTACTTTGCTAAAATTATGAATTATTTCCAATAGCTTTTTGGTAGAATCTCTGGGGTTCTCTAGGTATACCATCATATCATCTGCAAAGAGTGATAGTTTGGTTTCCTCATTGCCTACTCTAATTCCTTTTATATCTTTCTCGACTCTTATTGCCGAGGCTAGTGTTTCTAATACAATATTAAATAATAATGGTGATAGTGGGCAACCTTGCTTCACTCCAGATCTTACTGGGAAAGGTTCCAGTTTTTCCCCATTGCATATGATGCTTACTGATGGTTTTAAATATATGCTCCTGACTATTTTAAGGAAAAGTCCATTTATTCCTATGCTCTCAAGTGTTTTTATTAGGAATGGATGTTGGATTTTATCAAATGCTTTTTCTGCATCTATTGAGATGATCATGTGGTTTTTGTTTGTTTGGTTATTGATATAGTCAATTATGCTAATAGTTTTCCTAATATTGAACCAGCCCTGCATTCCTGGTATAAATCCTACTTGGTCATAGTGTATTATCCTGGTGACAATTTTCTGTAATCTTTTTGCTAATATTTTATTTAAGATTTTAGCATCAATATTCATTAGGGAGATTGGTCTATAATTTTCTTTCTCTGTTTTCAGCCTACCTGGTTTAGGTATCAGTACCATATCTGTGTCATAAAAGGAGTTTGGTAGGACTCCTTCAATCCCTATTTTTTCAAATAGTTTATATAACATTGGAGTTAATTGTTCTTTAAATGTTTGGTAGAATTCACATGTAAATCCATCTGGTCCTGGGGATTTTTTCTTAGGGAGTTGATTGATAGTTTGTTCTATTTCTTTTTCTGAGATGGGACTGTTTAGGATATTTACTTCTTCCTCTGTTAGTTTGGGCAAGCTGTATTTTTGGAGGTATTTTTCTATTTCATTTAAGTTGTCGAATTTATTGGCATAAAGTTGGGCAAAGTAACTCCTAATTATTGCTCTAATTTCCTCTTCGTTAGTGGTGAGTTCTCCCTTTTCATTTTTAAGACTAACAATTTGATTTTCCTCTTTCCTTTTTTTAATCAGATTTACTAAGGGTTTGTCTATTTTGTTGGTTTTTTCATAGAACCAACTCTTAGTTTTATTAATCAATTCAATAGTTTTTTTTACTTTCAATTTATTGATCTCACCTTTTACTTTTAGAATTTCAAGTTTAGTGTTTGACTGGGGTTTTTAATTTGTTCCTTTTCTAGCATTTTTAATTGCAAACCCAATTCATTGACCTTCTCTTTCTCTATTTTATACAAATAGGCCTCTAGAGATATGAAATTTCCCCTTATTACCGCTTTGGCTGCATCCCATACATTTTGGTATGATGTCTCATTATTATCGTTTTCTTGGGTGAAGTTATTAATTATGTCTATGATTTGCTGTTTCACCCAATCATTCTTTAGTATGAGATTATTTAGTTTCCAATTATTTTTTGGTCTACTTCCCCCTGCTTTTTTGTTGAATGTAATTTTCATTGCATCGTGGTCTGAAAAGGATGCATTTACTATTTCTGCCTTACTACATTTGAGTTTGAGGTTTTTATGTCCTAATATATGGTCAATTTTTGTATAGGTTCCATGAACTGCTGAAAAGAAAGTGTATTCCTTTCTGTCTCCATTACATTTTCTCCAGAGATCTATCATATCTAACTTTTCTAGTATTCTATTTACCTCTTTGACTTCTTTCTTATTTATTTTGTGGTTTGATTTATCTAATTCTGAGAGTGCAAGGTTAAGATCTCCCACTATTATAGTTTTACTGTCTATTTCTTCTTGCAGCTCTCTTAGTTTCTCTTTTAAGAATTTAGATGCTACCCCACTTGGTGCATATATGTTTAATATAGATAGTGCTTCATTATCCATGCTACCCTTTAGCAAGATATAGTGTCCTTCCTTATCTCTTTTAATTAGGTCAATTTTTGCTTTAGCTTGATCTGAGATCAGGATGGCTACCCCTGCTTTTTTGACTTCACCTGAAGCATAGTAGATTTTGCTCCAACCTTTTACCTTTAACCTGCATGTATCTCCCCGCTTCAGGTGTGTTTCCTGTAAACAACATATTGTAGGATTCTGGCTTTTAATCCATTCTGCTAACCGCTTCCTCTTTATGGGGGAGTTTACCCCGTTCACGTTTATGGTTAGAATGACCAATTCTGTATTACTTGCCATCTTGTTAACCCCGGTTTATGCTTTCCTCCCTTCTTTCCCCTTTCCCCCCTTCCAAGTATTAAGCTTGTGAGCACCCCTTGCTTCTCACAGCCCTCCCTTTTTAGTGTCCCTCCCCCCGCCTTAGAGTTCCTCCCCCTATCTTACCCCTTTCCCTCCCAGTTCCCGTATTCCCTTCCGCTTAGCTTATTCCTTCCCTTTCCACTTTTCCCTTCTCACTTTTCAATGAGATGGGAGAAGTTTCACCATAGATTGAATATGTCTTAAGATTTTTCACTTAAAGCCAATTCTGAAGGCAGTAAGATACCCACTATATTCATCCCCCTCCATTCTTTCTCTCAGATATAATAGGTTTCCTATGCCTCTTCATGAGATGTACTACCCCCACTTTACCCTTTTTCTGGTACAATGTCCTTTCCACATCAATTTCTAGAACAAGGTATACATGTATTCTTTATACATCTATATAGTCAAAATATAGTTCCCAAGATTAATCTTTACCTTTTTAGATTTCTCTTGAGTTCTATATTTGTAGATCAAACTTTTTGTTAAGTTCTGTTTTTTCATCAGAAATAGATGAAATTCGCTTACTTCGTTGAATGTCCATCTTCTTCCCTGGAAAAAGATGCTCATTCTCGCTGGGTAAGTTATTTTTGGTTGCATACCAAGTTCCTTAGCCTTTCGGAATATCATATTCCAGGCCCTTCGATCTTTTAATGTGGATGCTGCCAGATCCTGGGTGATCCTTATTGTGGCTCCTTGATACTTGAATTGGGTTTTTCTAGCCGCTTGCAATATTTTTTCTTTCATCTGAGGGTTCTGGCATTTGGCCACTATATTCCTTGGTGTTTTGATTTTAGGATCCCTTTCAGTGGGTGATCGATGAATCCTTTCAATGTTTATTTTTTCCTCTGTTCCTATGACTTCTGGGCAGTTCTCTTTGATAATTTCCTGGAAGACAGTGTCCAGGCTCTTTTTTTCATCATGTTTTTCTGGGAGTCCAATGATTCTCAGATTGTCTCTCCTGGATCTGTTTTCCAGGTCTGTTGTCTTCCCCAGAAGGTATTTCACATTTTTCTCCATTGTTTGATTTTTTTGGATTTGCTTGACTGATTCTTCTTGTCTCCTCGAGTCATTCAATTCCACTTGTTCAATTCTGATTTTCAGTGAAGTATTCTCTTCACTCACTTTTTTAAAATCTTTTTCTAATTGTCCAATTGAGTTCTTTTGTTCTGTGGAATTTTTTTCCATTTCGCCAATTTTGTTTTTTAGAGAGCTGTTTTCTGTTTCCAGTTCACTAATCCTATTTTTCAAGGATTTTACTTCTTTATCCACTCTCTCTTTAACTGACTTCTCCAGGCTCTTTTGCCAAGCCTCCCTCTCCTTTTCCCATTTTTCTTCTAGCTCCCTTGTGAGAGCCTTTTTAATCACTTCTATGAGGTTCATCTGTGCTGAGGAACAGACGATCTCCTCCTTTGGGGAATCACCTGGGGACTGCCTGTTTTTAGTCTCCTCAGGATTTAAAGTCTGCTCTCTATCTGTGTAGAAGCTGTCAAGGGTTAAAGTCCTCTTCAGCTTCTTGCTCATTCTGTCTATTAATCAGAGACAAACTACCAAAGAAAAACAGAAAAAACTGGAGTCTTTCTTTGGGGGGGGGGGGCTGGGTGTGTTATCGAGCTTCCTCTACAGACTGCAGGGGGCAGCAGTGAGGCACTAGCAGGACTGTGCTGCGCCTGCGCTCTGAGATCCCAAAGCGTGCTGAGTCACTGAGGGGGGGGAAGGGGGGGGCGGCCAGGTCCTGAGAGACTCCAGCTGTTTGGGGTTGTATTCTTCAGCCCCGGTGTTTTTAGCTTCTCTGCTGGGCTGCTGATTTGCTGCAGGTTCCAAACCTGTAGCGAAGCTCTCCCCGCAGAGATGGCTGCGATCACTCTCCACCCCCTCTCCAGTCTGCTCCCGTGCTCTCACTGCTGCTGCCCGCCGCCTGCGCCCGATCTAAAACCGCCCCAGCCCTCCAGTAAAGACAGACCTTTCGTGGCGGATCTCAAGGATGGCTTCTCTTGGTAACTATTTGTGGGTTTTTTTTTCAGTCAAGCATTGATTCAGAGGCTTGTAATGAAATGGATAGTGAGAGAAAGCATGGAGCTTATGCAGCTGTGAGCCTCCTCTCCGCCATCTTAACCGGAAGTCCCCCGATCAATAGTATTTCATACCATTCATATACATACTTTGTTCAGCCATTCTCCAAATGATGTACTCAGTTTCCAGTATTTTGCCACTACAAAAAGGGCTGCCACAAATATTTTTCCACCTATGGGTCCCCTTCCCTCCTTTATGATCTCTTTTGGATACATTTCCAGTCAGTAAAGATGCTGCTGGGTCAACGGGTATACACAGTTTAATAGCCTTTTGAGCATATTTCCAAATTGCTCTCCAAAATGGTTTTATCAGTTCACAACTCCACCAACAATGCATTAGCATTCCAGTTCACAACTCCAGTTGGAGTTTCCTCCATAACTTCTCATTATTTTTTTCCTGTCATCTTAGCCAATCTGAGATGTATGTAGTGGTATCTAGAGTTGTCTTAAATTGCACTTCTCTAATCAATAGTGTTGGAGAGTACCTTTTCATATGATTGGCAATGGTTTAAATTTCTTTATCTGAAAATTCTCTGTTCATATATTTTGACTATTTATCAAGTGGATAATGGCTTGTATTCCTATAACTTTGAGTCAATCCTCTACATATTTTAGAAATGAACCTTTAAAAGAACCCTTGAATTAAAAAAAAAAAAACAAAAAAACAAAAAACAAAAACATTTTATTGCTTCCCTTTTAATCTTGTATGCATGGTTTTGTTTGTGTAAAAACTTTTTAACTTAATAAAGTCAAAATTATCCATTTTACATTCCACAATGTACTTCAGTTCTACTTGGCCACAAATTACTTCCTTCTCCTCAGATCTGATAAGAAGACTATCCTGTGTTCTTCTAATTTGCTTTTCTTAACAATCTTTATGTCTACATCATGAACCCATTTCTACCTTAATTGGTATGTGGTGTTAGGTGTGAGTCAATCCCTACTGTCTGACATATTAATTTCCAGTTTTCCCAGCAATGTTTGTCTAATACTGAGTTTGTATCCAAAAAGCTGGGGTCTTTGGGTTTGCCAACACTAGATGGTTATTGACTATTTTGTCCTGTGAAACTAAACTATTCTGCTGATCATCTACTCTATTTCTTAGCCAGTACCAAATGGTTTTATGACCACTGCTTTCTAAGATAGTTTTAAATCTGGTACAGCTAGGCCCCTTCATTTACATTTTTAATTAATTTCTTTGAAATTTTTGACCATTTGTTATTCCAGAACTTTGTTATTTTTTCTAGCTCTGGAAAGTAATTTCTTGGGAGTTAAATTGGTATAGCACTGAATAAGTAAATTAATTTATGTAATATTGTCATTTTAATTATATTCTCTTGGCTTATCTATGAGCACTTGATATTATTCCAGTTAATTAAATCTGACTTTATTTGAGTGGAAAGTGTTTTGTAGTTGTATTCATATGTTGGCAGATAGATTCCCAAATATTTTATTATATTTTCCATCTTATTTTCCCTAAGTTATACTTTTCTCTTTATTTTCCTCATTTCCCTCTTCCCCAGTATTTTGCTTACCACTACCTCCCTCAAATAGAATCTTCCACTTTATAGCCCCTTTCCTTTTCTTATACCTTTCCTTTTCTACTTCTATTCTCCCTTCTATTAGCCTTCCCCTTCTTTTTCCTATTTACTTATAAGACATGATAGGTGACACTAAAGAGAAAGGCTATGAAACTAAATGTCTGATGTTCTTTCTTTGAGCCAAAAGTGGTGAGAGTAAGATTCACATAATGATCACCCCCTTCCCTTCTTTCCCTCAATTTTTTGCCTCTTCATGAGATGTATTTTTCTTCATTTTATCTCCATTTTACATTTTTTCCACTACAATCCCCAGTAAAATCAAATTATATCTACACCATCTAAGAATACCAACAACAGAGATACAATTCTAAGAGTTAAATATATTATCTTCCCATATGGGAATGCAAGCTTTTTAATTTTTAAAAGAAACTTTTTTTTTTAACTTTCCTTTCTACCTTTTGTGTACTTCTCTTGAGGTATATATTGGAAGATAATTTTTTTTTGTTCAGCTCTTTTCATCAGAAATAAATGGAATTCCCCTGTTTCACTGAATGTCCATCTTTATCCCTAAAAGATAATGCTTAATTTTGCTGGATAGTTGATTCCTTGGCTGCAATACAAGTTCCTTTGCCTTTCAGAATATCAGATTTCAGGCCCTTTCATTCTTTAAAGTGGACATTGCTAAGTCCTGGGTAATCCTAATTGTAGCTCCTTGATATTTGAATTATGAAATTTTGCTATGATATTCCTTAGGGTCTCTTTCAGCAGGTGATCAGCGAATTCTTTCAATGGCTATTTTACTCTCTGGTTCTAGTACATTAGAGCAGTTTTCCTTGATGATTTTCTGAAAGATGATGTCTAGGCTCTTTTTTCATTGTGATTCTCAAGTAGTCCAATAATTTTTAAATTGTCTTTCCTGAATCTATGTTTCAGATCAGTTGTTTTTTCTGGTGAGTTATTTTACATTCCTCTATTTTTTTTATTTTTTTGTTTTATCTGATTGATTCTTGATGTCTCATTGAGTCATTCATGTCCATTTCTTTCAGTTAGCTTTTTTACTTCCATTTGCATTTGGCCAATTAAACTTTTAATTGAGTTGTTTTGTTCATTTGATATTTTTTTCACTTTTATTAATTTTAATTTTTAGGGAGTTGTTTTCTGTCTCCATTTCACCAATTTCGTTTTTCAGAGTTATTTTCTTTTTTCCATTTTACCAAATCTATTTTTAAGGAGTGATGTTTTTCAAGCTCTGTGTTTTCTTTTCTAAAACTCTCATTTCTTTTCCCCATTTTTCTTCTCTTTTTTAAGATCCTTTTTGAATTCTTCCAAGAGAGCCTTTTGAACTGGAGAGCAACTCATATTACCCTTTGAAGCTTCATCTGGAGATGTTTTGCCTTCATTGTCCTCAGGGTTTGATATATGTTCTTCACTGTTTCCATAGTAGCTATCTATAGTTGCAATTCTTTTTGCTTTTTTGTTCATTTTTAAATGTTGAGATCTATTCTAAGTGCAAAGGGAAGATTACTGCAAGTTTTCTCTACAGATAACAGTGATTCACACACTCTGATTCTGGTGCCACTGAATTCCTTCCAGGGTTGAGTGAGCATGGCCAAATCCCACTTGTTATGCTATGTTTCAGAGGCTCAACTATAGTTGTGTTGGAGATCTCACAGGTAGTCTGCTTATACACTGGCTTCAGAACCCTGACCAACATTAGTCCTGCTGTATTTTAACTGATTCCCTTTGTGCTCTGAGGTCTCTCTTCCCAGAATCTCCCTGTGCTTCACACTTGTCTGCTTCCTCACCCCACCTTCGCCAGCCTAATTGAGACAGACCTTTCATGAAGGTCTTCCAAAATATCTTCTGCTGGAAATTTGTTACACTCCAAATATTTGTGTGTTCTGTTATTCCAAAACCCTTTCAGAGATGTGATCTGGTGTTAATTCTGAGGGAAATCAGGAAGAGCACAGATAAAAACTGGTCTATTCTCTGCCATCTTTATTCTGTCCCAAATTCTTTAATGAATGAGTGAATATTAAATAAAGACAATGGTAGTGTGAAGCGAAAAGATTTGATTCTGGAAAAAGAGACAGTATGATTTTGAGACTTTGTCTCTCTGACTTTCTGTTGCCTCATTAAAAAAAGAAAGAAAGAAACAGAAGAAAACTGACCTAAATAATCTCTAAATTGCCTTCTTGCTCCAAATTTTACAATATTCTAAACATGTGTGGGTTATTTTTTAATCAGGTTGATTAAATAGAATCTTGGAGAGCTTGGAGCAGTTGGCCTAGGAATCTGCATTGTAGAGGAAAGACCAAAATTTTGGAATTACATCATTATACATAAAAAATGTGGGCAAAAAAAAGCTTGAGGGAAGATGAAGGGACATTTGATATGTGATTTTCCTAATTTTCCCTCTTTCTTACAGCTGATATTAAGACTTGATAGGCTCCAGTTATCTGTCCAATTTGGGTTAATATCCTTGATTCCATATTATCTGTCTCATGAATAAAAATAATTTTAAGACATGCTATCATAAACATTTAGATGGAGTAGTACTTAGAGGTAGGTCAAGAAGTAATAATAACTATTGATATCTTGTTTGAAGAACTTAAAATTAAAAATATAAAACACTTTTTGGAACAACTGAATAATTATTTTACATTAGACCTTTGCTCTATATTGTGCCCCTTGAAACAACTGTCTTTTGGCAAGCAAATTCAAAGAATGACTTCATCCTCAGGGCAGTGGGCATGTTTAGGGGCAGGTTTCAAGAACTACTTCTACAATGCATCCAGCACTGACTGAATCCATGATCTCCAAGGCTACTTCAAAATCTGGGCACATTTATCTGAAGATGTTCAATCATCCAGGATCCTGAAAAGAAATATTAAGCTTAAGAGGCACAGGCACAGAATTTTCTGGGTCCAAACAAATATAGTTACATAATGTTACTTGTAGAGCCAAAGGAAAAGAGAAACAGGTTAAGAATTACTTCCTTTGGAAGACCCACTGAGTCTTTTCCTTTGCAGTGGCCAATAAAGTAGAGTTTATTTACCCTCAAAATACTCAAGCAAAGAAAAAGCTGGGATCCAAACCAGTCTTCTGATTCCAGATTATTGTTATCATCATCATTAATCTATCTTTGTTGTTGTTGTTGTTGGTAGTGGTATTATGGAATTTCTATTCTTTGAAACAGCACTAAATACGCTTTCAAAGCAAGCCAAAATGATCAGTCTGGGTGAGAGAGGCAGGCAGTCCCAGTCCTTTACTCCAGTTCACAGATCGAAAAAAAAAAAACCCAAAAAACTTGTATTAACACAATTATCCGGCCAAAAAGAAAAGGTCCATCTTTTTCTAGTATATTTTCTTTAATCAAAGGCATCTGGCCCACCTCCTTTAATCAAAAATAGTATTTTCCTTCTTAAAGAAAGAAAGCCTATATTTGTGAAATGATTCAAATGAATATTTTAAAAGTGATTCATAATTGGCCAATATTTTTAATAGCGTCAGCACTTATGTGAAGCATGTATTTATAAGAGGCACACTTGGAGCAGAGGAGTTAGTATCCCCGTAAGCAAAAGTAACTGACTCCATTCACCTTCCCTTTTTGTGTGCTACTTGCTTTATTTCTGAAAGACATGACTTTCTCCTAGAAATAAAGCAAGAATTAAGTTAGCAATTTTAACATACCATTTTAATGAAAGACCAGTGGGTGTTGCTACAGATTAGAGCATAAAATTGACTATAGATATATGATTCTTTTTGTTCCCTCTCTACTACTTGGTCGGAGAAACACAGAATTCTCCTGAGGTCTTTTCAGTATCCTCTATGCAGGATACTTTAGGGTTTAATATTTTCTAATTCATGGCTATCTCTTTCCTAAACCTTTTCTCTCAGAAAAATTGATCATATATTGCTCTAATTAGTTTTATTTAAATTCATGATATGAAAAAATGGCTCAATTTTCTACACCATTTCTTGCTCTATAGTTTTATGACCTTTATGTGAAATGGAAAAAAATGATATTAAAATTTCAATAGCTCAGTGCCCATAGTTAGAGAAAAAAGTTCTAACAACATCCCGGCAGAAGGATGTGTTTTTTTTTTGTTTTTTTTGTTTTTTTTTAATTTTGGTTTAGCTCTGGTATCCTTGAATTTGAGGTAAAATCATGATACAGGAAAGATATTTGTCTGCTGATATCCTATCATTTTATCAAAAGTTAACTCAAAGACTTTATTTTATTTGAAGTCTTTACTAATCCTCTTAGTGATTGCTTCATCACCTGTTCTCATAGCCTTATATGTCTTCTTGATATAATTTTTTCATACATTTTATCATACACCTCCCTCTACTGGTAGGTATCTTGAGGGCAGGGCACATGTCATTTATTTTTGTAGTTCAGTATTAACATAATGTCTTGCAAGTAATAAAATTCCCCAACTAATTGAAGTGATTAATTTCTCATTGTAAACTAAAACAATAAAAATGATGGTGTTATATAACTAATTATATGTCATGTTTATTAAACTATCAAAAGGTAATTTTTAAAGGTAGAGAAAACAATAATGAAATTCATTTGGAGAAGCAAAAGGTCAAGAATTTTAAGGAAAATGGGCAAAAACTGTATTAGATGGGGACTAGCAATACCATATTTGAAACTATACTATAAAGTGGCAATCATCAAAATGACTTAGTATTAGTAAGAAAAAGAGGTGGATCATTGGAACTAATCAAAAACATAATATACAAAAGTAAATAAGCATATTTGCCTAGTATTTCTTAAGTCAAAACATTCAAGACACTAGTGTAAGAAATTTCTATTCAAGAAAAATAGTTGGTAATTTGAAAAAAGTCTGGCAGTTTTCTAACTATATATACTAAATATAATAATATTTTAATTATTATTATTCAATATTTAACAAAATATTTTATAATTCATTATAAGTAATGTTGCATATAATTATAATATAATAATTAAATAATTGAAGTACATTATTATGTACAATAATAATAATAAATATAAACAAATATATAAACAAAATGTAAACCAAAATCCCACACCTTATGCCAATATGATCTCCTGACTGATAAGTGATCCAGATACAAAGAAAATATATAATATATAATATACAATATGAAGAAATTGTGCAAAAAAGAAGAAATTATCTTTCAGATACTTGGATAATGAAAGATTTCATGACTAAATATGGCATAGATAGGATAAAAGAAAATCAAATAGATACTTTTGATTACATAAAATTTAAAAGATTTTAAAATCAATTCAGGTGCAATTAAAAGGAGAAAAGGCAACTGAGGAAAGAAATTTACAGTGAATTTCACTTATAAGAGTTTCATTTCTTGAATGTAGAAGAAGTACTCAAATTATTGTAATATAAGACATTCCAAAATGGCTGCATGTTCAAAGGAATCCATTTTCCAAGGAATAAATTCAATTTTTCTATAACCATATAGAAAAATTCAGTATCACTAATTATTAGAGATATTCAATTTGTAACATTTCTGAAATATAAGATTCATAAAGTTGACAGAAAGGAAAATGACAAATGCTAGAATTCCTATGGGGGAAAAAGAATTACATTAAAAACTCACTATTGGTGAAATTGTGAATTGGTATGGTCAATCTAAAAAGAAATAGTTGCTAATATATAGTTACTAATATAATATATAACAGAAATACTAATTCTATATCTATCCCCTTTGGAGATCTAGGAAAAATGAATCTGTATGTACAAAAATATTGCAATATTTTTAGGTTTTACAATATTTTTCCTCTTGTGGCAGCAGAATCAGAAAGTAAAGGGGATCTCAAAAAAATGAAAAGTGGCTAAATAAATTATGATATATCAACATAATTTAATAGTATTGTGTTTTAAACCATAAGGAAAAGTAAGGTTTTATAGAAACTTTGGAGAAACTACATGAACTGATAGAGAGTGAAATGAGCAGAATCAGGAAAGTAATATCAAATTGTAAAGACAAATCACTTTGTTAGATTCAAGAACTATGATAAATACAGTGATTAGCCATAATTTCAGAGGACTAATAATGATTCACACTGCCGTGTCCTGACCAAAAGTTGAGAGTCTTAGGGTGCATATTTAGGCTATCAATTTGGGGGGTATTGAATTTTTAGGGAAGAGGCACTCACTAAATCCCATATAGATAGGCATTTTCTTCTATTAATTTATTTTTAATCAGTAAAGGTGTTACATGGTGGAGATTTTGCTTTTTTAAAATAAGACTTTCATTTACCAATGCTGGATATCAAATTGTAAAGTCTGTAACTACAGAGATGAACAACTTAGAAGATGATTTTTCCCCACTTATTCACCTGTACACACAACACATCGAAGAACTTTATAGTTAGTATTATATAAAGAATTGGGAAGGGGAAATTATCACTTCACAATTCTGTGATATTTCTTGACGATCATGGAATCATGAAATTTCAAAGATATTATTGCTGTTACAATAGTCTAAATATAAAGTTTTCTCCTAGGAATTCTTCAGTTCATCATCTTAGTTCAAAATGGTTATCTTCTACAAACTAATTAACACAAGGGAAAAGAAAATAGGATTTATCAGTTTAGATGGTACAAGATTGTGACAGAACCAAAACATCCTCTTATAATAAGGTGGTGATGAATGAATGTACCTCAAACATGATCTGCCTATTTTTTATAAAACAATAAGAAATAGGTTTATTATGCTTAAAATCTTCCCTCATGGCTAAGCATAGAAAGCTTTTTGCCTAACTTGTGCCTTTGTAGCAATACTTAAAAATGTGTAACATAACAAAATTTTATTTTATTTTATTTTAGTCTGGCAACATAAATGCTACATAGCTATGGATTAGCTTTTTCATTTCTCTAGATTTTCATTTCTTCTTTATTATGAGAATAGCTGTGATATTGCCTTTGGAAAATTATAAAGAAAGGTATTAATAAATGGTTAGTATATTAACTGTATATCCTCATATCTCAATTTAAAATAGAATCATGGGATCATAGGCTTTATAATTTGGAGGGAGTGTAGGGATGATTTTCACCAACTTCATTATGTTTCACATGAGTATAAATTGAAGTCCAGAAAGCTCAGTGATGTGCCTACAGTTTCTGGAGTTGGAATTTGAACCCAGAATTTCTGACGAATCTAGTATTCTTGCTATTACTATTAATAGTTTAAAAAAAAACTTTTTTTTCTTTCATAAAATATTTTGAGATGAGATGCATTTGAATTGGAGTTATTGTATATGTCCTTGCTTCATTTCCTCTTCAAAAAATACTTTTTGTTTCTTGAAACTTTGTTCTCCAAAATGTACTCTCACTCTTTGCAAATTGTTTTCTTCCTCATTAGAACTGGGGGTGAATATTATAATTTCACTTTCCTTGAATTTTTATTCCCAGCAGATACTAAAAATACATGACAGATAATATGATCTTAATATATACTTCTGAAGTTAACTTGTCAGTTTTGTGGAAGGCTTATCCATATGTGATTGTGAATGAAGGAGATAGAGTATAGTGCGTATGTGCACATGTGTTTGAATGTTGGATTTTAACTTTCCAATTTACCCCCAATCTTCCAAAAACTATTAGAATTAGGGTAGATATTGTGTAGCCTATGAATGCTTTGCCATAAAAAATCACTTTCATCTTCCAAAATTGGGGCCACAATTGTAAACATTTTCTGCTTTTTACTAGATTGATGACACCAAGCTGACAAAACGAGAATCATCCAACTAGTAGTAGTTTTGATAAGTTAGCAAAGTTTTACATAAGACTGGAATTTCTGAGCTGCAAAAGTCTAAATGTCATTTCATATCTGAACTAAGTCCTTCTCCAAAATAGTGAAACATTAGGAATAGGAAACCAAAAGGTTGCCTAAGAAAGTATGAAATGATCCACGTCACATACAGAGCAGGTAACAACTTTCTTCTTATTATTTAATGAGGCATTTGGGAGTGACTTATTCAGGGTCACATAGCTAATAAACATTAAGTTTTGGAGATCAGATTTGAACTCAGATCCTCTTGACTTCAGGGTTGGTGTGTTCATTATACCATTTATCTGATTCCAGGCAAAAACTTTCATACCACTCACCAGTGGGATTAGGTACAGGGTGCTTCATTTCCATTCTGGGATAATAGGGAAAAAAAGAAAATGAAAGAAAAAGAAGGGAAAGAAGAGGAAAGAGGAAGGAAAAGACAGGGAAAAGAAGAGGAAGAGTTGATTTTCAATCAAAATTTCCTTTTAACAGTAGAAAAAAAATTAAAGTTTTCTACTTAAGTAATTTTCAAACATTCATAGCGATAAACAAAGATAATATAAATATTACAGATAAATAGAAAATAGTTTGAAAACTATGGAGTCAGAGTAAAAGAACTCTGTTAAAGATACTATTCTACAACAAATCAATTTTATGAGAATGAACCTGAGGAAAATATCTGGTAATTAATGTCTGTATAATGTATCTATTTGCTACCTTTACCTTTTGCAGGGAGGAGAATGGGACAGTTTATTATTATTTTATCCATTAGAATAATTTCTCAAATGAAGAGAACAAATGTCAAAAGCTAGAATACTTTGCTTTATTTGTACCCAAGTTAGTGCCAATCAATACCAACTGAATTCTCTGTGTCCTGTCAGTGCACTTCAACCTTTCCTTGTTGAGAGTCCTTCTTAATTGACTCCACTGAAGCAAATCCAATTTCTACACTGAGCCCTTGTACATGTATGCAGGTACTGCTAAATTTAAACTATTTCTGCTCAATTTTGTGTTGTCAACTCTTGACACACCAGACAGAATGAGATCACCTGCATTTATTTTATATCTTATTTTAAGACCATTTAATTGGAATGATTTTCTGCCATTGTTTCTGGATCATATTAAAGTGATATCCTAAAGGTAAAAAAAAAAATGCATTATTCTACTCCATCATCCACTCTCATGGAAACCACCTTCTTTACTTTGTCTGCCTGGTCTGATTTATGTGTGAGATATAAGTGTCAATAACTTGTTTTTGATCGGTGCAATGCTGCCAGGGAAATGGATATAGTGAAACACTAGGCTATAAAGAGGGGATGAAGTATAATTCAGATGGGCTTCAAGACACTTGTCCCTCGTATGACATATATTCCTCTCATTTTCAATTTCATCAGAACAAGCAGAAAGAATGGTTTCCAATCTGTCCCACCTCATAAAAATAGACCTGTGTTTAATTCTTTAGGACCTAAAATTATCATTTGAAGATTGTCAACCAATCATCCACGGAAAACACTCTCTAGCCCAAGTAATAGAAATATTCTATGTATTGAGAGGGCTAAAATATTGCCATTACCCTGCTTTTAATGATTGCACAGAAAACATTACAGATGCCTAAATGTGATAGTTATAGTTGGAGGTATGGAATCACTATCTCCTTTTTATTAAATTGTGGGATTTTTGTCAGTAATAATATTACAATGTGCAAATATAACATATTTTGTGATTGGAAACTGGCAATCATAATTTATCTTCTTTCTTTCTGGTAGAGAATGTATGTCAGAATTAACAATGTATGTAGAGAAATTCTAAGAGAAAACAAAAGCACTAAAGGCTCATTTGGGATAGCTTGGGATAGCTTGCTTTTGATGCTTTTGCTTCTGATGATGCAGATCAGGCCTCTCTGTTTCAATCTTTTTCTGTGTTCCTCTAACATTTTCACAATAATAGAAATTTAAATGAAAAAAGCAGAGGCTTTGGTGAGGGAGTTTGACTTCCAAATTGTGGATACTTGGAAGTATTATGGAAGGAAATACTGTTCCTATCAAATCATATCGGTAGATGATAAACCAGTAGCAAATATAGTATGCCTTTGAAACAACAGACTTTTGCATGAGGTTTCAGGTCAAGTTATTTGACCTTTAGCAACATATTTGATTTTTCTGGGTTTCAGTTTTCTTATCTGAAAAATGAAGGAAGTGTCTAGATGACCTTGAATGTTCATTTTGTATTAAGACTTTGTGATCTACAATGTATACTACCAAATTCACAAGATAGTTACACAATAGGACATTCATATTTTATGTTAAGCAATGAACTTCAAATTGAATGAATTTAATGTAATTTCAAATAATTATAACAACAATTCTTTCTTATACTTGGAAATGAATCCTATGCTAATATATATAGTGTGGGTGAGGTTTCTTTAGGAATGTCTCTTTTTATCTCTTTTTTTTCCTACAAAGCAAAGATATCTTGGCTTTTTCTCCCTGACAAAAACATCTTATTTCATGGTGATCATTGTTATTTCTATGCTTTTTCCACTTGAAAGTGGTCTCCTTGAGTTTAAAGAATATGTTTTTGCCCTTCTTTGTATTACTTCTATTTAATATAGTGATGGTACATAGAAAGCATTAAACAAATATTTTTGCAACTGAAATTATTTGTGCCTGGATCTGTAATTCCATTGATAGAGGAACCTGTTTCTATCAAATCAGATCAGTCCCATCATCTCTACTACCACAGGCTTGAGAATATGAGTACATTCTGGGGAAGCCTTTCAATTTTCCCTCAGTAAGTCAAATAGCATTTTATTTAGAGTACAATATGTTTCCTCATATTGTGTTAAACACCGGGAATGCAAATACAAGCAAAAAGAAAGATAGTCCCTGCCATCACAAAGCTTATATTCTTATAGAGGAAGATAACACATAAAAGAAAGATGAATGAAAATGGGAAGCCTGTACTTCAGCCTGGTAAGAAATGAAGAGATTGTTTTCTAGGGAATCTTATTCAGAGGCAGAGAGCATTTCAAAGCATGAATTCCAGGACTGAAGTGATCATCAAGCATGAAAAGATTCTGGGACAAGATGGAGATAGTACAAGAAATGGCAAGAAAAATGGAAGTACTTTCTCAGGTTATGTTGGCACATCTGACTCTACACAATCCTATTTATGAAGCTTATGGTAGCTGGGAATTACTGAGATGTTGAATGGCTTGTCTAGGGCTACTCAATAAGATGTCTTGTGTAGCACTTGAACCAATGCCTCCCTGATTCAGAAGGTGACTTTCTCTCCTTTATACCATACTGTCTTATAGTGGATAGGATAACTAGATGGCATAGAATAGAGAACCAAATCTGGAATCAGAAAGATTAATCTTTCTGTGTTCAATTTTGACCTGAGAAACTCACTAATTGGTGATCCTGGATGAGTCACTTGATGCTGTTTCTCTCAGTTTTTTTCATCTATAAAATTAGCTGGAAAAAGAAATGGCAAACCATTATAGCATTTGTCCCAAGAAAAACTCAAAGGTGGTCATAAAGAATTGAATACATGTTAAAAAGTGACTGAATCTCAACAACAATCTAGTTTACTCTGCTTAAGATCAATGCTGTGTCCAACTTGTTCACTTGCATACACTATTGCATATACAATTAATGTGTCTGACATATAATGTAGAAATTTTCTCTTTATTAAATCTTTAAGTTTAACTTTGTCTGAGATCAATGATTATTAGCTCTGCTAATTTCAACTTTGCTGTAGTGTTTGTGTATATCTCTTATTTCTTATACTTGCTAACTCTTCTAGTTTAATTCCACTCTTTAACTTGCCTTGTTATCATTCAACTTCCTCCCAGCTATGTATGCCTTCCTCATTTTCTCTCCTCACTTTTTCTCTCCTTCTTTATCCCATTTCCATTAATCTACACACCTTATCCCATTCCCATTAATTTAAACATTCTTCTATAATCTTATCCTATGCCACTATTTCCCTGTCTCTTCATTCTTTTCCCATTGATGTACATATCTTCTTCCATGACATAAACCTGAATACAATTTTATAATTATCCTTCTATTAGTCCCTCCCCTTCTAATTTCCTTATAGATTTTGGAGGTTGTGATACATTTCATGTTATATATGTGTGTGTATGTATAGATATTGTCCCTTGTTTATCCCATCTCAATGTGAGTAGGTTTTCAGAATTACAAGCCCTCCACCACACCCTAATGCCTTTGTGTTTGTTCTTTTTTGGCACCTCATCCATATAGTATAATTACTGTTTTTACTTTTCTCAAGCTGTTTCAATCTTTATTTTGAGCTAGCCAGTTATTGATGTCAATTTGTTTTTTTTACTTTTAAATTTTATTTATTTATTTCCAAAATATATGTATGGATAATTTTCAACATTCAACATTCACCCTTGCAAAACCTTGTAATTCAAAATTTTCTTCCCTCCCTTCTCCCCACCCCCTCTCCTAGATGGCAAATAATTCAATATATATTAAACATGTGAAGTTCTTCTAAACATATTTTCACAAATATCATGCTGCACAAGAAAAATCAAATCAAAAAGGAAAAAAAAAAACTGAGAAAGAAAATAAAATGCAAGCAAACAACAACAAAAAGAGTAAAAATATCATGTTGTGATCCACATTCAATTTCTGTAGTCCTCTCTCTGGGCACGGATGGCTCTCTTCATCAAAAGATCACTGGAAAAAAAAAAGATCATTGGAACTGGCCTGAAGCATCTCATTGTTTGAAGAGAGCTATGTCCATCAGAATTGATCATTGTATAATCTTGCTGTTGCCATGAATAATGATCACTTAGCATCAGTTGGTATAAGTCTTTCCAGGCCTCTTGAAAAACCATCCTCTTAATCATTTCTTATAGAATAATAATATTCCATAACATTCATATAGAATAACTTGTTCAACCATTCTCCAATTGATGGACATCCACTAAGTTTCCAGTATGTTGCCACTACAAAAAGGGTTGCCACAAATTATTGATGTCAGTCTTAAACACATGTCATGCATTTCCATGTAAAAAAAATAAGATGTTAACTTTATATGTCAAACTTTCTAGTACATGTGAGTTTGGTTCCGAAAAAGTCCTGAAAATCTTTGTTGAATGTCTTTTTTTTTTCATTCAATATTTAGTTATTTTTGTTGAATATGCTATTTTTGGCTGCAGGCCTAGTTCTTTTGATTGGTGATTTATATTATTCCAGCATCTGATTTTTTTTTTTTTTGGTTGTTGTAGCTGATTGTAGCTCCAATATATATGAATTTTTTTGTTTTGTTTCTTGAAGAAATTTTTCTTTCTTGGGGGGATTTCAAAATCTATCAATAATTGTCTTTGTATTTCCCATGCATGATCTCTTTCAAGTGGTGATCAGTAGGCTTTTTTCTATTTCTAGTTTCTCTCATGTTCTCTCAGTCCTGGACAATTTTCTTTGACTATTTCTTGTATTATATGTCAACGTTCTTTTTTTTTTTTTTTTTTTTGTCACAGCCTTCAAGTAGTACTATTATAATTATATTTTATCTTTTTGATATTTCTCCAGATATGTTTCACATTCTGTTCTATTTTTTTCATTCTTTATGTTTTATTTTGCTATTTTGTGGTTTCTTATAGCTTCACTGGTTGTCCTTTGTCCAATTCTAATTTTCTAGAGAATTATTTTCTTCTTTAAGCCTCCATAATTCCTTTTTAATTGCTTAACTTTTTTTTTCATGTTTATTGCTTTCTTTAGGTGGTTCTTCTATTTCTTTAATCTCCTCATTTGGTTTTTGAAGTCTTTTTCAAGTTCTTCTACAAATTCTTTCTGGGAAGTAGCCATTTAGCATTACTTTTTGGGATAGAAGAGGCTTTTTATACTTCATTGTTCTTCTCTGAAGATGAATCAAGATCTCTGAAGAGGAAACAAGATCTTCCCTATTCCCATGGTAACTGTCTGTGATTGGTTGTACCTTCTTTGCTTCTTAATTTTTAAAAATAAAAACCATTAGTGCAACCACCTCTAATCCTAGAGTGCAGGGAAAAGGGATGCTCCTAGCTTAAATTCAGCTCTACCCTCTGGCTGGGAACCCTAATCATAGGTTCCATCCTCCTGCAAGTACTTGTAATCAACGACTTCCCTGCCCTGTTGTTTCTGCACTCACTGGGTGTGGAGTTTCCTTCTCACCCAGGGCAATGACTCTACACCACACTTGGGCCTGAATTTCCTAATCAACAGAGAATCCTTCAGTCTTTCCAGACTCAGACCCTCAACTCCCCACACTGTCTGGGAGGTGAAAATTCCCATGGTTCAGGCTGAGACGCCCTCCACGAGAGAGAAGTTAAGAATTATTGTACTCCCTGAAAGCCATTATTTAAAAGAAAAACCTGAACAGCATCTTTCAAAAAATTATCAAGGAAAACTGCTTTCATATCATAGAACTAGAGGGCAAAATAATCATTGAAAAAATTCATCCCTCACCATCTGAGATTCCAGAATGAAAACTACAAGGAATCTTGTAGCCAAAATCCAAAATTTTCCTGTCAAGGAGAAAACACTGCAAGCAGCCAGATAGAAACTTTTCAAATACTGGGGAAACACATTCAGAATTATACATGGTATAGCAGTTTCTATTTAAATAATTAGACTGTATGGCTATGAAATTCTGGAAGGCAAAGGAGTTTGAATTACAACCAATAATCAACTACTCATCAAAAATTGAGCATAATATTTCAGGGAGATGGACACTCTAAATCATTCCTGATGAGAAAACCAGAATTGAATAGGAAATTCAATCTTTAAATTCAAAACTCAAGAGAAGCAAATAAAAGTAAACAGCAAAGAAAAATAAATGGTATTTTAATTTGCTTTAACTGTTTACATCAAAAGATAATACTTGTAACTTTGAAAACTCTATCTTTATTAAGATGTTTAGAAGTACATCTAGCCATGCTGCATAAGTTGACTTTGATGTGATGATATAAAAAAATAAAATTATGACGTGCAGAAAAAGGTTGTACTGGGAAAAGAGGAGAGGGAGGTAAAATATGCTAAATTGTATTATGAAGAGGGGCAAAAGATTTATTACAGTACAAAGAAAGAAGACAGGAGAGTTATTATTTGTTTGAATCTTACTCCCATCTGATTTGGTTCAAAATAAGAATATGTAAATAGTCAGTTTCATGTAGAACTTCTTACAGTATGGGGAAGTAGGAAAATGAGGAAAAAAGAAAATGGGCTCATAGAAATGAGCAAAGATTGAGGACTACAATGGTCAGAAACAATAGTGTTGAATAGAAACAGGGGTAAAAGGAGAGACAAAAGAATAAATGGTCTGGGAGGGAATAAGAGGGAGGGAAATACTCAGAAAGTAATCATAATTGTGAATGTGAATGGGATGAACCATTCCACAAAACAGAAGCTGATAGCAGAGTGGTTTAAAAACCAGAATCTTACCATATGATGTTTATAAGAAACACATTTTAAACAGAGAAATGCATACAGTAAAGATAAAAGGCTGGTGCAGAATATATAATGTTTCTGCTGTAAAACAAAAAAAAAGCAGGGATAGGAATTCTGATCTTAGACAAAGCAAAAACATATTAATGATAAAAATAAAAATAAATTAATCATTGACTTAAAAACTGTCAGGGGCCGAGACCTAGTCACTGGGAACCTTAACAGAGACTGCCTCTTCCAGCTTCCCTGAGCCGGACAGGGCTTCGGACGTCTCCGGCCCTCTTCGTGGAGACGGGAGGAGGGAAATACCAGACAGAGGAGCCGAGGTGGATAGACGCAGCGTTTATTGGTGTTACAAGTCAGCGGTGTCTCCCTCAAGCCATCCCGAGTCCATTCCTTTTATAGTCCTTTTCCCTCCACCTGTAATTCATCTAGAGGGGCAGGGACTCCTCCCCAATCCCTCCCTGAAGGAGGAGCCCATCCTTTCTGTGCCTCCCCTGCCAGGTTCCACCACTTCAGCGTGGTAATCAAGGATTACCTTGGGTAACTCACCTGGGTTAGGGTGAGTCCTGTCACAAAGGAGTCCTCAACTCACTTCAGGAGGTTCAGGTCCAGGGCCCCCGACAAAAAACTAAAAGAGATAAGGAAGAAAAAGTACATCTTATTAAAAGGTATCATAGACATTGAAGTAATAGCATCATTAAACATGCACATAAAGAGTGGTATAGAATCCAAATTCATAGAAGTAAAGTTCAGTGAAATACAGGAAGAAATAGAAAGCAAAACTATGCTAGGAGGGGATCTCAATTTTCCCTCCTGAGAATCAAATAAATCTAACCACAAAATTAACAAGAAAAAGTTAACAAGGTAAACAGAATTTTTAAAACATTAGATATGATAGTCCATTGGAAAAAACTGAATTGAGACAGAAAGGAATATACTTTTTTTTTTTTCTTAGCAGTACATGAAAACTAACTATGCAGTAGGACGTACTTTATATATTTCCACAAATATCATGTTGCACAAAAAAAATCAGATCAAAAATGAAAAAAATGAGAAAGAAAATGAAATGCAAGCAAACAACAACAAAGAGTGAAAAATACTATGTTGTGATCCACATTCAGTTCACACATTTCTCTCTCTGGGTGCAGAAAAAGCTCTCTTCTTCACAAGATCAATGGGACTCTCCTGAATCATCTCATTGTTAAAAAGAGTGATGTCCATCAGAATTGATCATCATATAATCTGGCTGTTGCTCTGTATAGTAATCTCCTGCTTCTGCTTATTTCACTCAGCATCAGTTCATGTAAGTCTCTCCAGGCCTCTCTGAAATCATCCTGCTGATCAATTCTCAAAGAAAAATAATATTCCATAAATTCATATAATATAACTTATTCAACCATTCTCCAACTGATGGGCATCCACTCAGTTTTCAGTTTCTTGCCACTACAAAAAGGGCTACCACAAACATTTTTGCACATGTGGGTCCTTTTTCCTCCTTTATCATCTCTTTAGGATACATGCTATACATGCATATATATCGTAACTTATTCAACCATTTCCCAACTAATGGGTATTGAAATAGTCATATGTATGTTTTTTACTGTTGCATTTATAAGGTATCACAATTCTTTTAGCACTAGTTTCTTCACCATTTTGTGGTACTGCCTATTTCTTCTTAAATTTCAACTATTGTTTTCTTTATTAATTGATTGACAGGTTATTTGGAGCACCATGATTTTTTTATTGATATTGATTTGTCATCTTTGTCTCCTTTCATTATAATATAGTTTACAACTATATATTATTCTTGTTTGGGCCACACATGAAAATCATAAGAATTATATCCAGCCTGACACTCTGATTAAAATTCCTTACCATCTATACATGATAAAATAAGTAATAACTGTTATATGTGAGATTTGAATCCAGGTTTTCCTGACTTTCATCCCAATACTTTAGCTATTACATCAAGTCACCAATCCTTACAGAATGTGAAATTTTGTTGGTCTAGGTACTCTTTTCAACAATATAGATCGTAACTTTTCTAATAAATAATATTTAGGAGTTGCTGAGGATGAAAATTTTTCCTCCTCAAGCTAATTACTCTCTAAACTTACCCAAGTTGGACCTGAATCCACATTTCAGCTGGCATAACATTTTTTTATTATAGCTTTTTATTGACAGAACATATGCACGGGTAATTTTTCAACTTTGTCCCTTGCACTCACTTCTGTTCCAATTTCTCCCTTCCCTCCCTCTACCTCCTCCCCAGATGGAAGGTAGTCTCACACTTGTTAAACATGGTAAAGTATATCTTAAATACAATATATGTGTACAAATTTGTACATTTCTCTTGTTTCACACAAAAAAATGGATAGAAGGTAAAAATTACCTGGGAAGGAAAACAAAAATTCAAGTAGTCAGAAGGTAAAAATTACCTAGGAAGGAAAACAAAAATTCAAGTAGTCCATATTAAATTCCCACTGTTCTTTCTCTAGATGTAGCTGATTCTGTCCATCATTGATCAGTTGGAAGTGAATTGGATCTTCTCATTGTTGAAGATATTCACTTCCATCAGAATATATCCTCATATAGTATTGTTGTTGAAGTGTATAATGATCTCCTGGTTCTGCTCATTTCACTTAGCATCAATTCATGTAAGTCTCTCCAGGCCTTTCTGTATTCATCCTGCTGGTCATTTCTTACAGAACAATAATATTCCATAACATTCATATACTACAATTTACCCAACCATTCTCCAATTTGTGGGCATCCATTCAATTTCCAGTTTCTAGTCACTACAAAAAATGCTGCCACAAACATTTTGGCACATACAGTTCTTTAATATCTTTCCGTTCTTTAATATCTCTTTGGGATATAAGCCCTGTGGTAACACTGCTGGATCAAAGGGTATGCACAGTTTGATAACTTTTTGAGCATAGTTCCAAAGTGTCCTCCAGAATGGTTGGATCTGTTCACAACTCCACCAACAATCATCAGTGTCACAGTTTTCCTGTGTTCCCTTCAACATTTGTCATTATCTTTTCCTGTCATCTTAGCCAATCTGACAGGTGTGTAGTGGTATCTCAGAGTTACCTTAATTTGCATTTCTCTGATCAATAGTGATTTGGAACACCTTTTCATATGAGTAGAAATAGTTTCAATTTCTCATCTGAAAATTGTATGTTCATATCCTTTGACCATTTATCAATTAGAGAACGGCTTGATTTCTTATAAATTAGAGGCAATTCTCTATATATTTTGGAAATGAGGCCTTTATCAGAATCTTTTACTGTAAAAATGTTTTCCCACTTTATTGCTTCTTTTCTAATCTTGTTTGCATTAGTTTTGTTTGTACAAAGGCTTTTTAACTTGATATAATCAAATTTTTCTATTTTGTGATCAATAATGATCTCTATTTCTTTGGTCATAAATTCCTTCCTCCTACACAGGTCTGAGGGGTAAAGTATTTTTGTTCCTCTAATTTATTTATAATCTTGTTCTTTTTTTTCATTTTTTAAAAAAATAATTATAACTTTTTATTGACAGAACCCATGCCAGGGTAATTTTTTACAATATTACCCCTTGCACTCACTTCTTTTCCGAATTTTTCTCTCCCTTCCTCCACCCCCTCCCCCAGATGGCAAGCAGTTCTATACATGTTAAATATGTCACAATATATCCTAGATACAATATATGTGTGCAGAACTGAACAGTTCTCTTGTTACACAGGAAGAATTGGATTCAAAAGGTAAAAATAACTGGGGAAGAAAAACAAAAACGCAAACAGTTTACATTTATTTCCCAGTGTTCTTTCTTTGGGTGTAGCTGCTTCTGTCCATCATTGATCAATTGAAACCAAGTTAGATCTTCTCTTTGTCAAAAAAATCCACTTCCATCAGAAGATATCTTCATACAGTATCGTTGTTGAAGTATATGATGATCTCCTGGTTCTGCTCATTTCACTTAACATCAGTTCATGTAAGTCTCTCCAGGCCTCTCTGTATTCATCTTGTTGGTCATTTCTTACAGAACAATAATATTCCATAACATTCATATACCACAATTTACCTAACATTCTTCAATTGATGGGCATTCATTCTTTTTCCAGTTTCTAGCCACTACAAAAAGTGCTGCCACAAATATTTTGGCACATACAAGTCCCCTTCCCTTCTTTAGTATCTCTTTGGGATATAAGCCCAATAGAAACACTGCTGGATCAAAGGCTATGCACAGTTTGATAACTTTTTGGGCATAATTCCAGGTTGCTCTCCAGAATGGTTGGATTCATTCACAACTCCACCAACAATGCATCAGTGTCCCAGTTTTCCCGCATCCCCTCCAACATTCATCATTATTTTTTCCTGTCATGTTAGCCAATCTGACAGGTGTGTAATGGTATCT
Source organism: Antechinus flavipes (assembly GCF_016432865.1). Taxonomy (NCBI): domain Eukaryota; kingdom Metazoa; phylum Chordata; class Mammalia; order Dasyuromorphia; family Dasyuridae; genus Antechinus; species Antechinus flavipes. The sequence goes on along the minus strand of NC_067401.1, from coordinate 215,359,613 downwards.
CAGAGTTGTCTTAATTTGCATTTCTCTGATCAATAGTGATTTGGAACACTCTTTTATATGAGTGGAAATAGTTTCAATTTCATCATCTGAAAATTGTCTGTTCATATCTTTTGACTATTTATCAATTGGAGAATAGCTTGATTTCTTATAAATTAGAGTCAATTCTCTATATATTTTGGAAATGAGGCCTTTATCAGAACCTTTAACTGTGAAGATGTTTTCCCAGTTTGTTGCTCCCCTTCTAATCTTGTTTGCATTAGTTTTGTTTGTACAAAGGCTTTTTAATTTGATGTACTCAAAATTTTCTATTTTGTGATCAATAATGATCTCTAGTTCATCTTTGGCCACAAATTTCTTCCTCCTCCACAAGTTTGAGAGGTAAACTATTCTATTTTCCTCTAATTTATTTATAATCTCGTTCTTTATGCCTAAATCATGGACCCATTTTGATCGTATCTTGGTCTACGGTGTTGTGTGGGTCCATACCTAATTTCTGCCATACTAATTTCCAGTTATCCCAGCAGTTTTTTTTTTATTTTAAATTTTATTTTATTTAATAATAACTGTGTATTGACAGAATCCATGCCAGGATAATTTTTTTTACAACATTATCCCTTGCACTTGCTTATGTTTCGTTTTTTCCCCTCCCTCCCTCCACCTCCCCCCAAGATGGCAAGCAGTCCTAAATATATTAAATATGTTGCAGTATATCCTAGATACAATACATATTTGCAGAACCGAACAGTTCTCCCGCTGCACAGGGAGAATTGGATTCAGAAGGTAAAAATAACTCGGGAAGAAAATCAAAAATGCAAATAGTTCACATTCATTTCCCAGTGTTCCTTCTTTGGGTGTAGCTGTTTCTGTCCATCATTTATCCATTGAAACTCAGGTCTCTTTGTCATAGAAATCCACTTCCATCAGAATACATCCTCATACAATATCATTGTCGAAGTGTATAATGATCTCCTGGTTCTGCTCATCTCACTTAGCATCAGTCCATGTAGGTCTCTCCAAGCCTCTCTGTATTCATCCTGCTGGTCATTCCTTACAGAGCAATAATATTCCATAACATTCATATACCACAATTTACCCAGCCATTCTCCAATTGATGGGCATCCATTCATTTTCCAGTTTCTAGCCACTATAAACAGGGCTGTCACAAACATTTTGGCACATACGGTCCCTTTCCTTTTTTTAGTATCTCTTTGGGGTATAAGCCCAATAGAAACACTGCTGGATCAAAGGGTATGCACAGTTTGATAACTTTTTGGGCATAATTCCAGATCGCCCTCCAGAATGGCTGGATTCGTTCACAACTCCACCAACAATGCATCAGTGTCCCTGTTTTCCCGCATTCCCTCCAACATTCATCATTATTTTTTCCTGTCATCTTAGCCAATCTGACAGGTGTGTAGTGATATCTCAGATTTGTCTTAATTTGCATTTCTCTGATCAATAGTGATTTGGAACACTCTTTCATGTGAGTGGCAATAGTTTCAATTTCTTCATCTGAAAATTGTCTGTTCATATCCTTTGACCATTTATCAATTGGAGAATGGCTTGATTTTTTATAAATTTGAGTCAGTTCTCTATATATTTTGGAAATGATGCCTTTATCAGAACCTTTAATTGTAAAGATGTTTTCCCAGTTTGTTGCTTGCCTACTAATCTTGTTTGCATTCGTTTTGTTTGTACAAAGGCTTTTTAATTTGATATAATAAAAATTTTCTATTTTGTGATCAGTAATGGTCTCTAGTTCATCTTTGGTCACAAATTTCTTTCTCTTCCACAAGTCTGAGAGATAAACTATCCTATGTTCCTCTAATTTATTTATAATCTCGTTCTTTATGCCTAGGTCATGGACCCATTTTGATCTTATCTTGGTATATGGTGTTAAGTGTGGGTCCTTGCCTAATTTCTGCCATACTAATTTCCAGTTATCCCAGCAGTTTTTATCAAATAATGAAACCTTATCCCAAAAGTTAGAATCTTTGGGTTTGTCAAACACTAGATTGCTATAGTTGACTATTCTGTCTTGTGAACCTAACCTTTTCCACTGATCAACTAATCTATTTCTTAGCCAATACCAAATGGTTTTGGTGACTGCTGCTTTATGATATAATTTTAGATCAGGTACAGCTAGACTACCTTCATTTGATTTTTTTTTTCATTAATTCCCTTGAGATTCTCGACTTTTTATTGTTCCATATGAATGTTGTTGTTATTTTTTCTAAATCATTAAAATATTTTCTTGGAAGTCTGATTGGTATAGCACTAAATAAATAGATTAGTTTAGGGAGTATTGTCATCTTTATTATATTCGCTCGGCCTATCCAAGAGCACTTAATATTTTTCCAATTATTTAAGTCTGACTTTATTTGTGTGGAAACTTTTTTGTAATTTTGCTCAAATAATTCCTGACTTTCCTTTGGTAGATAGATTCCCAAATATTTTATGCTATCAACAGTTATTTTGAATGGAATTTCTCTTTGTATCTCTTGCTCTTGGAATCCCAGCAGTTTTTGTCAAATAATGAATTCTTATCCCAAAAGTTAGGATCTTTGGGTTTGTCAAACAATAGATTGCTATAGTTGACTATTTTGTCTTGTGAACCTAACCTATTCCACTGATCAGCTAATCTATTTCTTAGCCAATACCAAATGGTTTTGGTGACTGCTGCTTTATAATATAGATTTAGATCAGGTACAGCTAGGCCACCTTCATTTGATTCTTTTTTTCATTAATTCCTTTGAGATTCTCGATCTTTTGTTTTTCCATATGAATTTTGTTGTTATTTTTTCTAGATCATTAAAATATTTTCTTGGAAGTCTGATTGGTATAGCACTAAATAAATAGATTAGTTTAGGGAGTATCATCATCTTTATTATATTCACTTGGCCTATCCAACAGCAATATTAATTAATATTTTTCCAATTATTTAAATCTGACTTTATTTGTGAGTAAGTTTTTTTTTTTTTTGTAATTTTGCTCATATAATTCCTGACTTTCCCTTGGTAGATAAATTCCCAAATATTTTATGCTGTCAACAGTTATTTTGAATGGAATTTCTCTTTGTATCTCTTGCTGTTGGATTTTGTTGGTGATGTAGAAAAATGCTGAGGATTCATGGGGATTTATTTTGTATACTGAAACTTTGCTAATGTTATGAATTATTTCTAATAGCTTTTTAGTAGAATTTCTGGGGTTCTCTAAGTATACCATCATATCATCTGCAGAGAGTGATAGTTTGGTTTCCTCATTGCGTACTCTAATTCCTTTCTTCTCTTTCTCAACTCTTATTGCTGAGGCTAGGGTTTCTAATACAATATTGAATAATAATGGTGACAGTGGGCAACCTTGCTTCACTCCAGATCTTTTTATTAGGAATGGATGTTGGATTTTATCAAATGCTTTTTCTGCATCTATTGAGATGATCATATGGTTCTTATTACTTTGGTTATTGCTATAGTCAATTATGCTAAAATCTTGTTCCTTATGCCTAAAGCATGAACACGTTTTGATCTTATCTTGGTGTACAGTGTTAAGTTTGGGTCCATGGTATAACATTTTTACAATTCCAAGTCACTTCTATATGATAAGGATACAACTGACTACAGTTTCAGAGGAGGTAAATTCATGATATTGCTTTCTTTTCTTTTGCTTTTGTTTAAACTTATGATATCATCTCTAATAATTCACATGCACATTACTTTGAAACTTATGGTCTTCAAGATTTATTACTTAGAACATTGAGTAAGTAACTTTCTAGAGTCACATAGCTATTGATTATTTCTATTTTATCTTGTATATATTTTGTTTTACATATTTGCTTTTGTGTTTTCTCCCCCACTAGACTGTAAGCAATATGTTAAATATATAACATGAAATATGGCAGAAATATGTTTACATGATTAGACATGTATAACCTTTATCAAATTACTTGCTATCTTGAGGAGAGAGGGAGGAATAAATAACTGGGACTTATAATCTTATAGAATGATGTTGAAAACTATACATGTAATTGGAAAAAATTAAATATTATTTATAAAATACTCATATTTTAGAATCCTACATATGCATTTATAAATTCTGAATATTATTTATATACTGTTTTAAATGTATTTATATATATAGAGAGAGAGAGAAAGAGAGTCATAGAGAAATAGATAGATAGGTACTATTTCTACAGCTCTCATTATATGCCAGGTACTTGCTAAGCACTTTATAATTATTATCTCATTTGAGCCTCATAAGAACCCTGGGATTTAGTTGATATTACTTTCCCTTAATGAAAGAAACCAAATCAAAAAAGCTTAAATGTCAAGGTCACATAGCTGCTAAATGTTAGAGGTCATTATTTGTATCCCACTGTTGACAGCAAGGATTGTCTTTTTTTCCTTCTTTGTCACTTAGCTTAGGATAGTCCCTATCATATTGCTGTGGTTCAATCATTCAATGGTGCCTGACTCTTCATGATCTTATTTGGTATTTTCTTGGCAAAGATACTGGAGTGGTTTGTCATTTCCTTCTTCAATGGATTAAGGTAAAGTGAATTTAATGATTTACCCAAAGTCATAGAGCTAGTAAGTATCTGAGTTGGGATTGAAGTTAAGTTTTCCTGACTCCAGGCCTGGCAATCTATGCACTGAACCATCTAGCTGTGTTTCATTAGCATATAATAAGTGCTTAGCAAATATTTATTGACTGAGTGATCAAGAACAATGTAAGTCCAGTTCTCCTCAGATTCGTTTCCTATTAATTTCATATATATACATAAATATACACATATAAAATAAAGTAGTAAGAGGTATAATGACATAATCAATAGATCATGTCTATTTTTTTTTTGTATGTGCACATATATATACACACACACACATATAAAAATAAAACGTTATGGATAGAGTACTGAGCCTGGAGTTGGGAAGATCTGAAATAAAACAGGAATATAAATATAAATGGGGAATTATATTATAATTCTAAATTATATTTAATGGTTACAAAGGGGGGAAATAATAGAAACTATATCCCAGAGTTATTTTGAGGATCAAATGAGATAATAAGCATAAAGTGCTTAGCACAGTACCTGACATATATCGAGCTATAGAAATAGTATCTATTTAGACATCTCACTATCTCACTATCTCACTTTCTATCTATCTAAATGTCTGTCTAATTATCTACTTTTTAAAATGGTAGTACATAAATAATTTTCAGAATTTATAAATGCATATATAGAAAGATTCTAAAGTCTGAGGTTTTTTTTTGTAAATAGTATTCATTTTTTCCCAAATGTATGTATAGTTTTCACCTTTTAATTTTTACAAGATTATAAGTTGCAAATTACTTCTCCTTCCTTCCTTCCCCATGATGGCAAGTAATCTGATATAGGTTATACATGTGCAATCATGTAAATTCTCTCATGTTATGAGAGAAAAACAGAACAAAAAGGCAAATATATTACACTCCTTTAAAACAAAACAAAACAAAGGCAAAAAAAGTCTGATCTGCAGACTCTATTGTTCTTTATCTGGATATAGATATTATTTTCCAACATGGATGTTTTAGAAGTGTCTTAAGTCATTGTACTGCTAAGAAGAGCCAAATAGATAATAGTTTATCACCACATCATGGTGCTGTTACTATGCACAAAGTTTTTCTGGTTTTGCTCACTTCACTCAGTCTCACTTCATGTAAGTTTTTCCCCAGTTTTTCTGAAATCCACCTGCTCACCATTTTTTATAGCAAAATAATATTCCATTACATTCACTTATTACTTGTTTAGTCATTCCCCAAGTGATAGGTATTCACTCAATTTAAAATTCTCTGCCATTACAAAAAAATCTGCTATAAATATTTTTTGTAAGTATTTCCTCTCTATTTTATGATATTCTCCTATTTTATGGGATAAAAACCTACAAGTGGTATTACTGGATCAAAGGATATGCTCAGTTTGATTGCCCTTTGGGGATAGTTCCAAATTTCTATAAAATATGAGTTTTTAATTTGGGGCCTGTAAACTCTCTCTCTCTCTATTTCTCTCTCTTCTGTCTCTGTCTCACTCTTACTCTGCCTCAAATATATTTTTCAAGAAAATTTGCTTACTTTACAATACTATTTTATTTTATACATTTAAAATTATGCTGAGAATAGATTCATAGGTTTCACCAGACTTTCAAAATAGTCCTTGGCACACACACATAAACAAAAATGTTGACTCTCCTTCTAACTTAATAGTGTATGTATGCATTGCTATGTGTATATTTGAATATATGTGTGTATATGTAACCTTGAAAGTTTTTGCAAGTCTAATATCAGATAATCTTAGTCACCAAAACACATTTAAAACTGATTTGGAACTTTTCTCAAAATACTTTTCATACTGACTGAAATCAACAAGAATTAGTCATACTGCTGCTATTCCCCAAATCCCAACTGCTTGAATATGCTGTCACAGGCTCAAAATGTATCTTAAATAACTAAGGTCTGACCTATATTTGAAGCCTCCTAGCAATAGAATATAATTGTACAATGTGCAGTGACATTTTTGTTCAGTAACAAAACCTTACTGTTGGTTTCATCTGGTTGTAAGGACTTCTAAACGGCTATCCTTTTTGGTTCCGTGGTGTGTTCAATCATCTCTATTCTCCCACCTACCCCCAATAGCCACACATTTTCATATAAAATTAAGGCATATATATATATATGTGTGTGTGTGTGTGTGTGTGTATATATATATATATATATATATATATATATATGTGTGTGTGTGTGTGTGTGTGTGTGGTGTGTGTGTGTATATATATATATATATATATCATAGAGTTAATAACTTATCCCTTCTACTTACTAATTGGAATATGATTTGCTAGGATACCATAAATACCAAAAAATATTTTTCCTTCATAAAGCAATGGAATGAATTATATTGTTTCATTTGGTCTTCCTAAGGAGACAATATAATATTTCATTTAAATATGTAGGATCAATTCTTTTAAATTTTCTCATTGTGATGTATATGGTTCTCTATAATTATTTCAATAGAATATGTACTGCAGTAGAAAGAACACTGGATTCAGGGTACCTGAATTCAAATGTTGCTTTTATTATTTGTATCTCTTTATTAGGATGACCTTGAAGAAATCATTTAATTTCTCTGAATCTGCTTCCTAGAAAATAAGTATGTCAGACTAACTGGTCTATGAGATGCCTCAAATGAACAATAAAATACGGAGTTCTTCAAAGTGTCAAAGAATTTGAATATTTTAGTCACTTTTGCTTCTGGAACATAGAGCATTTTTTTTCTTAACCTTGAATTTGTGGCTCCCTAATGATTTCAAGCAGTCTTCAAAATGAGAGAGGACAAATACATCTTTACTTTCAGTAACCTTTGGTTTCCTTTTTTATTTTTATATCTTTTATTTTATGTATTCTCAAACATAATTAAAAGAAGGGATCCATGCTATCAAAGGGATCCATCACATGTATACACACACACACACACACATACACACACACACACACACACACAAATGAAGAATTCTGACAGAAAGGATTTCAACAAAGAGGAGCTTTGTCCTTAAGTGCTAACTCACATAAGTTTTGAGATCCTTGGATGAACTCTGGTTTCATCTGCATGGGGAATCCTTCCATAGAAGCAAAACTACATTTCTCCACCTTTTTCCATTTCTGTGAGAATCTAGTAGATAACCTCCCCCAACAAAATTCCCCCCACTCTTTTCCATCTCTTTCTCTCCCTTTCTCCCTCCCTCTCTCTCTCTCCTTTTTCCCTTCCTCCCTTACTTCTCCCTTCCTTCTTCCCTCTCTTCTTCCTTCCTTCCCTCCCCTCTTTTTCCTTCCTTCTCTTCCTCCCTTCCTCTCTTTCCCACCCCTCTTTTCTGTCTCTGTCTCTGTCTCTCTCTGTTTCTGCATGTCTGTCTCTCTCCACATAAACATACACACATAAATATATGTACACATAGTAGAACATAAGTTACTTAATAGCAGAAACTGCCTTCTTTGCATGTATATGTTTTTATATCCCCAGCATTTAGTAGAGTTCTTTGGAAAGTCAGTGTTAAGTATAATGTACAATAAGATTAATGAATCACTGACTTCATGATTAATAATGATAGTCATGTATTTTATTTTTAAATAGAATTTGTTAATGTCTTTTTATATCAATAGAATTTTCTCCATTCCTTTTCCCCTTCCAGAGAACCACACAATATAAAATAATATTTAAAAAAAGAAAAGAAAAACTGACCAACACTTCACAAATTTGAAAGAAAAAAAATATATTCAATTCAGTTGTGAATTTCTTTCAGCTGCAAAAAGGATGAGATAGGGATATATTTTCTTACTTCACTCTGTACCCATTCATAAAGATTTGTCCATACTTCTCTGCATTTATTATATTTATGTTTTATTGAGATATGGCAATATTCTATTACATTGATGTACCACACTTTTGAAATTAACTATATATAATTGATACTGAGAGGTCACAACAGGAATACAGAGACTCACCTGAATCTATGGTCCTTTTATTATTTCTTTTTAAAGAAAATTGAATGCTCTGGATTACAACTTATTGCATTCTTTTTCAGATGTCTTACAAAATTGTTTTCCCTTAACATCTCTAAACTTTTATGATCTGATTAACCATATAGGCTCAGTTTGTTGCAAGGGCTACTCCCCAAATATGGGCTGTTATTGTGTGGCTCAGTGAAAAGCAGAATAGACATCTTTAGCCTCTTTTATATCAACTCTATGGAAAATGTTTTCTGCCTGGAGAAGAAGCAGGAGGTTGAGGCAGAAGCTTGGCTACTCTGTTTCTCTCAAGAAAGAAGATACTGGGCTAGGAATATATGTTATTATGTATATATAATTAAGATATATTACATATAATGACATATACCATATGTAATAATTATGCATATAGCATATAAGTATTTTATATAATATATGGTGAGAAAATGATAGAATTCTATTTATATTTACCTATGTCAATAAAAAAAGGAGAGGAAGAAAAAAAGAAAGGAAGGAAGAAAGAAAAAGAAAGAAAGAAAAAAGAAAGAAAGAAAGAAAAGAAGAGAAAGAAAGAAAGAATTATGGAGAGAAAAAATTATAGAGAGAAAGAACTTTAACTCAGTAACTGCTTTTTCTGAGGAGGAACAGAATGGCTAGACTCCAACCTCCTGCTTCCTCTATTAACTGGAAACAATCTTCCTTGGAGAAGGGAAGAAAATCTTCCTTGGGGGAAAAATGATTAGGCTATCAGCACACATAACTACATGCATACATACATAAATATTAATACGGATATCTATTCCCTTAAATAATATTGTTAGCCAAGGGGATGTGGTTTTCAAATTTGATCTAATATCTGATCATTGCTTCATTAATGGAAAAGCAGAAATTCCAAGCTCTATATCCCAAACTTGGCTCCCTTCTTACTAAACAGCAGTTTCACAATGAGTACACAAAAAGATTGTCAAAAAACAATTTATCCAAATCATAGCAAAATAGAAATAAAGGAAAGTATGCATAGGAGAATATTTACTAGAAAATGCAGAATGAAGAAGTTTTACCTGGGTAAAACTTAATCAAAGGAAAGTCCTACATCCCAACTAAGGGAAGTTCCTCAAAGTCTCTAATGTAGCACATTGACAATAGGGATAAGACAGGGAATGCTAACTCCTACTATACTATCTTCTTTGCAAAATCTGAACTGAAGAGATATCTTTTCTCCTTATACTGACAATCATTTCCCTATCCCTCATGCAGGTGAAGGGCATTCTTTATCAATAAAGTAAGAATCCCAAACTTTTGGGTTTGGGCCTGGAGATCCATGTAAAAAAATCAAAGCATGTTTTTTTTTTAATTTTATTTTTTAAAAATATTTTATTTTATTTAATAATAACTTTATATTGACAGAATCCATGCCAGGGTAATTTTTTTTACAACATTATCCCTTGCATTCGTTTCTGTTCCGATTTTTCCCTTCCCTCCCTCCACCCCCTCCCCTAGATGGCAAGCAGTCCTATATATGTTAGATATGTTGCAGTATATCCTAGATACAGTGTATGTTTGCAGAACCAAACAGTTCTCTTGTTGCACAGGGAGAATTGGATTTAGAAGGTAAAAATAACCTGGGAAGAAAAACAAAAATGCAAATAATTCACATTCGTTTCCCAGTGTTCTTTCTTTGGGTGTAGCTGCTTCTGTCCATCATTTATCAATTGAAACTCAGTTAGGTCTCTTTGTCAAAGAAATCCACTTCCATCAGAATACATCCTCATACAATATCATTGTCGAAGTGTATAATGATCTCCTGGTTCTGCTCATTTCACTTAGCATCAGTTCATGTAAGTCTCTCCAAACCTCTCTGTATTCATCCTGCTGATAATTTCTTACAGAACAATAATATTCCATAACATTCATATATCACAATTTACCCAGCCATTCTCCAACTGATGGGCATCCATTCAGTTTCCAGTTTCTAGCCACTACAAACAGGGCTGTCACAAACATTTTGGCACATACAGGTCCCTTTCCCTTCTTTAGTATCTCAAAGCATGTTTTTAAATCTTTGAAAGCATATAGAATTAAGTCATTTTGAATGTAGAACAGGTTGGTTGTTTTTTGTTTTTTGTTTTTTTTGGGGGGTGGGGGGTTGAGTTTTTTTAGTACTCAGTTTTTATAAGACTTGCATTCCATTTCTCCTTCTCATAGATGGGGAGGCCTACCTTCCTGCCAGCAAATGTTGTTATCTACCAGCTAGTATAATTTTCTAACATCTTAAATATCATCTTGCCAAGTGTCTGGTGATGAGCTGTTCTAAACTTACCTAGGGTAGTCCTTCATTGATAAGTATATAGCTTTTCCCTGCTGCCCTATTATCTTTCCAATTTGTAATAACTTCTCAGAACTTGTATTCTGCTGGTACAACCTTCAATAATTAGCAATGAACCCTAAAAAATGTTGAAGAATCAGAATATAATTGATTAATGTTTCCCTGAAGTCAGTGCTTTAGGTAATATGGAATTGTCTTGCTATCCTTCAGGATGCTGACAGAACTGATAAAGAGTAATTTCTTGTAAACCTATAAGTCAGTTTACTTCAGTATTACTTTTAAATTTAATGGAGTTCATCATATCACTTGAAGATTTCGATGACATCCCCAAAAGGCAAACATTTAAAAAGTCACACCCATAAAATTCTTTGAATGGTATTTGAATTGTTAAATTTTAGATTAGAGAAAAAAAAATTAAAGTACATTCTACCTTTGGGAAATGGTGTTGCATTTCTCAATCTCAATTGTCATCATCATACTAATATATGCAAATAAAATCAGAGTTTTAGTAGCCATAGCACTTCCAAAGGTTACATTCTTTTAATTAAAACCAAGCAATTAACTTGAAATTTTTCTTCTTTCCCTTCTCTCTAAAAGCACTATTATTCAAGTATTACCTGACACTTTTCCCACTTTCTTTCTTGAGATATGAAATAATTAACAATGAAGGCTTTATTTCCTTCTGCTGTTAATTATCATCTTTTAATACAGTTTATTTCAAATCATAGCATTTTGGAAATTTGAGCCTGTCTATTAAGAACATGAATGTGGTAATAATATTAAAATCACTTGAATTATTTCATGTCATTTTCACATCATAACTTCCATATTGTTGATTGATGTAATGAGAAAACTAAAAATAACCACATATTTCAGCTTACTTTTACTTTATAAATGGTTTGCTAAAGCACTCATATGACCCAAAGAATGTGATCTGATTTATGTGCATTTCTTCTGTCTCCCCTCCATCATCATTACTATACTGCAATTGGGTTTAAATTAAAATAATCTAGGTTTGATAATGGGAGGATTTTATTTTTTAAATACAATGTAAAATTAAGTATGGGTGGCAAATGTTTGTATTTTAAACTACTAAACTATTTTATGCTTAGGTTGATATGGGTAATAGGTCTTTTGTGTATTGATGGAAATTAATAATCCTAATCCCTCAACACTTGTATTCTAACTTGCCCCCCAGCAGGTACAGCAATTTTTCCTTTCAAAGTATCTTCTTCCTACCATGCATTTACTTTGAACTAACCTATCTGTTCTCTAATGACTTGGCTTTCAGAGTGAAATAAATGTGTATTTTTAGATAAAAATTATCTTTGTAGGGCCTGATGTAGCCAGTTATCAACTTATGGAAATTTAATAATCAAGCATTTCACCTTTTTACTTGTTTCCCATACCTCATAGACCAGAATGTCCTAAGATTCCACTGAACGTTCATTTTTTAACAATATTCACAAAAATCTTGGCTACTTTGTGCAAATGACTGAATCAAGAAATATGATATGCATCAGGGATGAAAGAAAAGTCATGCAGTTAATTTAGAACAAATTGTATTAAAATAAGACAGTGAAAACTAACAACTGTAGTTCATATTTAAAAAGATTTGGGGCTTCTAGTAAAATGGATGCTTAATATACACCACAATATGTGTGTGGGGAGGGCAATGAAAATAATTAATGGGATATTAGATTATTAAGAGAAATAAAATAACCAGAATGGTGAAGATCATATAAAATATAGTTTATACTAATTAGTCATATCATCTACAATGCATGTCATTTAGTTCTAGAGATTAATTTGAAGAAATATGGTTAATTTGGATGGTCATTTAGTTCTAGAGATTATATTTGAAGAAATATGGTTAATTTGGATGGTAAAGGGTTTAGAAATTATATCAAATGAAGAAAAGTTGAAAGAACTAGGAGGATTTAGCCAGAAAAATAGAATCCTTAGAGATTTGCGTAGTCTATGAAGTATTTAATCCATTTCTAGGAACCATATTTGAAAAGGCATATTTAATCTGGAGACTATATAAGAAGAAAGACTATCATGGTAAAGAGTGTAGAAATTATATCAAATGAAAAACAATTCAAAGTAATTGAAAGCATTTAGCCATAAATAAGGCTTCTGAGATAGTTGAGGACTGAGGAATAAGAACAGGATGTGAAATTATATATTATTTCAAGATTGTTGATGTGGAAGAGCATTAATAGATATTAGATATTCTATGTAGGGTATAAATAGACCCATGAGTGGGAATCATAGGATTCCGTAGGAGAAGGAAATGTCATGAACTAAAACTATTTCTTTTTGTAGTAGTCCCAAAGTGGAAAGTACAGGGATACCCCTTATTGAGAAATGGATAAGAAACTTGTGGTATATGATTATAAAAGGAATGTTATTGCACCAAAGAAATTTTTAAAAATGTAGAAATTCAGAGGAAAATTGAAAGACATTTCTAAATTGAGAGAAAGTGAACAATAGGTAAGAAAACAATGTAAACAATGATGAGAGCATTATAAAGAAAAACATCTGAAGTTAAAATATACTATCCACTTGCTGCCAGAGAATGAAATGAACTTAAAATGCAGAATTCAGCATACAGTTTTGAACATACTCCATGTAGCAATTTGTTCTGCTTTTGTTATGAGTATTATTTTTGTTATAATTTTCCTTTTTTTTTTCCAATTGGGAATATAAACTAAATGAGATTTTTATACCCTAGGTGAGAAGTTGGAAAAGATTATTGCTAAAGTGTTTTTGATTTCTGGAATTGTAAACATGATGTAAGGTGAATGGATATTTAGCTTTCCTAGTCTGAAATTCCTTATATTGGGAAACTTTCCAACTTCCCCTTAGTGTTCTATTTCAACTCTATTACATTTTAAGCTTAAGAGACTCTTCCATTTTTTTTCAATTCTAAAACACTGTGACTGTCATTAACTAAACATGCTCTTTTGTTTCATTGCAAACACAAATGAAACAGCTTGTCACTATTTTCTGCACATGATATTTCATGTAACTTAATATTAAGGGAATTTTTTTTCTGTAAAAGTTCATTAGGCTATGAAAAGGCAGGCTAACAATGAGAATACCAGACATAGAAAATCTAACATAACATAAAAAAAAATTAATTTACTCAAAAATGAAAAGGAAAATTTTTTTGATAGTCTAAACAACAGCATCATAATGGAGATGTTCCATATGTGGTAGTTAAAAATAAAAAGACTAGGAAAAAAGGTTTTATGTAAAGAAAATTATTAATCTATTTACAATAGCAGTATCTTACATCATTTGACAATGCTTTCTATTGGCACCATTTCTCCTTTAACAAATTATGAATTCTTACACTTTTCCCATCATCCTTTGGACACAATCCACTAGAAACTTTAGGTACATGAAATATGCTAACTATCAGACAGCCACACAAAGGATGACATTTATGGTTGTACCTTGAAGTTCTGATATCCGACAGGTATCAACCCAGACAGGAGTATATAAAAAGACAGTCTAAGTAAATTAAAATTCATACAACTAGCTTGGGAAAAAATGAGGTTCATCACTGACAGAAAACTCTATGACAATTTTTCCCCAGTCTGTGAAATGCACTTACATTTTTGTCTTTATATATGCTTAATGCTTAGCACTGAGCCTGGCATATTGTGGGTAATTAATAAATGCCTGTTGCCTGATTGAATCTCTAAAAAGCAGAGAAGGGAATGGCATTAAAGGAGGTCCTAGTAGGAAGGAATGTGATGCCAGCTGTTCATATAGCAGATTTTCTCTCTCTTTTCCAGATCTTATCTCTATCCCCTAAATCTCCTTCTTTATTAACCCCATTCTCACCCTCCCTCAAAAAGAGAATCACTGCAGTGCCTACTGGGAAAAACACGACAAGATACACTTGGCATCCAGATTCCCCACTATGTCTCAGTCTTTTAGGAGTAAAGCAAAAAAAATAGCTCTAAGGAAAGGGAATATGATGGGGCAAACTTCTAGACTATTTAGGATAACCAGCATATACATCTCCAGCATTTGTCTTACAACCATGCAGAGGAAAAATGAACTGACTCCAACTGTGTACCTTTTAAGTAACTTTATTTGGATCTGGAAATCTTTTCAACTTTCACATGTCTTCTTTAAAAGTACAAAAAGCTCCTGAGTGGGGATCATTACCTAATTTAACTCTTTCACATGATCAAGAACAAGAAGTATTAAGTGAGTATGTTGAGAAAGTCTAGGGGAAATAATAAAAGCTAATAGATAATAATAATATTAGATAGCTTTGCATGCCATAGAAAGAAGTAGGGAAAGATTAAAGAAAATTTCTATTTACTTCATAATTTTGATAAGGCCTGCTTTCTGGCCATAGCATCTATAACTTTCCCATGTCTATTTTGTTACCAAGTTAGAGATTGGTAAGATTTGCAATATATAATATAAAATAAAAAAAATCAATGACCTTAAACATAATCCTTTTTCCTCTTGCCATAAAATTTCAGCATCACTGGGTTCTTAGAATGTAAAGTTTTCATTTCCTTAAGTTGGCAATATTTTACATGAAATGAGCTTTAATTTTTTAAAGGGCAGACTATTCCACCAATTCAAGGTGAGCCAGAGCTTTAGTCAAAATGAGTTTGCATTGGGAATTCATTAAGCATGTTTCCTTAAGTACTTAGTCCCATTCATTTTCTATTCAAACCATATGAAAAACAACCTTGTTACCTCACTCTATTCATCTAGTTCCATTATGTATCAGCCCATATTTCATCTCCTTTTTTGTGGTTCAACTCCTTGAGAAGGGTATCTATAATATTTGATTTAACTTCCTTTTCCTTCACTCTCTTCTTAACTCTCTACAGTATGGTTTTTAACCTCATAATTCAAGCAAAACTTTTCTCTTCAAAGATATCAATGATCAGTCTCTTAATTACCAAATCCAATGGCCTTTTCTCAAGCCTTATCCTTCTTGAACAGGAAAAATGAACTGACTCCAACAGTATAACCTTCAAGATAATTTTATTTATTTGGATCTGGAAACCTTTTCAACTTTCACAAGTCTTCTTTAAAAGTACAAAATGCCTCTAAGTGGGGATCATTATCTAATTTAACTACTTCACATGATAAAGAATGAAAGGCATTAGGTGAGCATGTTGAGGAACCTCTAGGGAAAATAATAGAAGAGGGGATAGCTTTGCATGCCATAGAAAAAGGTAGGGAAAGATCAAAGACTACTCTGTAATCTTTGACAGTGTAAATCACCCTCTTCTCCTCAATTCACTCCTCTCTTTAAGTTTTTGGCATACTATTCTTTCCTGGTTCTCTTCCTACCAATCTTACTGCTCCTTCTCAGTCTTCTTTTCTGGATCATCACTGAGGTTATGACCATTAATTGGGGGTATCCTCCAAGGTTCTATCTTGAATCATTTTGATCTTTTACATATTTTTTGTTTACTGATATCAGCTCTTATGATTCAATTATTATCTTCATGCTGATTATTCTCATATCCACTTTTCTAGTCCTATTTTCTGTTGATCCAAGCCTTGTCTCACCAGTGACCTACCAAGCATCGCAAATTAGGTTTATATCTTAAACTCATCTTACTCAAAACAGAGTTTATTAACTTTCTCCTCAAAAAAATCTTCTATTTTTCCTAACTTCCCTATTATTCTTGAGCATAATACCATCTTCCAATTCTTGTAGATTCACAGTCTAGATATCATTCATGAGTCATTCTTCTCTCCAAACAACCTACCCCAATCCCATCTGTTGCCAATGTCTATCTATTTTACTTTTATAGCTTTTCCACTTTCTGTCCTTGGACACTGACAACACCCTGATATAAACTCTTATAAATACACACCTGGTGAATATCAAGAGTCTACTAGTTGATTAGAATAGCCAGGTGGTACAGGGTAGTTAGGTGGTAGAGAAGAGTGTTAGGCCTTAGGTCAGGATGACAGACTTAGAGTTCCAATCTGACCTCCAACATTTATTAGCAATGGAACTCTCAATCAAGTCATTTAACTCTGTTTGCCTCAGTTTCTGATATATGAAATGAGCTAGAGAAGGAAATTACAAATTGCTCTGATCTTTCTGCCAAGAAAACCCTAAAAGGGTTCCCAAAGACTCAGACATAACTGAAGCAACTGAACAACTACAAAACAATCGCTTTATCTCCATGTCTCCTGTCTCCCATTCTATTTAATCTTCCATTCAGCTGTAAAAGTCATTTTCCTGAAGGACAGATCTAACTATGCTGACACTCTCTCTTCCTAAACTCTACTTCAGGAACAAACATGTAAATTGTCTTTTTGACTTTCAGAGTCTTTATAAACTTCCTCATTTCCTTATTCCCTTTCCCCTCTGTTCTCTGCAATCTAGTGACTGACCCTAGATTCCTTGCAATATATTCCTCACATAAGATATGACATCTCTCCACCCCCAGCATTTTTACTGGCTGCCTTGCATACTTTGAATGCTCTCCCTCCTCATTTCTGTTACCAGGTTTCCTTGGCCTTCTTCAAGTCCCAGTTAAAATTCCACCTATAGAGAAACTTTTCCTGATCGCCTGTGATTTTAGTGCCTTCTTTCTGTTGATTAATTATACTTTACCTTGCATAATATTTTGTACATAAGTTGTTGTTAAGTTGTTAGACTATTAATATTATAGTAAGAATGGTTCACATTTCTTTTTTATCCCCTACATTTTGCACAGTGTGTGACACACAATGGGTACTTCATAAATGCTTCTTGGATGATACATGATTGGCAGAATTTCTAAAGATTTCTTTGGAAAATAACCTTCCAGAAAGATTCAAATATGATTGAATAATGTTCATTCTGACATAATTTTAAATTCATGTATGATTCATGTATCTGCTCACATACAATAACATACATGGGTATGCAAACATATAAAGAAATGTTTGGGTTAGTACATAGGAGATTGAAGATTAAGGAAATCCTGGGTTCAAATTCTACTTTTTGAACCTGGGTAATTCACTTAACCTCTTTGTACTCTTAGACTATAAATTGCAGAATAATTTCCAATATGTACAAGTAGAAATACCTTAATAACAGCTACTGATATTGATGAAATTAAAGCTGCCCTTCGCACTGATTATATATAGATATGTGTATGTATGTATGTATATATACACATATATATGTATATATATATACATACATACATACACATATCTAATATTTATCATGTCAAGTTCTGGAATCAAGATTTCCAATTTGCATTTATGGCTGAATTACATGCCATCTTTGAAACTATTTAGAAAAGATAATTCTGGGAAATAATAAACTCCTTTATGTCACATTACTATTATATGTAGCAACTTTGCTGAACTTTATAACAGTCAGTGATGGAATCTTATTAGCCTAAGAAAAGTGAGGAGAAGCAGAAAAAAATACAAAAATGAGTGGGAAAAAGAGAAGGCAGGGAAGAAGAAAGGGAAGGGGAAAGAAAATAAGAAGAGGCAGGAGATGAATAAAATATTTCACAAGTTGTATAGTGTCTGTGGTCCCTATGACCTGCTCCATCTCAATGTGTTTTATCTTCTGAAACATTAATGGCAAAGATAACAATGGTGATAAATAGCAAGAAAGAAAAATATCTTTCAAATACAAATGAATTCTTAAGGATGAATGAAAATGTTTTGGAAAAACAAAACAGAATGTATTACTAACATCTAGCTGTGAGACTTAAAACACTTGAGGAATTCTTTAGTGTACATTCTGCTTTGACAGCAAGTCTGCTGTGCAAAGAAAGAGGTGGGGAGAAAGAAAAAGTGAATCATTTCTTTATGCTGAACAGAGCAGAGCAGGAGTTAAAATGATGAATAATCTTAATGAAGGGACCCTTGAGAGGTAGTATATAGTAGGAAACCAGATTTCTGTAATCAGTTCTCATTTAATTTTGCTTTGCAAGTTTAGATAAATTGAATGAATTGCTCTTCTTTAGAGGAGGCATTTCTGGAGACAATTCATCTTCATACTCAAAATAAATAATAGTGACTTTCAAATTTCTCAGTCCTTGCAGAGGCATAAAGTTTAGTTCCATAAAGTTTAATCCAATGCTGTTTTGATCTGAGAAAGCATAGGAATTTAGTGATTTGGGGGCTGGGGTCCTCTTCAACAATAACTTAATTAAAACTATTTTCCCCTCCCAGTTCTGTATCTCCACCAGGCTCAACATGGTAAACAAACTTTGTTCAATGACTTTGAAGCTCTCTCACCAGTTTTCCCCAACTTAGAAAAATTACACTATTTATAAAAGTGCATAAATTGTAATTTAAGTAAAAAAAAAGCCTTGAAATTTTTATCAAAAGCATTCAAATTACTCTCTCCCCAGGTCAGCTAATGAGTTGTCAGGAGCTGGCCCCTTACTGTAGCGCACCTCCTGCAGACTAAGACAGTTAACCATGTTTTCATCAAAGGAAATGCTCATTAGTAGAGCTTTCAGAAACTGATTTGATTATAGTTTCACTTGTTAAAGTGAAATATTTTGAGCTCATTAGGATGATTATGATTCAAGGTCATCGTTTGAAGCTTGTCCTGTCAATATAAGATAAATGGGCCCTCATCTTTTTCCCTTCTTTACGTCTGTGCTTTTTAAACTCTTCTGTATAAAAAAGTTCCATAGCCATAATTAATTTTTAGTTCTTCTTTTACAAAGCTACTTTAAAAAAAGAAGAAGAACAAAGATTTTGGCTACCAAAAAGGCCTTGAAGAACTATTAAGAGGACGAGGAGGCTATCTTGTTTTACAGAAATCAGAGGAAAACCTTGAAAAGTTCAGCTTTTGAAATCCAGCTCTTTTCTCCTTGACCTTTCCAAAGTTTCTGAAAGGGACTTTGTACATAATTCTGCATGTACACCCTTTCATCTCAAAGGTATAAAACTCAAACTGAAAACCACCCAAGAACTACCAATGGCTTAATTAAACATCTCTTCTTTCATGGCACAAGATGAAGTTAACACATTTTAAAGTTCTTTCCTTTCTTTTTAATTTTTTTTCTAAGTTCATCATTTATTCTCAGAGTGTTAAAGAGCCACTTAAGAGATAAAAGGAGAAGAGAGCTTCTTTCCATCAGACATTCTGACTTTAGGCTTGGTTGTGGGACCTGGTTATTTTTTCATTCTTGTTTCAGCATTTAGGAAAAATTACATACAATGAAAGTGTTTTTATGTATATCTCCTCCTTCTTCCATACATCTATTTAGTGATAAGATCTTTTTGGATAATGTTTGGAGTTTCAGTATCACAATTCTGTTAGCTAATTTTCATGCCTTTAGCAAAAATGTGATTCTGAGCATATGTTTTGCTACCTTAGAGCTATTTGGAAATGCATAATTATGTGTGTCTGTGGTGTGGTGTGGTGAGTGTGTGTGTGTGTGTGTGTGTGTGTGTGTGTGTGTGTGTGTGTGGTGTGTGATAAAACATAAATAATAGTTCTCAGTAATGGTGGCTGATTTGTAGCTGGACCAACAGGGTCATTTTCTCTAAAATATTAGGTTGTATATGTAAGAGAAAGAGTACTAACTTTGTAGTGAGAGGATATGCATTCAAATTCTGTCTCTTATGATTACTTCCTGAGTGACTTTGGGCAAGTTACTGAAATTTGAGGGGCCTGATCAGCTTATCTGTACAATACAGGTGATGGACTAGATGGCCTCTGAGAGCACTTTCAGGTCTAGATGTATGACATAGCTAGGATCCAATGACTCACATTTTCCTTTTAAAAGGGCAGTATCCCCATCCTCATATCTGGTTTATAGCATAGGAGATATAATTTTACCTCATAAACTCAGGTCATCTTGATGAGTAGCTATAATAACTAGCAGAAAGAAATTAATGTAATTTAAATTTACTATATAGGAAGCAAATAGGAAGCACTTTTTTGTCTCCATCTCTCTCTGTGGCTCTCTGTCTCTTTCTCTCTTTCCCTCTGTCTCTCTTTCCATTGTTTTCTCCCTTTCTCCTTTCTCCTCCTCCTCTTTTTGTTCTCATTCTTGTTTTTCTTATTCCTCTTTCTATTTGTCTATCTGCCAGTCAGTCTGTCTGTTTCTCCTCTCTCTCTTCTCTCTGTCTCTGTGTCTCTTTCTTTGTCTCTCTCTCTGTCTCTGTGTCTCTGTCTCTTTCTTTCTCCACCCCTCTTTCTCTGTCTCTGTCTCTTGTGCTTTCTCTCTCTGTGTCTTCTAACTCTACTCTCTGAGACCCAGACCTCTTATTGTCTAAGGGATTTGGATGTTTCTCTTCTCAGCTATCAGATTAAGCACCTACAAACTTTGTTTCCTTCCCTAATCTTTAATTTTAGGGTCCTAATGACTAGCAAAATTCTATCTAGCCACTTAACTTCAGCGTAGCTTTTAAAATGAAATTATTACTTCCAATATAAAATAAGAACAAAAGTACATAGCATTCTCTGTACCACCTCAGAGCTTAGGTTGAAAGTGGTCATGGAAGAGGAAGAAAATAAGACAGTGGTCTTAGTGAAATTAGTGAATTTCACTTACTTTGTACATAGCATTGGTCCCACTAAGTTCATGTTTAAATGATGTCATCTTTACCAGCTCCTGTTGGTCTAGAATCCTGAAAGTTACTCCAGATGACATTTATTCTCTTGACTTTTTAGAGTATTGATGTACTGTTGGAAAATTCTAGCCTTGAGAGTTTCAGATATCTGCGGTTGATTGTCTGGACTTTAGAAACTCACAAGATTGGAGAGTCTATTTTCTGCAACAGAAGATAAAAGTAGAGGAATAATCTTTCTTAGTAAAGAATGTAATTGTACAGTCATTTTAAAGATATTAGAAATTTCAGCCAAACAGCCAATGGAAAGGGGCTTCTTCTGAACATGTAGAAGGACAAACAAAATCAGTTATGAAATGCTAATGCAAGTGCTTCTCTCAGATCATCACTAGTTTGGCAAAAGCAACATCCTAGCATTTCCTATGCAGGGATGCCATTTTTAGCAAGTTGATAGGTTCTGCAAGCCATGTCTTATTTTGTTTAAATTTATTTTTCTATTGCTTACAGTCATTGGGCCTGTTTTTAAGCTTTAATCTTCTTAACATTGTTCTTAAAAGACTTTGTCATTCTTTTGCATTTGTCATCAGTTATCTGCAGTTTCATCTGACTTTTTGTGTCTATTAAAAATAGTTATTGTGCAGTCTCCATTCTTGAGATTTTGCCCTATCTTCTTTATATATCTCCCTTCTCCTTTACCTCCTTGTAAAAGAAATTCTGACAATATCATCAAATTTTTATTTTGTGATACCCCCATCTTTATTCAACCCTATTTTTGTTTTTAAATCTTAGTCCATCTAGAATTTACATTTTAGGAGAGTAATGCCATCAGGAGTTTGTACTAATTTCTAACTTGTAACTAGTCCAATTAAAATCTACCAGTTGATAGGCATTGTTGTTGCCCTTACTGTGATTCAATATTTCAAATTCTTTGAAATTTACATTCCTAAAATCTAAGTTACATGTCAGACAATGTCTTGTATTATTTTCCCAATCTGTTACAGACTTCAAGATGGCATGGTTATGGCCATATAAGGTTCCTGTCATCACAACTTCATAAACAGTCCTTAATAATTGGGGAGAACCACATCCAAATTAAGTCGCCCTCATCATTTTTTTCTATTTTTTGAAAGAACAAATAAACTAAATGGTAAATCATGGTCATATCATTTATTACACATTTAGAATCTAGAAAGAGTTATTTCAAACAGGTTCGTATTTCATAGTTATGGATATTCCATCCAGCAATGCAGATCTCAGTCTCTTCATGTCTTATCTTCCTCTATGAATATTGGCACATCTTTCCGACCAATATACTTAAGGATTGTTTTTTGTGGTTTTTGCTGTTGTTGTTGCTGTTGTTGTCCTAGAGGAGTGGGGATCTCTTTTAATATTTTGGTGGTATTCTAGGGTAGCATTTTATCTGTCCTTCATTTTTGTTCCCTGTCTGGTCTCCTTCTTTTCTAGGGATATATGTTTTCAATCATAGCTTTCATTTCACTTTATATTGTCTGTCAATAAACATCTTTTAAATACCTCCAAATATCCAGATACAGTGTTAGGTGCCGAGCACATAATTTTTTTTTTAAAGAGAAAGTTTCTGTCCTCAAAGAATTTACAATTTAAAGGGAAAGACAACATACAAAAAGTTATTTAAATGGCAGAATGGAAACTATTTAACTCCATAGGCAAAATGGAACAGATTCCAGGGTTGGAGTTAGGTGGAAAATGAAGAAACAGCTGGCCTAGGCACCCTCCTCAAATAGAAGACAGGTACTCTCCTCATCAAACATATTGCCTTCTAGGGCTGATGTGATCTTGAAGGAGAAAAGGGGTCCAAGGGCAGTACAGAAGTTTAAAGAAGTGCAGCTGGGTGGGAAATGAAGAGATAATATCAAAGATCACTTGAAGCTTTACATCTATAATTATAAGAAATTGGATATATTTAGTTGTAAGAGAAAGCTGAAAGATAACTAATTAGTAGCCTACAAGCCTGTGAAGGGTAATTTAGGGGACTACTAGCAGTTATGTTTCACAGTATTAAGACTGAAATGGAAATGGGTGTGGGTTACCTAAAGAGTACATCTGGAACTTCTAAAATTAAAGACCATTAGAGATCCCATTATGCCCATCTGATTTTGTAAATAAGAGAATGAGGCCCCAGAAGAGTTAAGTGTTTTTATGTATGGCACAGAGGCACTTATGTGGCACAATGAATAGAGTGCTAAGCTTAGAATCAAGAGGTTCTGCATGCAAATCTAACCTCAGAAACTTCCTAGCTGTGTGACCTTAAGCAAGTGATAGTCTCTGTTTGCCTATGGCTTGGTTATACATGGAGAAAGAAAGAACAAACCACTCCATTATCTTTGCTAAGAAAACCTCATGGGCAGAAATGATGAGGTTATGAAGAATTGGACATGACTGAATAATTGAACAATAACATGACATTTAATCTGACACACAAAGAAAATGGCAGAAATGAAGTTTGAACTGAAGTCTGGTAAATCCCACTTTTTCATAGCAAATTCATACTTTTTTTCATTGCACACTATCCTTAATTGTTAGAGCCATGCGTCATAGAGACATTTTTTGTCTTTGTCCTGGTGTTGGATTGTTACCTTTTTATTGGGCTTTTATATTCCTTAAGAAGAAAAAATGAATAGCAAACAAACTTGGCTGACTTGGATTCCACATATGCTAGGCATGATATAAATTCCTTATGGGAAAGAGATCCTCCAGAAAGGAGAAGTAGGATCAAAGCATGAAAGTTACAGTTTCAGCTCAAAGTAAAAAATAAAGCAAAACAACATCAGAAATCATGCTTCCAATGAGTAAATATATATCCCAAAATGTAACAGACTACTTCATAGGAATAATGAGTTCCCCATTACTGAAAGTATTTGAACAAAAAATGGATGTACAACTAGTGTAGAGGAGATTTTAGTTTCAGATAGAGGTTGGATTAAATGACCCCTGATAGGCCTTCTAATTTTGAAAATCTATGAAACATAATTAATTATAAAGAATCATGTAAAAATAAGAGGCCATAATTTGTTATTATCAGATAAGTTCTCATTTATACTTGTTTCCATTTAGCCAGGTAGCTAACTTACTACTAATAAGCTGAAACACAGCAGGGATTAGTCCTCTTGGAATCTGAAATGACAAAATGCCACTCTCCAATACATCAAACTAGCCTGACTTCCTGGGCTCAGTCAAGCTTCATGAAGATAGACATGACAAGAAAGAGAAGAAAGGGAAAAAATAAAATAAAATGTTGCTTCTTGAGGCTTTGTGCTCTTTCTTTCTTGATCTTGTTCCATGAGAAAGTGACTGACACATTATATGATCAGCCAGATCACTTGTGTCCCACATACAACCATATATACTCTTCTTCTGGCAGTTCGTAAGAATCCCCTTCAGCAGTTAGACTTACTTGGCTTCTACTGTTTGCTTTTTAAAAATGACTTCTTGATGCCTTCGTCACTGTACCACTCTAATAGCCAGCAAAAGAGATCAAAAGGGACAAAATGCAGGAGTTATACAGGGCAAGACAACACTAGACATCTGGCTTCTTATTTTTAATACTAAAATACTTGTGGTATATAAGGATGTGAACAAATAACAAAAGGTCTAAAGAAAACAGTGAGATAGAGGGAATTTTGTCTCTCAAACATTGTGATCCAAATGTTGCTACAAGAATGCTAAAAGATCCATTTAAATCTCAGAAAAGTTAATCAGATTTTTTTCCATTCACAGTATCATAATTGTAATGAGGAAAGGGACCTTATTGACTTTCTTCCTATCCTGACCATTTTATTTTTATAGATAAGGAAAATAAGGCTCAGAAAGACTAGGTATCTTGCCCAAGTTTGGGTAGAAAACAGTAGAAATGGATTTGAACCTAAATCCTCTGATTATTCCTCTGTAGTACTTTTCTCTGGACCATGGTGCATTCTTCCAGTTCTTTTTCCAAGTTTGATGAAACACATTGAGGAGGAAAGGGAATGCATACTGTTTGGATAATCCTTGAACTGACAATTCAAATCTATTTGAAATTCTTATAGAACAGGGCTAACTTGACTAATGGAGAAAAGATTGACCCAGTGGCTCAGAACTCATACTTTTTAGGGATATCTCACAATGTTGCTGGCTTAAATTTTTTTTTCTTTTTCTTTTTTTTTTTCCTGAGGCAATTGGGGTTAAGTTACTTGCCTAGGATCACACAGCTAGGAAGTATTAAGTGTCTGAGGTGGGAATCCCGGGTCCTCCTGACCAGGGCTGGTGCTCTATCTACTGTGCCATCTAGCTGCCCCATTTTCTATTTTTTTTTCTATTGGTATTGACCTATTTTACGTACACAGCTTATCATCTACCAGACTGTAAGCTTCATGAATATTGTTTTAACTAAATTTTATATCTTCTTAATGATAAAGTTGCAGCTCTAGTGTTTCAATTTATTTAGTGACTGAATTTTCCACCTCTGAACTCCTTTCTGGATGTAGGTAGATGCCTAAATCCTGTTGCTTGATACTATGGACACTGATTATCTTGGATGTCTAGATGTTTAATAATCACCTGCCACTTAGATTTTTGCTAATCACCTATTTCTATGCCATTTGAATAGACACTTTGAAGATTAAATTGTTTGGAATTAAATTGAAATTTCACTAATGCCAGTTTTCTCCTATTTGTCTTTCACACCCACAAACTAATCTCATTAGGTCTTACTTTCTGACATGTCCTTGAGGAGGTAAATTAGTAACAATCCACAAAAGACATTTTCGCCACAATACATTTTCAACTAACTCACAGATTTGCCTGTCATACTCTATTTCTGACAAGAGGGGCCAAGGAATAAATAGCTCTATCATTTAAAAAGGAAAATAAACTATTAACTTAATTAAATTATGAACATTCCTCTTCAGATATGTGCAAATTAAATTTTATCTTCACATTAGTAGTTCCCTGGAAAGAAGGAAACAAAATATTGATTTGCTCTGATCTGTATTGTAATTTATGTACTGAAGGAGAACTATCTATTCTACAAAATATCTCTCACCCATACTTAGTGGTAACTGGTCAATATAGATTTAAAGTTATTTCTCCTGAACAATATTTGAAATTTTGCTCAAAATTACAAACCTTACCCAGGATTATGAAGCTGTAATGAAGGAATTTCAGTCATCTCTCATAAAATGGAGAAGAATTGGAGGGGGGAGATATCATGTACATTCCTAATCCTGACCCTCTTTTATATCCTATTCAGAGCAAAAGAAAAAAAAATACTTAGCAGCATGTGACCACAGAAGATCCATCAAATTGTTTATGGATAACTCTGAGTGTAAAATGAACCCATTAGCAAGTTGTAACTGTACTTCTATTTCTTATGTCTGAGAAGAACATATGGGTTGATCAGAGTCTGTTAAGGAAGAGTTGGCACAATTTTATATTCTTTGAATATGTTTTCCCTTATGACAGGATGAACTATCATAAGTGAAATGTTTTATTATTGATGGAGATATACTAAGGGTATTCCTTTTGAGTAAAGATGTATGTCCATTTTTTAGTGCTCTTATTTATATAATTTTGCAAGATAGTGATTTATATAGGATCATGACTGGGGAATAGGTGGAGTTCCACTTGACTTGTAGATCCTATCTAATTTAGGTGTATTGATATAAAAATACAATGTTTTATAACATGCATATACATGCATGGTTGTATGAACATATATGCATATATAAAGCAGAAAGTAAACTTACATGGGACCAGAAAATGCATTTTATGGAAGATGATGCTTGAGCTGAGTCTGAAAAAAAAAAACCCGGGGATTCCAAGAGGTCAAATAAAAAAGCACAACATTACAGGCATGGAAGAAAATCATTTCAAGTGTTCCAAAAGACAAATGGATGTTAAATGTAAGGAACAGCAAGTATGTCAGCAATATGGTTAGTTCATTGTGAGAGAGTACACATGTGTATATGTGTGTATATGCATTGTATGCACATGTGTATTGCATATATGGGAGTAACATGCAAGCAGATGAGAAGTATAGATTAAGGCAGAGTGTGATAAGTTTTTTAAAACAATATTAAATCAAAGAATTTATTCGTGGCTCTAAAGGAAATAAAGAGCTAGTAAAATTCACGAGTGATCCTGAAACAGGATATAGAAATGCTTTTTAAAGAATTAACATATATACGAAACCCATTCAATCTTTTTTTTCCAGTGGTGCTTTTATACAGAGGTTGTGACAATTAGGCTTCAGGACTTAAAAGAAAAATTAATTTTAGAAAAGGACATGAAAACCATAGAGAGAATTTAAGGCTTAAATGATGAAAAGGAGAATAAAAAGAAACAACAACCAAAAAACCACAGGTTCTTTGGGGGAAAGTAGATATAAATAGAGGTATATGGGATTAGGGAAGTCCAAAGATCAGTTTGCCTAAGACATTCAAAAACAGTATATTTTTATTTTTTTTAAAATGAGACTCAAGTTGATGATTTGCTAACCCTGACCTAGGAGAAACAAATAAAAAGAAAATAATTTAAATCAAGGTACTAAGACATTGAAAAGGGAAGTAGCTGTGGAAGAGGGAAATAGTTATGATGTAATTAAAATATTATAGTTTCTAGAATTGGGTGAACTTATTTGTTTAGAACTAACCTCTCTAAGCCTCAACTTCCTCATAGATAAAATAGGGATTATTATGATTTCATAATCAACTCCACAAGCCTGTTGTAGGGAATCAAATAATGTTCATTGGGCTTTAAAAGTACTTTTTTTTTTAAATGTAAGAAAAATATAATTAACAGTTAAAAGAAGAATAAAACTAGAATAATAACAATAATATTGTAGTTTTTTTTTTTTTTATACCCTGCCCCTTCCCCTACTCCATTGCCCTGGATCAGCAGTGGATACAGATAATGAAAATAATATTAATGATTTGATTTACTAAGATGTCCTTGAAGAGAATAGGTTCTTAAGAACTAAAGGGAAAGGGGCCTTTAGTGTGGACTTCTCCTTATCCTTTGATGGAATTTGTTTCAAAGGCTGATACATGGCAGAAAAAGACAAACTATGTTTAGGCATGAAGGATATGGGTAAGTCAAAAACAATATCACTCTATTCATCGCAAGCCAAAAATTATGAAGATGGCAAAACATTTTCAGACAGAAATTGGTGAAAAGTAAATGAAAGAAGAAGAGCATGTGATTTAAATAAATCTGGGCCTCAATAAGATGTCTGAGAAAAAATTCAATGACTTGTTTCAGGGAAATGGGGATAAGAAAGTGATTTATAAAATTTCACAGAATCATTTAGTTTCAAAGATGCAAGGTATTTCAGCAGCTATCTTACTCATACCCCAAAAGAAATTGTTACTATAATATATCCTACAAATGTTCATCACTACTGAAGATATCCAATGAGGAGAAGATATCCAGAGTAAAACATTTTGTCAAGACAGCACATTCTATTCATGGACAGCTCTAATTCTTAGAAAGTTGTTCCTTATCCCAGACTTAAATTTGCTTGGTTTTAACTTCTATCAAATGAGCCTAGCTTTACCCTCTATATTAAAAAAAAATCTGTTTAATAAGTAAAGCAGTAGCAGAAAAATAAAACCCAAGTTATTAAATTTCACTAAAAAATCTTGATAGAATGAAATTTAATTGACAACTGTAAGACTTGTTGTAAGGGGACAATGAATTTAGGCTATAAAACTCAAACCCAAGAATTCTATATTTAGAATTCTTGATTTTGTTGCTGTTTTATTTTCTTCTTGTCATTTTTTTTATGTGCAAAGTAATCCAAAAGCCTTAGTGCTATCTCAACCTGTCAAAGCTTTTAACCATACTCAAGCATTTGTTACATTTTATATTTTGATCACTGTATTTCCCTATTAATAGTGTTTTATTTTTATCTTTCTTTCTCCAATACAACTGGGAATTAAGTTCTGCCAATTATATCTTTGTGATAATGCTCAGATTTTATATGTCCCTATATTTCTGAAGCTCCCCTCAGAATCCAGACCTTCATCACATCAGTCTTGTTTTTAGCCTTTTCCCATATAATATTCTTTATTTTTTATTATAACTTTTTATTTATAAGATATATGCATGGATAATTTTTTGGCATTGACAGTTGCAAAACCTTTTGTTCCAATTTTTCCCCTCCTTTCTCCCACCCCCTTCCCAAGATGGCAAGTACACCAATACATGTTAAATATATCATATTCTTATAAATGCCAATGACAGAATGAGATCCATGAAATATGATTTTAATATGGTGCTTCTAATTTAAAGAAGCTACAATATGTCTTTATGGCTTATTAGATCAAATTTATCAGTCCAGGATTCAAAATCTTGCCTTAATTAATTTTCTTGTATCCATCCAACCTGGTTAACCTAGTGTCCACATCAGGTCTTTTTAAAGACTGTTTGGTATGTTTTTCCATGTCTTTGTTCATATCCCTTATACTTTTCTTTTCTCTCAGTCCACTATCCTGTCTTTACAAATATAAATTCTTCATTGCTTTCATTAACAGTTTCATAGTATCCTTTATATTCCTACTACCTAGCAAATGTTAGGTGCTTAATAAATGTTTCTTGTTTAGAACAAGATAAGAGCTATGAAGCCTTTCTTCTCCCATGCCATAATCATCTTCACATGGTGGCTTGTCTATAGGTGCCTCAGAACTATTGTCCATTATTAAAAGTAAACAAGTCAGAAATTTTCATTTTCTTATTGGTTCTGAAAATAACTGCTCTAAGATGTAGTTATTTGTCTAATGTATTTCCAGTAAAATAGATTACTATTCTCCCTGAGATCAAAAATTTTTTTTCTATCTTTGTTCTGTCAGGCTTGGAACAGAGTAAGCACTTAATAAATGCCCACAAAATTGGAAGTCATTGAAATCCAAATGAATTCATTTTTATTCGTTTAACATATTTATTAATGCCCTATTTTTGTTCATCACTGGATTGTGGATGCTAAAAAACAAAAGTTTTGAGTGTGATCTGTTTTAGGCAAGAAATATGTATTCAGTTTTCTATTTTGCTGCTCACCACTTTCTGAGTGAGTGAACCTTTCACTAATGTGTCATTTTGATGCTTTACTATTTGTTGATGATGACATGAAAATTAGATCAGTGCAGTGCAAACTCAGGCATAGTCTTTAAACTTACAAAATAAATTTAGAGAATATTTTTTGTAATGCTACTATATGTTGCCTAAAAATCAATTTACTGTTTTCTTTCTAATTTTTTTTTGTGTGTAGGTGAACTCATTCTTTATTTTTTTAAAAAAATTTTATTTAATAATTACTTTATATTGACAGAATCCATGCCAGGGTAATTTTTTTTACAATATTATCCCTTGCACTCGTTTCTGTTCCGATTTTTTTCCCCTCCCTCCCTTCACCCCCTCGCCTAGATGGCAAGCAGTCCTTTATATGTTGGATATGTTGCAGTATATCCTAGATACAATATATGTTTGCAGAACCAAACAGTTCTCTTGTTGCATAGGGAGAATTGGATTCAGAAGGTATAAATAACCTGGGAATAAAAACAAAAATGCAGATAGTTCACATTCGTTTCCCAGTGTTCTTTCTTTGGGTGTAGCTGCTTTTGTCCGTCATTTATCAATTGAAACTCAGTTAGGTCTCTTTGTCAAAGAAATCCACTTCCATCAAAATATGTCCTCATACAATATCGTTGTCGAAGTGTATAATGATCTCCTGGTTCTGCTCATTTCACTTAGCATCAGTTCATGTAAGTCTCGCCAGTCCTCTCTGTATTCATCCTGCTGGTCATTTCTTACAGAACAATACTATTCCATAACATTCATATACCACAATTTACCCAGCCATTCTCCAATTGATGGGCATCCATTCATTTTCCAGTTTCTAGCCACTACAAATAGGGCTGCTACAAACATTTTGGCACATACAGGTCCCTTTCCCTTATTTAGTATTTCTTTGGAATATAAGCCCAATAGGAACACTGCTGGATCAAAGGGTATGCACAATTTGATAATTTTTTTGGGCATAATTCCAGATTGCTCTCCAGAATGGTTGGATTCGTTCACAACTCCACCAACAATGCATTAGTGTCCCAGTTTTCCCGCATCCCCTCCAACATTCATCATTATTTTTTCCTGTCATCTTAGCCAATCTGACAGGTGTGTAGTGGTATCTCAGAGTTGTCTTAATTTGCATTTCTCTGATCAATAATGATTTGGAACACTCTTTCATATGAGTGGTAATAGTTTCAATTTCATCCTCTGAAAATTGTCTGTTCATATCCTTTGACCATTTATCAATTGGAGAATGGCTTGATTTCTTATAAATTTGAGTCAGTTCTCTATATATTTTGGAAATGAGACCTTTATCAGAACCTTTAACTGTGAAGATGTTTTCCCAGTTTGTTGCTTCCCTTCTAATCTTGTTTGCATTAGTTTTGTTTGTGCAAAGGCTTTTTAATTTGATGTAATCAAAATTTTCTATTTTGTGATCAGTAATGGTCTCTAGTTCATCTTTGGTCACAAATTTCTTTCTCCTCCACAAGTCTGAGAGATAAACTATTCTATGTTCCTCTAATTTATTTATAATCTCGTTCTTTATGCCTAGGTCATGGACCCATTTTGATCTTATCTTGGTATAGGGTGTTAAGTGTGGGTCCATGTCTAATTTTTGCCATACTAGTTTCCAATTATCCCAGCAGTTTTTATCAAATAATGAATTCTTTTCCCAGAAGTTAGGGGCTTTGGGTTTGTCAAACACTAGATTGCTATAGTTGACTATTCTGTCTTGTGAACCTAGCCTTTTCCACTGATCCACTAATCTATTTCTTAGCCAATACCAAATGGTTTTGGTGACTGCTGCTTTATAATATAGTTTTAGATCAGGTACAGCTAGGCCACCTTCATTTGATTTTTTTTTCATTAATTCCCTTGAGATTCTCGACTTTTTATTGTTCCATATGAATTTTGTTATTTTTTCTAGGTCGCTAAAATATTTTCTTGGAAGTCTAATTGGTATAGCACTAAATAAGTAGATTAGTTTAGGGAGTATTGTCATCTTTATTATGTTCGCTTGGCCGATCCAAGAGCACTTAATATTTTTCCAATTACTTAAGTCTGACTTTATTTGTGTGGAGACTTTTTTATAATTTTGCTCATATAATTCCTGACTTTCCTTTGGTAGATAGATTCCCAAATATTTTATGGTATCAACAGTTATTCTGAATGGAATTTCTCTTTGTATCTCTTGCTGTTGGGTTTTGTTGGTGATGTATAAAAATGCTGAGGATTTATGGGGATTTATTTTGTAGCCAGCTACTTTGCTAAAATTATGAATTATTTCTAATAGCTTTTTAGTAGAATCTCTGGGGTTCTCTAGTTATACCATTATATCATCTGCAAAGAGTGATAGTTTGGTTTCCTCATTGCCTACTCTAATTCCTTTAATATCTTTCTCGACTCTTATTGCCGAGGCTAGTGTTTCTAATACAATATTAAATAATAATGGTGATAGTGGGCAACCTTGCTTCACTCCAGATCTTACTGGGAAAGGTTCCAGTTTTTCCCCATTGCATATGATGCTTACTGATGGTTTTAAATATATGCTCCTGACTATTTTAAGGAAAAGTCCATTTATTCCTATGCTCTCAAGTGTTTTTATTAGGAATGGATGTTGGATTTTATCAAATGCTTTTTCTGCATCTATTGAGATGATCATATGGTTTTTGTTTGTTTGGTTATTGATATAGTTGATTATGCTAATAGTTTTCCTAATATTGAACCAGCCCTGCATTCCTGGTATAAATCCTACTTGGTCATAGTGTATTATCCTGGTGACGATTTTCTGTAATCTTTTTGCTAATATTTTATTTAAGATTTTAGCATCAATATTCATTAGGGAGATTGGTCTATAATTTTCTTTCTCTGTTTTCAGCCTACCTGGTTTAGGTATCAGTACCATGTCTGTGTCATAAAAGGAGTTTGGTAGGACTCCTTCAATCCCTATTTTTTCAAATAGTTTATTTAGCATTGGAGTTAATTGTTCTTTAAATGTTTGGTAGAATTCACATGTAAATCCATCTGGTCCTGGGGATTTTTTCTTAGGGAGTTGATTGATAGTTTGTTCTATTTCTTTTTCTGAGATGGGAGTGTTTAGGATATTTACTTCTTCCTCTGTTAGTTTGGGCAAGCTATATTTTTGGAGGTATTTTTCTATTTCATTGAAGTTGTCGAATTTATTGGCATAAAGTTGGGCAAAGTAACTCCTACTTATTGCTCTAATTTCCTCTTCGTTAGTGGAGAGTTCTCCCTTTTCATTTTTAAGACTAAAAATTTGATTTTCCTCTTTCCTTTTTTTAATCAGATTTACTAAGGGTTTGTCTATTTTGTTGTTTTTTTCATAGAACCAACTCTTAGTTTTATTAATTAATTCAATAGTTTTTTTACTTTCAATTTTATTGATCTCTCCTTTTATTTTTAGAATTTCAAGTTTAGTGTTTGACTGGGGGTTTTTAATTTGTTCCTTTTCTAACATTTTTAGTTGCAAGCCCAATTCATTGACCTTCTCTTTCTCTATTTTATACAAATAGGCCTCTAGAGATATGAAATTTCCCCTTATTACCGCTTTGGCTGCATCCCATACATTTTGGTATGATGTCTCATTATTATCGTTTTCTTGGGTGAAGTTATTAATTATGTCTATGATTTGCTGTTTCACCCAATCATTCTTTAGTATGAGATTATTTAGTTTCCAATTATTTTTTGGTCTACTTCCCCCTGCTTTTTTGTTGAATGTAATTTTCATTGCATCATGGTCTGAAAAGGATGCATTTACTATTTCTGCCTTACTGCATTTGAGTTTGAGGTTTTTATGTCCTAATATATGGTCAATTTTTGTATAGGTTCCATGAACTGCTGAAAAGAAAGTGTATTCCTTTCTGTCTCCATTACATTTTCTCCAGAGATCTATCATATCTAACTTTTCTAGTATTCTGTTTACCTCTTTGACTTCTTTCTTATTTATTTTGTGGTTTGATTTATCTAATTCTGAGAGTGCAAGGTTAAGATCTCCCACTATTATAGTTTTACTGTCTGTTTCTTCTTGCAGCTCTCTTAGTTTCTCTTTTAAGAATTTAGATGCTACCCCACTTGGTGCATATATGTTTAATATAGATAGTGCTTCATTATCCATGCTGCCCTTTAGCAAGATATAGTGCCCTTCCTTATCTCTTTTAATTAGAGCAATTTTTGCTTTAGCTTGATCTGAGATCAGGATGGCTACCCCTGCTTTTTTGGCTTCACCTGAAGCATAGTAGGTTTTGCTCCAACCTTTTACCTTTAACCTGCATGTATCTCCCCACTTCAGGTGTGTTTCCTGTAAACAACATATTGTAGGATTCTGGCTTTTAATCCATTCTGCTAACAGCTTCCTCTTTATGGGGGAGTTTACCCCATTCACATTTATGGTTAGAATGACCAATTCTGTATTACTTGCCATCTTGTTAACCCCAGTCTATGCTTTTCTCCCTTTTTTCCCCTTTCCCCCCTTTCCAGTATTAAGCTTGTGAGCACCACTTGCTTCTCACAGCCTTCCCTTTTTAGTATCCCTCCCCCCGCCTTAGAGTTCCTCCTCCTATCTAACCCCTTTCCTTCCCAGTTTCCGTATTCCCTTCCTCTTAGCTTATTCCTTCCCTTTTCACTTTTCCCTTCTCACTTTTCAATGAGGTGGGAGAAGTTTCACCATAGATTGAATATGTCTTAAGAGTTTTCACTTAAAGCCAATTCTGAAGGCAGTAAGATACCCACTATATTCATCCCCCTCTATTCTTTCTATCAGATATAATAAGTTTCCTATGCCTCTTCATGAGATGTACTACCCCCACTTTACCCTTTTTCTGGTACAATGTCCTTTCCACATCAATTTCTAGAACAAGGTATACATGTATTCTTTATACATCTATATAGTCGAAATATAGTTCCCAAGATTAATCTTTACCTTTTTAGATTTCTCTTGAGTTCTATATTTGTAGATCAAACTTTTTGTTAAGTTCTGGCTTTTTCATCAGAAATAGATGAAATTCGCTTACTTCGTTGAATGTCCATCTTCTTCCCTGGAAAAAGATGCTCATTCTTGCTAGGTAAGTTATTTTTGGTTGCATCCCAAGTTCCTTAGCCTTTCGGAATATCATATTCCAGGCCTTTCGATCTTTTAATGTGGATGCTGCCAGATCCTGGGTGATCCTTATTGTGGCTCTTTGATACTTGAATTGGGTTTTTCTAGCCGCTTGCAATATTTTTTCCTTTGTCTGAGGGTTTTGGCATTTGGCCACTATATTCCTTGGTGTTTTGATTTTAGGATCCTTTTCAGTGGGTGATCGATGAATCCTTTCAATGTTAATTTTTTCCTCTGTTCCTATGACTTCTGGGCAGTTCTCTTTGATAATTTCCTGGAAAAGAGTGCCCAGGCTAGTTTTTTCCTCATTCTTTTCTGGGAGTCCAGTGATTCTCAGATTGTCTCTCCTGGATCTGTTTTCCAGGTCTGTTGTCTTCCCCAGAAGGTATTTCACATTCTTTTCCATTGTTTGATTTTTTGGGGTTTGCTTGACTGATTCTTCTTGTCTCCTCGAGTCATTCAATTCCAATTGTTCAATTCTGATTTTCAGTGAAGTATTTTCTTCACTCACTCTTTTAAAATCTTTTTCTAATTGTCCCATTGAGTTCTTTTGTTCTGTGGAATTTTTTTCCATTCTGCCAATTTTGTTTTTTAGAGAGCTATTTTCTGTTTCCAGTTCACCAATCCTATTTTTCAAGGATTTTACTTCTTTATCCACTCTCTCTTTAACTGACTTCTCCAGGCTCTTTTGCCAAGCCTCCCTCTCCTTTTGCCAAGCCTCACTCTGCTTTTCCCATTTTTCTTCTAGCTCCCTTGTGAGAGCCTTTTTAATTACTTCTATGAGGTTCATCTGTGCTGAGGAACAGATGATCTCCTCCTTTGGGGATTCACCTGGAGACAGTCTGTTTTTAGTCTCCTCAGGATTTAGAGTCTGCTCTCTATCTGTATAGAAGCTGTCAAGGGTTAAAGTCCTCTTCAGTTTCTTGCTCATTCTGTCTAATAATCAAAGACAAACTAGCAAAGAAAAACAGAAAAAACTGGAGTCTTTCTTTGGGGGAGGGGCTGGGTGGTGTTACCGAGCTTCCTCTCCAGACTGCGGGGGTGGGGGGCAGCAGTGAGGCACTAGCCCTACTGTGCTGCGCCTGCGCTCTGAGATCCCAGAGCGTGCTGAGTTACTGTGGGGGGGGGGGGGGTAAGGGGGGGCGGCCAGGTCCTGAGAGACTCCAGCTGTTTGGGGTTGTATTCTTCACCCCCCGGTGTTTTTAGCTTCTCTGCTGGGCTGCTGACTTGCTGCCGGAGCAAAGTATCCAGTCCTGTAGCGAAGCTCTCCCCGCAGAGATGGCTGTGATCACTCCCCACCCCCTCTCCAGTCTGCTCTTGTGCTCTCACTGCCGCTGCCCGCCGCCTGCGCCCGATCTAAAACCATCCCAGCCCTCCAGTAAAGACAGACCTTTCTTGGCGAATCTCAAGGATGGCTTCTCTTGGTTAACTATTTGTGGGTTTTTTTTCAGTCAAGCATTAATTCAGAGGCTTGTAATGAAATGGATAGTGAGAGAAAGTGTGGAGCTTACACAGCTATGTGCCTCCTCTCCGCCATCTTCAATTTACTGTTTTCTGGGAGACATAATAAAATTAATAATGAAATTTTGCTCACAGAAATTCTGGAAAACAATACAGTAAGTGATTGAGGAACTCTGACTTGTCTCAGTGGATGGAATGGATGATAATCACATAAAGAATCCTCTCTTAACTAAATTAACTAATTTAAGTAAATGCACCTCATAATGATCTTTTTCTTACTTTGAACTCTTTAAGCACTTGTGAATAGATTTAACATTCAGCAAACATTTATCAATTCATTCTTCCAATGAATCATTAAGTCATTTATTCAACAAATATTTATGGACCACCTAATTAGTTTACCCACATTTAAATATTTGCAAGGAGTGCAGAGCCAATCTGGCAGAGAGGACACAATTCATTCTGAGCTCTCCTTCTACCCTCACTACTGATGAACAAATTCAGCCTCTGAAATAGTGCTTGACTTGTAGAATCCACAAATATTGGTAGTACAACAAATTACCAGCAGAATATTGTCTGGAAGATCACCAAAAAAGGTCTGTCTTGATCAGATGGGAGGAGGCCAGCACAGGCAGGGAGGAAAAACACAGCAGCTAGAGCATACTGAGCATACCAGAGGGAGGGTGCAGTTTCCATGGGTGGAAATTTTTCACAGAAGACTTTGTCACAAGTTGGATGCTCTGCTTTAGTTGTAAAGCAGTAAATCAGCAGAGAAGTTACACAAACACCAAAGGTAAAGTATACCCCTAAATGCCAAAGTTTCACAGGATCTGGCCACACCCATCTAGCACCCAGAGTGACTCAGCACAACCACAGCACAGCTGCTGAGCCACATTCCACAGCCACATTTCACAGCATTGGGCTCTTCCCAGGGCAGTCACATGTCTACCACAGGGCTGCTCTTTGCAGCTTGTTCCCAGGAAAGTTACTGTCCATCTGTCCCTCTTCTGTAAAGGAAGCTGGTAACCTCCTTGGCCTGAAGGCAGACCCCAAGGGCTTTAAAAAATTTAGTAAAAAAGCAAAGTGAGCTTTAACCATAGATAACTTCTATACAGAAAGAGAACAGATTTCCAACCCTGAGAAAATTAACAGCAGACAGTCTCCAGACAAAACCCCAAAGGGGCATATAACCTGGTCCCCACCACACAAGGCTCTCCTAGAAGAAATTATAAAAAGCTCTTAAAAGAGAGCTAGAAGAAAAATGGGTAAAGGAAAGAGAAGCTATGCAATAGAGTATGGAAAAGGCATATAACTCATTAAAAGAAAGATTTGATAAAGTGGAAAAAGAAAACAACTGCCTGATATGTGAAATGGAGAAAGTGAAGAACTCCCAGGGAAACAGAATTTGTGAATTGGAAAAGGTAAAGAATTCCCAGGAAAATGGGATTTGTGAATTGGAAAAAGAAAATAACTCATTAAAAAATTTAGTGAAATGGAAAAAAATCTATAGAGCAGAACAACTCATTTAAAAACTCAATTAGACATATACAAAAGGAAGTAAAAAAAGTCAATGAAGAAAATAACAATAAAAATCAGAACTGAAAAAAAAAAATGGAAATGAATGATTCATTGAGACATCAAGAATCAATCAAAATCCCCCAAAATGAAAAAAAAATAGAAAAAATTTTAATATCTACTTGGAAAAACAACAGACCTGAAAACTAGATCTAGGAGAAATAATCTAAGGATTATTGGACTCCTTGAAAACCGTAATGAAAAAAAAAAAAAAAGCCCAAACACTATTTTTCAGGAAATCATCAAAGAGAACTGACCAGATATAATAGAATCAGAAGGCAAAATAGACATTGAAAAAAATTCATCAAACACCTTCTAAAAGAGACCTCAAATTAAAAACTCTGAGGAATATTGTGGCAAAATTTCAGAACTATCAGACTAAGGAAAAAATATTACAAACAGCCAGAAAAAATAATTCAAATACCCAGGAGCAACAATAAGGATCACGCAGGAATTAGCGGTTTCCACATTAAAAGATCGAAGGGACTGGAATCTGATATCCCAAAAGGCAAAAAAAAAAAAAAAAAAAAAAAAAAAAAAACTTGGAATGCAGCCAAGAATAAATTACCCAGCTAAACTGAGTATTTTCTTCCAGGGAAAAAGATGGACATTCAATGAAACAGGTGAATTCCATTTATTCCTTAGAAAAGAAAAGAAAAGAAAAGAAAAGAAAAGAAAAGAAAAGAAAAGAAAAGAAAAAAGAAAAAAAAACAGAGCTAAACAAAAAATTTGACCTCCAAATATAGTACTGAAGAGAATCATAAAAAAATAAAAAGAACTCTTGAGAACAGTATTTTTATTATGGGAATACATAAAGAGCACTTGTATAATTTGATTTTACTATTATAATATATAACAAAGGGAATTAGAAGTGGAAGGGGGATTGTATCATAAAAAGGGAAAAGTGGATTAAAAAGGGAAATAACATCTCACAAAAGGGTAAGGAAACCTGTTATATCTGAGGGAATTAAGAGAGGGGCAGGAATATTGTGTTAATCTTACTCTCATCAGTTTTGGCTCAAAGAGAAAATATTAAAATATGTGGTTTACAGAGACACTTCTCTCACCTCATTAAAAAGTGGGAAAGGAAAAGGGAAAAGGAAAAGAATAGGCTAAATAGAAGGGAATATAAAAATAATAAGGGAAAGGTATAAGAAACGGGGAGGGACTCAAAGAGGGTGGGAGGAAATCTAAAGAGGGAGAACTGCATGAGGCAAGTGAAACCCATAAGTTTAATACTGGGGAAGGGGAAAAGAAAACGAAAAGTACAATCTGGGGATAATAAGATGGCAGGAAATACAGAATTAGTAATTTTAATCATAAATGTGAATGGGATGAACTTTCCCATAAAGCGGATGCAGATAGCAGACTGGATCAAAAGTCAGAATCCTACTATATGTTGTTTACAGGAAACATATTAAAAGCAGTGTGATACATACAGAGTAAAGATAAAAGGCTGGAGCAGAATCCGTTATTTCAGGTGAACTAAAAAAAAAAAAAAGCAGGGGTGGTCATCTTTATCTCAGATCAAGCAAAAGCAAAAACAAAAAATTGATTTAATTAAAAGAGATAAGGAAGGAAACAATATCTTGCTAAAGCATAGTATAGATAATGAAGCAATATCAATACTAAACATATTTGCACCATGTGGTATAGCATCTAAATTCCTAAAGGAGAAATTAAGAGAGATGCAAAAAGAAATAGACAGCAAAACTATTATAGTGGGACATCTCAGCCTTGCACTCTCAGAATTAGATAAATCAAACCACAAAACAAATAAGAAAGAAGAAAGAATATTATAAAAGTTAAGTATGATAGATCTTTGGAGAAAACTAAATGGAGACAGAAAAAAGTACACTTTCTTATCAGCAGTTCATGGAATCTATACAAAAAATTGACCATATAGACATAAAGACCTCAAAATTAAATGCAGAAAGGCAAAAATAGTAAAGGTATTCTTTTAAGATCACAATGTAATAAAAACTACATTCAACAAAAATCTAGGTGTAAATAGACCAAAAAGTAAATTGGAAACTAAATAATCTCATCCTAAAAAATGGATGGTTGAAATAGCAAATCATAAACACAATGAATAATTTTGCACAAGAGAATGATAACAATGAGACATCATATCAAAATATGTGGGATGCAGCCAAAGTGGTAATAAGGGGAATTTCATATCTCTAGAGGTTTACTTAAATAAACTAGAGAAAGGGAAGAGAAATTCCATTTAAAATAACTGCAGATAGTAAAAAATATTTGTGAATCTATCTGCCAAGGGAAAGTCAGGCACTAAATGAGCAATACTACAAAACATTTTTCATACAAATAAAGTCAGATTTAATCAATTGGAAAAAATATTAAGTGCTCTTGGATAAGTCGAATGAATATAATAAAAATGACAATACTACCTAAAGTAATCTATTTATTTAGTGCTATATCAATCAGACTCCCCAAAAAACTTTTTTTTTAATGATTTAGGAAAAAATAATAACAAAATTCATATGGAAGAACAAAAGGTCAAGACTTTCAAGGGAATTAATGAGAAAAAAAATCAAATGAAGGTGACCTAGATATACCAGATCTAAAACTATATTATAGAGAATGGTCACCAAGACCATTTGGTATCAGCTAAGAAATAGTCTAGTTGATCAGTGTAATAAGTTAGGTTTACATTAGTATAAGTAAGGTTATAGTCAATAACTAATAATCCAGTGCTTGACAAACCCAAAGACACAGCTTTTGGAATAAAAATTCACTGTTTGACAAAACTGCTGGAAAGATTGGAAATGAGTATAGCAGAAACTAGGCATTGACCCACACTTAATATGGTACACCAAGATAAAGAATGAGATTATAAATAAATTAGAAGAACATAGGATAGTTCACCTCTCAGACCTGTGGATGAGGAAAAAAAAATTGTGACCTAAGAAGAACTA
Organism: Antechinus flavipes; assembly: GCF_016432865.1. Taxonomy (NCBI): domain Eukaryota; kingdom Metazoa; phylum Chordata; class Mammalia; order Dasyuromorphia; family Dasyuridae; genus Antechinus; species Antechinus flavipes. The sequence goes on along the minus strand of NC_067401.1, from coordinate 215,318,026 downwards.
AAAATTATTATTTATCACAACCTAGAAAATTTGATTATATCAAATTAAAAAGGTTTTGTATAAACAAAACTAATGTAGACAAGATTAGAAGGGAAGCAATAAACTGGGAAAACTTTTTTATAGTCAAAGGTTCTGATAAAGGCCTCATTTCCAAAATATATAGAGAATTGACTCTAATTATAAGAAATCAAGCCATTCTCCAATGGATAAATGGTCAAAGGATATGAACAGATAATTTTTGGATGAAAAATGGAAACTATTTCTAGCTATATGAAAAAGATGCTCCAAATCATTATTGATCAGAGAAATGCAAATTAAGACAACCGCTACACACGTCTCAGAGTGGCTAGGATGACAGGAAAAGATAATGCTGAATGTTAAAGGGGATGTGGGAAAACTGAGACACTGATACATTGTTGTTGGAATTGTGAATGTATCCAACCCTTCTGGAGAGCAATTTGGAAATATGATCAAAAAGTTATCAAACTATACATACCTTTTGATCCAGTAGTGGGCTTATATCCTAAAGAGATCTTAAAGGAGGGAAAGGGACCCAAATATGCAAAAATGTTTGTAGCAGTCCTTTTTGTAGTGGCTAGAAATTGGAAATCAAATGGATGCCCATCAATTGGAGAATGGCTGAATAAGTTGTGGTATATGAATGTCATGGAATATTATTGTTTTGTAAGAAATGACCAGCAAGATGAATACAGAGAGGACTGGAGAGAATTACATGAACTGATGCTGAGTGAAATGAGCAGAATCAGGAGATGATTATACACGTCAACCACAATATTATATGATGATCAATTCTGGTGGACATGGCTCTCTTCAACAATGAGATGAACCAATCAGTTTCAATTGTTCAATAATAAAGAGAACCAGCTACATCCAGCAAAAGAATTATGGGAAAGGAGTGTGAACCATAACATAGCATTTCCACTCCTTCTGTTTTTGTCTGCTTGCATTTTTGTTTTCCTTCTCAGGTTATTTTTACCTTATTTCTTAGTCCAATTTTTCTTGTGCATCAAAATAAATGTATGAATATGTATACATATATTGTGTTTAACATATACTTAAAAAAAAAAAAGAATAGTGGGAGAAGAGTATTACAGAAACTCAGAGTTCAAAGGGACCCAGAGTCCATGTAGTTCGAGAAAGGCCTGATTAAGAATTACTTTGTCCCATCTCCTTGTTTGGTAGTTACCCAACCCTATACCAACCAATGGGACTCAGCTCACTCACTTTAAGAAATCTTTAATTGAAAGTCTTTTAATACATCAAATTAAATTCTGCTTGTCTGCAATAAAAAATTTACCAAGTTCAGACACTGTGATAAGTCCTGGAAATTAAAAAACAAAAACAAAAAACAAACAAAAAACTGAAACAACCCCCCAAATAAATAAAAAGTCTGTCTTCTAATTTTCTACAATATACAAGGTAAGTGTTTTATGTTTATCTTAAAAGGTAAATGGCAATTTTCTCAGTAGTACTTATCATGAATTAGAATAATAAGGTATTGGTATTATAAAGAATTTTCAATATAATTTATTAGATTCCCTTTGAATCTAGAGATGTTAAGTATCTGGTCTGAGGTCATTTACCCTTCCTACTTTAGTTAAGTTGCTACTCTGTTCCAAAGTAGGCAAAACAAAGATAGGAAAAAAAGTGTTTGATATCAAGGAAAATAGGAATTTATTTTTATTGGAAATGTATCAGCAACGAACTACATCTTATTACAATTGTATTCAGAACCCATAAGAAAATGAAATTGTCCTGACTTTTTAACAATCCTAGACAAAGAATATGGTTATGAGGCATCTCTAGATTAGCCATTATATTAGTATAATTATGTCATGGTAAAAGTAAAAACATTGATCTAAGTTAGAGAGATACTACCCAGAAAAAAAAAAATCCACCTCACCAATTACTGAATTTTTAAAAAGTTAATTGTAAGTGTAGGCATCGCTTAGGAAAAAAAAAAAGAAAGAAAGAAAGGAGTCATTAACAAAGTAAAAAGCCCACAGGAAGCCTGGAGACAGCTTTAAAATGCTGTCCTGAAAAACCTAGAAAGAATGTGCGCCACAGATTAAAAAAAGAAAAAAAAAGAAAAAGAAAAAAAGAAAGTGCTCAAACAAAAACTCTGCATGGCTAACAGGCAAAGTAAGAGAGGTCACTAGGGAACAGATAGGAGTGATAGAGAAATATAAGTTTGTTTGAATGAGAGCAGAAAAAGCCCCCAAAATATGACAAAAGAAATTAAAATGGTTAGGAAAATAATCTAAGGAGCCTCTTCTAAATTACTTAAAAGCAAATAAGAAAGGATCTTTAAATACATCAGTAGCAGGAAGCCTTCCTGAGAATCAGTGGAACTAGATGGAGATCACGGTGAAAACAGTATTCTAAGGGAGAAAAAAGGGGGAAACTGTGGGAAGGATGAATAGTACTTTCCCAGAGTACTTGTCACAGAACTGGTCTTTTTATTTACCTTTTGACAGTTTTATACATGATCTGGAAGTAAAAATTCCAACTATTTAAAATACATTATACTTCCCCTCCCTTTCCCCAGGGAATTTAATGCCAAACACACATAGGCCAACAAATGGTCAATTTTGGTTCAGTCCTGCCACTCCTTGAATTGTTTTGAGGAAAATTTCACAAACCTATATCAATAAACTAAAAAGTAAAGATGGAGTAATTAAAGATGCTCAGGAGGATTAGTATAAAGAGTTATCTTTGGAGTTATTAAGTTATCTATCACTGACAATTTTCAAACAATGGAAGGATGACCACTGGTTGAGTAGAGGAGATTCTTTTTCAGGGATAAATTAGACTTGCTAGATTTTGAAACTTCTGAGATTCTATGACTTTTTGTCATATACACAGTAAGTAATAATAAATGCCAGTTATTTAAGTGATGTTCAGTTTTAATCTATTAAAGGGACCTAGTCATACCAATAGCATCATTTTTTTTCTAAACAGTCTGTTCAATTAACAAAAATTTGAACAAAAATTCAACCAAATCATTAGGGATGTAGCAAAATTATATGTATGCATGTGTATGTATATGTGTGTATTTATGTGTGTGTATAGTTTTTTGTCCTTTCTGTTCCCAACATTTCAATAAAAAAAAATAGATTTGAAAAAGGAGCATTAAAATTACCATAGAGACAAAAAGATTTTCACATTAATTCAAATTCAAGAATTTTTTTAAATATAGGACTTTTTAATCCCCAAAGATTGATATTTAGGGTAAATATAATTATATTATTAAAATACAGAAAAATGAGCAATGTTTAGAAGATAAAGACAGGCAGATACTGGCTAAAAGAATAAAATATATGAGCAATTGCAGTTGCCCAACAACAGAACTAGCTGCCATTAGAGATTTTTAGCTCTGTGTTGCTACAAGTGGACTTAAATGACTACTTGTCAGGGACATTGTAGAGGAGATTAAAATATATCTAGGATTCCCTTATAGATGTAGATTACTGTGATTCAGAGAAAATATTAGATAGGAATAGAAGTTACAAGTACTTTGCAAAATTAATAAAACAGACAATAAGCATGTGTGTGTGTGTTCACTACAATCACAGTCACAACTATTATTTCTACTATTACTATTACCCTGAACAGTCATCAGCATCATCAACATCATAATCCTCAACAATGGTTTTTGAGTGAATGAATGAATGAGGAGTATGAATTGATCTCAGTTTATGAAAAGAAATAATGATGATAAAAGATTTTTTAAAAAAATTTTACAGAGAAGATAGGCCACAGATTTATGGAACTTACCAACTCAGCACAACAGCAACCACACACATATACATGTGTATATGTGCATGCATGTGTATATGTGTGTATAGTATGTATGTAGATCAGATTCATTAAAGGAAAAACAAAAGTTTTTTCCAGTTATGAATATGATTTTTCTATTTGGAAAACAACTTAAACTTAAACTTAGGAGTCTGACCTCTATGAAATAAGGAGATGATTAAAACAATGCTTAACATTGCTGTCATAATTAAAGTACGGGGCAGATGTAAAAAATTGGTTTAGTCTGCTTAAAGCTACTTTCTTATAAATTTCTCAGAAAGTAACTTGCACACATGTGGGGTTCTAGACATGATATGCTTTTAAAGTTTCTTTCTAATTTGATTTAATACCCTAATAATTCCATAAAGGATTTACTAACTAATTCAGACTGAAGAAAATGTATTGTTATATACTATCCTCATGGGTTAAACATACTGCTCAAGGTTATATAATTAGAACTTTCCATTTTCTCTTGTGCTAGTAACTTGATGCTTATATCAGTTAAATACAGAAATTGATAAACTAGCATCTTAGTTTTCATCATTGTTTTTATGTGACTTTCTCTCCTTCCCTCTTGGAACCTTCCTTCTATCTAATAATAATAAGATGAGTTCAATTCTGACATAAAAATTATGAAGACAAGCTACTAATCCTCCAATTGTGTGTTTAGTTTTTTTGTAGAAAACTGTCTTAATTCTTTGGTTTGTCTAATCTAATTTGAAACCTTGAGCATATCTACTTACTGAAGATTTGAAGAGGAGAATATATTATGGACTGAGTCTAACCAGAAGTCAAAGGTATTGCTTTAATGTAAGAAAGTTATGTTATTTGAAAAGTTTATGTACGGCTCCCAGTTATATGAAAGTATCTCTAGTTACCTTATAAACAGAAAAACAAAACAAAACAAAAACAAAGCCAGGCAATATTAATCATCAGCTTTGGGATTTATTATGATATGGAATATGGAAAAAGAACACTCCCCATGCTCGTGGTTTTAACACCATTGTTAAATAATGTCAGTGCAGAGATACATTAGAAATTCAAGCATTAATGTTTTCTAATCCTCCAGTACAGTTTGTCAGGACTTCAGGAATATCTCTTTGCTCTAATTCTTCATCCACAGCAGGAGTTGGATTATGAACTTCCAAGGCTACAGATGGATATTGTTCTCCATTCATTGCGGCTTGAAACCAGTCTTTTCAAAAGGAACTTCCAAGTTCAAGGCACTGAACCAGATCTAATGATCTTAACCATCTTGAGAGTCATTTTAGAGTAATGTCCAGATCCCTTCAATATTATGTTTAGAAGACATATTAGATATCTCCAAAGCCTAAGAAAAGCAACTTTAATGTCAATAACTTTCTGCCTTTTTTTCCTCCACACCATTTCCAAAAATAACAACAAAAGCTGGAATAACAACCCTATTTTTCCTTTTATTCTTTACTAAGAGAACTAAAGTTTTATTCTATTCCTTTTTAAAGATAATATTCATGTCACATTGGATTTTCTTAGGATTACTGAGACAAAATTTATTAAAACTATATGATAATATTGCAGTCTTATAAGCAGCAATGATGTTAATTGGTAAATTCACTTCAAGAGTTTAGTTCATTTTGGCTTTTTAATCCAAATAAGTAAAGGCATAATAGAAAGAATCCCTAATTCAAAGTCAGAACCTATAAGTTCAAACTCCATCTCTTCTATTTAAGGCTACTAGGAGGTATACTTAATTAGTAGAATGTCTCTGAGTAAGGCATTCAACCTCTTTCAGCCACAGTTTGGTCATCTTAAAAATGGGGATCATAATAATGCCTACTGCATAAAGTCATTGTGAGGATCAAATGAAAATAAATTCAAGTGTGTGTGTGTGTGTGTGTGTGTGTGTGTGTGTGTGTGTTTATGGTTGGTTGGTTGTCCTTTGTTCTTGAAGAGAACCAAAATGACATAATATGTTAAAGTCAAGTTATAATATATTCAACTGTTGGTGATCAGACTGAGATCTGGATATGCTCTGCCATAGGTTGATCACAGATAGTTCAAAAGAATATTTGAGATAGATTCTCTAACTTTAAGCATGTTATGTTTTTCTGAGCTATTTCTTTCTGCTTTTCTCATAGAGCATGGCAACTTTCTTTGATGAGAGCATCTCAAATGGGGTAATCCTATGTCAGTGTCTCCTATGTCATAAATCAATTTTAAAGTTAAGAGAGACCTCAACAGTGTCCTTGTATTGCTTTTTTTTTTTTTCTGGCCACCAAGTGAGCACTTGCCTCCTTAAAATAATCTTTTTGGCAAGTATACATTTGACATTTAAACAATATGGTCACCCAATGGAGTTGTGCTGTCCGAAATTAAATTTAAATGCTTGGCATTTTACTTCAGAAAAGAATCTCATTGTCTATTATCTTATCCTGCCAGGTGATCTTTAGAAGCTTCCTTGCTTGAAGACAATTCAAGTGGACATTTGCATGTATACATGCATTTATATAAACATATATGTATGCATTTGTGTATATACATATATATCATATATCATATCTCTTATACTTTCACTGACTTCAAAAAGAATTTTTGGAGAATTATTTTCTTTTTTAAGATTCTGGATCTGCTTTACTAGTTGGCTGACTTTCTTTTCATAGTTTTTTTTTTTTTTTCTTGTATATTTTTTGTTTTTTGTTTTTTTTTTAGGTTTTTTCCTCAGTCCCTTTCTTTTGGTTTTTAAAATCTTTTTTTTTTGGGGGGGTAATTCTTCTAGCTTGTGTATAGCTATTTAATATCATTCTTTGGAGTAGGAGACACTTTTTTTGCTTCAATATACCATTCTGAAGATAAAACCTGATCTTTCCCAATACCACAGTAATTTTCTAAGAAAGTAATTCTTTTTCTTCTATCTGCCTTATTTGTTTGTTTATTTTGAAATTTTATTCATGTAAACACATCTGGGATAAAGGATATAGTGTCTCTGGCTTCAGTTCAATTCTCCCTCTGACCTAAAGCCCTAGATCAAAAGTTCTACCCTTTTGCAAATACTGGCAGCCAACAAACAGCTTTCTTGTCCCACTGCTTTTGCACTCACCAGAAGTGTTGATTCCTTCTTTCTCAGGGCAACATCTCTACAACACAGATGGACCTGGTGTTCCTAATCAGGAGAGGTTCCCTCAGTCTTCCTAGACCCAGACCCTTAACTCCCAACACCGTTAGGGAAATTATATTGTTAGAGGTTAGGCTCCCTCTGAACGCAGCTAGCCCCTGAACTCCTTGTTTGCTCTTTATATGGAATTGTCCTGGAACTGTTTATACTTTACACTGGTTAAAACTCTGTCATGGAATTTTTTTTTTATTATTTTGCCATTTACTTCTATTTAGTTTTTTGAAAATGTAATCCTTATTTTTCCTTAAACATATTCTGAACCTAAAACTTACTAATACATATCAGAAGGGAGGGAGTTCCTAGAATTACTGAAAACCTGGGAGTTCTCCCCTGCAATCTTAAAAGTGGTAAATCTTCAAATGTCCAAAACATGATAAAGTATTTTATAGAAGTTTTATAAACATTAGTTATCTAACTTTTTTCTTATTACAGAATCTCCTGCTAAAAGTATAAGGCACATGCAAAGATTTGTTTCTCTGAAGAGCAATCCCACCTCAGATGGGGAATCCTGTGACCTTATCCTTGTTCCAATCTTTGAGCTCCCACCTTTGTTGAGTTTACCACACTTTGTGAGGAAAACTCTGGGACCTTCCAGTTACTAGATTCATATCAGGACTCTCTGATGATAGATATCTTCCCTACATATTCTGTTCCCTTCTAACACAAATATTCTGGGTGAATTTAGCCAGATTGATTATCCTCTTCATACCTCAAATTCCTCTGTTGTAAAATGCACCATCTACCATATATACATAGGAAGACAGAGCTTTGTAAACTATAAAATACTGTATAAATATAAGGAATTAAAATTATTACTCAGTTGAGTTGATCTTTTGGCATCTTTTGCTATCTCTTCATGATCATAATTATGAAGCTTTCTTTATCATTATCACCTTCTTTGTCACGAAGATAGGATACCCCAATATCTAGGGAAAGTCATCTTTGAGCATTTTGTGCCTTACCTTACTGATTGCTTTCATTGAAGCCTGGAAACAGTTCTTTTTACATACTCTGAATCCTGCCCCAGCCAAACAAGCTTCAAGCATATTCAAATTTAATGATTGTTCCCTGCATGGAACTTGTAATACAGTGAGAAGATTCCAGAACTGGAAACTAAGATACATGGATTTAAAGTCTAACAAACTATGTTAAGAGTGGCAATACATTTTTACCTCTGTAAAATTCTAAAGGTATATTATGTTACATGGAAGAACACAAGAATATAAGTAAAAATAATAGAAGCAGGTATGACAATTGTTGTAATATAGATTCAAAGAAAACTGTATCGGGTAAGTACAGAAAAAAAGTAGAGAAACAAATTGTATCAGCTTTCATGAAAGAGATCACATTTGAACTTGGCATTTAAAGACACAGGATTTTGACAAGAATTTGTAGAAAAATATTCTATACAGAAAACAACAAAATGAATGTAGGCATTGAAGTAATGCATTAAGGAATACGCTAAAGTAATGCTGTTTGGCTGGAATGTTGGCTAGATTCTTTGACATCTAGATATAATAACAGAATTTAGAGGGGAAAGCTAGGTGGCACAATGTATCTATTGTGTGGAATACATTGAGTGCTACAGCGTGTCTGATCATGAAGACTCAAATCCCAGAATTCAAATCTGGCTTTGGACACTGATTAGACACTTACACCCTGGCCAAGTCATTTAATCCTGTTTGCCTCAGTTTCCTCATCTGTAATGGCAAACCACTCCAGAATCTCTGCCACAAAAATGCCAGTTTGGATCACAAAATGTCCATCAAACCGAAATGATTGTAAAATCTTAAAGATGGGAAATTAGACTGGAAAAGTAAGTTAAGATTGTGAGTGGCCTTGATAACAAAGATAATGGACTTGAATTTTATTAAGCAATAATTAATTTTGATGATTTTTTTTAGTTGGCAGAAAGAATTGAGTAATACAATATTAGCCCAATGAAGAGTAAAGATACAAGTGCATAATAAATAATGTTTTCTTATCAGTGCAAAAAAAAAGAATAAAAAAGAACAGATAATATATGATTGAAAGTTTGATTTGGAAGCCTCACAAAAAGCAATTGAGGCAGGTATTCTTTATTACTATATTATCATTATATAATTAGAAAATTGATATGCAATCCAGTTATACCACTGGACAAGTATTCTTAAATAATCTGAGGGCAGCATAAAATTTAATTAAAAAAATTTTTAATCTGAAAAAAAAGAAATGTATGATTGCTGCAAAAGAAGCCTTACTTTAGCTCCTCCATGAGAGTCCTTACCACAAAAAGTAGGAGGAGTATCCCATTCATACACTGCAAAGTTTAGGAGTACAGTATGAGTGATAACAGAAAATTGAGAACCTGAATTTCAGTAAATAGAGAGGATGAGGGGAATGCTATCTTAAGTACATTGTGTTTCTGTTCCTTTCAGAACTGGGTATCAACTAATTACATATAAAACACTAGTTGTCAGAAGAGAAGACTAAAGAAATGGAGGAATATCGTTCTAACCAATTGAAAATAATAAAACACTGAAAAGAATGAAATAGAAACCTTATATATAAAACAAAGTCAAAGCAATACATAGAGGCTGAGAAAAAAACAAACAACTAACTTTTATCAAATGGCTAGATGGTGTACATAACCCATAAATGGAAAGGAAATATAGAGCAATGTTACAATCCAGCTCTAGTGAATAGTGAGAGTATGAATCGATTGAATATCTGAGGCTAAGTAGAAGATATGTTTTGCAATCTGCATTTATTAATCTGAAAGCCATGGTTTATATACTTTTAAAAATAGTGTTGCATTGACATCCAGGTGACATGATGTACAATCCAGGGTTAATTTGTAGATCATACATTGTTATTTCAGTTTCACCTTAACTAGCAATAACAAGATATTTATCATAACATGGTTGTAATTAACAGTAACTATTAATAATGAGATACTTGTCAAAACAGAGTTGTAAATAGCAAAGTTATAATGCCTTGTTCCTATCACACACATTCTCCATCAAAATTATCCTAAATTTATATAATGTTTCTTTCATTCATTCTTTTTTATCTATTTTTTATTAAAGCTTTTTTATTTTCAAAACATATGCAAGGGTAATGTTTAAACATTAACCCTAGCAAAACCGTGTGTTCCAATCCCCCCACCACTTCCCTATAGATGGCAAGTAATCCAATGTATATTAAACTTGGTAGAAATATATGTTAAATTCAATATATTCATACATAATATACAATTATCTTGCTGAAAAAATCAAATCAAATGGGAAAAAATGAGAAAGAAAATAAAATGCAAACAAACAACAAAAAGAGTGAAAATGCAATGTTGTGATCCACACTCAGTTCACAAATTCCTCTCTCTGGATATAGATGGCTTTCTTCATCACATGATCATTGGAACTAGTCTGAATGATCTCATTATTGAAGAGAGCCATGTCCACCTGAACTGATCATTATATAATCTTGTTGCTGTGCACAATGATCTCCTGGTTCTGCTTGTTTCACTTAGCATATCAGTTCATGTAAGTCTCTCTAGGCCTCTCTGAAATCATCCTGCTGATCGTTTCTTACATTACAATGATATTCCATATCATTCATATACCATAACTTTTTTCAGTCATTCTCTAATTGATGGGTATCCATTTGGTTTCCAGTTTCTTGCCACTACAAAAAGGGGCTGCCCACTTTTGCACATGTGGGTTCCTTTGCCTCCTTTAAAATCTCTTTGGAATGTAAGCCTAGTAGAAACACTGCTATATCAAAGAATATGTACAGTTTGATAACTCTTTGGGCATAGTTGCAAATTGGTCTCCAGAATGGTTAGATCCATTCACAACTCCACCAACAATGTATTAGTGTCCCAGTTTCCCCACATCTCCTCCAACATTCGTCATTATCTTTTGCTGTCATCTTAGCCAATTTGAGAGGTGTATAGTGATATCTCAGAATTGTCTTAATTAGCATTTCTCTAATCAATAATGATTTTGAGCAACTTTTCATATGACAAGAAGTGATTTAAATTTCTTCATCTGAAAAGTGTTTGTTCATATCCTTTGACCATTTTTCAATTGCAGGATGCCTTGAATTCCTGTAAATTTGAGTCAATTCTCTATACATTTTAGAAATGAGCTATTTAACAGAACCCTTCAATATAAAAATGTTTTCCCAGTTTATTGCTTCACTTCTAATCTTGTCTGCTTTAGTTTTGTTTGCACAAAACCTTTTTAATTTAATTCAATCAAAATTATCTATTTTGTGATCAATAATGATCATCAGTTCTTCTTTGGTCACAAATTCTTTCATCCTCTATAGATCTGAGTGGTAAACTATCCTATTTTATTTTAACTTGCTTACATCACTCTCTATGTCTAGATCATGAACCCATTTCAACCTTATCTTGGTATATAGTGTTAGGTATGGGTCAATGCCTAGTTTCCAATATACTAGTTTCCAGTTTTCCAAGCAGTTTTTGTCAAGTAGTGAGTTCTTATCTCAAGAGCTGTGGTCTTTGGATTTGTCAAACATTAGATTACTATGGTCATTGACTATTTTGTCTTATAAGCTTAACCCATTCCACTGATCGACTACTCTATTTTTTAGCCAGTATCAAATAGTTTGGATGACCACTGCTATATGATAAAGTTTTAATTATGGCACAGCTAGGTTGCCTTCATTTGCAGTTTTCAAATTAAATCCCTTGAAATTCTTGACCATTCTTTCTTCCAGATGAACTTTGTTATTATTTTTTCTAGATCTGTAAAATAATTTTTTGGGAGTTTGTTTGGGATGGCACTTAGATAGTAGTGTCACTTTTATTATATTCACTCAGCCTATCAAAGAGCACTTGATATTTTTCCATTGTTTAGATCTGACTTTATTTGTGTGGAAAGTGTTATGTAGTTGTGTCAACATAATTCCTGGGATTATATTTGCCTTGGCAGATAGACTTTCAAATGTTTTATATTAAAACAGTTATTTTAAATGAAATTTCTTTTTGGATCTCTAGCTGCTGGACTTTGTTGGTAATATATAAAAATGCTGATGATTTATGTGGATTTATTTTGTATCCTGCAACTTTGCTAAAGTTGTAGATTTTTTTCTAGTAGTTTTTAAATTGATTCTCTAGGGTTCTCTATACCATCTCATCTGCAAAAAAGTGATAATTTGATTTACTCATTACCTACTCTAATTCCTTTAATATATTTTATTCTCATTGCCAAAGCTAATATTTCTAATATAGTATTTAATAGTAATGGTGATAGTGGGCAACCTTGTTTCTCTCCCCCTTACCCTCCCACCCTGATCTTATGGGGAATGGTTCTAATTTGTCCTTATTACATATGATGATAGCTGATGTTTTAAGATAGATGCTGCTGATCATTTTAAGGAAAAGGCCATTTATTCATATATTCTCTAGTTTTTTAAAATATGAATGGGTTTTGAAGTTTATCAAATGCTTTTTTCTGCATCTATTGAGATAATCATATGATTTTTGTTAGTTTGGCTATTGATATAGTAAATAATAATAATAGTTTTCCTAATAGTGAACCAGCCCTGGATTCCTGGTATAAATCCTACTTGATCATGGTGTATTATCCTGACCATGACTTTCTGCACTCTCTTTGCTAATATTTTTATTTAAGATTTTTGTATACATATTCATTAAGGAAATTAGTCTATAATTTTCTTTCTCTGTTTTTATTGTACCTGGTTTAGGTATCAGCATCATGTGTATGTCATAAAAGGAATTTAGTAGGAGTCCTTCTTTCCCTAATTTTTCAAATACTTTGCATAATATTGGAGTTAATTGTTCTTAAAATATTTGGTAAAATTCAATCCTTCTGATCCTGGGGATATTTTCTTAGGGAATTGATTAACAACTTGTTCTATTTCTTTTCTAAAATGACACTATTTAAGTAATTTTTTTCCTCTTCGGTTAATCTGGACAATACATTTTTGTAGGTGTTGCTCCATTTCACTTAGCTTCTTAAATTTACTGACATAAAATTAGACAAAATAACTCCTAATTATTGCTCTCATTTCCTCTTCATTGGTGGAAAGTTCTCCCTTTTTATTTTTGAGACTAACAATTTGATTTTCTTCTTCCCTTTTTCTAATCTAACTAAAGATTTATCTATTTTGTTGTTTTTGTTTTCATAAAAACAACTCAGTTTTATTTACTAATGCAATAGTTTTCCTACTTTCAATTTTATTAATCTCCCTTTATATTTTCAGAATTTCAAATTTGATATTTAATTGGGGTTTTTTAATTTGTTATTTTTCTAGCTTTTTTTAGTTGCAAGACCAATTCATTGATTATGGAGAGCCACAGACAGTGAGGGTACTCTTGGTGAGGTATGAGACCCTTCAGCCTAGAAGGAACCTGCTGACAATGTCTGGTTCAACTCTCATCTCGCCTTGGGGTATCTCACCTTTCCTGAGAAGTCAGGAAAGGTGTTACAAACTGTGTTCTACTTGAAATGGAGATAATTACATTATAAGAGGTATTTGCATATTAATAGCAGGGTGCTTATAGTTAGCACATGCATAGTATGCTATGGTGATGTAATGGTACTAAGGTATTTAGAGGCTGAGAGGACTTGAAATAAAGGGACTCCATCTTCAAACATCCTCATAGGTCCCTGCTTCATCACCCCTGCACTAAGACATTTGATTCCAGCTGGTCCTGAGATCCTCCAGAGAGCTAGTCTGGATGGTATATTTTGGCACTCCAGCGTGGGGGCTCTAGAAAGCATTGTACAGTTTAATACTCCAACTTGGTGGCTCTAGAAAGCCCACTACAATTGAGCTTTTCCTTTCCTATTTCATGCAAGTAAGCATTTAGAGATATAAAATCCCCCCTAATTACCATTTTGCCTACATCCCATGAATTTTGGTATGTTGTCTCATTTTTGTCATTCTCTTCAATGAAATTATTGATTGTGTCTATGATTTGCTATTTCACCCATTCATTCTTTAGGATGATATTGCTTAGTTTTCAATTATTTTTTTTGGTCTATTTCCCCCCGACTTATTGAATGTAATTTTATTGCATTGTGATCTGAAAAAATGCATTTACTATTTTTGCCTTTCTACATTTAATTTTGAGATCTGTATGTCCTAATATATTGTCAATTTTGGCATAGGTTTCATAAACTGCGGAGAAGAAAGTTACTCCTTTCTGTCTGCATTCAATTGTCTTCAATTTTTCTAACTTTTCTAGTATTCTATTTACCTCTTTAACTTCTTTCTTATTTATTTTGTGGTTTAATTTATCTAGTTCTGAGAGAGCAAAGTTGAACTTTCCCACTATTTATAGTTTTGCTGCCTATTTCTTCTTGAATCTCTTTTAATTTCTCCTTTAGGAATTTCCATGCTATCCCACTTGGTGCAGATATATTTAGTATTGGTATTACTTCATTGTCTATAGTACCCTTTAGCAAGACATTGCTTCCTTCCTCATCTCTTTTAATCAGATCTATTTTTGCTTTTGTTTGATCTGAGATCAGGATCAGTACCACTGTATTTTTTTACTTTACCTGAAGCATAATAGATTCTGCTCCAGCCCTATACTTTTACTCTGTATGTATCACTCTGCTTTAAATGTTTTCTTATTATATATATATATATATTATATATATATATATATATTATATATATATACACACACACACACACATATATACGTATATACATATATATGTGTGTGTGTGTGTGTGTGTGTGTGTGTGTGTGTGTGTGTGTGTATATATATACAGAGAGAGAGAGAGAGAGAGAGAGAGAGAGAGATAGAGAGAGAGAGAGAGAGAGAGAGAGAGAAAGAGAGAGAGAGAGAGAGAGAGAGAGAAGGATTCTGGCTTTTAATCCAGCCAGTCTGCTATCCACTTCTGTTTTATGGGTGAGTTTACCTCATTCACATGCACAGTTAAAATGACTAATTCTTTACTTCCCACCCATCTTATTTAACCCAAATTATGCTTTTCTCTTTCCTTTCCCCCTTTCAATCCTCCCCAATATTTTGCTTCTGACCACTACTTCCCTCAAGCAATTCTCTCCCTTTATGGCCCCTACCCTTTTCTTATACCTTTTCCCTACTACTTGTTTTCCCTTCTATTGGCCTCCCCCTTCCATTCCCCTTCCCATCCCACTTTCTTATAATGTGAGACAAGTTTCTCCATGAAGCCAAAAATTGCTATTATTCTCTCTTTGAGCCAGATCTGATGAGAGTAAGATTCACACAATATACATCACCTTCTCTTCTTTCCCTCAATTTTAATTGGTCTTCTTTGCCTCTTCATGAGATTTAATTTCCCTCATTTTACCTCCATGTTCCTCTTTTTCCAGTACTCTCCCCTTTCCCTTTCTAGTTTCTTTTTCATATTATCACATTACAATAAAATTAGACCTATACTCTCTAAGTATAGCCATAACAGAGATATAGTTCTCAACAGTTTTTTTTTTTAAACCTTTTTATGTTTCTGTTGAGTTCTACATTTGGAAGTCAAGTTTTTTGTTCAGCTCTAGTCTTTTCATCAGAAATAAATGAAATTCATTTTCTATCATTGCATTTCTATCTTCTTTCCTGAAAGCTCAGTTTAGCTGGATAGTTTATTCCTGGCTACAATCCAAGTTTTTTGCCTTTTGGGATATTAGATTCCAGGTTTTTCATTTCTTTGAAGTGGAAGCTACTAGGTCCTGGATAATCCTGATTGTGGCTCCTCAATACTTGAATTGTTTCTGCTGACTGCTTGCAACATTTTCTCCTTGTTTGGATAATTCTGAAATTTAGCTATGATATTCTTTGGAGTTTTTACTTTAGGGGCTTTTTGATGATCTGGTGATTGGTGAATTCTTTCAATGGCTATTTTACCTTCTGATTCTAGGACATCAGGGCAGTTTTCATTGAGGATTTCCTGAAAGATAATGTCTAAGCTTTTTTTTTTTTTTTTTTTTTTTTTTTTAAATCATGATTTTCAGGAAGTCCAATAATTCTTATATTGTTTCTCCCAGATCTATTTTCCAGGTCAGTTGCTTTTCTGATGAGATATTTTACATTTTCTTCTATTTCTTTTCTTTTCTTTTCTTTTTTGTTTTGCTTTACTGATTCTTGATGTTTTATTAAGTCATTCATTTCCTTTTGTTCAGTTCTAATTTTTAGTGAATTATTTTCTTCAGTTACCTTTTTTTAGGTACCCAATTCTCAAAATCGATCTCCATATGGAAATACATCTGGTCAATAGGACAAGGTATAAAGACTCCTGTAATTGACTCATGTGACCTCACAATATCCAACAAGTCTGAAATATATGAATCCCACATGATTGGGTCTTTTCCTACTTTCAGGTGATGAGGGAGTCATATCAGTACAAGCAGAGGCCATCAGGGACCTTACATCAAGGGACACACACTTTGAGCCTTGCTATTTAAGGAAAATCTTGATTAAACCATGTTGGGAGCTGGATGTGGGATAAGAAGAAAGAAAAGTTGGGAAGAGGTCTGGTACACCTGTAACAGTGAAGAACCTTGGTATAGTGGAAAGAACTTTGGAAGGAAAGTCAGGAGATCTGGGTCACTAATTAATCAATCACATTAACTAGATTAAGTCAGTTAATTAGAACTTTTAAAAAATCACCTATAATGAATGGTGTGGGGGAGGGGAGGTGGAGCTTTGACTAATCTGACTAAAATCTTATTCAACTCTGATATTTCTATTATTATATGCATAATATGGAACAAAGCTAGTTTCTTTTGCATATTATCACATTAAAATTAAATTAGAATTACACTTTCTAAGTATAGCCATAACAGAGATATAGTTATCTTTTGCAAAATGTGTATAACAACACATGTCTGACCTATGTCAAAAGATTTTGATAAGATTTAATAAGATAATATATGTGAAAATATTTTTGGAAAAGACTTGACAAGATATTAGCTTATAATCTTTAATGTAATCACATGTACACATATCATTTTTTAAAAGTTTTTTTTTTATTTTCAAAACAAATACATGGATAATTTTCCATACCCTTGTGTTTTAGATTTCCCCCTCCCCCCACTCCCATATATGGCAAGCAATCAAATATATTTTATACACATTAAAATATATGTTAAATCCAGTATCTGTAAAAATATTTATACACTTCTCTTCCTCCACAATAAAAATCAGATCAAACAGGAAAGAAAATGAGTTAAAAAAACAAAATGCAAGTGAACAACAAAAAGAGTGAGGATATTATATTATAATCCACATTCAGTTCCCACAGTCCTCTCTCTGGATATAATTGGCTATCTTCATCAAAAGATCATTGGAACTGGATACAATGACTGGAAAGAGTCATGTTCATCAGAATTGATCATCTTATAATATTGATGTTACCTTGTACTATAATCCCCTGGTTCTGCTCATTTCTCTTAGCATCAGTTCATGTAAGTTTCTCCAGGCCTCTCTAAAATCATCCTGCTGATCATTTCTTATAGAAAAATAATATTCCATAATATTCATATACGATAATTTATTCAGCCATTCTCCAACTGATGGGCACTCACTTAGTTTCCGGTTTCTTGCCATTACAAAAAGGGCTGCAAGAAAGAGTATTGCACATATGGGTCCCTTCCCTTCCTTTAAGATCTCTTTAGGATATAGTCCCAATAGAAACATTGCTGGATCAAAGGGAATGCACAGTTTGATACCTTTTTTTTTTTTTAGTAAAGTTCCAAATTCCTCTCCAGAATGGCTGGATTCATTAATAGTTCCACCAACAACATATTAGTGTCCCAGTTTTTCCACATCCCCTTCAACATTTGTCATTGTCTTTTCTTCTTGTCTTAGCCAATGTGATAGTTGTGTAGTGGTATGTCAGAGTTCTCTTAATTTTCATTTCTCTGATCAATAGTGATTTTAATTATCATCAATTTATTCAACATTTTTAAAGAACTTTCTGGGGTGGAGCAAAGATGGTGTAGTGAAACTAGGAAGCTGCTCATGGTTGCCCACATGGTTTCCCTTGAAAACCACAGTAGCTTGAAAGCAAGTCTAATGGAATGAAATCACTCTCCAGCTCAAGATAGATTGGAAAAAATTCAAAAAAAGTCAGTTTCACTGGGATTAAAGGGGGCATATTCAGCTGTGAACCTACGAGGTCCAACACAGCTATACTATTTATGTTGCTATAGAGGACAATGATACTTGAAATTCTGAAAAATTGTATCATTAATAGTACAGTTGGAAGGAATACACATAAACAGAGATTACAGATATAAGATTAATTTGAGGAAATTACATTAAAAAATCAGGAGAGGAGAAAGAGTAGTATGCTAAGTAGAGAGGGAAGGGGAGAGGTAGAATGAGCTAAATTATTTCACATGAAGAGGCACAAGAGACCTATGACTATGGAAGGGAAGATGGGAGATTGGACAACGAGCATTGCTTGAATTTTATTTTCAGAATTGGCTCAAAGAGGGAATAATATATACAATTTGTTGAATATAAAAGTCTACTTTACTTGACAGGAAGTAGAAATGCAGGAAATTAAGTAAAGAGCAGGGAGCAGAGGGAATAGGGACTAACTGAAGTGGGGAAATATCAGAGGAGTGATGGACAAAAACAAAACACTGATTATACCAATTAAACTGCAAACCTTATTTTATAGAACAAAAAAAATGATAACAAAATTCATCTGGAAGAACAAAAGGTCAAGTATATCAAGGGAATTAATGAAAAAAAAATTGCAAAGGATAGTAGCTTAGCAGTACCAAACCTTATACTGTATTATAAAGCAGCAATAATCAAGATCACTTGATGCTGGCTAAGAAATAGAGTGGTGCATCAGTGGAATAAATTAGATACACATGATGCAATAATATTTGATAAATCCCTAAATACCAGCTGTTTGAATAAGAACTCACTATTTGACAAAACTTGCTGGGAAAACTGGAAAAAATACTATGTCAGAAAATTAGCCTAGACCTACGTTTAGGCATAAAAAATGACACCAAATACAAATGGTAACGGCAAATGGACAACTTTGATTACATTAAATTAAAAAAGTTTTGCACAAATTAAATGAACAGAAACAAGATCAAAAGGGGAGTACAAAGTTGTGGGGAAATCTTTACAGCCAGTATTTCTAATATAGGTCTCTTTTCTAAAATACATAAAGAAAGAACCATGTCAAATTTATAAGAACACAAGTCATTCCCCAATGGGTAGTTAAAAAATATGAAGAGACAATGTTCAGATGATGAAATTTAAACCATTTATAGTAACATGGAAAATGTTATAAATTATTATGTATTAGAGAAATGCAAATTAAAACAAGTCTGAAGTACCACTTCACAGCTCCCAGATTGGCGAAGATGACACAGACTATAATGATAAATGTTAGAGGGGATGTAGGAAAACTGGGGTACTAATGTATAGTAGAGTGGAGTTGTAAAATGATCCAACCATTCTGGAGAGCAATCTGGAATTATGCCCAAAGGGCTGTAAAACTATGCATACATACCTTTTGACCTAGCAGTGCCATTATAGGGTCTGTATACCAAAGGAATAATAAATGAGGGAAAAGGATGCACAAGTGCAAAAATGTTTGTAGTACCTCTTTTTTTGTGGGAGTAAAGAACTAGAAAGGGAGTGGATGCCCATCAGTTGGGAAATGGTTGAACTATCTGTGGTACATGAAGATTGTGGAATATTATTGTTCTTTTAAAATGGTTAAACAAGCTGACTATAGAAAAGCTTGGAAAGATTTACATGAACTGATGCTGAGAGAAACAAGCAGAACCAGTAATACATTGTACACAATAATAGAAAGAATGTGTGATGATCACCTGTGAAAGGATTGGTTCTTCTCAGTGGTTCAATGATCCAAAGCAATCCAAATAGACTTTGGACAGAAAATGCCATCTGCAACCAGAAAGAGATCTAAGGAGACTGAATATAAATCAATACGTGCTATGTTCACTCCGGTTTTTTTTCTCTCTCCCATGGCTTTTCTCTTTTGCTGTGATATTTTCTCTTCTAACATGATTATAAAGTAATGTGTATTAAAAATAAATTTACTACAAAAAACCATCTAATAACACTGGTGAAGAAGGATAGGATGAAAGGAAAAAGAAGATAAACATGACAATAGGATAGAGCAAAATACAGAGATAACAATCAGGATTTAGACAAAAAGGGTGACACCATGATCAAATTAGAAGATCAAGGAATAGTTTATTTGTTTCATTGATGCGGAGGGGGAGAATGAATGATCAAGTAAGAGATACCATTATAAAATGCAAAATATATTCTTTTTTATAATAAATTTAAAAAAAACAATGCAACCAATATTAGAAAGAAAGAAGACAAATGAGGGAAAGAAAAATATCTTTACAGCAGGCATTTTGAATAAAGGTGTCATTTCTCAAACATATAGAGAACTGAGTAATATTTATAAACATACAAGCCATTTCCCTATTGAGGGCTGAAACTCTATATGATTGATTTAAACAAGGTGTTAACTCAGTGCAATTGATAAGACATGATTATCTAGTTTAGCATGGTGATTAATAGTTCTCTAGTTTAGTATGATTGAATTAATCTTACAACAAATAATGGTTCCCTAGTGATATAATGACTGACTTATAGTCACTATGATGAATGGATTTAATTGTAATAGAGTATTTAATGCTCTTGGATTGGGCAAGCAAATATAATAAAGATGACAATACTACCTAAATTAAATTATTTATTTAGCGCTATACCAATCAGACTCCCCAAAAAACTACTTTGATGAACTAGAAAAAATAACAACAAAGTTCATATGGAAAAACAAAAGGTCAAGAATTTCAAGGGAATTAATGAAAAAAAAAATCAAATGAAGGTGGCCTAGCTGTACCAGATCTAAAATTATATTATAAAGCAGCAGTTACTAAAACCATCTGGTATTGGCTGAGAAACAGACTAGTTGATCAATGGAATAGGTTAGGTTCAAAGGACAAAACAGCCAATAACTTTAATAATATAGTGTTTGACAAACCCAAAGACACCAGTTTCTGGGATAAGAATGCATTATTTGACAAAAATTGCTGGGAAAATTGGAAATTAGCATGGTAGAAACTAGGCATTGACCCACACTTAACACCGTACACCAAGATAAGATCAAAATGGGTTCACGACCTAGGCATAAAGAATGAGATTATAAATAAATTGGAAGAGCATAGAGTAGTTTACCTCGCAGACCTGTGGAAGAGGGAAGAATTTATGACCAAAGAAGAACTAGAGATCGCTATTGACCACAAAATAGAAAATTTTGATTATATCAAATTGAAAAGTTTTTGTACAAACAAAACAAATGCAGACAAGATTAGAAGGGAAACAATAAACTGGGAAAATATTTTTACAATCAAAGGTTCTGATAAAGGCCTCATTTCCAAAATATATAGAGAATTGACTCTAATTTATAAGAAATCAAACCATTCTCCAATTGATAAATGGTCAAAGGATATGAACAGACAATTCTCAGACGAAGAAATAGAAACTATTTATAGACATATGAAAATATGCTCCAAATCATTATTAATCAGAGAAATGCAAATTAAGACAACTCTGAGATACCACTACACACCTGTCAGATTGGGATGACAGGGAAAGATAATGTGGAATGTTGGAGGGGATGTGGGAAAACAGGAACACTGTTGGTGGAATTGTGAACACATCCAGCCATTTTGGAGAGCAATTTGGAACTATGCTCAAAAAGTTATCAAACTGTGCATACCCTTTGATTCAGCAGTGTTTCTACTGGGCTTATACCCCAAAGAGATACTAAAGAAAGGAAAGGGACCTGTATGTGCCAAAATGTTTGTGGCAGCCCTGTTTGTAGTGGCTAGAAGCTGGAAAATGAAAGGATGCCCATCAATTGGAGAATGGTTGAGTAAATTGTGGTATATGAATGTTATGGAATATTATTGTTCTGTAAGGAATGACCAGCAGGATGAATACAGAGAGGACTGGTGAGACTTACATGAACTGATGCTAAGTGAAACGAGCAGAACCAGGAGATCATTATATACCTCAACAACAATACTGCTTGAGGATATATTCTGATGGAAGTGGATCTCTTTGATAAAGAGAGTTAATTCAGATCAAAGATGGACAGAAGCAGTTACACCCAAAGAAAGAACACTGGGGAATGAATATAAACTGCTTGCATTTTTGTTATTCTTCCCGGGTTATTTCTACCTTCTGAACTCAATTCTCCCTGTGCAACAAGAAAACTGTTCAGTTCTGCACACATATATTGTATCTAGGATATACTGTAACCTATTCAACATGTAAACGACTACTTGCCATCTAGGGGAGGGGGTGGAGGGAGGGAGGGGAAAAATCGGAACAGAAGTGAATGCAAGGGATGATGCTGTTAAAAAAAAAAAAATTACCCCGGCATGGGTTCTATCAAAAAAAAGTTATTAAAAAAATTTTAAAAAAAGAAAAAAAAATTGTAATAGAGTATTTAAGAGGCCAGCGTCAGACCAAAAGAAGGACCTGAACAGACTTGGAGAAGAAAGAGGACTGGAGGTGGGAGCTCAAGCTCTTGGAGTCAAGGAGAGACATTCACTCCATCTCCCACCACCTTGGTGGCTGGCCTGTCCTCCTGCTTCCCCCACTGAGACCAAAGCTGGTCTGAAGGGCCTCCAGAAAGCTAGCTGAGTTCCAGGCAAGGAGACAGACTGAAGGAGATAATAAAGAGTTTTGGACTTTATCTCTAGCTATTCTCACGGTGATTACTCAGCTGAAAAGAAGGCTGGTCCAAAAACCTCCAGAAAGCTAATCAGAACATTACATTTCCCAATGATAAATAGGCAAAGAATGTGAACAGGAAGTTTTCAAATAAAGAAATCAATGGTATCTATAGATATAGGAAGAAGTGCTCTAAATCATTATTGGTCAGATAAATGCAAATAAAAAACAACTCTGAGGTATCACCTCACACCTTATTATATTGACTAATATGAAAAAATAAAGGAAAAAAATAAATATCAAAGAGTATGTGGGATACTAATGCTTTCTATTGGTGAAATTGCTTTCTAAAATGGAACTATGTTCAAAGGGAAAACAAACAGCATACTCTTTGATCCAGCAATACTACTAGTAGGTCTGTATTCAAAGAGACCATTAAAACAAGAAAAGGAATTATATGTTTAAAAATGTTTTCCATGGTGTCAAAATATTGGAAACTGAGGGGATTCCAATCTATTTGGGGCATAGATGAATAAACTATGGTATTACTCTATCAGAATACTATTGCACAATAAGAAATGATGGACAGGCAAATTTCAGGAAAAAATATGGAAAGACAGACAAATTGATGAAATGAGCATAACTAAGAAAACATTGTACACAATTTTAGCAACATTAAATATGACTCAGTTCTTCCTAGCAAAACAGTTATCCAAAACAAAGGACTCAGAAAGGAAAATATTAAACCTATTCAGGGGGAGAAAAATACTGATGGAGTCTGTGTTGCTTGAAACATACTTTTTTCACTAAGGTTTTTTTTTTTTCACAACTGTCATTAATATGGAAATATGTATTATTAAAATGTTTTTGTTTGATTTTCTGAAGGTCTCTGAGCAGCCTTCTTTTTAGTAATCACCACAAAAATAGTCAGGTATTGAAGTCCAAAGTCCAAATTCTTTATTGTCGTCTTGCCTGGGGCCCAGCTAGCTTTCTTTCTTTCTTTTTTTTTTTTTTTTTGTCCAGCTAGCTTTCTTAAAGGCCTTCCAGAGTCTTGGTTTCAGTGGAGAAGCTAAAGAGAACAGGCCAGCCACCACAGTGCTGATGAAGATGGAAATGAATATCTCTCTCCTTCCCTTTGAGAGCTTGAAGTCCCAGGTTATATGCTCTATACTGAGTATAAACCAATCATTATATCACTAGGAAACTATTATTTGTTGTAAGATTAAATCATTCATACTGAACTTCGAGAAATATTAAGCACCATGCTAAACTAGATAAACATTATCTCCTTGTTTCAGAGTTCTGGTCCATAACATCTTATGTGATATAGAGTAACATATCATATTGACTACCATTTTTGCAAGAAAGAAAAGGAGGGGAGAAAAGGAAGGGAAAAGAAGGAGAAAAATTGGAACTCAAAAGCTTATGAACATAAATGTTAAACTTGTTTGGACATGTGATTGGACAAAAATAAAATACTATTAAAAAGGCCAAGGTCACCCACTGTTAAGAGCAAGAAACTTTAAAAAATGGAACTGAACCTAATTATGAAAGTTTTAACTTTCTTAGTAACATCAAACTATTATATAAGTTTTTGGTGGCTTTCTTATGATTTCTCCTATATTAAGGAAATAAAGTAGTTTTTTTGAAAAGCAGGGAAATGAAATAAGCAAACCAACACCTTTTTTTCTGATTAGTATGAAAGCACAGAGCTTATTCAATTAAGGTCACTAGTTTTGAAAACCTGAGCAGACCTAGAAAGGTTATGAAAAAGAGATGAAAATCTCAGAACAGGCCTGAGAAGCATGTCTCTTCATGTTTTGAAGAATAAGGTGATACTGAAAGATAATTTTAAAAATAATTTTTTCAATTAATGAAAAGCTGTCTTCTTCCCTTCCCAACTCTCATTTTAATTAAATAAAAAAATATCAAACCCTTGTGGAAAATACAATCAAATTAAATTCTGACATTGAACATTTTAGAAAAAATTAAAATGAACTCTCTATCACTTCTTTGTCAGGAGATAGAAAATCTATTGAAAATATATTTGAAACAATTTTCTCAGTAGTATCTTGCCTTCTAATTATTGTATAAGATATATGTGGGCAAGAAGGAGGTTTTAGCTCAGCTTTTTATCTAATCCTAGCACTTATCATTGTAAAGTATGGGCTAGCTCTCTGGAGGGCCTCGGGGTCAGCCAGAGTCAGGATAAATCAAAGTCAATGATCTTTAGGGGGAGAAGTGAAGGAGATAACAAGCTGCCATGAGGCTTGCCAAAAATGTATCCTGGATTCTGGAATCTGAAGTCTCCAGCTTCTCTCCTCCTTCTCCTGCAGCCAAGTGACTCTGACTTTTCTCCCCCTGCCCTCTAATCCTTGCCTATGATTATCTTACTACCAAACATTCAGCAAGCACCAATGGTGAGAAGAGCCATCATCCAAATATATACTAATAGAGCCATTGTCTCACATTGAATAGGTAGCCTTAAATGCTCTCTTGTCTAATTCAGAGTTTTAGCACTCTACACATCACTATTCTACATATAGCATATATTTCATAAATGTTGTAGTTGTTGGGCAGCGAAATAGCACAGTGGATGGAGAACAATCCATTATGGTGGCATTCAATATCCAAGTTTTTTCATAAATGTAAATACCAAGGAGCAAACATGATGTATAATTGCCCTATTATTTGTCCACCATCTAATGTATTTCTTTGGCAGACAATAAGTGCTTAATAAATGTTTGATCATTGAGTTGTTGATTAATATAGTTATTTCTTAAATATTTCTCACATGGTAAAGAGTGCAGTGAAACAAAAACCCATCAGGATCTGGGGTGCTATGGCACAAGTGGTTTCTTGTTCCTTAAAGGACTTACTATAAAAGGTGCGCAGTCCAAAGTGGTACAAATGTACTAATTCTTCTGTAACACTCTTTACTTTCCTTACTGCCTGTGTGTAATCCATCTCCTCTTTAGGTTGTGTTTTGGAATGCAAATGCTACAGGCTTTTCCAAGTATTTGGCATTATTGCCTGAGAAATCATTGCTCTGACCTCATACAGTCATTCTAGCCTCGATAACTTAACAGATTGGCAGGGCTGGGACTAAGTGCATTGAAATCCTCAAGGATGGAAGTGGCTGTTTAGGCAGCTTGAAAGTCACTTGACATTCTTTTGACCAGTGCCACTATTTATTTCTCTGTAATTGTTCTGTCACAGGACTAAGTGAAGTAGCCTGATTTACTCTGAATTTTCCCCTGATAGACTAAGCATATCCAGAATGAATGTTAATTTCAACATGTTGGCTTCTGATGGAGATCTTTGCTTAGCATCTAGTTTTATTGAAAGTAGATGAAAAGTTAAGACTGGGTAAGGCTGCACAATATTTAGTACATAGATATATAAAAACATCAGTCTCATTGAATATCTCTTACAAGGTCACTCTAATGGAATGAAGAAAATACTTTATCTTATTATTTGAAAACATTTTTTTAAAGAGATAAAGGTAAAGCATAAGAAAAGGACAAGTTATAGAAATGGAAGCATTGAGTTCTGTTTACAGAAAACTTCCTTAAGTAAATTTGAATGATTCATATGAACTGGCCTGTGCTTTAGTTTTTCATTCTGTAAAATTGGATATACTACTTCATTCTGTCTCTCAGACATTTAGTAAGAAAAGCAAGGTAGCATTTCTAAAGGAAAACAAATAACAAGCAAAAAGAAATTAAATGTTGCCGTTATTGAAACCACCAAGTAGATTGGTTCTGAAGATTTAAGAAATGTGCATACATATCTTTGCAAAGGTACAGGAGAAATAAAGGAGAAATATAAATTATATAATATTAAACTCCAATTAAGTTTTGGTTGGTTTTGAATTGATCTCTCTCTCTCTCTCTCTCTCTTTCCCTTGCTCTTTCTCTCTCTCTTCTTCCTTCTTTCTCTTTCTCTTTCTCCCTTTCTCTTTCTCTCTCTTGATCTCTTTCTCTTTTATGTCACATATGTTTGTGTGTGTGTGTGTGTTCCTTGCTGCATTTTAGGGAGAAATATATATTTATTCAGCATTATTATAGTTGTTATAATTATAATTATAGAATTTATTGTCAATTCTCTTCTTTTTACAAAGAGATGAAATGAATGATCAATAGTTATCATCATAGGATTAAACAGAATAGAAGACCTAAGAGGAAGTATATGACTTCCATCAATAATAGAAGAATCAATGATGAAGCAGGGATAAAGAAAACTTCAAGAGCACAATTTTGTCTTTTTCTTCCTTTTTATATAAGAGATAGCTCATTGTGTAAAGGAGTGGTAGGGATGTATTAAAAACAATAACTAAGATATTCTAGTACTCTAAAATACTAAGATTAAAGAGTTCCTTAATAATAGTTGTCATATACTGAGCACTTTTAGATTTGCAAAATACTATTCAGTACATCATTTCATCCATAGAACAACTTTATAAAGTAAAGCTTTTTTCTTCCTTCACCATACTCACATACTCAAGAGTAAGGAGCAGAATTATGACCCAGATAGGTATTCTTGGTTCTAAATCTCATGTTTTTTTCTATTCTACCTATAGAATAGTTCTTATAGAGAGCAGAATCCTAAAAATACTAGGTTTCATATATAATTTGTAGTTATTTATTTGTAATTCCATTTCTCCCCTCAGAAAAGGATGCTTATAAAAATAGCTTTTCTTTGGCTACTTTCCTATTAGCAACTATTACTCCAAATGGAAACTGAAATGAATACATATTTGTACACATATGCATATTATTACACAAACATACTTACAGAATGCATAGCATTTGCATGCACATTTTTGAATGTCTTTGAGTCTTTGTTCTAATAATAAAGAAAGAATAAGTATTGGTGTCATTTTTGCTCTATGTTCATTCAACCTTAGTAAATTGTGTTCTGCCACAGAGCTTGAGTCTGCACGAAACATGGAGTTTTAAAAGGTATGCGTCAATCTTGATAATCCCTGTTTCAGGAGAATGAATGCCACCTTCAGCTCCTTAAAGTATTTATGATCATACTTGCTGGAAAATAAATGACATACTAGCTTCACTTCACAGATCTCAGCCATTGTCTAGTGACATGAGTAATAGAAACACTACAGGGGGGATTTGTAATAGCAATTAGGCTGAATAATTAAATAGTATTTAGAACTTGGAATATATCACTTTTTAATAGTCTAGTTTGTTGCTTTAGTATAATATAGAAATGGCTAAATCCAGCCAAATATGAACAGATGTGTTCTATTTTCTTTTTTAAATTTTATATAGTATGTTGTTCACTGTTACTCACTATTCTTATTTCATGAGCGCCTATGGGTCTAATCCTAAAAAGAGAGAATACATGACAATAGAGTATAGATAAGGAAAGAGAGGCTGCCAGTCCTCTTCCTCTTTCCCTCATTGTAACTCCCAAGGCATCTAAATTATAAGTTATGGAATGCATGTATACACAAATTTATGTTCTATGAGATTCACATCACATATTATTTATATATATAAAGCAAAAGTGTTAAACTCATATAGAAATGGATTCCTATGGACAGACGCACATTGACTTAGAAAACCTTAAATTAAGAGTATTTATTTTGTTTTGTCAAATATTTCCCAATAATATTTTATTCTGATATATATATATGTGTATATATATATATTGTTTTTATAAAGTTATAAACATATGCTTTCTGGATATGATAACTTACAAGTCTAAATATAAATCACGCCAGCTTCCCTTTCACCCCTTTTCTAATTGTGATGACCATTGGTTCTAAGGAATAGGTCTTAATAAAGATATTATATCAGGATTTTTACTTAAATTTAAAATCACAGAGACTAAGCTGATCTGTATATTATTCTGTCTATAATTTTGTTGTTGTTCAGTAATTTTTAAAGTTTCATCTGATTTTTTGTATACGTGAATACTGGAGTCATTTGCTATTTCCTTCTCCAATTCATTTTACAGATGTGAAAAATAAGGCAAACAGGGTTAAACAATTTGGACAGGGCCACAAAGCTGAGGAGTGTCTAACCTCATATTTGAACTTAGGAGGATGAGTCTTTCTGTCTTCAGACCCAGAACTCTATCAAGTGTACCACTTAGCTACCTCTCTGTATAATTGCTTTGTTCCAATTTAGCATGCACATTCATTTGCCATTCTGGAAAGTGTACTCCACTGTGGAAACTCAAGTAAGAATGATTTACAAAACCAGAGTAAGTCATGCCTTATAGGACTCCCAAATGTTTCTACTTAATCTTATGGGTAAGGAGTAGGGTATGTGATAGATAGAGAAAGAATCTGTATAGGTAACTTTCTAGGGGGAAATTCCATCTACTAATGCAGTGTCTTTTCTGCAGGTTTTAGTCTTGCCTATATCCCAAAGAGTTTAAGTGATTTGCCCCAGATCACACAAAATCAATATGTGTTAGAAGTGGGACTTGAAAGAGGCTTTCTACTTCCAAAGCTGGCTCTTTCTCTAGTATGCCATGTAGTCTTTTGCCATTATTATGGACACCATTTAAAAAAAAGTTTCCAAGGTATCCTTATTTTCTCAGGATGTGTATGGTTGTTTTCATATAGTGAAAAGAGATTATGATATAAAAATTTTGTTTATGGAAGTAATTGATCACCCTGTTACCTAAACAGGTACCTAAATAAAAACATATCTTTCACTCCATCAGAGTGGAATACCTCTACTTGAGTGAGTTTGGAATTCATGGAATACATATTTAAAGAGTGGATATTAAATGAAATGTTTACAGACTAAAGGATAGTTTATAAAAGAGAGTCCTACAGTTTTGTTCTTGGCACTAGTTAATTTTTAAAAATGTTATCAGTTGTTTAGATTCAATATTTGCAAAGGATGATATGCCAGGATTAAAAGAAGTGGGTTCCATAAAGATTTCCAAGAAGCAATAAAATGAGAGGTATATAATAAGGTAAAATTTTGTAGCAATAACTGTCAAGTCCTATATTTATTAAAAACAATAACAACAGCAACAAATTGCTAATGTGCAGTATGAAGTAGATGTGGCTATGGAAGACGTGTGAAAAAAAAAAAAAACCTGGGGGACTTTTGAGTCTGGAATGGAGACAGACAGAATCCAGAAAAGGCTGAAGATACTGCTGTAACCTCTTACCGCTCTCTTCCTTAGGTATCCTGGGTCATGAGAATGTTTTAAGAAACCCTACCCCAAAAAAGCCAGCATTTTACTTATTATACATTGAGTGTCCTTCCAAAACCTTAGCTTATTTAAATAAGATTTTCTATGAAGTACTAGAAAACAGTGGGTTGAAGGAGGAGAATAAAAAGTAGATAATAAGAAGTTCAACAACTTGCATTTTACAAAGCTTCTGATGGTTTCATTTGGGACCTGGGATGGGCTTCCCTTGAATAGCTGGGCAGTTTAGTGTTTTATCTTTAACCACTGAACAAAGTCTGGAAAACCAAATCTCTAATGAAAATTAACTCTTTCTTAACTGTTTGGATAATAAAGTTATTTATTTATTTATTTTGTTATTACATTCCATTGGACTTCTTTAATTTTTGTTTGGTGACTCTTTCTTAAGTTTTACTCTATTTCTAGCTCCCTTATCCACAAAACCATTTTTTACAAGATATTTATTTTCAATGATTCAAAACTCTTCCATCCACACTAAATAATATATAATCTATAGGATTTGACCATTTTTACTTCCTATTCAGAACTTAATACAATGCCTGACATATAGTAGGTATTTAAAATATGTATTGCTCAATTATAGATTACTTGCTGTTATGAGCCAGAACTTGAAACAAGGTGATAACTCAATGGAGTTGATAGAAACAATGTTTAGGTTTACACCTTTAAGAATTTACACATTAGAGTTCACACATTAGCTCACAACTTTAAGACAGTTTACACATTAGAGCTCACACATTGGAGTTCACAAGTACGGGAGATTCACAAAGTTAACTTTGTAACTTTGTGAATTCACACCTCCCATAATTCCACTCTCGGAGGAGAAGTCAACTTTTGAGTTTACACCTCTAAAAGAGCATAAAAGGAGCTGAGTTAGTGAAGTGAGTTCAGTTTGGAAGATTGCCAGGAGTCGGAATTGAGCTAGAGGCAGAAGCTGGCAGAGGCAAAAGACTGGCAATGAGAGCTCTCGGAACCAAAGAAAGCTAACTGGGCTATTTTGGAAGAGACAATAAAGATTTGGATTTTAACTCCTGGCTGTATTTGAGGTGGTTATTAATTGAACTGAAAGTAAGGCGGCCTCCAGAAAACCTCCCGAAGAAACCTGCCCACCGAGAACCATCATATTTATAGGAAAAAAGAACACCACAACTTTCCATCTAGAAATGTGAGTTTTCTCACCATATGGGTATTTCTCACAAGATAAGCTCCTTGCTATTGGTTACATTCATATGAATACATGATCACAGATTATATTTGAGAGGGATCTTCAAGGCTATCAAGTTCCTTTATATAGAATGATATTAATTGATTTGGCCAGAGTCAGGCAGCTAATAAGTTTCTAAGGTAGGATGCATTCTCAAGTCTTCTTTAAACCTCTATTCTCTATATCACCTAACTATCAAAGCTAAGCTTAAATTCACAGATCTGTAGGGACTGGATAAACTTTAATTGTCTTCAACTGGGAATATAATCACTTTCAACTTTTGGGTGATGTACCTACTTGGATGCTTCCTCTCTAGTGGATAGAACTCAAGCTACTTTTTTTAAAACCAAAATTACTAATAAGAATTAATGAATATATGAAAATATCATCATTGACTCACCATCACTTCTCCTTCTAAATTAAACAAAGACAATGCACTCATTTTGACATTAATTTTATTCATGTTTCAGCTAAAATAGCATTGGCTCTTGAGTCAATGGACCTGGGCTAAAATTCTACCTATGATGATTGTGGTCAAATTACTTCTGAAGCCTATTTCATCATATATAAAATGATAGAAACGAGCTAGATGGTTTCCAGTGTTCTCCTTCCAGCTCTCAGTCTAAACTGTTTTGTTCTTGCCAATGTTGACAAGAGGGAATTGGAAATTGGATAAGGATGGAGGTGACTAAGCATAAACCTTCCTCAAAGTCTGTGTCATAAATAAAGACTTTTATATTTTAGAAAAATCTTCATCTATATATACATATAAATGTGTGTGTATGCCCATACACTAGACATTTCAGATGATAAAGAAATCTATTCCTGATCCCTCTTCAATTGCACAGTGAGATGTTAACACGTTTGTCAGAGAAATTGGTTTCATGACAATTTTAGAGCAATTGAAATACAAAGACAAATTTTCATCAGTTTATTAATTATTTCAATATTATAACAAAAATAGTTTTGTTAATGTCAACAAATGCTGGAACAAGCCCAATGTTTTGTTTTGTTTGTTTTTCTTTATTTTTACTTTTCCAGCTATACACAATCACGAGGAGAATTTGTTTTATTTTGTTTTATTTTGTTTTGTTTGCCTTCAGGGAATCGCATACTAGAGGTATCTGTTTTAAATGAAAATAAGGAAATAACTATCACACCTTGTATACAGAGCCTGTTTTTCTTCTAAATAATTCAAATTCTCACATGCATGGAGTCAAAGGCTCTATCTAAATAGGGCTGTCAAATTGACTGTTTTGATGAGATTCATTCACTAGTCAATTCAACCAGAAAAGCAGTTTGATTGATTTTTTTTTTTTTTTTTTTTTTTTTTTTGGTAAATGGACCCAGATTTAGGTGTTATAAACAGATCCATAATTCCTCAAGATCATTCCTGCTAAGGAGAATAGGCCTTTCTTATGCAAATTTGGGTATAGACCAAGTTTGTAGTTATTTGAGCCCAAGGCTCTGCTGTTGTTAGATAAGAAGATAACAGAGATCTGGCACTTGACAGTGCCAACATCTTGTCTTAAAAGGTTTAAGATTAAGAGGGGTCAATTTTGTCAGATAATCATTTTACTAATACTCCTTGTATGATTCTTCCCATTTTTTGTACTGATCTTATTATCTTAAAACTTTCTGTTCTAATGGGTTTTCCTATTTCAATCTAGCACCTTATATAATACTTTGAAAAAACAGATGCACTTTCAGGGGAAAAGATTACATTTCCTATGAGCTCTTCAGACTAAAGTCAGCACTTCAGTTTTTAAGAGACAGTATGCCTGTGAGACCCAATGGTTAAATTAGGAAGGTACAATTCTGATTTTTCTTAAAGTAGAAGAAAGGGAGTTATATGAAAAAGATGGTCAAGGAAATTTTGTGATGCAACCTTTATGTTGGCTGAAAAAAAAAATTGAGAACAGATGAGAAAGAAAGAGGACCTCAGTTCATGATTAAGATTATGAAGAGAAGCAGATGTTGAGTGAAAAATCTAGAAACTCCTTGAACTGATCTTTTTAACCTTAGTTTATGCTATGTTTGAGATTTCACCATGTATTCCCCATATTTGAATCAAAGAGATACTTTCCCCACTCTTCACCCAGTATGAGACCATAATCTCTGAAGTATGTGTTGAGATTATTTTCCAAATAGCCTTATCAATTGTGTTAATTCTGGCAAAATGTGCTAATTTTATATTGTTACTCATGTTATCTTCCATTACAGTGCAAACTAACTTTAGACAACTTAACAGAGTTCTGGCTGAACTATGACTTCAAACTACAAATCTGATACACATTGGCTTTTTATTTATGTACCTTTGAAACTTATCTGAAAATTTACCTTTCTTTTCTCCACCAGTGCATGTTTCCCACTTTTGAATAGATAAGGACTCATAAATCACAGCTTTTTTTAAAAAAAATTTCTTAGTTTGTATTATGTTATTAGTTTTTTTTTTCAATTGTCAATCATGACCTTTGCTTTCTTTTGCTTTTATTTTCAAAAATAGAATGATTTTGCTAGTGTTCCACATTTCCTTCAAGCCACTTCCTAGATATATTCAACTAATACAATAGTAGATCTAATTGATACTCTTGTTGACTTTGCATAGGATTCCCTAAACCCCCTAGTTGAAGCAACAATTAAAGTAGAGCACAAGGTACTAGTTATATTTTGAGGGGTATCAGGCATTATTCAGAAAGCAAACAAGTACTGGTTTTGACAGTGGTTGGAGATCATCACTAATTGGCATTCCTCAGACTCCTATCTTAGGACATTCAACCACAGATTGTAAAGTCTTGGAATTATAGGTATTATTGATCTACTATTGTATGAGTGTATGGAGGGGGGAGATTTTGTATGTGTGTATGTGTATTTTGTGTATGTGTTTGTGTGTGTGTGTGTGAGAGAGAAAGAGTGAAAGAGAGAGAGAGAGAGAGAGAGAGAGAGAGAGAGAGAGAAAGAAAAGGAGGAAGAGGAGGAAGAAGAGAAGATGATGATGACAATAATTTTATTTACCCAAGTTATCCAAGTTACCCAAGACTTGGAAACATAGAACCAAACATCTGATTTCCCTGAATGAGTACAGATCACTAGGCCTAAATAAATTTCTTCTCAGGGTATTTAAATGCTTTGTCAGTGTTATTGCTAAATTGTGGTTGTAGATCTTTGAAAATTTTAGAGAATGGAAGAAGTAGAAGTAAGGCCTTTAAATTTTCTGTCCCTCTTTTCTCATCTGTAAAATAAAACATTTGTCTCAAATGTTTTTTACGGCCCCTTTTAACTCTATATATTTTCCCCTATGATCTTTTGACTACAGATTGGCAAAGGTTGCCATGAGTGTACAAGAAGGTTTAAAAGATAACCTTGAAATACTATGAAGAGAATACTAATGAATATAGATATTCATTAAAGCAATGGTTTATAAAGACTTTAGAAAAGAGGGAATTATTATAATTGTCATATATTGAGATTAAGACTTAATGATTTTTAAACTAATTGCTTCTACTATGACCTACTCTTTGACTAAATAGAATTTCCAGTGAAGAAGGAACAGAAAAAAAAAAAAAACACTGGAAAGCCAAATTATTCTCCCTTATCAATTGACCTTTATGCCTTCTTGACAAGAAAGAAAGATTTATAAGGTTGGAAAGTACAATAAGAGTAGTCATAATCCTCTATTATCTGTCTATCTCTCTATCTACCTACCTACCTATATATCATATGTGTGTCTATCTTTGTGTTCATCAACAATTATTGGCCTATATTGTTTGAATACTAGATACTTCCCAGCATATTCTGAACTCTATACACTAAAGTACTTTTCACAAAACCAGAAAAATAGAAAGGGGCAGAGCCAAGATGGCAGAGAAGAGACATATCTTTATCTGAGATCTTTCTGATGTCCCTCAAATCAACACCAATTCAAGCCTCTGAACTGGTTTCATAGTGACAGAACCTACAGATATTTGTAGTGTAACAAATTTCTAGCAGAAGATATTTTGGAAGAACTTCAGAAAAGATTTGTTTCACTCAGGCACTGGGGGAGGTGGTCAAACCCAGGCACAGTGCAGAAACTCAGGGTGGTGTGATATCTGTGCTGGTGAAGCTACTGGGAGGTTCTAAGGCAAAATATAACAGTGTTGGCTACTCTATCCTGGTTACAAGCCAGTGGATCAGCAGATTAGCCATGAGTCATCCAACTCAAATTCAAAAGGCAAATTCTGAACCCAGAATAAGGTGGAGCTTGGCCATGCCCACCCAGCACCAGAAGTCCGAAGCACTGACCCAGTATAATCACTGTCACCTATGAAGGAAGCTTGGGACAATTCCCCCTCTGGCTTAAGAGCAGACCTCAATCTTTTAAAAAATGAGCAAAAAAGCAAAAAGAATTCTGACCATAGATCGTTTTTATGGGGAAAGAGAAGAGGAAACCTTAAATCCTGATGACACTAAAAGCAAATCATTTCCAGAGGAATAACCAAAGAGTGATATGAGTTGATTCTATCTCACAAGGCTTTCTTGAAAGAAATCAAAAAGGATCTTAAAACAGATTTAGAAGAAAGATGGGGAAAAGAAATGAGAACACTGCAGGGAAGTTTCCAAAAGGAATTATCTGAAGAAAACTCCTTACAAAATAGATTTAATGAAATGGAAAAAAAAAAGTTTAACTTCTAATAAAATGGATTTGACAAAATGGAAAAACAAAACAGCTCCTTGAAAAACAGAATTTGTAAAATGGGGGGAAAAGTCCATTAAACAGAACAACTCATTTAAAAATTCAATTGTCCAATACAAAAGCAGTTAAAAAAGTTAACTAAAGAAAATAATTCACTAAAAATCAATAATTGAACAAATGGAAATGAATGACTCAATGAGACATCAAGAAACAAAGAAAACAGAAAAAATAGGGAAAAAAAGGTAAAATGCTTCATTGGAAAAACAACTGACCTAGAAACCTAGGAAAGACAATATAAAAATTATTGGACTTCCTGAAAACCATGATGGAAAAAAAAAAAGCCCAGACATCATCTTTCAGGAAATCATCAAAGAAAAGTGCCTGGATGTCCTAAAACAAGAGAGCAAAATTGCCACTGATAGAATTCATCAAAGACCTCCTGAAAGAAACCCAAAAAAGAAAACTTCAAGGGATATCATAGCTGAATTTCAGAATTATTGGATTAAATAAAAAATATTGCAAGCAGCCAGAAAGAAAATAAATCAAATATTGAGGAGCTACAATCAGGATTCCCCAGGACCTAGCAGGTTCTATTTTAAAAGACTGAAAGGAACAGAATCTCATATTCCAAAATGCAAAGGAAGTTGGATTGCAGCCAAGAATCTACCATCTAGCAAAACTGAGCATTATTGTTGAAGGAAGAAGAATTCAATGATACAAGTGAATTTCATTTACTTCTGATGAAAAGATAAGAGCTGAATAGAAATTTTGATCTCCAAATATATAATTCAAATAAGCATAAAAGGTAAAAAATCAAACTCCAATCTTTGTAAGTTAAGTTTCTAGACATAGCTATCCATGTTCATTTCTTCTCCTTCCGCTTTTTTTTTTTTTTGCTAATTTTTCAATCATCTGCAATCTGACTTTTGACATTGTTACCAGAATGAATCAATTATAAAGTTACTCATAAATGCTCAATTTGAATGTCTTTTCTCTGTTCTTCGTCATCTTGACTTCTCTACTGTACTTGAAAATCTTAATCATTTTCTCTTGCATAAATTTTCCTTTACTGCTCTTACTCAATATCCCTTAAGGATGATATTAGATTATCATACTTATCAGGAACCCTACCACTGGTTTATCTTGGACATTTTCATATTATACTCCCTGTCCTGATAAAACTCATTAGCTCCAATAAATATAATTATCGTTTTGCAGATGTTTCACAAATCAATATATCCTGTCCTAGTTACTCTCCTAAGGTCTTGCCCTAAATCATTGTCTATCACAAATTTCAAACTGGATTTTTTATGGTATCTAAGATCTTCTTCCTTCCTTCCTTTCTCCCTTCCTCTCTTCCTCCCTCCCTCCCTCCCTCTCTCTCCTTCCTTTGCTTTTTTCTTCCTCCCTTCTCTTCCTCTTCCTCCTCCCTTCTCCCTCTTCTTGTCTCTTCCTCTCCCTCTCTTCTCTTTCTGTCTCTCTGTTTTCTATCTCTGTGTGTCTCTCTGTCTTCATAAACTGTGAAGTATGCTTTGTTCATTTTGAAATATATATATATATATATATATATATATATATATATATATATAATATGTATATATGTGTGTGTGTGTGTGTGTGTGTGTGTGTGTGTGTATTTGATACTACTTTGTCAAACACTATTAATTAACTCACTTTGGCTACCTGAATAGAAAAACTCCTTCGTAACAAAAAATGACTTATTTATGTACCATTAGTACATCAGTTATATGACAAGTAATAATATGCATATTACATTGATAGTTTTTTTAAATTAAAATTGGCATTTACTTTGATTACAATTCTGGAATGTTACAAAGTTCTTATCCTTCACTGTATTATTGTGATCATAATATAAATTATCCCAGAGGTTCGATTAGTTAATTCTGCTTCAATTCATACAAATATTTCCTTAATTCTCTGAATTTTTCATATTCATCATTTCTCAGTGCTCTTCTAGTAACTAAAAAGAACACTAGATTAACAGTAACACTACAGTCCTCCAAAAAATAATCAAAGTGAAACTAAAGTAAACTTTATCAAATATAGGACTGAATTGTAAGGGTAATCAGAAACAAGAAATATATAGAGTCTTTCCAAAAAAGCCAGCATGAAGGTAAGTAAATAACTCAGAAGCCATAAATTAAGATATCTCCTATAGTGTTTTGATAAGAAAACATTGTGGTATGCAGTAGATAATATTAGCATCCTGACTGGGCAGAGGAACCATGAGGTCCAGATAGTCACTGACCTGATTTGGATGGTCAATTGCAGAGAGGTTAGAATTGTGCATGTAAACATACTGAAAAAAGTAGAAGACAGAAATAGAAAACCAGCAAACTAAGATCAGGTTCTAAGTACTCATATTCAATATTTAACAATATAGTGAATTCCATTCACAGACCTTAATTTGTCAGCTCATTCTCCAATTGATATTTTTATTTTTACTCTTAAAATCAAACACAAATACATATGTGAGGATTTATATGTGTGGGTATGTGTAAGTATATGTGTATACATCTATATATTTAATATCTATCAATCAGACTATCTATCAATATTATACATGATTCTTCTTTCTCTGAATTAGATTTTTTTATTATTATTATAACTTTTTATTTACGAGATATATGCATAGGTAATTTTACAGCATTGACAGTTGCAAATCTTTTTGTTCCAACTTTTTCCTTCCTTCCCTCCACCCCTTCCCCTAGATGGC
Source organism: Antechinus flavipes (assembly GCF_016432865.1). NCBI lineage: Eukaryota > Metazoa > Chordata > Mammalia > Dasyuromorphia > Dasyuridae > Antechinus > Antechinus flavipes. The sequence goes on along the minus strand of NC_067401.1, from coordinate 215,279,516 downwards.
AGATTGACCAATACATGTTAAATATGTTAAAGTATAAGTTAAATACAACATATGCATACATGTTCAAACAGTTATTTTGCTGGAAGAGAGGAAGGGAGAAAGGAAGGAAGGAAGAAGATCTTAGATACCATAAACTTTGAAATAGTGTACAATTAGCCTGTGAAGGAAATCAAAAATGCAGGTGGACAAAAATAGTAGGATTGGGAATTCTATGTAGTGGTTCATAGTCATCTCCCAGAGTTCTTTCGCTGGTGTAGTTGGTTCAATTCATTACTGCTCTATTGGAACTGATTTGGTTCATCTCATTGTTGAAGAGAGCCACATCCATCAGAATTGATCATCATATAGTATTGTTGTTGAAATATATGATGATCTTCTGATCCTGCTCATTTCACTCAGCACCAGTTCATGTAAGTCTCTCCAGGCCTTTCTGAAATCATCCTCCTGGTCATTTCTTACAGAGCAATAATATTCCATAATATTCATATACCACAATTTATTCAGCCATTCTCCAATTGATGGGCAGCCACTCAATTTCCAGTTTCTGGCCACTACAAAGAGGGCTGCCACAAACTTTCTGAATTAGATTTTTAAATATACTTTCTTATTACCAATTTGTGTATTTCAGCAAAAAGGTTAGTAACTTTTTAATTTTTTTTAATATGGACCTAAGTTGTTTTCCAAAATGGCCAAATCAATTTATAGCTCTACAAACTTGAATACCAGTCAACCCATCACTCTTCTAACAATTGGTATTTTCTTCTTTTCTTGTCTTTAATAATTTAATGGCTGAGAGTTGTTTGGATCTTCATTTCTCTTATTAATGTTTTGAAATATTTTAAAAAATAAAATTGTCAAAAGCTTTCCTTTTATCATTTGAGAACTGATTGTTCATATCCTTTATCATTAATATAGTAGATAGTGGTATTCATATACATTTATATCAATTATTTTTATATCTTTTGCATTAAATATTTTTTCAGGTAGATTTGATGTGAATGTTTTTTTTTTCTAAATCAATTGTTCTATCTGATAATAGCCTCAATTATTTTACTGAAGTTTTTTATCTGACTGGAATATTTATTTATTTATTTATGTTTTTATAATTACTTGTCTTTTTAAGTAAGAATTGTCCCTTAGCCATAGCTGTGAAAGTTATCTATTTCTATTGATATTTTATTTGTAATTTGACTTTTAAAAACTTAGGCAATGTAAAGATTTTGAGTTTGTTTTGGTATATGTCATAACTTGAGCAGCTAGATGGAAAAGTGAATACAAGTCAAGAAAGCTCATCTGATTTCAAATCCTGCTTCAGACATTTACTAGCTGTGTGACCTTGGCCAGATTATTTAGCCACATTTACCTTAGTTTTCTCATCTGAAAAATGATTTAAAAAAGAGATATATTTGAGTATCTTTGCCAAGAAAACTCCAAATTACCGTGTTGAAAAGGTATGATAAGACTGAGCAACTACAACACCAATATCATGATACTTTAAACCTTATCTCTTCCAGTCTTTTTTCCCCCAGTAGTGTCTGACAGCTAATCTGTATTCAATAGTTGTTATTTTTGAATCACTAGTCATTTATTTTCTATTTATTTATTCCCTCCCTCCCTTCCTCATTCATCCATTCCCCCTTCCTGTCTGTCTGTCTGTCTGTCTCTCTGTCTCTCTCTCTATCTCTCAACTACTTATCTGTCTATTTGTTTATCTTGCTGCTTGTTCACTTAACTATATTTGTTTAGTTTTTGTTTACTTATTTAAATTTAGTTCTATGAAATAGTCCCTGTTAATTTGATTGGCAGGGGAAAAAATTAAATTCATTTGGATGGTATCATCATTTTATATTACTTTGGCATAATTCAGCTGTAGGCAAATAATGTCATTTGTTTTGTTTTATTTAAGTTTTTTTGTTTTCTTTATTTAGTTGTTTTAAGAAAATATTGATATTTATTTAAATTAAGTATATCAATACATTATATATATTTATATGTAAATAAATTAAACATATTTATATTTATTTAAGAATATATATATGTCCTAATTTACCTTCATAGGTAAACTTCTTTGTTGTTTGCTTTTTATTTTATTTTCTTTCTTATTTTTCCCTTTTTGATCTGATTTTTCTTATGCAGCATGATATTTATAGAAATATGTATAGAAGAATTGCACATGTTTAACATATATTGGATTACTTGCTATCCAGGGGATGGGTAGGGGAAAAGGAGGGGGAAAAAATTGGAACACAAGGTTTTGCAAGGGTGAATTTTGAAAATTATCCTGCAAATAGTTTGAAAATAAAAAAGCTTTAAAAAAGAATCTTTTTGTATTCCAAATTATGGCCCATTTTTTTGTAAAGGTGTTGCGTAAAGGACATAAGTTCTTAATGATTGAGTAATTCATACGAATTATTCCATATTCATAAGAAGTCTATCATATGCAATATTTCTGAAATTTATGATTTTGAACTTCTTTACGAATTTAACTTTTTGCTCTATTACTGGGGGTACAGATTGACTATATTTGACCCCCCAAAATGAAAAAAACTGAAGAACAAACTGTCAGAATATAGGTTTAGATCAATACTTCACTCATCCAAATGGATCCATAGCATAGATATAAATGGTAACAAACTAGAGAAGGGGAGGAAATCCCTTTAAACATAAGGATAAGCTAAGAGTTAATAATTAAACAGGTTATAGAATCTTTATAAATTTATAAAATATATAAAATATAAAAAAATTATAAAAATAAAATTATGAATCCCAAAAATTCTAAAGTAAAAATTAAAAAGGAAACAGGTAGTCATTTTAGAGAAACCTTCACTTATAAATAATAACAATAATAAATAACATTCATATAGCACTATGGTTTGCAAATTATTATATATATATAATCATTAGATTCCATAAGTATTATATAGGGTAGGTGTTATTGATATTATGATTTTTACAGATGAAGATTTTGAGATTTAAGGCATATAACTTTTCCCCAAGATTCAAAGAAGGGTTTGGGGCAGAATTTGATATTCCTAATGTAGTACAAATGTAGTACTAATTTCTGCCCACTGCATAAAAGTCTTATATCTAAGATATTATCAGAAACCAATTCACATTCACAAGACAAATACATACTCAAATATATAAATATTCAAAGAAAATGAGGCAATTGAGAACTGATCCAACACTTTTGGAAAGCAAACTGAAATTATTCCCAGAAAGATAGCAATCTGTGCTTTTTGCTTTTTCTTTGATTTCCCGCCCTCCCAACTAATATTACTATACTACTATATAACATTCTGATACCTGTATTACTTCCAACCTATCCCTTAAAGAAATCAAGGAAAACATTTGCTATTCTCTCTCTCTCTCTCTCTCTCTCTGTATATATATATATATATATATATATATATATATATATATATATATATACACACACACACACATATATGCATTTGTATATATAAATACATATGAATGTATATTAGACGTACATGTAAATTTAGCAATAGCATTTTTATATTAGCTATAAATTATCAATTGAAAGAGTCCCTTCTATTTCTTAGTGGATAAATAAATTTTAGTATTTGAATGTACAGATTTGTGCAGTAATAACATTATAGAAAACTACAATCAACTATTGAATGTGAAACTATCCTAGGTGCTCTACAATAGCCTTTAATGTAATGCACTGTTTGGTGCCTCTTTAAATGCCCCATTATCCATTTACTATTAGCTCTTATCCCATACTTCAAAGTAAGATTGTCAAGGTGTGATATATGAATTGTAAGAATATGTAAGTCATATAATCACTCTGACTCATTTTCCTCAACTATATCAAGTATTATCGACTGGATAATAATAGCATCTACCACACACAATTGTTATGAGGAACAAATGAGATATTTGTAAAGCTTTTCCAAACTTTAAAATGCTATATAAATGTTACTTATTTTTATAAATTTATAATTATCACTTGAGAGAGGAAAATACAATACACAGTAGGTAAGATGAAATCCAATCATATAATAAATACTTTTAAAGTTAAAGATCAATTATTTATCTTAATTTCTGCCTATGGTCTTAATTTATCTAGTATTTCATGGTCCTATAGTGTTCCTGACAGAGTACACTTATTTGGGAATTGAAAACTCATTCTACTCTAAGACTGATGGATATTATGAAACAGCTTTGCATTTATTTTATAGCCTTGACATTTTTAACTTAAAGGGTTGATAAAGGAGTCAATAGTAAATACATAATGGGAAAATTGAAGGGGCACCAGACAATGCACGCCTTCAATGACTTTTGTAGAGCAATTAAAATGATTCCACATACAAATGATGTGTCAATTGACTTCCCCTGCTGTCTTTCAATCAGAATAGCCTCTTTCCTCATTTATAACAAGGAAAAAGGAGTTTAAACAAGAGAACAAGATCAATTTTAATATTTTTCTTATACACATGAAATTCTCAAACTTCAAAAGAGTAAAGGAAATAAAGGTTATTTATATTATCTCCTACTACATTTTGTTCATCAGATTTTTTTTTCTTAGCACCCTCATCTTTCTGTCCCTGTGTTTCTCTCTGTCACATACACACACACACACACACACACACAACACACACACACACAAATACCCACCCCAAAATTTTAGAAAATGTTGATTTTTGTTTATGTATGACATTCACTTACAACTCATCCCTAGTTTGAGAGACTTCTTGTAGTAAAGTAAAATGGTAACGCAAAATTTGTAATAAATTGACCTCATCTAAAAGTACATGAAACATTTTGTATCTGCAATAACCTCTATTTCTGTACTAAAAATAACAACAAACTTTATCTCCCGTCTGTCTCTTGCTATTTTGTAATGAGCAAATATTTATTTATATTCCCTCTTTTTTTATTAATTGAAGCTTTTTCATTTTCAAAACATATGCAATAACAATTTTTTTTGAACATTGATGCTTACAAAACCTTGTGTTGCAATTTTCCCCTATCTCCCACCCCTCTCCTAGATGGCAAATAATACAATATATGTTAAACATGGTAAAAATATGGGTAAATCAAATATAGGCATACATATTTGTACAATTATCTTGCTGCAAAAGAAAAATCTGATCAAAAAGGAAGAAAATGATAAAAAATAAAATCCAAGCATCATCACAAGATCATTGGAACTGGCCTGAATCATCAACATATGCAATGATAATTTTTTAACATTGATGCTTGCAAAATTTGAGTTGCAATTTCCCTCTATCTTCCATCCCTATCTTGCTGTTGCTGTATACAATGATCTCCTGGTTCTGCTCATTTCCCTCAGCATCAGTTCCTATAAGTCTTTCCTGGACTCTCTGAAATCATCCTGGTGATCATTTTTTATAGAATAAGCAAACAACAAAAGAAGTGAAAATGCTATGTTACAATAAACATTCAGTTCCCACAGTCCTCTCTATGGGTGTACATGGGTCTCATTATTACAAGATCATTGGAACTGGCCTGAATCATCTCTTTGTTAAAAAGAGCCACATCCATCAGAATTGATCATTGTATAATCTTGCTGTTGCCGTGTACAATGATCTCCTGGTTCTGCTCATTTCATTTAGCATCAGTTCATATAAGTTTCTCCAGGACTCTCTGAAATCATCCTGCTGATCATTTCTTATAGAACAGTATTTCATAACATTTATACATCATAATTCATCCAACCATTCTCCAACTGATGGGGCATCCACTCAGTTTCCAGTTTCTTGACACTACAAAAAGGGCTGCCACAAACATTTTTGCACATGTGGGTCCCTTTCCTTTCTTTACAATCTCTTTAGGATATAGACCTAATAGAAAAACTGCTGGATCAAAGGGTATACACAGTTTGATAGCCCTTTGAGCATGGTTCCAAATTACTCTCCAGAATAGTTGGATCAGTTCACAATTACATCAACAATATATTAATGTTACAGTTTTCCCACATCTCCTCCAAAATTCATCATTATATTTTTCTGTTATCTTACCAATCAGAGAGTTGCATAGTGATACTTAACAGTGGTCTTAATTTGCATTTCTCTGATCAATAGTGATTTAGAGCACCTTTTAGAGATGGTTTCAATTTCTTCATCAGAAAATTGGCTGTTCATATCCTTTGACTATTTATCAATTGAAGAATGGCTTGAATTATTACAAATTTGAGTCAATTCTCTATATATTTTAGAAATGAGGCCTATCAGACGCCTTAAATGTAAATATGTTTTTCCCAGTACATGACTTTCATTCAATATCCCCTTAATATTGTCTATTTTAGTGTTGTTTGTACTAAAGCTTTTTAACTTAACATAATCAAAATTATCTATTTTGTGTGCAGTAATGATCTCCAGTTCTTTGGTCTCAAATTCCTGCTTTCTCCACAGATCTGAGTGATAAACTCTCCTATGTTCTTCTAATTTGCTTATGATAGCACTTTTTTTGTCTAAATCTTAAATCCATTTCAACCTTATCTTGGTATATGGTGTGACTTTCTGTCACAACTAGTTTCCAATTTTCCCAGAAGTTTTTGTCAAATAGTGAGTTCTTATCCCAAAAGCTGGGGTCTTGCGGTTTCTCAAAAACTAGATTACTATACTTATTGACTATTTTATCCTGGGAAACTAACCTATTCCACTGGTCAATTACTCTGTTTCTTAGCCAGTACCAAATAGTTTTGATGATCACTGCTTTATAATATAGTTTCAGGTCTGGCACAGCTAGACTATCTTCATTGGCATTTTTTTCATTAATTCCCCTAAAATTCTTGATCTTTTGTTCTTCCAGATGAACTTTGTTATTATTTTTTTCTAGCTCTGTAACATAATTTCTTGTGAGTTTGATTGGTATAGCACTAAATAACTAGATTAATTTGGGTAGTACGTCATTTTTTTTTTATATTTGCTTAGCCTACCCTATGAGCACTGGATATTTTCCCAATTAATTAGAACTGACTTCATTTGTGTGGAAAATATTTTGTAGATATGTTCATTAGTTGCTGACTTGTCTTAGCAGAAAGAGGAAATATTTTATATTATCTAGAGCTATTTTAAATTAAATTTTTCTTTATATATCTTGCTGCTGGACTTTGTTGGTAATATATAAATATGCTGACAATTTATGTGGATTTATTTTGTAACCCACAACTTTGCTAAAGTTGTGAATTTTTCTCATAGTTTTTAAGTTGATTTTCTATGCTTCTCTAAGTATACCATCATATCATCTGCAAAGAGTGATTTTTTTTTCTCATTACCTGCTCTAATTCCTTTAATCTCTTTTTCTTCTCTTAATGCCAAAGCTAATATTTCTAATACAATATTGAATAGTTATTTGATGGTTTTAAATAGATGCTACTGAGCATTTTAAGGAAAAGTCCATTTATTCCTATACTCTCTAATGTTTTTAATAGGAATAGGTGTTAGATTTTATCAAATTTTTTGCATCTATTGAGATAATCATATGATTTTTGTTAATTTGGTTATTGATATAGTCAATTATGCTAATATTTTCCCTAATATTGAACCAGCCCTGCATTCCTGGTATACATCCTACTTGGTCATAGTGTATTATCCTGAGATGACTTTCTGAAATCTCTTTGCTCATATTTTATTTAAGAGTTCTGCATCCATATTCATTAGCAAAATTGGTCTATAATTTTCTTTCTCTGTTTTGACCATATTTGTATCAGCACCATATCTGTGTCATAAAAAGAATCTGGTAGGACTCCTTCTTTCCCTATTTTTTTTTCAAATAGTATATATAGTATTAGAATTAATTTTTTAAAAATTGTTTGATAGAATTTCCATTTAAATCCATCTAGTCCTGGAGATTTTTTTTAGGGAGTTTATTAATAGTTTGTTCTATTTATTTTACTATAATGGAACACTTTAAATAATTTGTTTCTTCTATTAATCTGGGTAATTTACATTTTTTGTAGATATTCTTCCATTTCACTTAGATTATCAAATTTATTGACATATAATTCAGAAAAATAATTCCTAATTATTGCCCTAATTTCCTTTTCATTGGTTGAAAGTTCTCTTTTCATTTTTGAGACTAAGATTTTTATTTTTTTCCTTGCTTTTTCTAATCAAATTAACTAATGGTTTATGTATTTTGTTGTTTTTATTCATAAAACCAACTCTTAGTTTTATGTATTAATTCAATAATTTTCTTACTTTCAATTTTAATTAATTTGCTCTTTTATTTTCTTAATTTCAAATTTGGTATTTAATTATGAGTTTTTAATTTGTTCTTTTTCAACCTTTTTTAGTTACAAGCTCAATTTATTGATCTTCTCTTTCTCTATTTTATGAAAATAATCATTACAGAGATATAAAATTTTCCCTAATAACTGCTTTGGCTGCATGCCACAAACTTTGATATATTGCCTCATTGTTGCCATTTTCTTGGTTGAAATCATTGATTGTGTCTATGATTTGTTGTTCCACTTATCCATTGTTTAAGATTAGATTATTTAGATTTACAATAAGTTTTTGGTCCATTTTCCCCTGGCCTTTTATTGAATGTGACTTTTATTGCATCATGATGTAAAAAATGCATTTACTCTTTCTGCCTTTCTGCATTTAATTTTGAGGTCTTTATGCCCTAATTCATAGTCAGTTTTTGTATAGGTTACATTTACTGCTGAGAATAAAGTATATTCCTTAAATGAACCACCAATAAAAATGTATACTTCTTTCTGTCTCCATTCAATTTTTTCCAAAAATCTAATATCCGTAACTTTTCTAAAATTGTATTTACCTCCTTAACTTATTTCTTATTTATTTTAGAGTTTGATTTATCTAATTCACAGAGAGCAAGGTTGAGATAACACACTAGTATGGTTTTTCTGTCTATTTTTATAGCAGCTTTTTTATCTTCTCCTCTTGGAATTTGAATGCCATTATTACTTGGTGCATATATATTTAGTATTGATATTATTTCATTATCTATGGTACCCTTTAGCAAGATATAGTTTCCTTCTTTATCTCTTTTAATTAGATCTAATTTTTCTTTTGCTTGATCTGAGATCAGGATTGTTACCCTTGATTTTTTCTTTTTTTTTTTTACTTCTCCTGAACCATAATAGATTCTGCTCTAGCCTTTTATCTTTACTCTAAATGTATCACTCTGCTTTAATTGTGTTTCCTGTAAAGAACATATTGTAGGATTCTGGATTTTTTCCAGTCTGCTATCCATTTCCTTTTTATGGGGGAGTTCATTGCATTGACATTCACAGTTAAAATGACTCATTCTGCATTTCCTGCCATCTTATATTCCTTGAATTATGCTTTTCTCTTTCATTTCCCTCTTTCCTTCCTCCCTAGTAACTTGCTTCTGACCACCACCTCCCTCAAACAGTCCTCACACTTTACAACCTCTCTCCCTTTCTAATATTTTTCCCTTACTACTTTTGGTTTCCCTTCTATTAGCCTCTTTTTTTTTTTCTTTCCCTTTGGCCTTTCAACTTCCATATAAGGTGAGAGACGTTTTATGTGAAACCAAATATGTCTGATTTTTTCTCTTTGCCAAATCTCTCATCATTTTAAATCTGATGAGAGTAAAAGTCACATAATGTTCATCCCCCACTTTGTTTCCTCAGTTATGATTAATCTTCCTTGTCTCTTCATGAGATGCAATTTTACTCATTTTACCTCCATTTTCCTCTTTTTTCCAGTGCGATCCCCTTTCTACCTTTAATTTCTTTTTTTATATTATCACAGTAAAAATAAAATTTTACCTGCACTCTCTAAGCATAGCCATAACAGAGATATAGTTCTCAAGAGTTCTTTCCTTTTTAACCTTTTTTTATGCTTTTCTTGTATTCTGTATTTGGAGATCAAAGTTTTGTTCAGCTCTGGTCTTTTCATCAGAAATAAATGAACATTACCTGTACCCTGACAGATAATGCTCAATGTAGCTGGATTGTTGATTCTTGGCTGCAATCCAACTTTCTTTGCTTTCGGAATATCAGATTCTAGGTCCTTCAATCCTTTAAAGTGGAAGCTGCTAGGTCCTTGGTTATCCTGATTGTGGTTCCTCAATTTGAATTGTTTCTTTCTGGCTGATTGCTCCCTTGATCTGATAATTTCGGGATTTAGCTATGATATTCCTTGGAGTTTTCATTTTGGGGTTTCTTTCAGGAGGTGAATTGTCAGTTCTTTCAATGACTATTTTACCATTTGTTTCTAGGAAATAAGGGCAGTGTCCTTGATGATTTCCTTAAATATAATGTGTAGGCTCTGCCTCTGAGTTGTACAATTTTTAATATTAATGTTTTTTATAAATTATTCTTATGGTTCAATTTGCTTAGCTGTTCATATATGTCCCTTTATATCTTTCCATGTCTTTTAAAAATATTCTGTTTCCTCATTATGTAAAGCATGAATTACTACACCATACACCACAACATGTTCAACTGTTCTTCAACTGATTTGCATGTTCTTGAATTGTTTTGGGAGAGACTGTTTGTCACCAAAAAAGTGCTATAAATATTTTACAAATAAACAATATTTTTTTTCCTTTTTTCCAGATTTGAATTTGAATGACTTCTTTATATATCTTGGAAAAGAGAACTTTATTGGAAACTTGTTTAAATATTTTTCTGAGTTAATTATTTCCCTTTTAGTTTTAGTTTTATTGGATTAGCTTTGCAAAAAAAAATAAATTTTACGTGATAAAAATGATCAGTTTTAATTTCTGTGTCCCTCTCTATTCCTATTTGTTGCAAATGTTTCTCTAATGCACAGATTGGTTGATAAATGTTCCTATGTTTCTCTAACTTCTTTATGATATGATTTTTTAAAAATCTAGGTTATTTTCTCACTTTTGGACTATATTAGAATTAGATATAAGGGGATAGTCAAAATTTAATTTCTTCCATATTGTTATCTATCTTTACAGTACCTTTTAGTCAAAAAGTGAACTTTTATAAAATATCAAGAGAAATACTGAAAAGAAAGTAAGATAAAGTTTCAGTAGTAGGCACTTAATAAATATTTATTAACTGACTAACATCAGTCTTCAGTTACTCTTTTAAAAATCTGGTCACAAATTCTAATAAATGTCACCAATTCCCTAATGCCTGCATAATCAAATAAAACCCTGTATTTGCATAAATCCCTTAAAAATATAGCCCTCTTACTTTTCAAAATTTCTTATACCTTATAATCCCCTATTTTTTCTCCAAACCAGTAATACTACCCTCCTTGATGCAGCCCAAACTAGGCATTTTAATCTTAGTTCTGGGCACTTTCTTTGGCTCTCTTCCATTCCTGATGTTCTCTTTCTTCTCATCACTGCCTCCTGGTTTCCTTCAAGTCCCAGTTGAAATCCCACTTTTTATAAAAAGTCTTTTCCCAGTGCCTCTTAATTCTAGTGTTTTCCCTCTCTTGATTATTTCTCTTTTATCTTAAATATAACTTATTTGTGTGTGTGTGTGTATATATATATATATATATATTGCATTTTTTGTCTTTTCTATTAGACTTCCCTGGCTCTTCCATGGCAAGTTCTGTCTTCTGACTTTCTTTGTATGCATATTATTTAGCATAATTCCTGGCACAGAGTAAGAAACTAATAAACATTAAATGACTGATTAAAATAAATCAACACATTTTAACTATTTGAGAGTATGGTCTTATTGAATTTTTTTGTGATTAATATTATGAACAATAAATAGTAAGTTCTTGATAAATATTTACCTGTTAATTTATTACTTGAATTGGCCAAGGCTGAAGATGAATGTTTCCTTATTCTACACCTGTTCGTTATCTTTTATCTTAGAGGCAGGAATCATGCATCAAAATAAATTGATTGATATCATTTATTGCCATTTTATAGACCAAGAGTTACATAGAATTTAAATATTTTCTGTTATGTGATTTTGATCAACAGGTAAATTATTCTCCTCATTCTGGGCTCTGAACTACCAGAGTCCTTTGTCTAATCCTTACCATTCAGAATGATACTCCACATCTTTCCCCAAAATCTCTAGTTAAAATCTATATTCTATTCCCTTTCAAAAAGCCAACACATTTTCCTGAAATAGGTTTAATGATTGCTAAGTGTTAATATGCTAACCATTCATTCATTCATTAGTTTCCAGTCAACAGATATTTAAGAACTACTAGTGCTGGATGACAGATGGATAGCCCAAGTGTTACACTGGTATCCACAAAATATTAAAAAGAACCAGAGGGAACCCTCCAATGGATTTCTGAATGAAAAAAAAAAAGGAAAGAAAGAAAAATTGCATAGCATGAGAATAAATGAATTTATTTTTGTGTGCATTGGTGGAAAGAATATCCACAGCAATGAAATAGTAGGTTCATTGTGTTTAAGAATCAAATATGTACAATTAGAAGCAGGTGGAGATATATTAGAAAAATACAAGCCCAGATCTGATGAGCTTGCAATTTAGTAGAATAGAAAAAATATGTGTAGAAATAATGAAGGAGGTTACTGCTATAAAGGAATTGTATGAGTTGAATGGCTAGCACATAAGACTATGTGTTGAAAATAATAGGCACTTAATAAAAGCTGGGTTTAATGACTCATGAAAAATGAGATATATATGCATAAAAATGTATAAAGTAGGGCTAGAATCACGGTTTCCCCATTATAATTATAATAATATTAGTAATAATAACAACTTTCATAGAGCACTTGAAGATTTGGGAACCACTTTACAAATACTAATTGTATCTTTACATTTTATCTTTATATTGGTAGTGAAGGGCTGCTATACCACTGCTTTCTTTTTTTTTAAAACATAAAGAAATGCCACAAGAAAGGTTAGATAACTTGTCAAGGTTACAGAACTAATAAACATATGAAACCAGATCCACTGTGCTACCAACCTGCCTCACCCACTTATTTTATACTAGCTTGGGTAAGTCAATTCTTCTTGTTAAATCTCAGGTTTTTTTTTTATCTATGAAATGATGGCATTAGACTACTGGGCATTTCAGGGTCCTTTCAGAGGTAACACAGTATCATGGGAAGAACAGTGGATTACATTTCAAAAGACTTAATTTCTAGTATCAGCTGTCACTTATTCATTGTAGTGAATCACTATCAGTGGCTTGAACCTGTTGGAGAGTTGCCTCTAACTTTGTGACGTTAAATCACTTTCCCAGAATAACAATGATGACATGTTCTGGGATAAGATTTAAACCTATATAATTCCAAGTCCCTGGTAAATTCTCCATCTACTCAGCCATGCCTTTATTTTTAAAACTATTTACGTCTTAATTAGTTGTTATTGTCACTGAGTCATTTCAATTATATTCGACTTTTCATGACTGGGTTTTTCTTGGAAAAGATATTGGAGTAATTTGTCATTAACTTCTCCATTTCATTTTTCATATGAGGAAACTGTGGCAAAAAAAAAATCAAGTGACTTGCCTAGGTTCACATAGCTAGTAAATATTAGAGGTCAGATTTTAATTCAGGTCTTCCTGACTCCAGATGTGATGCTCAATACACTGCTTGTGAACCTCAGTGCTTGTGAACAAATGAAAAAAAATGGATAAAGAAAATAAAGTAAAGATAAACCTGAACCGTGGTCTTTTATTGATTTTTTTAAAATCAGGCTACATAGATGTGCCAATGAAAATACTTTGCTAATAAATTTTCCTTTTTAAAAAGGTTTTCAAATGCAAGGAAATGCAAAATAGTTGGGTTTTTGTTTGTTTTTGTTTTTTTAGGTGTTTGCCTAATAATGAGGTGGTCATTTCACTTCCTAAGTCAAAAGTCCTTTTTCACAGCCACACAAACCATTCCTTTAGATTAAATAAAGAGAAAATTCAGTTAATTCACAAGTATATGCATCATTCTAGGTTTGGGAAATACAGAGGTAAAAAGAGAACAGACATTATCCTAATATATGCATATGTGTGTATATGTATATGTATTGTATGCATACCTTTATATAAACACATATATGTATATATTTGTATATGTGTATGTGTATATAAATGTGTGTTATATGTGTGTGTATGTTCTTCTTGGTGAGAAGGTAATATTCTCAGGTAAATTAATATACATTCAAAAAACCTTGCAGAAACAAAATTGCTCTCTGAGATGAAAATTTAGATCTTACCTAGGAGGTCCAAAGAAGGGAAGGTGGGATTGTTCATGCATGAAACTGATTTTTGTTTGTCTGACATACCTTTCATACTAAATATCAAATAATAAGAGAATAGCAAATGGATAGAAATAGAAGCCAATTAGATTTTTTTTCCTCTTATTAATCTGGGAATTATCAGCATATTTTTTCCTGACTGTCCATCTCTCTGCCCACTTGATTGTCAGGAATCTGGTGTAGTGAAAAGGGGACTATATCTTCACTCAAAGAACTGAGTTCAAGTTCTACCCCTGATCTTTATCCAACTCTATGATTAGGATGTATAAATTATTAACCTTTTCATAACCTCACTTTCCCAATCTACATTATATGAAATTACATTTGCACTCTTCAAGATTGTGAAGGAAATGTTTTGTAAAGTGTAAAGTTCTATATAAAAGTAGGCTACAATTTTCTTTTTTCCCCCCAACATTCTCCACCTTCTATCTGTGGTCTACCAGTACAAGTGTCAAAGATGGTAAGTGTCTAGTGAAAGGCTGATTGTAAAAATAAAACCACAACCTTGTCTCATATAGTGAGGCTGGCCAGCATATGCAACTAATTCTCACTGAGGTTTTTTGGAAAACCAATGACAAGATTGGTACTTTGGGCTAGCCCGGGGCAGTCAGCAGTGGTAGACGGCTACACGTGGCCTCACATGTAAAGTTTCTGAACTGACACAAAGCTTAATGGAAGTGAGCCCTGATGATGTGGCCAATCGAGTGTAAGTGACATCCTGCTTGGCATGCCAGGATAATTTTTTTTTTCCCATATCCCTCTCTTGAAGGTTTAATGCCTCCTGTGGGAAACTTTGATGTTAAAATGTCATTGTGTGCTCAGTCAGGTGATTTGCCATCTCTAAATAATTAGATTCTAATCAGGATAGAAACCTAAGAAAATGCAAAGGCAAAAGGCTTTTTTCCCCCCATCGAGTATTTTGTTTTTCTTCTCCAGCAAGCAAAATAAGATGCAAGTAACTTAAAATTCTGGTTCATCCATGTTGGATATGAACTGAATACTCTTCAAAAAAAAAAAAAAACTGTATGTCTTGACAATTCACATATATATTTAACATTCAGTCAATAAATATTTAATGAATGTATGACAGGGCAGAATTTACTAATGTAGTATACAGAAGATCTTTGTGACAAGAGTGGATAGAATTCTAGACTTGGAGTGAAGTTAACCAGAGTTCAAATCTCACCATAGACATTGCCAACTATAACCATAAATGTTACTTAATTTAGCTCAGTTTTATGTTCCTCTTCTTCAAAATGAATATAAAAATTCCTCTAGCAATTGAATCTGGGCGTTATTATCCAAATAAGGACATTACTGTATGCCAGCACTCTACTAAGCAATTAAGACTCAAAGAAAAGCAAAAACAAAGATGCTGCCCTCATGAAGCTTCAAAAGGGAAAGACAACATGAAGATAATATCATCTATAAAAACTTAATTTATAGATCTGTTCTGTCAAATGGCATGACATTTGAAAACCTTAAAGCATTATGCAAATGATTTTTATTATTTATATAATAATATGATATTACAATGATATATTAATTATCAATTAGTATGATAATGATATTATTACTTTTATTATTTGAACAAATAATAATATTAAGGAAATACTGTCTTAGAGCAAATGACTTTTTTAAAATTTCATTTCATTTTTTTTGCTCTCCTAAAGCATTGCAATTCATTTATATATGTTATATATTGTTTCCCCATGAGAATATAAGCTCATTGTGGGTAAATAGTATTTTTTGTATGACCAACACTTAACAGGATATTAGGAATCTAATTAGTGAGTAATAAATATTTGTTTAATTACTTTTCTTAGACAAGTGGAAGTGAAATAGATTTTATTAGATAATTCATTAAAAACATTAAGATGTGTAGGGAGGGGCTTGTGATTTTTTCTGTTTTATTGTAGGGAGTCTGGGCAGCATTTGGAAAATGATTTCATAATTTTGCCATAGTTTATTAATTAATCAACACCAATAAACATTGGTTAAATGTATACTCTGTTCCAGGCACTGTGCTAAGTACTAGAGATACAAAGAAAGGCAAAAACAGCCCTTTCCCTTGTTCACATTTTAATAGGTGAGACAATATGCAAATTCAAAGGTGAATGAAAGTGATGTACAGAGTATATGGAAAGTACCTTGAATAGTAAAAAATCATGCTCTGATTCTTGGAAGCAATTTTCAGGCCTTCAAATTTCAAAGAATCAATGTCCTCTTTTGATGGGTATGTTAGTTTTGTGAAGTTTTTTTCTTTTTGTTTGAAGAAATCCTCAGTTCCAGAGAACCTTAGATAATAAGTTAGAGAGCCTCTAGAAATAAGGGAATCTTACTCTTTCATAACTTTTAGCTTAATATATTTAAGCACTAAGGGTCTTTTCTGCTGAATCATTTATTGGGGATGCTTTCATAGATTTAGAACTGAAAGGAACATTAGAAATCATATAGTTGAATTATTTCATTTTGCAAGTAAAAAAACAGTGATTCAGAGTTGTTAATGGATTATTTTCCAACTGTCACAAAGCTATTACTTTCTAAAGACTTTAATCCAAGTCTTCCTGATTTCATATCTAGTCTTTTATCTACAACATCAAACTGCCTTTTTGTATCCTGAGAGGTGATGATGCTTGAAATGGAACTCATTGTGAAATCACTTTCATAATCTAATTCTGATTTTGTTAGAATTTTTATTCTTTTTCCCCATTTTTTGACTTATTAAAATCACTATAACCCAAACCATGATTAACTTTGAGATGGTCACATCTGGTTCTGGCATCTTTTTAGTCTTTTTGTGCCTTGTTTTTTATTTCCCTTTGGAAGAAAGGTTGAGAGAATAAAACATGTATATAAAAATTACATTATCAAGTTCTTGGATGTTTTCCAATAAATTCATAATTTTGATTGTCATATGGTATTAATGTGCCTAATGGGAATTCTCCAATTTTCTCTGCTGTGGGGGTTTACTTAGATAAATCAATTACTTTTTTGCCATCAGTAGCAATGTTCAAAGGAAGCTCAATAAATATTACTTTTTGAGAAAATGAAACCAAAAAGATGACAATTCTGGAAAGTCTGTAGACTTCCTTCTAAATTGAACTTTCATGTATTTTAAGTGATAATGAATGATATTTGGATCAAAAACAAGAGATATTCTTAGGATAGCCTAAGATCTCTTTTGTCATTCACCATTACCAACACTGTCCTCTATTTCCTCTTCAAATTAGTGAAAAACTGTGTATTTTTCTCCTTTAATGTAAGGTATTATGTCCTTGCTAAAATGGTTACCTTTTTCCTGTGAAACATAAAGATGGCCTTCTCTAAGATTTTATATATATATTTCTGTATATATCTTACATGCATCTATTTCTTCACGTTTTCTCCCCCTCCAGAATGTAAGCTCCTTGAGAGGACATTTTTTAGTTTTCCGTGATTTCCATATTACTTAGCATAATGCCTTGCTCATAATACATTTTAGCAAATGTTTAGTTTAATGATTTATATGTATAGTAATATAGTACTAAATATTTAATAATTGTCATGCTGAGAAAAAATCTGTATCTGACACAATTTTTAGTTTAATATTTATGATTAACATTTTCTCCAATTCTTTTTTATATCTAGAAACAATGAGCAAAATAATAAACCAAGGCCTAATTTGTTTAGTTTATTAATTTCAAGAGGTCACAATAAAAATTAAAAAATAAACTCTTTTGGACTGGCATGATTAAGCTTTCAAATCTTTTGGATATATGCAACATGTACAGTAACATTTTCACAGTAAACTCAGACAACTTAATTACTGAATGGATAATTTTGGGAAAGGCAGCAAGCAAGGGGACATATTTACAATTATTTATTCTTTTAGTGTCAGAGGCACCATTAGAAGGAGAAAAATTGGAATGCATCATAGAAAATCACCTGTCTACTCCCTTCTTTAGGATCTATTTCTGCTCTGAGTTGGGTAAAGAAAGTCCAGCAATATAGACTTCTTTCTTTGCATGGATTTATATTTTATGAATATTATAACCCAACTACTAAAGCCCATTCAATGGCAGAGGTTGATGCCCAATACTAGCATAAGGCAGAGGTGGTAAGAGTGAGAAAAAAGGAAAGCACCAGGCTCTTTAAGATTCTGTTGTTTCTTGGGACTCCATAGAGGCTTCATGTGCTTATGACTTTTCATTAAGAGATGGATGATGCTAACCCCATTTCAGTTCTCTAAAAGAAGAGACTTGGAAGAAACCAATATGAAAGAAGCCTACAGTCTCCTTCATGTCTCTATGCCCAGCTTGAGACACTAAAGACTTCAGATAATTTTCCCTTGGATGAGATATAAAACTCTCTCAGTTTACTTGAGTCAATGGAAGAATTCCTTCTCTTTTTATTATCTGATATATCTTCTATTTATTCTTTATCTAGATTTTGTTTTGCTATTACTTTGGATAACTGGATTTTGCTATTTTTATATGCTTATTATAGAACTGTTCTTTTTTTTTTTTTTTTTTGGTAGCAAGTGAATCAAAGCTTGAATAGCAATCCTGGGAACTCGCCCTCCCCTCCCAATTAAACAACAGTGTTCAGAAGTTTAGTTCCAACCATTAAAACATATTCCCCTTTAAAATATAATAATATTTAAGAAAGCAGACTGATAAAATTCTAGCCCAGTATCATTTCTCTCTGAAGAAAGCAGAGTGATCAAACTTCAGATTCCAGTTTCTTCTTTCTCCACTTACAGGAATTAAAGTCTTCCTTAGAGAATGGTGTGAAAGGAGACAATGCTAGAAATATATATTCTGTTTCCTTTTGAGTCCCAAAGTGATACTTGAATTATACATGTGGGAAGGATGACCTTGCTACAACAAGCTATCAGGGAAATTTCATAGGATTATTCTTCAGAGGCAAAAACAGACAAAAACAGAAGTACATTGAGAACAGCTCTTCTGCTGCATATAAAAGAGAAAAGTGGGGAAAAATAATCTTTATTAAAGATATATGAACTTTTTTAAAATGAAAAAACCAATAGAGATAATAATAACTATTATAATTTTAACTATTGGTTAAAAATAATTATACATCAATGAGTGCCAGATATATAAGAACACAGCTGTAGAGGGTTTTTATTTTTAAGGATTTTTAAAATATATATATTTATAGTCTGTTCTGGGCATACTTTTTAGCTTTTATTGCAACTTTTGCCTCTGTCAATACACACAACTTCCAACAGATAAATCACCTTGCAGTCATGTCTACTGATTATATATATTAATGTTTTTGCATAAATCTACTCCAGGTTTACCACACATTATGCTGGCCTTTTTTGCATTCTCTTGACTTTGTATGAAGACAAGCTGAAGCATAGTTTATTATTTCTCCTTCCACCCTTGCTACATGAATTGTGTTTTTTTTCCTGTTGGCACATTTTTCCCTTTATATTGATGTTCAATCGATCAATAATCAAATTAAATACACACTATTTTCTAGGCAACATGTTAGGCATTTCTGTGTCCTCTCTTTATTACTTATGTCCAAATAATAATTCACAAACCATTCACACATGATAAATATACCAATAGACCAATTTTTACAGGTTTTTTCTAATTGTAGACTATATTCTCATTGATGTTTTCTTTATCCATGATTTTTTTCCTATTTGTATAGTTACAACAAACTTTTTGAGTACACATAAACTTAGTTTAGTAGGATCTGCATCAGTGCCTTGCCATGTAGGAAAAGACGGATCTGCAGGACCTTACAATCTGTAAGTAATTTTTTTTTTGGTATGGACTCTGATGTATTTAGTCCATTAAAGGCAAGTATATTTGATCAGTATGTCTATTCCTGTTTTGTTGCTAAAGTATCTGATCGCTCTCTCTCTCTCTCTCTCTCTCTCTCTCTGAATTTCTTTATTTGTAAAATAATAGAGTTGGATTAGGTAGTTTTTCAAGTGCTTTACAACTCTAAATCATGAACATTGATATTATGTCTCAATAATATTAATAATCATAAGGCTATTGAACAAAGTTATCTGCATGATATTGGCTTATACATGATAAACTTTGCTCTGGGAAAGCCTTTTGCCTTATTAAAGGTGGTATATTACTCTATCAAAATTAATTATTATAATCAATAAACAATAAGCACAAAGGGATTGTGTTTTCTCTATACCAAAAGTGTAAAATTAGCCCACAGTTACAAGTGACTAAAAAACACTGGTGAAAGTTTAAAATGTAATTGGTGAATGCTTAACAAAATAAATAAATAAGCAATACAACATAGATAGTTTTAATCTATAGTTTTTAAAATCCATACTCAACTTTCAGGCATCTATTTCTATTTGAATTTGACACCACTGCTAGGCATTTCACTGTACAATGACCCATATGATCACAAGATTGTGGTCTATTGTAGAATATACTTATAAAAATCTATTTCCACTATGCTTATACCTTTATTGAAGATATCTTTTACATTCTCACAGATTATTCTTCCAAAAATGTATAGATCTGAGAAATTGGTAGTTAATCAAGTTTGCTTGATTATCTTTTTTTGATAATAAAATTATTTTTAAAAGTCTTTGGAATCTTCCCCATTTTAAAATATAGTAAGAGTCAATCCCTCCAGTTACTAGGTCACTCAGTAATTTCTAAGAGATCATGGAGAATGTGAAAGATTACTCAAGAGTAAAGAAAATCAAATGCTATCTTGATGTTAAAAATAAATTAAAAAGGAAGAGAATGGAGTCTGAAATTAAGTTCAGTGAACTTTACTTCAATCCCTGCTTCACTCTAAAGTAGGACATTAAAGATATGGTTAATGAAAAACTAGAAAAAACAATTATTATAACAAGCTAGTATAGCTTCATCTAGAATAATTTTCTGAGGTTTCTTTTTTGACACATTTAACAAACTGGTAGATAAGAGAACTGTTATAACTAATAAAGCATTTGACAAAGTTTTCCATTCTTTTCTTATGGGAAAAAATAAAGAAATGAACAGATGACAATAAAACTAGAAGGATTCTGGGCCAGATAAAAGGTCAAAATCAAAGAGAAGCCATTACTTTGATTAATTTTATGATAATTTCATGGGGCTCCAATAAAGAAACCAAAGAATTTGTGCTTGATCTTCATGCTATTCAGCACTTTGAACAGTGATGGAGATAAAGGTATAAATGATACAATTCTCAAATTTTCAGATCATACAAAAGTGGGAGAGAAAAAATAATTCACATACTGACAGTCAAGACCCAAAAAATCCTTTGTCAATCTGGAATGTAGAATTAAGGAAAGCTAAAATTGAACAGAGATACATGTAAAGTTCAATTCTTATATTTAAACATTTAGTTTTAAAGCATAAGATAGTGAACACATAGCTGGACAGAAGATTGACAAAAGATCTGAGGGATTAGAATGGATTAAAAGCTCCACATTGGTCAATAGTATAATTTAGACCCAAAAACAAACAAACAAACAAACAAACAAACAAACAAAAACAATCTTGGGTTTTATTAAGAGATATAAAACTTCCAGGAATAATTAAGTAATAGTCCCATGCAAGTTTGCCTTAGGCAGATCCCAGCTTTAAATTTATTATATTATTCTACATTCCCATTTTGCAAAGGAGGAAACTAAGATTCAGAGTGAACATTAAATTCCTATAATCACATAAATTAGTGTAAAAAGAAAGGATTTGAATCCTGATGCTCCTGATTTTGTTCATTGAATGGTAAAGGCTAGAGACAACTGGATAAAGTTCTGGGTAAAGTGCTCAGGAAGACCTGAGTTCAAAATAGCTTTAGAGACTTACTAGCTGTTTGACTTTGGAGAAGTCACTTTTAACCTTTGTTTCTTTTCCTCAAATGTAAAATGGGATAATTATGGCAGAGTTGTTAGGAGGAACAAATGAGATAATATTTGTTATCACAATACCTGATACTTAGAAGGCACTTAATAAGTGTTTTTTTTTTTTGTTGTTGTTGTTGTTGTTTGTTTTTTTTTTTTTTTTGTTTGTTTTGTTTTGCTTTTTGTTTTTTTCTGCTTCTTTCAATCTTGGGCAAATCCATAGGCCTGTCTAGGATACAAAGGAAAAAAAAAAGTTCATTCCCATATATATTTTGGGCACCTACTATGTAAATGACATGGTCTAGACACTAAAGATATAAAATAAAATAAGCCTTGTATATTTTACCAGAGAAGGTTGGTATCATTTATATTGATGAGTAGGTATAGATAATAAACTAGGTGGTGACTAGAACTCAGCTTCTTTTAATTCCTTATTCAGTGTTCTTTCCATTATAACATATATTTGTTGAGTGACTAGAATGATACAGAGGAAGATCAAAAAAAATTTTCTAAGCATAATTATTAGAAAGAACATCTCCCAAACACCATTAGTTAAGTACCACTCCCAAGATTGAGGATTTGAATCCAGATCCTCTAACTTCACATCCAATATTTTTTACAAAATGATCTTGTCTTTTTATTTTAATTAATTTTTGGTAGGTCTTGTGAAGAGTCTGAATGTGAGATTTCATCAGAATAGGGAACCCCTCTTGTCAATCAATCAGTAACTGTAATTTACCAATAATTGTATACACATGTATACATATCCATACACACACATGTAAGTGTGTATGTATGAATTCTGAGAGATTAAATAGACTATTTATGATCACAAAATCAGTATGTATCAGAAAAAGAATTTGAATTTAGTTCTTGTGCCATGCTATATTTTTCCCCTGAATGCAGAAAATTCACTGTATAGTCCTTTATTGAAAACATGCACGATATTAAATTGATTATCTATTACCTATTTATACAGATATATTTTCCCAATTTCTCATTAGCCTCCTTCTTTCCTTGCTTCCTTGCTTCCTTCCTTTCTTCCATTCATCTTTCTTTTCTTCCTTTCCTCCCTCCTCACCCTTTGTCTATGTAAGAAATCATACATGATAAATGAATTGTCCAATCAATAAAAATTTTGATGACTGAAACCTTGCAACATATTAGGATTCATAGGCTAAATATTTTTTCTCTTCCTTATTTATATGAGAAGTATAAATCTATAAGTATGTATATATACATAGATTTATATACACACATATATATTCTTTACCATTAACTTCCATTTTCTCAATTTTTCTCTGATGCACATTTGGGTCATTATAATTATATATTGTTTTATTTTATTATTCTTTTCATTTATATTATGATAATTTTTTCTGATCTCTTGCTTACTTCAGTCTGAATTGGTTCAGAGAAATTTTCCCATGGTTCTTTCAGCTTTTTATATTTATGATTTCTTAAGTTTCACTAATATTTCATTATATTCCTATATTACAATTTGTTTAGCTATGACCTAGTCAATGGATGCCTATTTTGTTTGTAGTTCTATGAAAAATAGTTATTATAACAATTTTGGTTTATATTAGATATATAATCTTTGACATCACATATAGTATATGCTAGGCAATTAAAGGGTATGAACATTTTAATTACTTTAAAATTTTTAAATTTGTATTTATTTTATGGAATAAAGCATTTTCAAAACAAAATATAATAATATTTTAACATGTTTGTACATGAAACTGCAAATCTATTATTTACAATTTATCATTACATTTTAATATTTAATAAAGCTATTTTGTATTTTTTCTTTTTTATTACCTTGCATTCCCCCACCCTAGAGATGGCTACCATTAAACTGCAAAGATGTATGTATATGTAAAATCATTTTTATACATATTTCTTTTTATCACTTCTTTCTCTGGAAGACAATAGCAGTTTCATTCTTATGTCCTTTTTTAATGCCAGAGAAACTGAGGCAAGATAGAGATTAGAGAATTTTTAATATTGTATTTGGATTTCTGAAAGGGAGAGATTGTGCTGGGGGCATGATGCCCCCAGGGCTTATATCCAAAGCATCCAGCAGTGAATTTGAGTTCTCAATGACACATCTATATGTCTTAGCTCAGATAGCTAAGCAAAGTCAGGGAGTGCAGTCCAAACTACGGTGAGTGGGAATCTCCAAGCACATACCATCAATTCGTTTCTGACAGGGTGGGGGGGTAGGACTATAAATTCTTACAAAGAAGTTAAGGAGGTGTCCAGTTTAGAGCCAGGAAGTCTGAAACTTAGAGTTATAAACAATGCCAATTAGGTATCTAAAATAGGACATCTGGAGTATTAGCTTCTGGAATGTCAGATCTAATTATCTCAATTCAGATGGGCAGAAAAGGGAGGTTGCAAGCAGAGAAACTGAGGAAGAACAATTCAGGGATACTGAGACAGACCCATTTAGGGAAATTGAGGAAGGACAATTAGGGAAGCTGTGTCAGGACAATAAAAGGGAACTGTGGTACAACGCTTTGTAGTTAATTTGCATGTTTGTAATAGTCAAAATAAGTTATTCACTCAGTTTTTCTCAAAACAATATTGCTATTACTATTTACAATATTTTTCTTGCTTTGCTCATTTTTCTCTTCATTATTTTTTGCAACTCTATTCATGTTTTTTTCCAAGATTATTGAGCTAATCATTTCTTAGAGTACAATATTTGATCATAATCACATACCATACCTTGTGTGCCCATTTCCCAACTAACAATCACCAGAATTTCTAGTACTCCATCACCACAAATAGAACTGCCATAAATATTTTTGAACAAGTAAGTTATTTTCCTTTTCCCCAATCATCGCAGGAAATAGACATAGTAGTAGTATTGCTAAATTAAAGGATATAGGTAGTGTAATGATTCTTTGGCCATAATTCCAGTTTATTTTCTAAAATATTTGTATAAGTTCACAATTTCAACAACAATTAATTTTTGTCCCAAAATTTCTGTATCTCTTCTACATTTGTCACTTTCATTTTCCATCTTTTAAGAAATATGATACATATAAAATGATGTCTCAAGATTGTTTTAATTTTCATTTATCAAATCAACTACAATTTAGAGCATGTTTTCATGTGACTATAAATTGTTTTGACTCCTCCACTGGAGAAGTAACTGTTCATACATTTTGACCATTCATAAATTTAAGAATGACATGTATTATTATAGATTTAACAAAATTCTTTATATAATTGAGATATAAGATTTTTATCTGAGAAATTGTCTATAAAGAACATTTTTCCAATGTCCTACTTCGCTTCTAATCTTGCCTGTTTGTTTTATTTCTATAAAGCCGTTTTAATTTAATGTAATTGAAATTATCAATGTTACACCTAATTTGCACTCTATCTCTTGCTCATTCATAAATTGTTTTCCTATCCATAAGTCTGATAAATTATATGTTTCATGTTCTTCAGATTTTCTTGTAATCTCTTTTTTATACCATGTATCCACTTTTTACCTTATCTTGGTAAATGATGTAAGATACTGTTTTGTAACAGTTTTCCCAACAATTTTTAGCAAATAATGAATTTTTATCCCAAAATGTTGTCTTTACACTGGTCAAATACAAAGTTACTATATTTATTTGTTGCTGTAAATTGTATATCTATTCTGTTCTACTGATCTACCTTTTGTCTATTTCTTAGTCAGTACCAGATAGTTTTACTTATTACTATCTAGCTAGATTGAAACATCTTGGAGATCAGGACTAAATATTCTTTGTTTCTGGCTCAATAGTAGAAAAGTGTGTTGTACTTAATTGGTATTCTACAAATATCTGATAGACTAAAGAGATTGAATCTAGAAAGTAATGGTATAATTCACTTTTTAAATGCTTTAATTGGTACTCAAACAATTCTCTTTTCATGCTTTAATTGTTTTCCATTTCTTTTTCATATTTACATTTCTCACCTTTAGAAAATCTTTAACAAAATGCTAGAGTAGAGGAAATTCTGGCAGATTGATTATGTAAACAATCATTACCTTAAGCCTATGGATTTCTATTGTCCTCTTTTTTTCTGGTTTCTTGAATATAGGAAGGAAGTTATGGTTTGGGGCAGTTGACGTATTTGAGTTGTATTTAATATGTTTTTCCATATATCTTTTTCTTCCTAAGATATATAACAATTACCTGTTATAATGGAAAGAAAACTGGTCTGGAAATCTAGAAACCTGAATTCTAGTCCAGCTTGGTGTTAATTAGACATGTGAAATTGGAAGAATAATTTTACTCCTTTTGACTCCTTTTCCTCATCTGTAAAATGAAGGGGTTAAATGAAATCACCTCTAATTCTCTTTGCAGGTCTAATTATAAGTAATTAGCTTCTTTCCACCATGTTAAATACAATTTTCCCCACTATACAGTATACCTTAGAAATTTAGGATTAGTCACTAGATATTTTAATAATTATTTTTTTTAAATGGACAATGTTTCTTAAATTATACTTAATTTAATTTAATTGCCTGCTAAGCACCAACAATATTTTGAGCTGGCAAGAGGGATTTCATTGTTTTGAAATGTCACGCACTAACCCCAGGAAACCAGATTTGTTCAGTTTTTTCATAATTACTTTAAAAATTTTTGGTGTTAAATGACTCCATTAAATGAAGTGCCACAAATTAAGCACTGAAATGAACTGACCTGAACAACAAATTGAAACATGCCTCAGGCATCAAACAGGTTTTTATTTTATTTTTATTCTCTTTTATTTGGGATGGATGGTGTGACAAAGGGTTCTTCACTAAATTTTGAATACTAAATGAATTAGTCATAGCTAAAATGCCACTTCAATCACCTTCCAGAGAGCAAACAGCCCTTCAGTTCCACTCTGGCATTGCCCTTTCAGTTCACTCTGTCTATGGGATTATTCAGAATTGAGGAGAGTAGAACTAGGTTAGATGTGATTCATCCTCTGAAGAATTCAGTAATAGCTGCTGAGGGAAAGGGATTCCAGAAATACTATGTGAGAAATCAAGAACACCAGAGCCATTTCTGCTTCAGTGCTCAAGAATACCCAGAGTTACAGTACTTCCATGACAAAGGCTTGCCTGTGGTAGCAATAAAGACAATAACAATTGTTAATACATGTAATTCCTCACCTTTCTTGATATAATTCAGATTGAAATAGTCTATCAAGTTGCTATCCTGCTATTTTTAATAGCACAGTTCCTGCGGATGTTTGTACAAATTATAAAATGATCACTTTTTTGCACTGCTATAGGAGTACTGGAATGAGAGCTTATCTTCTGTGGATTTATTTAAAACAACTTTGTTGTTTTAAAAGTAGTAGAAAGCAATGGAAATGTTATGTAGCTGATCCTATTCCTTCTTGGCTTTCTTTTTTTTTTTTTTTTCTAATGTAAAAAATTCTTCAATCCATGTAGCGGGATGAATCTGAATATTTGGTAGATTAGCATTTGAAAAATGTTTTTAAATTGTTTATGACTAATAATATTTATAAGTAGTTGTGGGAAGTAGTTGTGTTTGGCAAAAGGTTTTTTCAGAACAATTTTATTATTATTACAATCTAGGATCTTTGGAGATTTTTATTAATGATATGGAGGGGGCTGCCATCTATTGTAGTGTATAAAGACAGTATGCTTGTTTTGTCAATCTAGTTATCTAATCATGTCTTTTAAATTATATAATACATATTAAATTCTTACAACCTGTTGTGATAAGTTATATAATGTTTACTATTGCATTGTTTAACTAGCTTCCAGCAATGTCTGGTTTCCTTAAAAAATAATCTTTTTTTTTTCTAGTTTCTGATGTTGAATGATCTTATCTAGATTCACTTTCATAAACTTTTCAATTTCAATTCATAAATTCACAAGACAGTCATTTAATTGAAATTTCTTTGTCAATAAATTGTAGCTGAGTGTATATAAAGTTCTCTCAAAATACTCCTTTCGATTCTACTGTTGGACGTTAACTTTATTATCTCTGTTCAGGCGTAAAACACTTTGAGATAAATTAAAGAATTCTAATTTTTAACTTTCTAAAATTCTGATAATTTTGATATTCTGAGAATATCTTTTGCATTTGCTTTTATGTGGACAACTTCTAGATGAGGTAATTCTTGACCATTTTTTCTGTGTCAAAAATACACATTTGGCTGATCTATTAGTTAGGAGCGTAAGAAGTGTTCAGGGAAGACTAGCCTCTGGTGGTAGGGTTTAAAGACCTCTTTTCTTTCTTTCTTTCTTTCTTTCTTTCTTTCTTTCTTTCTTTCTTTTTTTTTTTTTTTTTTTAGTAATAGCTTTTTATTTACAAGTTATATATATGGGTACATACATTTTTGTATGTACAACATTTACAACTGCCAAACCTTTTGTTCCAATTTTTCCCCTCCTTCCCACCACCCTCTCCCCTAGATGGCAGGTTGACCAATACATGTTAAATATATTAAAGTATAAATTAGATACACAATAAATATACATGACCAAACTGTTATTTTGCTGTACAAAAAGAATAGGACTCTGAAATATTGTACAGTTAGCCTGTGAAGGAAATCCACAATGCAGGCAGTCAAAAATATAGGGATTGGGAATTCAATGTAATGGTTCTTAGTCATCTCCCAGAGTTCTTTTGCTGGGTGTAGCTGGTTCAGTTCATTACTGCTCCATTGGAACTGATTTGGTTCATCTCATTACTGAGGATGGCCACATCCATCAGAATTGATTATTGTATATTATTGTTGCTGAAGTATATAATGATCTCCTGGCCCTGCTCGTTTCACTCAGCATCACTTCATGTAAATCTCTCCAGGCCTTTCTGAAATCATCCTGTTGGTCATTTCTTACCGAACAATAATATTCCATATTATTCACATACCACAATTTATTCAGCCATTCTCCAGTTGATGGGCATCTACTCACTATCAAGTTTCTGGCCACTACAAAGAGGGCTGCCACAAACATTCATGAACAAACAGATCCCTTTCCCTTCTTTATGATCTCTTTGGGATATAAGCCCATTAGTAACATTGCTGAATCAAAGGTATGCAGAGTTTGATAACTTTTTGAGCATAGTTCCATATTGCTCTCCAGAATGGTTAGATGTATCCACAATTCCACCAACAATGTATTAGTGTCCCTGTTTTCCCACATCCCCTCCAACATTCCGCATTATCTTTCCCTGTCATTCTAGGCAGTCTGACAGGTGTGTAGTGGTATCTCAGAGTTGTGAAGACCTCTTTTCAGGATTATTCATACTATCTCCTTTTCAAAATCACTTGAGACATTAACATTTTTGCCATTTATTTCGTTATTAGGAAATATTTCTTGAGTTGATTTTAAGTGCAGATTTTCAATGTCTATATAGTTGTTGTATATTTTGCTATTTAAAAATTACTTATTTTTGCTATTGTTTCATTCATTTTAGCCTTATGAATAAAGTTAATGTATTGATTAGCAATACATTGTTGTATAACTTGAAGTTGAAAAAATGGTTGACAATAAGCAATATGAAGCACTTGCCTGATAGTAGTTTTATTAGGATGTTGTACGATCACATAATTAAATGTTCATCTCTTAGATCCAATTTAAGCTGATACATATTATGCTTTTGCTTATTTGTTAGTCTACCCTACACCAAACTATCAACAAGTAGGATTTTTAGACATTCTATATATCATATCAATCTTAAGGAACATTTAATGTATGCTAATGAAATGGTTAGAAATAGATACTTAGGAAGTATCCAAATAAACCCTCACAGACACACTAATGTCCCTGAAATATAAGCCCAAAGCAATTCTAGAAATATTTTTCCTCAAAAATGAAAATAGGAAATTGACAGTTTCTTAAAGAACATAATAAACAAATGAAAATGTATAGAGATATGCCCAAAACAAATGGATAGAGTGTTGCATCATAATATATATATATATATATATATATTTTTTCATATATATATATGTAAATAGATAGATAGATAGATAGATAGATAGATAGATATACTGTGCTAAGTAAAATTATATTCCTGTTGCTGCTATTAAGTATGTACGTACTCTTAAAAATATCAGATGTGAGTCGTTATATCATACAGTAAGAAATCTAGAGCTAGACAACACCTCAGGTAACACCTAATTAAACAAATTATTTTGATGATTGAAGAAACTAACACTCAGGAAGCTTAAAGTATTTACCAAGAGAAAAACTGAATCAACATTTATTGACCCCCAATCCAATGTTCTTTCCAAAATGTCATGAATGAGTCAGCTGCCAATCTGCCACTTTTTTATTTATTTGAAAAGCCAGTAAATGTAGTAAAACCAAGTGGCCATAATGCTTTTTGCTCTTTGCCTTTGTCCCTGTGTACTGTCCATTTCCCTTTTTTATGCTGATGTAATTTCTACCGATGAAGCTGCAGAAGGGCAAGTGGTATAGAATTTGGATAGTTTCTTTCTTCCTCAGCATAGTTTGGAATTGGTAAATATTGGACCAGATGTTATCTGTGGTTCTACACAGCTTTACAGGCTCAAAAGGCTATTATTCCATGTATATTCTTTGATCCCATAATACTACTACTAGATTTGTATCCCAAAGAAATCATAAAACAATAAAAAGGATCCACATATATAAAATGTTTATAGAGCTTTTTGTTGTGGCAAGATGCTAGAGATTAAGGGAACCCATTAATTTGGGAATGACTGAACAAATTATGGTATATGCATATAATGGAACATTATTTTTTCATATAAGAAATGATGATCAAGTGGATTTCAGAAAAAAAAAAAAACCTGGAAAGACTTCCATGAATTGATGCTGAGTGAAATGAGCACAACCAGGAGAACATTGTCCTCAGGAATAGCAATATTGTGCAACTACCCAGAAATACAATGACTTAAAACAATCCCCAAAGACTCATCATAGAAGATGCTATCCACATACTGGGAACGATGCATGAAGTCTGAATGACAATAAAAGTATAATATTTTCATTTCTTTTCTTTTTCATGTTTTTCCCATTTGTTCTTATTCTTCTTTACAATATTACTAATGTGGAAATACGTTTAATATGATTATACATGTATAACCTATACAATGGTTGCTTCTTTATCTTATTCTTTAGGACAACTCCTGTGAGGTAGGTAATAAAATTATATTTATATCTCTAATATACATATATGTAGAAATTACATATTATGTATATTATGTGTACATATTATGTATAGATATAGTTATATACAATCATCTAAATATAATTCACCCACTAAATCCATTTTCCCTTCTTTCCTCAGACTTATTAGGTTGGAGGGCAAAGAGTAAAAAATCTTCAGGCTATGCTATAAATACCTGAAGGGGAATCAGTAATTGCTGTGTATGTTGTCTTGGATTTTCAGCCTCCAAAATGCCAATAGTGATTCTGAAAGGATTTTAACTTGTGGTAAGCAAGTAGTAATTTTTGCACATTTCTATTTATTTATAATAACTGACATTTAGATACCATAGCATTTTAAAGTTTACAAAATACTTTACATATAAGAGTTCCTTTGAACTCAAATGACTGATTTGTCAAATCACACTTCTAGAAATGTAAATTCATTTTTCATGTTCTAAATAAAACAGTTGCTGCTAATGGAATGGAGACTACCTTGATTTTAGTATGGCTTTTTTGAGTTGATTACATTTTATGAACAGAAGGCTTTGGACTCACAGAATGTTTCATTTTGTCAAGTGCATAATGAAATATATGCTCTTTTGTCCCTATAAATAATACAGAGATACTTCAAAGAACTCTTAAAAACATGAAACATTTTGGGAGACAGTAGGAAAAATTCATTGGATTAGAAACTTATGTTCTTCTTTCCAGGTGAAAACTTGGAATAAGAATTATATAAAGTAGGTGTTAGGTTGAATTTGGATATGTATAGATTACTGGAGTTTCAGGGATCCTATTCTCATTTTTCTCTTTTTTATATTTAGTTGATTAGTCAGTGCATCCAGTGAATCATTTGTAGATATATTTAACCATATGATCCAAGATTAGCAAAATATCTACAGAATGCTCAGCCACTAGTAGGGGTACAAGGAGAGGAAAGAACATTTGAGAATCCATGAAACTAATCACATAAAGACAAAATGTGAACATAGCATCATGATACAATGGAAAGAGAGGACCTGTACTCAAAACCTTTTCAAGAACTAATTCTAGTTCTTCCCCTTGAGTAAATCATTTAACCTTTTGTTTATTTTCCCTGGAAAATAAGGGTGCTTCAGAAAACCTCTAAAATACTTTTTCCAAATTCAAATATATGATTTTATGATCTTATACATTTAAAATTGAAACAGAATATTGGCTTGTAATTATTTGAGATGTCACAAGAGCAAGACAGCAAGTTCGTTAAGAATTCAAAAAAAAAGGAAATTTGATTGCAATTATAATATTATACAAAGGCACCTGAAAATGATGTATTGAATATAGATAACATATATTTGATTTGATGTGAACACTCTTTATCAAATCATTTAACTATACTGCTTCTAAATGTTCTCATCTTTAAAATGAGAAAATTTGACTAGAGAATCCTTGAAGTTCTTTCCAGTTCTGGATTTATAATTGAATGATCAATTAGCGAGAAAAAGAGAGAAAGACAGACAGAGAGAAAATGAGAGACAGACAGACAGATAGACAGAGACAGAGGAAAGAAAGAAAGAAGGAAGGAAGGAAGGAGAGAAGGAAAGAAGGAGGGAAGGAGGGAGAGAAGGAGAGAGGGAAGATAAGAAGAAAGGAAGGAAAGAAGGAAGGAAGGAAGGAAGGAAGGAAGGAAGGAAGGAAGGAAGGAAGGAAGGAAGGAAGGAAGAAAAGAAGGAAGCAAGGAAAGATGGAAGGAAGGAAGGAGAGGGGGAGGGAGGGAACATAACAAGAAAGGAAGGAAAGAAAGAAGGAAGGAAGGAAGGAAGGAAGGAGGAAAATATTAATCATCTGCATGTCTTATTTGTACCACATCAAACAATAGAATACATCAATTATAAATGTTCTAAAATTGTGGAATAGAATTCTATAGATACAGTTTTAGATTGTCATTGTGTAGTTGTAATCTCATTGTGCAAATATACAAGGCCAAACAGCTTGATATTTGGAAATATTTTTTAAAAAATTGCCTGAGTGTTTTGTTTTTTCACCTGAATACTTGATACCTGAATTTGATATAGACATAGCTGAAATCTCTCCCAGCCAGAAACAATCTTTCTTGGATCTGCTAGATTATTAAAAAAAAAAAAAAAAAACGAATCTGTTGGAACCTATAAAAGAAAGAAAAACAAATGTCCCTACCTCACTACTTGTACTTTGCTCCATTTCCATACTCACTATGAGACTTATGAGACTACATTTTTTTCTATCATTTGCCAAATCAAAATACAGCCATGGGGATAGTATGGTGACAGCTGCCCTTCTACCCAGGGGAGAAAATGTCCTAATCCCCAATCCCCACAAAGAGAATGCAGAATGTAGATTATATTTCCCTCAATCCCCTGTCAAGGAAATAGGGCACTCCAAGTCCCCACCCTCCCAACTCTATGTCTCCCTTGACGGCTCCATCTCCCACAAAGATGCATGATTCTCTTAATAGAGCAATTGGAAAACCTGACAGTCTTTGGGGGATGGAGGCCTCTTGGAACATCAAACTGCCCTTGGGCAAATCTACTTTACATAGTCATTGTAGAAATTTTATGATTATTTCTCTTTAATCATCAGTATTATTAACACACATTATTAAAAAGAAAGCATTATATTTTCAATCATAATGTGCAGAGCTGTTTTAATAACCATTTAAATATAACAGTAAACACACTATTTATAAGAGTCCCTAGGTGATCTTTTTTTGTTTGTCCTATTTTTTGATTGCTTAAAACATTGTTGGTGGTAATAATTCCTTTTTATACTGCTCAAGTCTTTCTGAGAAGGCAGATCCAGCTGAGGGATATGAATTGTAGGGATCTACCAATGCATATCATAAATAATAAAATTACATCAGAATTTTCTATAAGTTAGATCTCATAGAATACACTTAGAAAAAAAAATGTCATTATTCTACCAAAGTAGGCAACTTCTTCCTGAAAAAAAAATATGATTTAGTTTGGGATCCTACAGTTTCAAGATTTATCTGCCTCCTGATATAGAAAAAGTAATAAAGGACAATTTTCCATAGACCCTACTGTTCACAGGATGCACTATTTGTGGATAGTGAGCAGTTGTGTGACTCAATGAAAAGCTCCCTGAATTTTATGTAAATTTTATGCTTGAATTCTTTATTACCTGGGTCACCTTTGGCAAGTCACTTACATTTTTAGAACCTCAACTAAAGCAACATATGTAATGCATAGGATATTGGACTTTAAATCATTATGATCTAAGTCCAAATTTCATCTTTCAGATTTATATGTTGTGGATTGCTATACTAATCACTTAAACTCTCCAAGCTTCAGTTTCCTCAACTGTAAAATGAGAATAATTTAAGCACAATTTGCCTTAATATAAATGTGTTTTTCCCAAAACTTGAAAGTACTACATAGAGTAAATTTGATTTATTATTATTATCTGCAAAATGAAGGGATTGGATTACTCAGTTTCTATGGTTCCTTTAAGCATTATATCTTTTGAAGCTAGGAATCACATTGGATTGAGATGAGGATCCTGTAATTCAAAGTTGACAATTAACTTCTCATTTAATATTGGACATTTCTCCATTTTATTAAGTTTCAATTTTTTATTTCTAAAATAATAGCTTGAACTATGCAATTTCTAACATTCTTTGATAGTTGAGTTATTTGTGCCTTGTGAAGTAGACACTTCTAGTTTATTCTGAATTTGATCTCTAACAGTTAGGATTTATTTAGCCTTTCGTTCATACCTATCATAGTCATAAATAAAATGAAATGCAAGATACAGTACCAGCTCTTAATGAGCTTACATTTGTGAAATCTATATCCATCACAGTGTGAGAGGAAAACAAAACAGATCTATATTTGAGGTCTGGTTTCTCTCTCTTCCTCCAGACAACCAGGCCTATCACAAATTTCAGATATGTGGTTATGAAGGCTGGCTTTAAGCAAGGATGATGTGGGTGAGGAAGCAGAGAAAGATAAGCTAATTATACTTGAATTCCTGTCATGGGAACAGGTAGATGGTGTTGTTAAGAGAACACAGACCTTAAATTCAGAAAAACCTGAGTTCAAATATGACTTCAGACACTTAATACTTACTAGCTATGTGATATGGGGCAAGTCACTTAACTCCAATTGGCTTTCAAAAATAAAGAATTTTTTTTTAAATTGAGCTCAGAAATTAAAAAAAAAGAAATTTGTCATTTTATCTGACAATTATATGATCATAGAAAATGTTTCCATTTGGGTTAAGAAGGATAATTTTTAGTTCATGCTGATTAATCTTGATAACTTCCTACTTTGGCTTGCAATTTGATTTGATTCAATTCAAAAAGTGTTCAATTAAGCTCCTTCCATGTGTAATATGTTCCATAATTGAACACAGTAATTCAAAGGCAATTAAAAAGGAATATCACACACAGGACAATGACAAGTCATATGGTACACATAAACGACTGAAAAATATAATCAATGAGGCACTCCAAAGAAGGCTAGGAGTAAATGGTATTATTAAGAAATTGATCACATGGTATAAGTGGAAGATACTGGCGGAAAGTCAAAGGACTCTAATGATATCCTGATGATGTTAGGAGAAATAATGGAAGGTGTTTGGAGTGCTGAGGCATATACAAGCCCCACTTCAATTCCAACATCCTACATGGCAAATGTATAGAAAGACATGGACAAGAGTTGCATATAAAGGGTGACTAGCTACACTATACAAGGAAATTCCTTAATAGATGAGAACAAAGATCCATTTTAGTAGTTGAAAATGTTCACTATATTAAGTACCAAGCAAAACAATGAGATATAACTGGAAGGGGGCATTTTTTCTTTTCTTTTTTTTTTTTAAAGCTATATTGTTTCCACCCTCAGAAAGTTCACATTTTGTCTCTGAGAATAATTTGTGGGAGGGAGTGTTACTATAACATGATACAAATAAATATAATACAAATAGAGTGTGATGGGTCAAAGGAAAATACATGAGGAAAATTAGAGGGTGAGATGACCTTCAGGTGAGGAAATTATGGAAAGTGGTCAAACAATTTTTGATTGATAGTCATGTGGATTTAACCTCTACCATGCTGAGTAATAAAGGTTTTTTTAGTGGCATTTGTGGAAATTGGAACTCTTTCTCCCAAGAGAGGCAGGAGGTGACTCTGACTAGAAACTCTTGGAAACTCTGCCCATTTACTTGAATTTATGGAAAATTTCTGACTTACTCTTACCTATGTGACTGGGCCTTGACCTACTACTCACATTATACTTTTTTCATGTATGATCCAGAATTAACATTGGAACCTCACCTATTTGCCACCTTCAACACATTTACTTCTTAATAACTAGGGAACAAATGCAATTAGTTAAAAATAGCCTATGAAATTTGAACTTCCCACTTGCTGCTACTCTTACTTTCTTTGCCCTTGTATTAGGCTCTCCAGGTAAATGGAAGCACAAATATAAATGACATAGTATTAAACCAGGTCATGAGATTGAGCACAAAACCAATCATAATATAAAGCGCTTTAATTTTCTTAATGCTAAAAATAACAGTTTTATTTCTTAGACATTCAGGAGGAAGAAATTAGCTTTATTTTGCTTTCTTAGAGATGTTCTGACCTTCAGAGGGTTATTAAGAAGAATATCTCATAAAAATTATTGTAAAGTACTTTGTAAATATAAAGTAGTATATAATTGTGTAACAATAATAATTAGTTTAGAGTCTATTATTGCAAGTAGCAATTGCCCCCAACAAGGCAGCAAATAACTTGATGGTGCTGCACTTCTTTCATAAGAAGGGTTCATATTATGGCTTTGAGCATTTACTTATCCTATTTCTATATAGTTTATTCTAACTACATCCTTATCAGAAAATGCTCTAGAGGTTTAATTGCAAAACTTTTCATCCTGCTAGAATTTACCT
This sequence comes from Antechinus flavipes, assembly GCF_016432865.1. Classification (NCBI taxonomy): domain Eukaryota; kingdom Metazoa; phylum Chordata; class Mammalia; order Dasyuromorphia; family Dasyuridae; genus Antechinus; species Antechinus flavipes. The sequence goes on along the minus strand of NC_067401.1, from coordinate 215,242,409 downwards.
CTGCAACATAAAGAGGGGGGAAAGCCATCAAATGAAGAACAATTCAGGCATTTAGCTATCCATCTCTCTGGACTGCATTCTTATGAAACAGAATCTTCTGTTACAGTGCTATGTGGGCATGAGTTATCCAGGAGTTCACAGTTGGCCACTTTTTCTTATATAAAAATCCAGGATAATATGGGTTAACATGCTCATTTTCTGTAATTGCTGTCCCTGGTGAAAAATATATATGGCAGTCAACCTCAAGAGAATCAGCAGTCAACAAAGATCCTTTATCTTAAGTACTCTTCTTTTCTAGAAAATAAACTATGATTGGTATATTAACACTGAACGATGCACTTTTACTGTATAAGGATGAAAAGCTTCAAGTTGAAGCTTATAAAAATGAATTAAAAATTAAATGAAAATTATCAGTCTAAATTTCTGTCTGTATATGTATGTATGTATCATCATTTCACCTTAAGTTTTAAACTGATCTTTTTACTCAAGTTGAGAGAAGATATCTGTTAGTCCTAGGTTGTGTCTGAAAATTATGAATGAAAGAATGAATAAATGAAAAAAACATTTATTAAGCACTTACTTAGATTAGTATTAAGTGCTAAGGTAAAAATTGAAAAAAGTGAGACAGTTACTGTTTTCAAAGTGTTCGTTTTCTAAATGGGAGAGGCATGGAAAAGAAAATTCAGGTACAGTGCAGATAGAAAAGCCTGGAAAACCCAGGATACAAGGAAGACAGATTGGTAAGTTTCAAAAATTCTTTGTTTATAATAATAAGTCAAATGACATTGACTAGAGCCTGGAGATGATAAAGATAGTGCAGGTATGTACCTGGAGAAATAGAGAATACAATGAAACCATATGGCAAGACCTGGTAATTCTTTATCTCTTCTGAAGAAATAGAATTACTACCTCCTATCTCATGTCTGTGATATGAGTGTTCAAATCACCCAGAGACATTCTAGGAGATTTTGGGTAAGGACTTTATAAAAAGGCATTTTCTATCCTGCTTATTACTTTTTACCAGGGCTTTGACAATTAAAGTTGGTTAATTTTTTTTCACTTTTCATCCAGATTGTCTTGGCAGCATACAAGTGGATAATTGAAATTCATAAGAACTAGATTAGCTTATTAAAATAAGATTGAATACCAAACACTGGAAGTTCTTAATTATCCAAAGAAATTTCCCCAAATATGGAGCAATTTCTCCATCAAATTCCTATTCTACCTCTCCATCCTGATTAAGTTCTATGGAGCTAGAAATACTTCAGGTGTAGGATCAATAATGAGATGGGAAGGAGAGATTGTTCAATGATTCAGAGGACATTCTGGTTGTAAGTTTACTCAGACCAAGAGAGGAGATATATCATCACCAGACTGTCCATTGTGGAGGGTGAATGACCATCAAGAAAAGTATGACATCTTCCCTGGAAGGAAATATCTTTCTCTCTCTATCCATGGTTAATATTGACCATCCCTTACCATTTCCCCCACCTTCTTTAACATTCAAATGTAAAGTCCTATTCACTTGATAAACTAGAATTCTACATCATAGTAACAATCTATCTAGTTTGGAAAAGGCATACTGCCTGCTGATACAATTTTTTTGACAAATACACTCATAATAATTGCTCAAGATGTACATTCAAAGAAGGAGTACCAATGTGGAGGAAATCATGGGTCCTTGAAGTAATAAAGGGGAAAACATCTTTAATGAAAGAAAATAATCAATACTTTATTCAACATATCTTTGAAATTTACAAATATATTAGCATGTGGAGATGGCTTGTTTTGTAAACCTAGAATATAAGTTGAGTTTTTTTGTTTTTATTTGTGGTCTTTTGTAGTCAGATGTAATTCAAATTTATCTCCATGTACCTGGAAGTGCTAAACCCTTGTTATTGCCAGATTAGTAGACAAAAATCTTTCTTAGGTGCTGAAAATAACCAGATTGCATCACATTCTTGAAAGAAAACTAAGATGTATGGCTGTTTATAGATTTACTTCCAGGTGGAATGGTACTATAAATGTGTCAAGAATGCATTAATTGTAATACAGAAGTTAGACATGGTCCTTGTGTCCTTAGGTTAAAATATCTCACCCTTAGTCTTGTAGAAATTTGCCTGTAGAGGGATGATTTATAAATCATTCAGTAACAGATGATGTTATAACTAAAGCAGTGGGAGTTTTGAAATACCTACATCAGATTAAGCTTGTGTTTATTTCAAAAAAAGCTCTGATCTAGCTTGGATTTTTGGCAGGCTCAACATGAGCCCAACATGAACTACTGTAAATCAAAGCTTTTTTGAAAGTCAAACTTGGAATATTTCCAATCCCAATTAAAGAGTATTTGATGTCTTTTGGACTTCGATTTTTTAGGGGGAAAAACAAAAGCCTCGTTGGTCTCACTTTTATTTTTGTGAACCTTGTTTAAACTTGACCATTAAAAAAACTTGACAACACAAAATGATGTACACAACAATGTTGCTCCAGAAATGAACAAAACCTTAGCTTTTGTATAGGTATGTATGTATGTGCTCGTATGTGAATGTGTTAAGCAAGAAGACTACAGAAAGAGATATAACTTATGGATGAAGTTACACTTATAGGATCAAATCATTAGATTCCATTCCATGTCCTCATCCAAGCTTTCTTGAACATTTTGAATCCAAATAATCTTTTATACTCATTTTACAGATTTCCTCAATATTCTGCAAAATGGTCTTAGTTATAATTATAAATATAATAAATAGCTCATATATTTATATATATATATAATATGTGTGTATATGCATATACATATATGTATATATATAATATACATCAGACATCAGTCATGCCAAGGGAAGCTACTCAAGGGGAAGCTTTTTAAATAGTTTCTCATGAGATTTTGTTAACAAAATAATTTATGATTATCTCATACTGTGCATGAATAACCCTCATAAATATGGCACAGTACAATCCAATTCATTATGCATCCTAAACAGCTTGATAATTTATGAAATTGAGGAATTCTGTTTAGCTAGTTTAAAAAAAGATGAAGAAAAAGAATGCAGAAAAAAGCAAAAAGTCCGCATATATAAATGGAAAGTGTTTTTTTGTTTTTTTTCCCCCCAGATCATTCAATGTTATTCATCTATAAGTCTATATTTGTGGATTATTAAATGACAGTTCACATGGGTTTTAGCTCAGATGGTATTCTAGAAGGGTATTGGGGGACTTTAGTTCTTCTTTCAAATCTTTTTGAAGTTTCCTTGGCCCCTGAGTGATTTCCTTTGTAAAATTAAAAAAAGATAACAAATGGAAGAGAGGCCAAGTGAGCTGTTGATGAATCGCTCTGCTGGCAAAAGACTATTGGATATGACTTAAGAGTCCAGACTTGAAAAGTATACATCTTAAGCAGGAGATGGCTTGAGAGATGAGGGGGCCATAGAAAGTCTGTTTTTAGCAGCAGTGGAAAAGAAAATTTATGACTTCAAGTGTTTTCTTTTCACCTGATAGCTAAAGCTAGAAGTGACCCTGGAATAAATGAATCACGCTCTGATTCTTTCACACATTTCAAAGATTGTGGTTTGTTCGCGTTTTACCTAAAGGACAAAAGCCTGGTGTGCTTCAGTTGTTTTCGCGGTACAGTGTCCCTCAGAGTGTGCCCTACTTGGTTTACTTTGAATTCTTGTGTTTTACTTGAAAATTCCACTATTTCCTGTGGCTGCTCAATATTTCTTGACTACAGCACCACTGGAAAAGTGAGGTACGTACTTGAATTTGGACCTACATTAACAGAAGATCCACTTTGTAAGGGTTTTTCCATTTTTGAATTATGTGAATAATTATCTCAGTTCTTCATTTTACAGCAGCTAAGAAGACTTGGCCCATCTGGAAATAGGCAGAAACTTGACTTTTGTCTATTCTATTAAATAAGAATAAAGTTTACCACTTCATTCACAAGCTCAGAAATTCAAAACAATGGCATTAATTCATTCTTTGCAGGGTTATCATTTATATTGGCATTTTGTTGGATCTTTATTCAGAATGTTTTAAAAATGCAAAGTTAAAAAATACACAGTGTCACAAAGGAAGTTAATTTTATTGAAATAAAGATTTTCTTTCTTTCTTTCTTTCTATCTAATCAACCTAATTACAACTTTATAGACCCCAGGATAAGAACCTCTGATATATACCTAGGAGCAGCTTTAGAAGTGAGCTAATTTAATCCCTTATTTTACAGATAAAAAACCTGAAACAGATGAGTATAAAATAATTTGTCCAAAGACACAAAGGTGACATATGAGAGTCAGGATATGAACCCAGGTCCACTTACTGTATCACACTGACTGATATAGTTGCAGGGTCATCTGTTAAAATATATCCAGAACTCTGTGGAAAATATGGAAAACAAATTCACATTTTTCTCAATGAGATTTATATTCTACAAACACTTTGCAATAGACCTCTTTATCTCCAGCTTCCTCCATTTGAAAAGGAAGGAAATTTAACTCCTGTGCCTTCCACAAAGAGAGTAGAAAATAACGACCCTCTGAGGTTATTTGGACATAAAAGCTTTGGAGTCTTGCACTTTAGCTTGTAATATTGAAAGAAAAAGTATGATACTCCACTGAGTTTTTTAACATTAATTTTTAAATAAAAAATACATTTACTATTCCAATAATGATAAGAATAATATCAAATATCTATCTGGTATTTAATGTTGACAAAGTACTATATATTATACATATATACATACATATATATGCTTATATATATATACATATATATATATACTTTCACAAATTGTTCTAAAATTTCAGTTTAAATTTTAAAATTAAAAAAAAATCTATTAATAGACTTTGATTTTTCTTTTCATTTTGTAATATAACAGTGATATGTAATTTTCAGAAAAAAGTGGATTTGGAAAATAACATTATAACAATGAATAACATTATTACATAAAATAACAAATGCTTTATGAAAAATATGGTGTTATAAATTACTTTTTAAAAATGACAAACATTTTTCTCATAAAAACATCAGAATAGTCTCACATATAATTATGTGGCTAACCATTGGAAAGCATAACTTTGGGTGGAATGGAAATACAGTATATCAAGAAAAGATTTGCAAGTATTAATACCAATTCTAAGCTTTAGATTTGTAGAAAATAATGACGAGTCTAAGCTTGAAGAAAGATTTCACAACTGTTGATTTTAGGGGGAATTTACTTTTTAGATACTGTATTCACCTCTATGTAATGTGTTGGTTCTGGACCCAAAGGCAAATATTTCAAACCTGAGGGTTAGTATTTATTTCTTACTTTCTATTTCTAACTGTTCTTAAATAATAATGTAGTCACAGATCAATTTGTTTTGTTAAGATCTCTAAGAACAAGTTTTAACACTGAATTTTCAATGCCCCCACTAATAACTGGAACACTCTAAAAATGATCTAACCTTGTACAGTAAGGCTCTATATTAGAACTTGTCCCTTGAACAAACTGATTATCATGTCCTTAACTACTGGATAATTGTTTTACAGATTCTGGGGGAGGAGAGGGATATTACCTACAGTGGTCAGAGAACAGTCATCATGTCATCCAGCCACATCTTAAAGACTTGCTTCAGGTAATTCATTCCTTACTAAACATTCAATTTCATTGTTGGATTACTAGAAGAGTTAGGAAATTTCTCCTTAAGATGAGCCAATCAATGCCTCCCTATAACTTCTAAACAATTTCTGCCCTCTGGAGCTAAGCAAAAGGAGACTAAAACTTTTTTTTTTTTTTTTTTTTTTTTGGAGAGCTCTTCAAATATTTTAAAAGAGTAACCATACCTCATGTAAGTCTTTTATTTTTCAAACTAAATGTCAAAGTTTTAAAAAAAAAACTGACCCTCATATTATATGATTTTCTGAGTCTCCTTATTATCTTGGCCATTTAACTCTGGATATTTCTCAGTTTTTCAATGCCCTGTAAAATCTGAAGCCCTGACCTGCATAGGATAGTGAAAGTTTGTTGTAACTAGGGCATAGTATGATGGAAGGGTAATCAGCTTGTTTCTGTGGTCTAGAAACTACCTTTTTATTAAAATAAATGAAAAATTTTATAAAACTATAGAACCTCAAACAATATTTCTGTACTTTTTTTAAAGCTCCTACCATTTTCAAGGCACCATAGTAGCTTCCAGACTTACAAAGCTAATATTTAAATAATAAAATAGTCCCTTCTGCCTTTAAGTAGATTACACCATGGTTACAAGAAAATTCTTGACAGAGTGTGTCAGGAAAAGAGAGAGAAAACAATGAGCTATAAGAAAAAGGGAAGAGAAAGGAAAGCAAAGTAGCTACAAATAGAGCAACCTCCCAACTCCCTCCTCCCCACTATTCAAAAAAAAAAAAAAAATCCTCACCAGACCTAATAATCACTAATAGGAGAAGCAAGAAATAATTACAGTGAGTCACTTTCTTTTTTCTAGTCCATGTTGACCAAGAAGTCTGTGATTATAGTCTAGTCAGGAGCACAGTTAGAACACTCAAAAGGAGGAAAATAATATGTAGTAAAGTAATAAAAGGTATTTAACTAGAATAGTGTAGGGTTCAACTGGCAAATCTATCACTATATGCTGGGCAGAATATATGTGACTAGCACATAAAAGTGGAAATCTAAAATGAAGAGTGTTTGAAAGCCCCATCTTTTGAGCAATGATCCAGAAGTAAGGTCAGAAGCAAGGAGAATTCATGTTATTAAAACCATGGAGTGAAGTACAACTTCAGTTTCAGTGGCTAGCCCCATCTGAAGCCTGAACTGGAACAATCAGCATAGAAATCCCACACGAAAAAGAAGCCCATTCTGTCATTTTGAATCAGCAGATTTAGATTGTTAATGGCTTAGTCTGCTTTTTAGATACAAATCCAGGTCAAAACTTGAAGAACATAAACACGAAGGACATTGTCCTGACTTTATCCTGAATCAGACCACTTTGAGAGAACTGAAAATTTACACTAAAACCTAATTGATGCAATGCATAAAGTGCTCAGCCTCATCTTTCTGAGTTCAAATCTAGACTTAGATACTTACTGGCCAAATCACTCTGGCCAAATCACCCACCTCTGTTTGTCTCAGCTTCTGTATACATAAATCGAGCTGAGAAAGAAAATGGCAAACTACTCCATTATCTGTACCAAAAAACCTCCAAAGGAGATCACAAAGAGTTGAACAACAAAATGAAATAAACTAAATGTTCCTGAAAAAAAAAATAAAACAAAGTGTGGTAAATTAATGGAAAGGAAGAACTGAAGAGTGAAGCAGAAATAGTCTGAGGACAATTGAGCAGGAAGGGAAAGACAGGCTAGGTAAAATTGTGCCACATTATCAAGGTAGAAATCTATATAATTAAAGAGGAAGAGGGGGGAATAGTTGACATTTGAATCTTATTTGTGTGAACTGATTAAAAGGGGGAAGAATACATATATTTGAGCACATGCAATTAGAAATGGTAAATGCAGAAATATGACTCATTCAACTGGGAAATTGGTGGGAAAGAAAAAGATGTTAGTTGCAGAATAGATTAAGGTACACATTAGTCCTAAAAATCAAACTTTAAATATTTATTAAAAAATATTATAACTCTTGTTGAGGTAGCAAAAAAATGGAATAAAGGTGGGTGGAAATCAATCATTAGACAAAGTCCTGAACTAATTATGATATTTAAATTATAAAAACAACTTTGAAAGATTAAAGAACTTTTATTAATCTAACAACCAACCATGATTCTAGAGGTTGGAGTTGAAATAAGAAAATTAAAAACATTAATTAAGCAATTGCTTTGCTTATTAATGGGAAAAGCAAGTAGTCCTTGTTCCGTAGGTATTTATTTCTGGATCCTAAGATTACTCTATATGATTTACCCTCTTCTTCATGAAGTCCTGATACCATCTATCAAAATTTTATTAATAGGTAGTGGCACAGAAGGGAGGAAAATGGAGATACAACTTCTGTCACAATGGCCTAGCCTGGCTCTGATAGTTTCTTTTTTTGTTTGTTTGTTTTTTTTCCTTGACATCTTTAAAAAAATTAAGAGTTCAGTCCTACTATAAATTAAGCATTGATATTTGTTTTTATTTTCAGGCCTCTATTTTCTCTTAACTTCACTCACCAAAATGTTAATGAGACCAGTCTTCCCATGATTATTTCCATCTTTTGCCAAACGTGTTATTAAAAAAAATACAAAATATACCCTAAAAATGAAAATTCCCATTCACAAACTTAAAATTCCATTACATATTTTGATGATTTTATAGCCAGCAGGCCATCTTATTATCACTTACAATGTATAAGTTTTAATAAGGCAATTATAAATATAACTTATGCTGCAAAATTCACTGCATAACAAGAAATTAATGGATCCTTTTTAATCTTACCCTCAGAACAGAGTTAATGTACCATTTTCCTAATTTATAATCAAAACACTAAATAAAATTCAGTGTAACAGTTTTAGCATATCGAAGGTGTTTCATGTCATAAATTTCAAAAACCTGAAGGCAAATTTCTTCTTCTTAATTTAAAGAGATTAGAGATAAAATAATTTTAATGTATATGTACACAAGTGTAAAATTGCAGAAAGGTAGGATTTTAACAGTACCAACATGTGTCAGATCAAGTGTATTAGCTCTTCTGATATCTACTGCCCCTAAATCACAGCATAAACCTAGCAGGAACTTTGAACTCCAGAGATAGAGTTGCTAAAGGAGGTAGAGGAAATAAATGTTTTATAGTTTGAGAAGGCACAGGATGGGAAATGTGAATTTGTATAGTAGTTTGCTTTGGTTACAATGTGTATCTCAGGTAGACTTAGTATTTTCTATTTAGTAGCCATCTCAAAGTATAATGGCATCATAGATTTAAGACTAAAGGGACCTTAGAAATCATATCATCCAACATCTTCATTATATTGATGAGGTTCTCTTGTTCTGAACGTAGATAATTTTGGAGTGTAGCATGCAAATTTCATAATTAATCACATTTTGCAACACTCTAAGGCTTACAAAATACTTTCCTAAAGAGAGCTCTAGCATTTAAGTGGTTAAAGTTTCCCTGTCTTACACATGAGAAACCAAGGTGAGCCAAATGTCTTTATAATCATGCAATAGTAGAGTTTAGATTTAAATCTGGGTCTCCTGACTTACATTTCCCCCCTACTTTACCACAAACAACATTTTGGTTTTAGTGTAGAATAAATCCTATCTTAGCTTTTAAATGCATCTATATCCATGAAGGATAAATCAGAGAAAAAGCACAATAGACTAATATCAGTAATAAATATTGATGCAAAACTTCTGAATAAAATACTAGCAAAAATAGTTCAAATATATTTTTAAACTCTTATTCATTAAGTTTCTGCTAGATTTATGTCCAGTATGATTTAATATTAAGTAAATATTTAATATAATAATATTTTTAAAAATAATAAATACCACATGTTTATATCAACAGATAAAAGGGGGGAAAAAAACTTTTGACAAACTGCATTTTTATGCCAAACATAAAAAAATGACCTTTTGGTCATGTTATATTAACATGAATATTATATTATATCATATATCATATATTATATTAAATACTTCAAATCAAATCTTTTATTATTCTGAATGAAGATAATAAAGGTTTTTGTAATAAATGCAGGGATAAGTTAAGGATACTCATACTTCACATCTCTGAGTAGTATTAGACAGTTATAAAAATGTTAGCAAGAATGATAAAATAAGTGAAAAAAAAATTAAAGGACATTAATATCAGCAAAGAGAAAGTAAAAATATCCGTATTGGTTGATGGCATGGTGGTTTTCTTAGAAAATATCTTCAAGTGGCAGCTAGGGGGTGCAGTGGATAGAACACCAGTCCTGGAAGTCAGGAGGACCTGAGTTCAAATCTTGTCTCAGACATGTAACATTTCCTAGCTATGTGACCCTGGGCAAGTCACTTAACCCCAATTACCTCAGAAAAGAAAAAGGGAAAAATAAGAAAATATCTTCAAGTTTGTGGGGAAAAAAAAACAAATTGATACAATGATTAGCTTCAATATTATTAACTGAGCACAAAGAAAAGTAGAGAAGATTGAATAGAAAGAACAACAGAGATGGGACTAAAACACAAGAACAAAATCCCTATTTTTCATTGACACCATCCTGGATAAAGGTAAGAAGATGATTTTCCCCTTGAGGACACTATACCTGATCTTTCTTCATATTAAATTTAATGAGTTAGATTTTACCAATAATAAAGGTGTTGCTTGTGCTAAATGTTTATAAAGATAAGTCACTCTTCCAAGTCCCCAGGACACTATTTCATTAATCATTTATTTATTCTAAGCTGTATTTATTATGTTGTATATGGTGTACACAACAAATTATTGCTTCAGTGAAGATTATTCATGAAGTCTAGAATGTAGGAATTCAAGAAAAAGGTGTTAATTCATATCTGGGGTTATTTCAGCCTTCTTCAATCCTCCCATGACATTAATCCATCTCTTTTTCATTGAAAATCTCTCTTCCTACTTCACAAGAATCAAGCAATCAATTAAACAAATGAATAAAAAATTACCACTATCTTCTCCCCTTTTTCTTATTTCACATAATTCAGGCATCTTGTTCCATTCTTTTATCTTTCATCCCTATATTACATAAAGAGATACCCTTCTCTTTTAGAAGCTATTCCCCTTTACACAAATCCTTTATTTTACCCCTTTCTAAATTGATGATCTTTGTGCTATATTTTTCCTTCTTTTTTAGTTGAACTCTTGATGAAGCCATTTATGCTTGGCACTTTCATTTGAATCTTATCATTTGTATCCTAAACTCTTTGTAAACTCATTTGAAAGATCATCATTTAAGTAAAAAACTCTCCAAAGTTACTAATAATTCTCAGTCCTCATACTTATTAATATTGCTGCTGCTCTTGACACCACCTTGTCTTTGATAACATTCTATTCTCTCTACATTTCACTCTCTTTTTCTTTTTTCTTTTTTTCCCATTTTTAAATTAAAGCTTTTTATTTACAAAACATATACATTTTTCAACAGTGACCCTTGGAGTATCTTGTGTTCCAAATTTTCTGCTCCTTCCCCCCCACCATCTCCCCTAGATAGCAAGTTGTCAAATACATGTTAAATATGTTAAAATATATGTTAAATACAATATATGTATTTATATTTATACAGTTATCCTGTTACACAGGAAAAATCAGATCAAAAAGGGAAAAAAATGAGAAAGAAAACAAAATGCAGGCATACTAACAACAGAAAGAGTGAAAATGCTATGTTTGTGGTCCACACAGTTCCTACAATCCTCTTTCTGGGCTAAATTTCACTCTGAATTCCCCATTTTCTCATAACTGTCAACTGATTCTTCTTAGTCTTTTTCACTGGATCTTCATCCAGATCCTGTTCACTAACCATGTTTGGCTTCCAAGTCTCTGTCCCTCTCTTGCTTCTCTTTTCTCTTTATTAACTCTTGGTGAATTCATTAGGTAGTCTGAGTTAAATTCTCATCTCTATGTCTTTTCTCACTCTTTCTCTCTGTGTATATACAAAGAATCACACACAGTTTTACATATATATATATGTGCAATACGTATACATATTTATATGTATATATACATATACACACAATGTGTGAGTAGTAGTAGTAGTAGTAGTAGTAGTAGTAGTAGTAGTAGTAGTAGTATGGGGGATTAAAAAAAGGAACAAAGTTGTTAAGAATATGAAATTTTTGACTACTTAAAAAGATATATAAGGATTGTCTTTGTAAAATCCCTTTTAATTGATGAATAAGTTGACACAGTTATGGAGGAACTTAATCATATCCTTTTGTCTTTCTTACTATAATCAAAGCAGAAGGCAAAGGAAATTGCAGGTAAGATGGTTCATAGTTTCTAACTAAAGAGGCAAAGCTAAAAGTTTGCAAAACTAGCTTTATCATGTATACAATGGCAATAGAAACAATTTCGTGGAACATTTGGTCATCTTGTCCTATATTCTGACGCTATCATCAGAGGCCCAAATTTATTACATTTTATGATTTCATCTCAGCTCAAAATAGGCTTTACAGTATATGGAGACAACTAGAAAGTTTCTTTTCTTTTTCATCACTGATTGTATTCTGCCAAATTTAGGGGCCCATGACTTAGAATGCTAGTTTTACTCACCTTTTGTTAGATTACTACTATTTCTACCACTATTGAATCAGTTAGGTGACGTAGATCGAATGCTGGGCCTGGAGTCAGGAAGAGCTGAGTTCAAATTTGTCCTCAAAGTCTTATTAGTTGTATTAACTTGGACAAATTACTTAATCTCAGTTTCTTCAATTATAAAATGGAGATAAAATGCACTTGTCTCCTAGAATTGTGAGGATCAAATAGGATAATCATTTTATAATACTTAGCATAGTTCTTGGAATACAATAAATATTTAATAACTATTTAGTTTTTTCTTTCCTTGTTAATAATAATAGATATCATAAAATGATATATAAATATATAAATAGTTCTTTAAGATTTGTAATTCATTTTACAAATATTACCTTAGTTTATTCTCATTACAATCCTGAAAGAAACTTGTTGTTGTTATTAGTATTATTAGTATTAGTTGTTAAGGATCATGCCTAAGTGAAAGGGCAGGTCAATTCTCTGAGAGCCTCCACAGCTGTGAAACATAACACAGATGTTCCTTGTGGATTGGAAATGAAATAAGTTGGAGGCAAGAGGAAAGAGGTGAGAGGTCAGACAATACAATTGCCTCTCAGTCTCCTTGTATCATCATCATCATCTTCTCACATGAAGAGATCCATTCTATGGTTCTGAGTTAGACCTCCAGAAGCCATTGGGTGGCTCCTATTTCACAACATATGGGGCCTGGACGTGGGACACAAGAAACACAAGAAATAAAGGAACAGCAGTGCTTGAGACCTGTTTGTGAGTAGGATCCGCCCAGAGTTCCTTTGGTTACCCATGGGGAAAGAAAGGGAGAAGAGACCTGGGAAGACTTTTTTTAGTCGTGGTAATTAAATGGGGCAACACATCATAGGGCCAAGTCTGATGAGAGACTTAAGAAAAATGCCTGTTCTGACTACAGTCCTCGTCTCCATTTGAAAGTGCTTCCATAATATCTCACAAGCTTCATTACCTGCTATAATGCTGTTACACCCCCTAGAATGCAGACTCGGATACCTTAGCATGTGGACTTAGATAATAGCCAATGCATAAACTTACTGATAATGCTGTGGGGGAAAAATCATCACACTTCCAAAAAACAAAAAACGGGGAATTGTTAAGGACCAATGCTAAGTGAAGGGGCTAAGTGAAGTCAAGAGCTCCACAGCTGTGAATCATAACACCTGGGGGAGTTGCAAAGCAGCCTTTACTAACAGATGTTCCTTGTGGTTTGGGAATGAAATAAATTGGGAGGCAGGGGAAGAGGAGAGAGGTCAGACAACACAACTGCCTCTCAGTCTCCTTATATCATCCTCCTCCTCTCACATGAAGAGATCCATTCTACAGGTTTGAGTTACACCTCCAGCAGCCACTGGCAGGTGGCTCCTGTATCACAACAATTAGTCTCATTTTAAAGATGGGGAAACTAAGGCTGACAATGTTATATGATTTGCTCAGGGTCACACAGTTAATGAGTTTCTGAGATACCTTCTACTACTCCTACCCATATCTAACTAGTAAATTTATCCAAAAGTCATCCTCAAATCACAGTCATGCTCTGAACTTAAACTGGCACCTACTTGAGTTGTTTGTGTGTCTGTGTACCTTTATGTATATGTCTGTATATAGCGGCATCAATGCAGACCTGATAGAGTACAAATAATGCTAAGAGAATGGCATTATCTCACCTGATAGGTAGATGGATACTCACTGAGCTTCCCAAATTTCCCTCCAAACAATTTTAAACAAGGGCTCAAAGCGAATTTTGGAGTAGCAAGACATACAAAAGGACAGGATGAAAGAATTTTTCCAGCCCAAGACAACCTAGATTGGCAGGAAATATTTGTAACATAAGGCTGAGATCAAAGGTCAGTACTGCAGCAGGCTTTGGGGGTAACTGAATTGACTGTATCTTCTGAAATCCTCAACTCACAGATGTTAAAGAGGTGAGATGGAGATTACAAGGGGGCCATATGAGAATATCAGGTGTAGGACTTGTTACATTGCCCATACTTGGATCTGAGTTCCAGTTCCTTATTGTAGTAACAAAACAAGAAAGAGCACTAGCATATCAGAGCTTGTAACTGTAGAGCAATGGGGCTTCTGGTCACACTAACAGGATAGAAAAGAAAGTTTGTGATCACTCACATAGGGAAGCATAGAACTAGAGAGTAATAAACACACCTCTCATTAAAGGAGACATATTTTTCCATCTTGGAAAAACTGAAAACTTACAGACTCATAGAATTAGCTCTAAAATAGCTGCATAAAAACCTGACACTTAGGGCAATACCTCCCCATCAGAGAAAAGTTAAAAGTCCTTTGACTTTTAACTTTTATTAATTTTCATTTCATTTATTTATTTATCTTATATAAATAATTTTATTTATTTTATTTTAATAATGCCATTAACTTAAAGAGGCTGGAAAATGTGGGGCAAAAAAGAACCTGACTATAGAAAGTTATGGTGATAGGAAAGAGCAAAACACAAATTCATAAGACAACAAAGTCAAAACTGCTTCATTCAAAGTCTCTAAACAAAAGAAAGTAAGGTCTCAGGTTAAAGAAGAATTTCTGGAAGCACTCAAAAAGTAAACACCCAGTCAGAGAGATAAATTAAAATTTGAGAAAATAATGAGAATAATATAAGAAAATCATGAAAAAAATCAATAGCTTGATAAAAAAGGCACAATACTAAGAAAATAACACCTTAAAAACGGAATAGGCCAAATGGCAAGTGGCACAAAAATCCACTGAAGAGAGCTTCCTAAAAAAGCAGAATTGTCCAATGGGGGGGGGGGAGTTGCAAAAATTCAATTAAGGAAAGAATTTCTTAAAAAGTAAAATTAGACAAATTGAGGGTGGGGAATATACAATAGCTCAAAGAAGAAAATGATTCTTTATTTTTTGCTGAGGCAATTGGAGTTAAGTGACTTGTCTAGGGTCAAATAGCTAGGAAGTGTTAAGTGTCTGAGACCGTATTTGAACTCAGGTCCTCCTGACTTCAGGGCTGATGCTCTATCTACTATGCCACTTATCTGCCCTAAAAATAATTCTTTAAAAATAAGAATCTGTCCATTGGAATAGATTAAGAAATAAGATGAAAATAGATAGATGAAATAAGATGAAAACAATGAAAGAAAGAGAAGAAAATCTAAAATACCTCATCAGAGAAACAAATACCTTAAAAAAAAGTTTGAGGGGAAATGGTTTAAGAATCATTATACTACCTGAAAGCTAGACATCATTGTTGAAGAAAGTACCAAAGAAAACTGCCCTAATATTATAGAACCAGAAGGTGAAATAATAATTGAAAGAATCCATTAATGATTTCCTAAAAGAGATCTCAAAATCACAATTTCTAGAAAATGTATAACCAAATTCCAATTCTTCCAGTTCAAGGGAAAAAAAATAATTGCAAAATGTCAGAAACAAGGCAAATATCATATCACCACAGTCCAGATAACACAAGATTCTACATTACAGAGTTAGAGGTTTGTGAATATGATATTCTGGAGGATAAAGGAGCTGGTATTATAACCAATATTTACCTACCTAGTAAAACTAAGTATAATTTTTTAGTGAAAAAAATGGATTTTCATTTAAATGGAGAACTTTCAAGTATTCCTTATGAAAAGACCAGAGCTGAAAAGAAAATTTGACTTGCAAATGCAAGATTCAAGACAAACAAAAGTGGTAAAAAGGAAAGTCATAAAGAATTCAGTAAAATAAACTGTTGAAGTTATATATAAAGACATAATACTTGTATCTAAGAATTTATCATTATTACAGCATTAAGAAAGAATATACACAAGACATGGGTGTGAATTAAATTTGATAGTATTATGGGTTTTTTTTTAAAGATAAAATGAAGAGGTAAGAAAAAGGAGTATGTCTCCCAATATACTCAAAGGGAGTCACAGAATGAAGTAAATTATCTCACATAAAAAGGAGCAAAAGAACATTTAGAGTGGAGAGGAATATTTGAGAATTGGGAAGAGAATTTTTGATCTTTACTATCATCAGAATTGTCTCAAAAAGGAAATGACATACAGACTCACTTTGGTTTTTATCATATAGAAAAGTAAAAGAGGAAGGAGATAAGAGAAGAGAAATGGAACTGATAGAAAGATAAGTAGATGGGGTAGGGCATTGGGGGAGGGGGAAGGCAGTAGTCAAAGCCAAACATTTTTAAGTATACTCAAGGTGAAAAAGGAATTTAAAAAATAGAGGAGGATGGGATAAAAGGGAATATATAGTTAGCAATAATAACCACAAAAAAGCATTTTTTTCTGATAAAGACTTTATTTCTCAAATAATAGACAAATTCTATCAAATAATAGAAAACTGAATCAAATTTGTAAAAATAAGAACAATTCCCCAACTGATAAGTGGTCAAATAACAAGCAGTTTTCAGATAAAATAATCAAAGTTATCTGCAATCATATGAAAAAATGCTATATTTTACTGTTAATTAGAGAAATACAAATTAAAATGATTCAGAGGTATCAGAATGGCTAATATGACAGAAAAGGAAAATGAAAAATGTTAGAGAAGATGTGGGAAAATTGGAACACTAATGCATTGTCAGTGGAATTGTGAACCAATTTAAACTGTTCTGCAGAGCAATTTGGAACTATGCCCAAAGGCTTATAAATTATACATACTCTGTGACCCAGAAATATCAGTACTATGTCTCTATCCCAAAGGGATTTTTTTTTGAAGAAAAAGGACTCATATAGATATATAAATATCTATAGCAGCTCTTTTTATGGTGACAAGAATTGAAATTCAAGAGGATACTCATGAATTGGGGATTGCCTAAATATGTTGTGATATATAATTGTGAATACCATTATGGCATAAGAAATGACAATTAGGTTTTTTTTTTTTTTCAGAAAAATTGGAAAGATTTACATGAACTGATGCAAAGTGAAATGAGCAGAACAGAACCCTGTACATAGTAACAGCTATATTATATGATGATCAACTATGAATGACAGCTATTCTCAGGAACACAATGATCTAAAACAGTTTAGAAGAATGTATGGTGAAAACTACTGTCCATCTCCAAAGAAAGGACTATTGGAATCTAAATGTAGATTGAATCATACCTTTTTTTGTCTCTGTTTTCTTTCACCATAGGACTGATATGAAAATATGTTTTATATGATTACATATGAATAATCTATAACAAATTTTCTTGCCTTTTTTAAAAGGGGAGAAAAGAAGAAGGTTGGGAAGATTTTGAAACTTAAAAAATATTGAAAATTGTTTTTACATATAATTGTAGGAAAAATAAAATATTACTTTTTTTTAATTGAGAATGCAGACTTTGCCATAAGCTCAGTTTCTCTTATGCCCCTATGATGAATCTAGTTTGAACTGATTCAAATTCTTTTGGAAACAGTACTAATAGAAAAGAAATAGAAAATTTCATGACTGACAGACTATTTTTAAAGTACCTATAGGGAAAGTGATTATATGACCTCCCTCGGTAATCTATTGTAATATTTTACAACTGTCAGGAGTTGAAGTTTAAATCTATTTCCTCTTAATTGGTCATCAGTGGAGACTGAGAATAGCTGGCCATTATTCTTTTTTTAAGTATAAAAATCCTCTCAATACAGACACTTTTGACCTGCTATAGTAGCTATTGGTTTTACCACTCATTTAGACTCCTATTACACAGTATTTTGTATAGTTGTTTATTAGTTTTATATTTTTGTCCTTCACAAAGTCCTGCTCCCTAGAGTGTGGATGTGACACTGGGCTCTCCAAAATGATGAGAGTGGAAAACTAATAATTTTCTACAATTTTGGAAAGGCCATAAGTAAAGTCCTGCCAACAAATTATTTCTGCTTTCAAAGTATCATCCAAAGAGATATAGAGAATTTCATCGTGAGCAGAATGCTCATGGAAATCCATAAAAAACAAAGAAAAACACAACCTAACCATTTGTTCTTTGTGGTCCTTTCTTTTTGCTATGATGATGGTAGAGGGGCAAAAAAACAGAGTAAGTAGTGCTATGAATCAGAATTCCTGACTACCAAAAATAAAATTCATATGATGTCATATGAGACAGTGAGAGACTGATCAACAAACTTACATAATTGTGGAGGAACTGGATCATGCCATTCTTTTTGTTGTTTTGTTTGTTAATTTTTCCTATGATAAAACAAAGTAAATGATATAAGAAAGTTGTAACTAAATACATGGTTACTCACTGAATCTCCTCAAAGATTCAAATAAAGAAGTTTAATTTTGTTTTGTTTTAAATCACACATACAAAGGAAATATAATTCTAAAAAAAAATTGGTCATCTTGTCCTACTGTGCTCCTGACAGAGAGGTATTTGCAAAAAGACTGCCAGAAAAAGACTTTCAGTTTATGTGGTGTTGGTAGGCCAGGATGGTAAGCTTTAGAAATTCTACAAAGAACATGATATGTTTGTCAAAGTAATTTAACATACACATTCTTACCTAGTGAATTCAAAGATGAAAAATTTCTTAGAAGATGATTCAGGTGTACAGAATTGGAAAGGTCAAACATTTGTGAATTGCAAACGTTCCACAGCTATACATCATAAGAAATACCAAATAACAACACATACCCCAAAAAGATTTTCTTTTGAGAAAGCAAGAGATGACTCATAGTTGATGCTTTGGATCATTTTTAAATCATCCTCTCTGAATTTTATCAGATCAGTGACTTTTAGAGCCATGATAACAATACAAAATTAGGAGATAGAAATGAAAAAAAAAATACAGAATGTAGTTGAGACAATTCATTTCTGATCTACTTAAACTAACTAATTTTGTCCCCAAAATGGAAAATTCATAAAACAATATATATTCATAGACACTGTCACCATTCCCTAGGATATTTTAACTAATATATATTAGTTGCCACAAGAAATAAAATTTTAAAAATCCTAGACAATCCATAAGTTATCAAACTTTCTTCCAAGTAGGTTAGTCTGATGGAAAAAAGCTGAGAGGCAAAGAAAAAGTGATTTAGAATATCAATTTATTGATGTCTCACTTATGGAGGATAATAGATTATGAACCTCATCATCTTAAAAGCAATGGAGTTCAAAATTACAGGAAACATGGCAAGATAAAAATAAACCAGCTCATTCAAAGATGGTAAGGATGAAATTGGAAAGAGAATAGTTAAGAGATGAAAGACAGCAAAGATCTGATAATTTATCTTTTAAAAAGTTTTCTATTAGATCAACACACTTGGACACAAGCATGAGTGTACCCTGTTTTCTATTAAGAGTGAGTAGAAATAGCATCACAGTAAACATAAATAGGAAGCATAAATGGACTAGATCTTGAATGCACCAAGACATGCACTTCAGGTAATACAATTTTTAAGACAGTGCTTCTTAAGGTATCTCAAAGGTGAAAGGATAACAAAGGCTTACTAAAGCCATTGAACTTATTACTGAAAAATTTTTTTATAATATTAAAAACTATTGGTCCATGTGCCTTCTCTTCCCTTTTTACAAAGTTATATGTAATCTACACATTTATCAGATATTGATGATAAGTGCATAGAAAGAAAACATTCTTTTATAAATTATATTCCACAATATGCCACATTTATAGTCACAGAATAGAATAAAATATGCAAAAAATGCAAGTCTTTTATTGACTGTAAAAAGATGGTTAATTCATTGTAAAAAATGTCTTAAAGACCTTCCTTCTACAAAGTGTTTTCCCTGCCTATGTTAAAATTATGTGATTATTTGAAACATGAATGTGATAACTGTTTAACAATTTTCTGATTGTTAATAATTTTTATTACTCTACTTCACAAAGTTGTTGTAAAGATTAAATAAAATAACAGAGTAAGTGCTTTGCTGTTTTTAAGCACTATATATTAGAAGTTAACTATTATCCTTCTATTTTTGAACCTCTCATCTGCATTAAATTAAATTAAATATTTTAATTTACATCACATGTTTTATCTACATGTCCTTTCTCTACTGGTACAAACTAAGTTCCTGGAGAGCACAGGTTGTCTCATTTTATCTTCAATTCCTTACTATCTAATACAGTGCCTTTCACATAATATGTTCTTATAAATGTAAGCATATTTGCATATGTGTTTTAGTATGTTTGATTAAGTCAGGGGAAAGAGTATGTTATCTAAGATGGAAGCTGATATTTTTCTGGAAGACCCCAGTTTGGACCAGGCAGGGAGATCTGAACTTTCAAAAACACATGGACTAAGCTAGGAACATTTTGAGAAACCCAAGCATAATTCATGAAAACTAGTTCTTTTTCTCAGTATTGCTATTGAGTTGCCATATCTACTTATCTTGATAACTTCATTTTACTAGGTAATTTGATTTCTACATGAGCAAAATGTAATGCCAGAAGTGATATCTGCTTCTTCCTTCATCAGGTATAAATATTGACAGGCAATGTGGTTTAGTGAACAAAAGTCATCCTTAGGAGCAGGCGGAACTAGGGTCTAGTCTTGCCTTTGGCACATAATTGACTGTGTGACTGGACAAGTTATTTAACTTATTAGAGTTCTAGGAAACTCTAAAAGTTGAAAAGAAGGAACTAATTTGCCTTATTGTTGTTGTTTTTAATTATGTACATAAGTATCAAGAGTATTCTTCAATACCCATTAGAAGTAGACCTAAGATGCAGACTAAAGCCTACAATGCTCCACCACAGCTTTTTAATAAAACTATCTATAGAGATTATGAATATATATATGTGTATATATGTATATATGTATATATATATATATATAATGTGTGTGTATATATATATACATGTACACACACACATACAGGTGATGCGAGACTGTTTCTTTCTTGACATGCTTAATTTGTCTATGCTGTGAAAAAACAAACAAACATGAAATTGGGGAAAAAATGTTATTAGTTGTTACCTGTCCAGTCTCCCTTCCCCGTCCAATCCTTTCAATCTTAGAGGGAGGAAAAGATAGAATATTGTTAACACAGAGTATTCGGTAAAAGCTCTGGCTTTCTGATTCCTCTTATATTTTACACTCATTGTCTATTTATTTCTTTTATTCACATGGCATCTCCATCTCCCAGCCCAGGGCCGAACAAGGTACCTTCTATATTGAAGGTAATTAGATGGTACTTTGGAAACTGGCTTCTCTAAATGAAACCTTCATGCAAATGAAGTATGTAAATGCATCTCCAAATGGGAGTAAGTTAATACTAAATATGATTCTAATAGATTGGGAGCAGGTCCCAGTGGTATTGATGTCTCCTCTCCTTCCCCCACTCCCCATCTTCCTTTAAGCTCCCATTTAAGCAGCTCCGTGGCTTTTCACCCCCTTCCCAGCCTCATCTGGCCCAGTGGACCTCTGTCCCCTATTTGCCTGTGCCGAGCCCTGAGCACTAAATGAAGCGGGTAATTTGTTGCATTGTTGGGGGGGGTGGCAGGAGGGGCGAGGGCGGGGAGGGGACAGCTGACAGTGAATGGTGTCAGCTGCAGAGGCAGCGGAAAAAGCCGACGTCTTAATAAAACAGCCTCAGGCTAAATCCCATTAAAGCCTTCAGAAGCTTGTTTCCCTGCAGTTGAGCAGGTAGGCGTAGAGCAGTGCGCGGCAGCCCTGAGTGCTCTCTGGGAGCCCAGTTCAAAAAAAAAAAAAAAAAAAAAAAAAAAAAATGAGTGCTTAAAAAAAAAAAAAAAATCCACCAGCCCGGATCCTCAGAGTCATTTGCAAGGCAGAGAGAAAGAGAGCCTAAGAGCAGGAAAGGGGAGGAGGTGTGTGTGTTGCGAGGGGGTAAGGGGGATGTGGAGGTGGGAGAGAGAGACGGAAAGAAAGGGAAGGAAGAGGGGAGGATAATATAGAGGGGGAGAAAGAGATAGATCCTTGGTAGGGTTAAGAGGGTTCCTTGATGTTGAGAGCCTAAGTGCTCTGGCAGTGGCCGGTTTAGGAAGAGGGCTGAGCACACCTATTTGTAGACCTTAGTTTGACCTTCCCCGAGAAAACAAAATAAGACAGGATAAGGTCAGAATGACAATGAGGGCAAGGGCACTGGTGTGAGAAGCACTGACTGGCACCTCCCAGGATGAAGTTCTGGTCCATCAGGTTAAAATGGCACTTATCCAAGGAAGAGGGTGGTAGGTCAGATGGGCCTAATTCTAATAGCAAACCGTAACCTCATTGCCACATTATGATGGGCTATTTGACACCTCCCTTGAGAAAATAGGCTACAGGTACTCTTTACTTTTTTATTCTCCGGTTAAGAGAATTTAGGGGTCTTTAATCTTTTCCGTGTGTATAGTATAGCCCTTCAGCAGTACTCTTCTCAAAATAATGTGTTTTTAAAAGTCATAAATGAAAAAAAATGATAAATTTCAGTTCGTAGTGAAAAATAAAGATGCGATTTTCCCCCCTAACTAAATTCAACGACCCCCTGAAATCTATCCATGAATCTATTGGGACTTAAAGAATCCTTGTCACGCTTGATGAAGAGATCACAGGATGTCCTTTTGGAGAGTTATGAAATTTATATTTACTTATGTGTGTTTTTTAACAGATTAAGAATATAGGGCAGAAAGGGGACTTAAGGTCACATAGTACATTCTCCTGACTTCAGATAGGTTCTCACCTAAATAACAATAGCTAAAGGCTACTACTTAGATATCTCTTTGTATTGCAAAGCACTTTACATATATTATCTCATTTGATCCTCAATACAACCCAGAAAGGTAGGGCTGTTATCTTCTCCATTTCATACATGAAGAAACTGAGGCAGATAGATGTTAAATAACTTGCTCAGTTTCACACATCTAAGTGTCTGAGACACAATTTAAATTCAGATTTTCCACACACTAAATCCAGCACTCAAGCTACTATGCCATTGTTGAATATCTATTAAAACTGTTCAATCCTAGAAAGAGAGAAATTATACAACCCATTGTATTGGTTGATACCCCTTTCTAACAAGATATCTTGTCAATAATCATGTCTAACCAACAGCTTTCTTGAAGAAACATTTGTTATATATTACACCAAACTTCAAAATTGTTCACTCCTTTGTGATGGCAAAGAACTAGAAACTAAAGAAATGTCCATCAATTGGGGATTGGTTGTATTAGTTATGGTATATAACTTTGATGAAATACTATTGTGCTATAAGAAAGGATGAAGAGGGTGGCTTCAGAAGCACAACTAGGTTACATAGTGAGCATAGAGCCTGAAATCAGAAAAAAAAATCTTTGTGAATTTAAATCTGCTCTCAGACACTCCTGGGCAGATCTCTTAAGTCTATTTGTTTCAGTTTTCTAATATGTAAAATGAGCTGGAGAAGTTAATGGCAAACCATTCAAGTATCTTTGCTAAGAAAATTTCAAATTAAGTAATAAAAAGTCATACATGACTGAACAATAACAGTGTATGGTTTCAGAAAAACCTGGGAAGACTTATTTTTTTAAAAATTATTTTATAATAGCTTTTTATTTACAAAACATATGCATGGGTAATTTTTTTTAACATTGACCCTTGCAAAACTTTCTGTTCCAAATTTTCCCCTCTTTCCTCTCCCCCCTCCCCTAGATGGCAGGTAGTCTAATACATGTTAAATATGTTAAAATATATGTTAAATCCAATATATGTATACATATATATATATATATATATACATACATATATATATATACGATTATCTTGCTACACAAGAAAAATCAGATCAAGAAGGGAAAAAAAACTGAAAAAGAAAACAAAAATGCGAGCAAACAACAACAAATGCTATGTTGTTGTACACTCTCTGTTCCCATACTCCTCTCTCTGGGTGTAGATGACTGTCTTCATTACTGAACTTTTGGAACTGATTTGAATCATCTCATTGTTGAAGAGAGCCACATCCTTCAGAATTGATCATCATATAGTCTTATTGTTGCCGTGTATAATGATCTCCTGGTTCTTCTCATTTCACTTAGCATCAATTCATGTAAGTCTCTCCAGGTCTGTCTGAAATAATCCTGTTGGTCATTTCTTACAGAACAATAATATTCCCTAACATTCATATACCGTAATTTATTCAGCCATTCTCCATTTGATAGGCATCCATTCAGTTTACAATTTCTTGCCACTACCAAAAGGGTTGCCACAAACATTTTTGCACATGTAAGTCCCTTCCCTTCCTTTAAAAACTCTTTGGGATATAAGCCTAGTAGTAACACTGCTGGGTCAAAGGATATGCAAAGTTTGATAACTTTTTGCGCATAGTTCCAAATTGCTCTCCAGAATGGATGGACCCATTCACAGTTCCACCAACAATGTATCAATTCTCTTCCAATATTCATCATTATCTTGTCCTGTCATCTTAGCCAATCTGAGAGATGTGTAGTGGTATCTCAGAGTTGTCTTAATTGAAAGTGACTGGTTCCCTAATCAAAATAATCTTTCTCAGAAGAGGATTGCTTTGTAGTGCCCCCTTTTTTGGCATTTCTCTGATCAATAGTGATTTGGAGCACCTTTTCACGTGGCTACAAATAGTTTCAGTTTCATCATCTGAAAATTGTCCATTCATATTTTTTGACCACTTATTAATTGGAGAATGGCTTGATTTCTTATAAATTTAAGTCAATTCTCTATGTATTTTAGAAATAAGCTTTTTATCAGAAACTATGTATGTAAAAAATTATTCTGGTAAGATTTATTAGCTGAAACAAAGTGAAGTGAGAAGAACTAGGAAAACAAAAATATTATAATTAGTAAACTGCCAACAACTCAGGTATTCTGATTAATACAATAATCTAAGATAATTTCAAAACCCTCATGATGAAAAAGAGTAAGAGAGGGACCTGGATACAAATCAATGTATATTTTTCACTATTTTTCTGCAAGATGCTAATATGAAAATATGTTTTATGTGACATAATATGCATAGTGGGCCTCATATTTCTCTCTTTTTCAGTAGGTTGAGGAGGGAAAGGACAGAAGGAAAAAATTTGGAACTGAAATTTTTTAAAATATCAACTTTTAAAAAGTTAATAAAAATTGAAAATTGTGCCACATATATTATACTATTCAGCCTTGAGAACTCAGAATAGTAAAATAAAAAATATAATTCTACATTTAACACTCCATGCATGTATAAGGTTGAATATTTTAACTATATATGCATATATATATGTATGTATGTATAATAAGTACACACCTTAAAATTAAAGATTAAATATTAGTTAAATTTCCTTAGTCAAAGAATAACAATTATTAGCAAATCTATGAATTATGTATGTCACCCTATCTTCCAAAGACTCATTTATTTCAAATTAAATACAGGTGAATTCCAAATTATTTATTTGACATTTTCTTGAAAAGTACTATTTAATCATTTATAACCCCATTTTAAATTCTTTGAATCAACTTTATATTTAAATAAATCCTAATATAAAATATTTAGAAATAATCACTCTTCTAATATATTTATTTTTACAAAGAGTACAAAATATAGTTTGCTGTTAATGCAGTAAATCTACAACTATATTGGCATTAATTATAATTACATAGATGATGAGATAAATCTATAATCTCATAAGTGTTAGTACTAATGGATCTCACAAACCTTACATCTCTAGGGTTTTTTTAAATAGATTTTATAGGAGAAAGTCATCATCTGCTGCTCAGTTTTTATTGTTAAGAATCTTAGCACTTAGATACATTGATCCTTGCTCAATAAACCCATTCTGGATCTTTTCTCAAAAGCTTTTACAGTTGATAAGAACAGTAGTGTAAGTTTGTCTTATACTACAATAAAGAGCCTTTCTGGACCTCAGAATCACATCCATAGCACACTAAGGTAATAAAAAGAGTCCTTTTGTGAAGGATTTAACTATGGTCATTAATCAGTATAGCTGAGCTTGGAACTAATAATTATTCTTATGTTTCACAATGAGATTCACTATATATATATATATCTTACTAAGATTTTTAATCAGGAACAAAAGCTTGGAAAAAAAGGCTAAAAAGACAATAAATTTATGTAATAATTATGTATGAGTTGTAGTTTAAACATATGATATATACAACCTATATTCCTATAAAGATATGTGGATGGTTTATCCTATATTATAAACATGAGGACTGAGTTGTGATAGATTTCATAGGACGACTCCTGTGGGACAAGAGAATAATACAATACCCGAGTTATCTGCAACTGCTATGTGAAAATAATAATAATAGACATTTATTCATACAATGCTTTAAACTTTGAAAACAGTTTTATATACCTTGTCTCATTGATATTTATTACTCTCCTGTGAGCAAGTTACTCAGCTATCATTAATTCCATTTAACAGATAAGAAAACAGACTCATGGGGCTCATAGTATCACAGACAAAATTGAAATAAAACTTAGAAGACATTTATTGCAATTCTATCATGAGTGCAGTAGAAGATCAGATTTGATAGGTAAAATTACCTGGACATTGAGCTGGTTTCTCAAAAGAATAGGCTTTATTACAGTATAAAACAGGACAGGACCAAGAAGCATCAAGTGACTGGTGATTCAGGAATGATTTAGGATGAGCATTTCATAAGGAAAGGTAGGATTAAAAGAGGGGATGTTTACTCTTTGCTTATTGTGTAGACTCTCCAGGGAATTGTTTACTTCTCAAACACTGCCAAATTTTGAGAAAAACATGGAATAGAAACATATAGCAGGGCCCAAGCTTCCTGACATGCTGTTTGTTAAGACTCAAGCTCCTTGCACTTGGATGTACATTTTGCCATACCCTGTTTACTCAATACCCTTGCACCTGCCCTGCTGGGGAACATTTTTTTTTTCTTCCCTTGCCCTTAACTACAAATGGAAGACCTGCTTAGGTGCATTTCAATGAGGAGCTGAGGGTCTAAAGAAGTTAAATCACTTGTCCAGACTCAAATGGCTACAATCCGAGGTGAAGTTTCAACTCAGAGATTCTTGAATCCAAATTCATCACTTTTTAAATTATGTCATGTGCTTGTTGTTGAAGAAAGCTGTCCAGATCATTACAGCTCTCAAGAAGAAGATTTGAAAATGCCCTCCTGATTAGTGAGCTACGCTTTCCATTATAGCATAACACAAAGTTTCAGGTGAAATCATAAATTCTGTGCTGGAGGAGACTTGGGACCATTTCACAGATGAGAAAACTGAGACTCAGAGAAGTAAAGTGACTTGCTTAAAGTCATCTTTTCAAGACCGAAACCAGTGATATGTTTACATAAATCTATTTTGAAAGAATCTTGACTCTTTACATATTATAATTTTCATCATAGGCATAGGTATTGCCATTTTTTTTTTTTTGCAGTTTATAAAACAAGAGTAGCTCAACCAAATGCTAATAGTATTTTAATAGATTTTTCTGGCATTTCTCTGCTGTATGTATCTATTTAATTCTTATTTTTATTAAGGAAAGAAAAAATAAAGTTTCCTTTTAGGAGGTAAAGGGAAAAAAATCCTTCTGTTTTATAAAAAATCCAGGAGTAGAGGGAATAGGAATGAGAGTGATATCTTGGGAGAAGATATAGGCTTTACAAAAAAAGCGACTTCTAGAAGCAGATTCCCTGATGATTTTTTATATCAGTGGGACTAGTCAACAGATATAATTTACAGATTTGCAAATGGCAAAGACATATGTAGAAAAATCAATTGGAGACAGTTTGGTGTGAAATAGAGATGTAAAATATTTGAAGGAGATTTGTGTGAGGGCTGTTATCTTCCTGAATGCACTGAAACAAATTAAAATTTAATTGAGAAATATTTAACAAAATAAATTAAAAAAACAATAAAATATAGATACCAATAAATTTGAAAATGAAATCAATATGTAGCCTTGGGTATCCATATGTACAAATTAGTGGGTCTCGTTTGTTTTTGAGTTTGATACTGCTGGTGTTGAGGAAGGTTTGCCCTGGATTTAGTTTATAATTTTGAGAGATGTCAGATTGTCCCTGATTCCCCAAACACTAGAAGGTAGAAGAGGGATCCTAGCCTAGGATGATAGCTTAGTGATATATAAGGAATATATAAATATGTAGGCTGAACATTGGGAAGTGAAATTGATATTCTAGAGTAAGGCAGTATTATAATGTCAAACCATTTCTAGATTCAAAGAAATTGGGTTCAAATTCAGTTTGCTAATGTTTGCTTTTGTTTGCTTTTGATTTTTTTTTTAACATTCAAATAACATTCTGTGAGAAGTCTCTTGTAATATAGTAAAATATTAATAGATAATAAAGAAACTGCATCCAAAAGTTCATATAACATCCTGCATCTCCCCAACCTCACTAATTTCTATTTATAGAAATCTATATTCTCTCTCTCTTATCCCTCAACCCCACTGGGAGAATAAAAGGAAAAATAAACTCCTTATAAAAATTTTTAGTCAAATAAAACAAATTCCCACATTGTTTACACACACACGGATGTATGATGTAGGTATATACACACATATGCTGATTTGCATATATACATATACACACATGTGTGTGCATGCATATGCATGTATACTCAGCTAGGTGATTCAATAGAGTGCTGATCCTGGAGACAGGAAGATTCATTTGCTGAATTAAAGTACGTCCTCGGACACTTACTAAGTTTGTGATCCTAGGCAAATTTTTGCCATTAAAAACAGACAGACAGACAGACACACACACACACACACACACACACGCACGCATGCACGCACACTTTATCTTCTATGGTTCTCCTCTCCCTCTTTCCCTTTTTCTGTCTGTCTGTCTGTCTGTCTGTCTTTCTCTCCTTCCCCCTCTTATTTAGCTTTTCTACTAAGGCTTTCTTTCTCTAGCTTCCAGTAGACCAGAAGACCCTAGAAAAGGATGGTCAATAAATGTAGCCAGATAAATTAATCAATATTTATCAGTCACCTATCATGTGCTAGGAGCTTGAACTGGAAAAAAAAAAACTGTTGAAAATAGGGAAAGTTTTCCCTTTTATTAATGAGCCTCATAATTTCTTGGAGATATGATATTCTCCAAAAGATACTGATGTACTATAAAGACAAAAAATTTAAGACAAAGATAAAGACAAAAGATTTAAGACAAAAAATATTACTTATTCTCAACTTCAAAAGAGCATTCAATGACATGCTTTTGAAAAATAAAGCGAAATGATAATTATAAGTGATAGACATGTTGTTATGCTTTCTTTTTTTATAGGGCAAAACAATATGTCAAAGTGTAGCTGATATTTGTTGAGTCAAAAACCCTAGGCTAAGAGCAGAAAGGTAGTTTTGGAACATTTTCTTGTATAGGTGAAATACATATTTGCCAGTCATCAATTAATGGCAAACATGAAAGAGTAATACAACTTTAAAAGAGTAGCATTGAGTCTTAAATCAGTTATAGTTCTTTGATTAGCTACCTTTGGGGAAAAAAAAAGCTAGAAAGACATCTTTAGAATATAGGGACTCAGGCTATTTCTATTTCTCATACACCATTTTAATTCTCTCTCATATTTCTATCTGTTCTCACCTCCCTCATATAAAATTTATTTTTTGTTTTTATTCTAAAGGTTATTCAGTAGATAGAGCACTAGGCCTGGAATCAGGAAGACCTGAGTTTGATCGCTCCTCAGGTACTTTGTAGTTGTGTAATCCTTAGCAAGTCTCTTGAACCCTGACTTTCCTCAGTTGTAAAAAGGGGATAAAGGTAGCAACCATCTCATAAAGTTGTTGTAAGAATGAAATGATTTAGCATATAGTGCTTAGTGCTTAGTACAATCTCTGCAACATTATAGACACTTAATAAAGCTTGTTTCCTTCCTTCTGTTTTTTGTTTGCTCATCTACAAATTTAGTGGATTGAACTGAATAACCTCTAAGGTTTTTTCTTGTTCAAGTTTAGGAAATAATTTTGTAAAAAAAATTATTTCATATATCCAGCTCAAATCTGTCTTCTTTTAATAGCAACACCTTGGTTCTACCATTGGCCCAAAGAGCTAAAAAGAGTAAATTTAATTTCCCTTCCATTTTACTTCAGTTCAAATATAGGAAGATAGTGATAGTGTTGACACAGTATTCTTGTCTCCACCCCTTTCAAAATTTCTCTTTTTTCTTTTTTTTTTTGTTACTTTATTCTTAAAAGATTTTTCTTTTCAAAAACATATGCATGGATAGTTTTTAACATTCACTCCTGCAAAAGCCTGGTTTCCAAAAATTTTCCTTCATCTTTTCCTCTTACCCACTCCTCTAGATGGCAAGCAATCCAATATATATTAAGCATGTGTGATGCTTCCATACATATTTCCACAATTATCATGGTGTACAAGAAAAATCAGATCAAAAAGGGAAAAAAATGAGAAAGAAAACTAAATGCAAGCAAAAAACAAAAAGAGAAAATACTATATTTCTGAGCATTTTTTGTCAAATACTGAATTGTTATCCTAAAAGCTGGGGTCTTTGGGTTTATCAAACACTAGATTAATATAATCATTTACCATTGTGTCCTGTACCTAACATATTTCACTGATAGATTATTCTATTTCTTAGCCAGTGCCAAATGGTTTTGATGACCACTGTTTTATAATATAGTTTTAAGTCTGTTACAGCTAGGCATTTGCATCGTTTTTGCATTTTTTTCATTAATTCCCTTAAAATTCTTGGACTTCTGTTCTTCCAGATGAAATTTGTTATTTTTTTCTAACCCTATAGAATAATTTCTTGGGAGTCTGATTGATATGGCATTGAATAATTAGATTAATTTAATGAAATTGTCATATTTATCATATTAAGTCTGCCTAAACATGACCATGTGATATTCTTCCAATTGATTAGATCTGACTTTATTTGTGTGGAAAGTGGTTTGTAATTGTGCTCATATGGTTCCTGACTTTGCCTTGGCAGGTAGACTCCCAAAATGTTTTATATTATTTACAGTAATTTTAAATAGAATTTCCCTTTGTATTTCTTCCTGCTGGACCTTGTTGGTAACATATAGAAGTGCTGATGATTTATGTGGATTTATTTTGTATTATGCAACTTGCTCAAGTTATGAAATGTTTCTAATAATTTTTAGTGGATTCTCTAAGTGTACCATCATATCATTATTAAAGTGATAATTTGGTTTTTTAAATTACCTACTCTAATTCCTTTCTTTTTCTTCTCTTATTGCTAAACCCAATATTTCTAATACAATATTAAAAAATAATGGTGATAGTGCGCAATTTTGTTTCATCTTTGATTTCACTGGGGATTTTTCTAATTTATCCTCATTACATATGATGCTTTCTGATGGCTTTAAATAGATGGTACTGATCATTGCTTTTTTTTTTAAATCATAGTGTTTTTAATAGGAATGAGAGTTGGATTTTGTCAAATGTTTTTTCTGCATAATAATATGATTCCTGTTATTTTGGTTATTGATATCTTCAATGATGCTAATAGTTTTCATAATATTGAATTAGCACTCTATTCCTGGCATAAATTCAACACAGTCATAGTGTACTATCCTGGGGATAACTTGCTGTAACCTCTTTGCTAATATTTTATTTAAGATTTTTGCATCAAAATTAATTAAGGAAATTAGTATATAATTTTCTGTAATGGGCTGAGGCTAGGCTGCTCGAGCTTTGTGTTTACAATTTGGGATAACAAAAGAGGAAGCTAGGAGCATAGTAAAACCTATAC
Organism: Antechinus flavipes; assembly: GCF_016432865.1. Taxonomy (NCBI): domain Eukaryota; kingdom Metazoa; phylum Chordata; class Mammalia; order Dasyuromorphia; family Dasyuridae; genus Antechinus; species Antechinus flavipes. Next base: position 215,210,574 of record NC_067401.1, on the reverse strand, counting down.
GGCTTGCATTCCTTTCCACGCTCCTACGCTCCCTCCAGGGAAGAAACCTTATGGTTTGAGACACAATGAAATCTGGCAAGTGGATGTGACCCATTATAAACCTTTTGGTCGTCTGCCTTTTTTCCACATTGTGTTAGACACCTTTTCAGGATTCACTTTTGCCATACCAGCAGCAAAAGAGACAGCCCGAGTGGTCACTGAATTCCTCACACAAGCATTTGCCATTATGGGTGTGCCACAATGGTCCTGCATATATCTCCAAACATTTTGCACACTTTTGTGCACAGTATAAGATTTTACACACTACTAGCTTACCCTTTAATCCTCAAGGACAGGCAATAGTAGAGAGGAGAAACAGAGACATTAAGACGCTGCTCCAAAAGCAAAAGAAAGGAGGAGCCACAGGTAACCCTAGAGAACTTCTAAATCTAACCCTTTATACTATTAACTTCTTGATTTTTGACAAAGATGCACTAGCTCCGGCAGACAGGTTTTATAACCCACCGGAAGGGCAGTGTCCAGTGCGAGCAGCTCCACTATCTTTAGATAATCGCCAGGTGATGTGGAGAGTCCCAGAAAGTGGTGAATGGAAGGGACGTGATAGGCTAACTGCTTGGGGGAGAGGGTTTACTTGTATCTCTACAGGTGGAGAAGGAATCAGATGGGTGCCAATGAGCCATATTCGCCTTGTCCATCACAGAGACAGAGCAGACCCTTGAAATGAAGGAGAAAACCCAAAAATATCCAGTGGTTCTGTTGCTGATTGGGCTCACCATTTAAAGAGTGTGGCAGTTATGGTGTTTGACCCATGGACATAGAAAATTGTTGGACTTGAAAGCCCTCAGGAATCATTGGATTTTCTGAGAAATGGTAAGATTCTTACAGGACTTTAAAAATCTGCTGGAATCATTGCATTCCCTAACACATAAAAAGACTTTTGCAGGACTTCAAAAACTTGGGGGGATCATTGGATTCCCTAACATGTGAAGCAATGGCTAATGGATTGGTTTTGGACTATCTCTTGACTGCTGAAGAAGGCGTATGTGTGACTGCTGTTTATATACTCTCCTTCTAGAACTTCTGGCAATCTTTTACAACACCATGTTGATTTATATTGTTTGTTATACCATTACTTGCATGTACAATTCATGTTTGTTACACCACATCAAGCCTGCACTGACTGTGGGGGAGGCATCACTGATAGCCTCTGCGTTATTGCTGTGTGCTTGTGTAATACCTCTCATGCTGATGGGTTTGTGCATAATAAGGTCCTTCAGCCCAGAAACCTGCTACTAATCCCCACTTCCCTTTGGTGCTTTTCATCTCCCTTCCTGAGATGTCAGGGAGGGTGTGATCATCTTCCCTTGGGGGCTCTGACCTCCCTGAGGAGTCAGGGATGGCATGACCACTTGTGTTCTAAAACAAAAGAAAGCGGGAGATGTAATGGGCTGAGGCTTGAGTTGATGCACTGAGGTCCCAAGCACGTGAGGCTAAATAGTAATTGGACCATACTCTATTAATATATATGCTTGGAGAAAGAATGGCCCCTGCCCACTCTTTGTGCAAATCCTGACATGTTGTATAGGAAATGATGTTTTTTGTGGGTGGAGGCAGGGGAGTGGAAAGGGAAGCAGAAAAAGAGACTGCTGGCTGGTGTCTTGTCACAGCTGCTCACATTGCTATCATGACCGTCCTTCACCTCCAATCCCCCTCTGCTAGCTGGCTTCCTGTCTGCCCATATTGCTATCGCAATCCTTCTTCACCTCTTCACTTCAAAAAAGATTGAAGATTTTCCCCTTAACCTGAATTCCTGACTCCGGCTGATTTTAAATACGTGGTCATCACAATTTTCTTTCTCTGTTTTGACCCTATTTGGTTTAGGTATTAGTACTGTATCTGTGTCTTAAAAGGAATTTGATAGAAGTCCTTCTTTCCCTATTTTTACAAGTAGTTTGCATAGTATTGGAATTACTTATTCTTTAAATGTTTGGTAAAATTCACTTGTAAATCCATCTGGCCTAAGATTTTTCTTAGGCTTTTTTTTTTTTTTTTTTTTTTTACTTCAGTTGAAACATAATAGATTCTGCTCCAGCCTTTAACCTTTTCTCCATATATATCACTCTGCTTAAAATATGTTTCTTGGAAACAACATATTGTTGGATTCTGCCTTTTAATCCAGTCTGCTATGTGCTTCCATTCTATAAGACAGTTTTTCCCATTCCCATTCACAGTTAAAATTAACTCTGTATACCCTGCCATCCCCCATTATATTTTCTTTTTCCTTTTTCCCTTTCCCTCCTCCTCATATTTTTGCTTCTGACCATCATTTCCCTCGCCTTTCTCTTTTACAGTCCCTTCCCCTTTCTTATACCTTTCCCCTTCTATTTCTGTTCTCCCTTCCATTATCTTTCTCTTTTCCTCCCGATTTCTTCTACTTTCCTAAAGGATCAGATACGTTTTTCTATTAAACTAAATATGTCTGATGTTCTCTGTTTGGGCCAAATTGTTCTTCCCCTTCCCTTTTTTCCCTCAAAAGGGCCCCTTTGCCGCCCCATTTTAACTCCTTTTCCCTCTTTTTTCCCCAGTACATCCCTTTTTCACATATGAGTTCATTTTTATGTTATCAGAGTAAAGCCAAATTATACTTACATCCTCTCATTATACCCCTGACAAAGATATGGTTCTCATGAATTAAACAAATCATCTTCCCATATAGGGATGAAAACATTTTCCCCTCAAAAACAGAGATTTTTCTTCCATTTTTACCTTTTAATGCTTCTCTTGAATTCAGTATTTGAAGATCAATTTTTCTTTTCAGCTCTGGTCTTTTAAAAAAAAATTCCTATTTCACTGAATGTCCATCTTTTCCCCTGAATTATAATGCTTCAGTTTTGCTGGATAGTTGATTTTCAGATTTAATCTAAGTTTCTTTGTTCTCCATTATATTATATTCCAGGCTCTTCTATCCTTTAAAGTAGAAGCTGCTAGGTTCTGGGTAGTGTTGAGTATAAATGTTTGATGAGTAATGCTCTATATTTGAATTTTTTCTGGCTGTTTGCAGTATTTTCTCCTTGATCTAATAATTCTGGAATTTAACTATTGGAATATTCCTGGGAGTTTTCATTTTGTGATCTCTTTCAGGAGATGGTTGGTTAATTCTTTTAATGGCTGTTTTATTCTCTTGTTCTAAGACATCAGAGCAGTTTTCCTTGATGATTTCTTGAAAGATATTGTTTAGACTTTTTTTTTTTTTTTGCATTGTGGTTTTCAGGTAGTCCAATAATTCTTATATTATCTCTCACAGATCTGTTTTCCAGGTCAGTTATTTTTCTGAGGAGGTATTTTACGTTTTCTTCTTTTTTTTTTCCTTTTTTTGGTTTTGTTCAATTGATTCTTGATGTCTCATTGAATCATTTGTTTCTATTTGTTCAATTCTATTTTTTAGTTAATTATTTTCTTCAATTAACTTTTTCTTTCTTCCTTTGCATTTGGCCAGTTGAACATTCTGTTCATTGGATTTTTTCCATTTCAGAAATTCTGTTTTGAAAGGAGCCGTTTTCTTTTTCCATTTCAGCAAAACTGTTCTTTAAAGAATGATTTTCTTCAGACAATTTATCTGCTGCCTTTTCCAGAGCTTTCTCTGTTTTTTTTTTTTTTTTAACTCTCATTTAAAATCCTTTTTAAAATTTTTTTCAAGAAATCCTTGTTAAATAGATACCAACTTATATCACTCTTTGAGGTTTCATCTGGAGAGATTTTGCCTTTAATGTCCTAAAGGTTTGAAGTCTATTCTTCCCTGTCATCTATGATCAAAGCTGTTTTTTTGTTTTGTTTTGTTTTGTTTTGTTTGCTTTTTTTTGCATATTTTTAAAGGGTGAGGTCTGCTCTTAGAGCAGCTTCCTCAAGCTTTCTCTACAGACCACAGCAGCTTCACATCTTATGCTGTGGTTCAGGGACTTAATATTTGCATTCTCTAGTTGTGTTGATGGTAGCATATAGCTAGTGTGTTGATCTACTGGCTTCTAAAGCAGGACAGAGTAGCAAATGCAGTAGCATTTTTTGTATTTTGTATTTTGACTACAAACCTCCCACAAGATTCTCTCAGTATAGAAGCTTCTCTGCCCTGGGTCTCCCTGAATTGTATTGTGCTGCACTGATCTTGTGTTAACCCACAATTTTCTCTCCCCTGCCCATTTCCTGATTAAGACAGACCTTCCCTAAAGTTCTTCCAACATATCTTCTGCTGGAAATTTGTTACACTGCAAATATTTATGGGTTGTGTCACTCCAAAATCCATTCAAACTCTTGTTCTGGTATTGATTTGAGGGAAGCCAGAAAGAGCTTAGACAAAGACCTGTCTAATCTTCACCATCTTGGCTCTGCCCCACAACTTTTCTCTTTTAAAAGCATCCCAGTCCTCATCGGCCTGGAGTTTAAGACATGAGCATTGTATTCATACTCCCCTGGGCCATCTCTAGCCTACAGCTTTTGTAAAGTTTGTTTTGGTTAAGTTATCATAATGTTTCAGATGTGGCCTGATCAAAGCTGTACACAGTAGGACCTATTACTTCCCTTGGTTAGGCTTATTTTTCTTTATTAATGCATCCTATTGCTTTGATTTTTGTTTGCTTGTTTGCTGTGTCACGCAACTGACCCATACTGTATTGTATTACACAGAAACACAAAGTCTTTTTCATATGCCTTGTTTTTAGCCACTTATAATCCTATTCAATATTTCCACAGGTAATTTTTAAGCCTAAATCAAGCCTTTTATATTTATGTCTGTCAAGATTTCAAGTTACTTGATATAGTACCATTTCAATTTGATTAATTCTTTATGACTTAGGTTGGATAGTAGCAATCTAAGGTGTAGCCTAAGATTCCAAGATTTTGGGGAGTTCATAAGATTGATAAATATTCAGTTTAGATTTTAATCCAAAGTACTGTTTTTGTTTGTTTTAAGTGCAAAAATAAGGTCAAAGAAATATTACAACACTGGATGATGTTTTGAAAACTTCTCCAGGTCACATTTGTCTATTAATTAATGTGTAGAAGGTTAAAATTACATTAATAGATTTAGATGTGAAAAGGACCTTGAAAATTTTTTAATCTTATATCCCCACTTTACATATAAAGAAATGAGATCTAATGAGACTAAATAACTTGCTAAAGGTTATAAAGCTACAAAGTAACAGGAAAAAAATTAAATGCAAGCCATATTGCATTGAACTTTCTCCTTTTTAAACCAATAGCAAAGAGTCTCATTGTTATTGCTTTATACTATAGTATGAAAAAAAATAGTAATAATAGATCCCCTTCCTGTCTACTTTTCTTTTAATCCATTAAGATTATAGCACATTTGTGGTTGTTGTGTGTATATGTGTGGTTTTTTTTTTTTTTTTTTGCTGTTTTATCTAGATTTTAAAAATAACCCCTTTAGTGTTTGATTTGTTTGGCAATAAGTTTATAAATTAATTTGGATAGTATTATAATTTTATTACACTGTCATGCTTAATTCTATGAATAACATTTTTATTTGTGTTCACCTCATCCTGACAGTGTCTTTTCAAGTAATCTTTTTATTCTGCAATGGTTTTGAAGGAGATTTTGCCTTTATTTTCTCCTATTGACCTTGTTGGTAATAAACAGAAAAACTAATATTTTAATGGATTTATTTTTATGCCAATACTTTAGTAAATCAATTTTTATAAAATTTACACTTCAAGTTTCCTTAAGTAATCATTATATTATGGGCAAATGCATATACTTTTGCCCATTCCTTGCTTATTTTTTCTCTTAATTACTTTTTATTTTCTTACATTAGTACATACATACATTTATACACAATAAAGAGAAAGGAAAAGTGAATGTCCTCCTACTTATAGTAAATTTCCTTTTATTCATAATGAATGTTCACAGATTTTTCAGTCAATAAATGAGGCCCTCATCTGAGAAATGGGACTGGGAGATGAGGACATATGGGAGACTGGATATGAGAATATCAGTTTTGGAATATTTAGAGAGCGAAAATAGGAAATTAATTATAAAGCGATACAAAGATTTCATTGCTGCAGTTAGGGCCTAGTTGCAGTATTATAAAAATACATTTGTAACATACCAAATTAACATGATTTTATGACTACCTCCTTCTTAATCTAGCAGACTTAAGTAAGACTGGAAGGAAGCAATTGGTAGAAGTATTGTAAGACTATGTTTTAATAAAGGATGAACAATAAAGGGGTAAAGAAACTGCACATAGAAGACAGCATGGAAAATTATATCAATATCCATTAGTGATAGTCATTTAGAGTCTGTTTTATCTCTCCCTGATTTGAGTATCAGGGCCATATTTCTCTCATAATATTTATAGGATTAAATTTTCTCCACTTTTTGAAAATTATTTATATTACAAATTAGTTGATTGGTTTTTGGATTCAGTTTAGATTTTCCTTAGATGCCAATGTGGACCCAGAGAATGTTTTTAATTTTTGTTGTTGTTGTGTGAAGGACAGAAGGATGGGATAGTTCATTTATTACTTGTTTTACTTGTCTGAAACTAGATTGTTTAATTTTTTATGTTCCATTAATTTAGCCAATTACATTTTTTGTAAATATTATCCATTTTGTTTGTTTTGTAGTTTTGTTAAGTATAACTAATTTATTTCCTTTTTTTATATTTTAGCCATTTTATTTGCATAATTTCACATTGTTTTTCCTTTTTAAAAATTTTTATTAAAGCTTTTTATTTACAAAGCATATGCATGGATAATTTTTTCAACATTGAACCTTGCATAACCTTTTGTTGCCAATTTACCCTTCTTTCACGCCCACCTTCCATCTGACAGGTAGTCCAATACATGCTAAATATGTTGAAATACATATTAAATCCAAAATGTGTATACAGATTTAGCATAGTTATAAACTCTCTCCAGAATGGTTGGATCCATTGACAGTTCCACCAACAATGTATCAGTATCCCAGTTTTCCCGTATTCTCTCCAAAATTTGTTTTTGTCTTTTCCTGTCATCTTAGTCAATTTGGCAGGTGTGTAGTGGTATCTCAGAGTTGTCTTAATTTGCATTTCTCTGATGAATAGTGATTTGAAGCACCTTTTCACATGGCTACAAATAGTTTCAATTTCATCATCTGAAAATTGTCTGTTCATTATCCTTTCACCATTTATCAATTGGAGAATGGCTTGATTTCTTATATATTAGAGTCAATTCTTCATATATTTTAGAAATGAGGCCTTTATCTAGATCCTTTGGGTATAAAAATATTTTCCCAGTTTATTTCCTCCCTTCTGATCTTTTCTGCATTAGTTTTTGTTTGTACAAAAACTTTTTTAACATAATATAATCAAAATGATCTATTTTATGATCAATAACCATCTCTAGCTCCTCTTTAGTCACAAATTCCTTCCTCCTCCACAAATCTGAGAGGTAAACTATCCTATGTTTTTCTAGTTTGTTTGTAGTATTATTCTTTATGTCTAGATCATGAATCCATTTTGACTTTATCTTGGTATATGGTGTTAGGTTTAGGTTTATGCCTACTTTCTGCCATAATAATTTCCAATTTTCCCAGAAGTTTCCGTCAAATAATGGATTCTTATCCCCAAAGATAGGGCCTTTCAGTTTGTCAAATACTAGATTGTTATAATAATGAACTATTTTATTCTGTGAACCTAACCTATTCTACTGATCAACTAGTCTATTTCTAAAGCCAGTAACAAATGGCTTTGATGACAGCTGCTTTATAATATAATTTTAAATCAGGTACAGCTAGGCCACATTCATTTTCTTTTCTCTTTTCTAACTTCTTTGAAATTCTTGACCTTTTGTTCTTTCAGATGAATTTTGTTATTTTTTTCTAATTTAGTTAAATGGTTTCTTGGGAATTTGATTGTATATCAATAAATAAATAGATTAGTTTAGGGAGTATTGTCATCTTTATTATATTTGCTCAACCTATCTATGAGCACTTGATATTTTTCCAGTTGCTTAGATTTCACTTTATTTGTATGGAAAGTGTTTTGTAATTTTGCTTATATAGTTCCTGACTTTCCCTTGACAGATAAATTCTCCAATTTTTATATTATCAACAGTAATTTTAAATGGAATTTCTCTTTGTATCTCTTGCTGTTGAATTTTGTTAGTGATGTATAAGAATGCTGATGATTTGTGTGGATTTATTTTGTATCCTGCAACTTTGCTTAAGTTGTGGATTATTTCAATAGCTTTTTAGTTGATTCCCTGGGGTTCTCTAAGTATATCATCATATCATCAGCAAAGAGTGATGAAACATGATTCCCTCAATGCATATTCTAATTACTTTAACCTCTTTTTCTTTTCTCATTGCCAAGGCTAGCATTTCTAATACAATATTGAATAGCAATGATGATAGTGGGTAACCTTGTTTCACCCTTGATCTTATTGGTAATTGTTCTAATTTATCCCCATTACATATGATGCTCTCTGATGATTTTAAATAGATGCTACTGACTATTTTAAAGGGAAAAAAACTTATTTATTGCAATACTCTAGTGTTTTTAATAGGAATGGATATTGGATTTTATCAAATGCTTTTCCTGCATCTATTGGGAAGATCATATTTTTTTTTGTTAATTTGGTTATTGATATAGTCAATTATGCTAATAGTTTTCCTGATATTGAACCAGCCCTACATTCCTGATATAAATCCTACTTGATTGCGGTGTATTATCCTGGGGATGAATATCTATAATCTCTTTGTTAATATTTTGTTTAAGATTTTTGCATCGGGGACTTCCGGTTAAGATGGCGGAGAGGAGGCTCACAGCTGCATAAGCTCCACGCTTTCTCTCACTATCCATTTCATTACAAGCCTCTGAATCAATGCTTGACTGAAAAAAACCCACAAATAGTTACCAAGAGAAGCCATTCTTGAGATCCGCCAAGAAAGGTCTGTCTTTACTGGAGGGCTGGGGCAGTTTTAGATCGGGCGCAGGCGGCGGGCAGCGGCAGTGAGGGCACAGGAGCAGACTGGAGAGGGGGTGGAGAGTGATCGTAGCCATCTCTGTGGGGAGAGCTTCGCTACAGCTTTGGATACTTTGCTCCAGCAGCAAGTCAACAGCCCAGCAGAGAAGCTAAAAACACCGGGGCTGAAGAATACAACTGCAAACAGCTGGAGTCTCTCAGGACCTGGCCGCCCCCCCCTTCCCCCCCCTCAGTGACTCAGCACGCTCTGGGATCTCAGAGCGCAGGCGCAGCACAGTCCTGCTAGTGCCTCACTGCTGCCCCCTGCAGTCTGTAGAGGAAGCTCGATAACATACCCAGCCCCCCCCCCAAAGAAAGACTCCAGTTTTTTTCTGTTTTTCTTTGGTAGTTTGTCTCTGATTAATAGACAGAATGAGCAAGAAGCTGAAGAGGACTTTAACCCTTGACAGCTTCTATACAGATAGAGAGCAGACTCTAAATCCCGAGGAGACTAAAAACAGGCAGTCCCCAGGTGAATCCCCAAAGGAGGAGATTGTCTATTCCTCAGCACAGATGAACCTCATAGAAGTGATTAAAAAGGCTCTCACAAGGGAGCTAGAAGAAAAATGGGAAAAGAGCCTGGAGAAGTCAGTTAAAGAGAGAGTGGATAAAGAAGTAAAATCCTTGAAAAATAGGATTAGTGAACTGGAAACAGAAAACAGCTCTCTAAAAAACAAAATTGGCGAAATGGAAAAAAATTCCACAGAACAAAAGAACTCAATTGGACAATTAGAAAAAGATTTTAAAAAAGTGAGTGAAGAGAATACTTCACTGAAAATCAGAATTGAACAAGTGGAATTGAATGACTCGAGGAGACAAGAAGAATCAGTCAAGCAAATCCAAAAAAATCAAACAATGGAGAAAAATGTGAAATACCTTCTGGGGAAGACAACAGACCTGGAAAACAGATCCAGGAGAGACAATCTGAGAATCATTGGACTCCCAGAAAAACATGATGAAAAAAAGAGCCTGGACACTGTCTTCCAGGAAATTATCAAAGAGAACTGCCCAGAAGTCATAGGAACAGAGGAAAAAATAAACATTGAAAGGATTCATCGATCACCCACTGAAAGGGATCCTAAAATCAAAACACCAAGGAATATAGTGGCCAAATGCCAGAACCCTCAGATGAAAGAAAAAATATTGCAAGCGGCTAGAAAAACCCAATTCAAGTATCAAGGAGCCACAATAAGGATCACCCAGGATCTGGCAGCATCCACATTAAAAGATCGAAGGGCCTGGAATATGATATTCCGAAAGGCTAAGGAACTTGGTATGCAACCAAAAATAACTTACCCAGCAAGAATGAGCATCTTTTTCCAGGGAAGAAGATGGACATTCAACGAAGTAAGCGAATTTCATCTATTTCTGATGAAAAAACCAGAACTTAACAAAAAGTTTGATCTACAAATATAGAACTCAAGAGAAATCTAAAAAGGTAAAGATTAATCTTGGGAACTATATTTTGACTATATAGATGTATAAAGAATACATGTATACCTTGTTCTAGAAATTGATGTGGAAAGGACATTGTACCAGAAAAAGGGTAAAGTGGGGGTAGTACATCTCATGAAGAGGCATAGGAAACCTATTATATCTGAGAGAAAGAATGGAGGGGGATGAATATAGTGGGTATCTTACTGCCTTCAGAATTGGCTTTAAGTGAAAAATCTTAAGACATATTCAATCTATGGTGAAACTTCTCCCATCTCATTGAAAAGTGAGAAGAGAAAAGTGGAAAGGGAAGGAATAAGCTAAGCAGAAGGGAATACGGGAACTGGGAGGGAAAGGGGTAAGATAGGGGGAGGAACTCTAAGGCGGGGGGAGGGACACTAAAAAGGGAGGGCTGTGAGAAGCAAGGGGTGCTCACAAGCTTAATACTTGGAAGGGGGGGAAAGGGGAAAGAAGGGAGGAAAGCATAAACCGGGGTTAACAAGAAGGCAAGTAATACAGAATTGGTCATTCTAACCATAAACGTGAACGGGGTAAACTCCCCCATAAAGAGGAAGCGGTTAGCAGAATGGATTAAAAGCCAGAATCCTACAATATGTTGTTTACAGGAAACACACCTGAAGCGGGGAGATACATGCAGGTTAAAGGTAAAAGGTTGGAGCAAAATCTACTATGCTTCAGGTGAAGTCAAAAAAGCAGGGGTAGCCATCCTGATCTCAGATCAAGCTAAAGCAAAAATTGACCTAATTAAAAGAGATAAGGAAGGACACTATATCTTGCTAAAGGGTAGCATGGATAATGAAGCACTATCTATATTAAGCATATATGCACCAAGTGGGGTAGCATCTAAATTCTTAAAAGAGAAACTAAGAGAGCTGCAAGAAGAAATAGACAGTAAAACTATAATAGTGGGAGATCTTAACCTTGCACTCTCAGAATTAGATAAATCAAACCACAAAATAAATAAGAAAGAAGTCAAAGAGGTAAATAGAATACTAGAAAAGTTAGATATGATAGATCTCTGGAGAAAATGTAATGGAGACAGAAAGGAATACACTTTCTTTTCAGCAGTTCATGGAACCTATACAAAATTTGACCATATATTAGGACATAAAAACCTCAAACTCAAATGTAGTAAGGCAGAAATAGTAAATGCATCCTTTTCAGACCATGATGCAATGAAAATTACATTCAACAAAAAAGCAGGGGGAAGTAGACCAAAAAATAATTGGAAACTAAATAATCTCATACTAAAGAATGATTGGGTGAAACAGCAAATCATAGACATAATTAATAACTTCACCCAAGAAAACGATAATAATGAGACATCATACCAAAATGTATGGGATGCAGCCAAAGCGGTAATAAGGGGAAATTTCATATCTCTAGAGGCCTATTTGTATAAAATAGAGAAAGAGAAGGTCAATGAATTGGGTTTGCAATTAAAAATGCTAGAAAAGGAACAAATTAAAAACCCCCAGTCAAACACTAAACTTGAAATTCGAAAAGTAAAAGGTGAGATCAATAAAATTGAAAGTAAAAAAAACTATTGAATTGATTAATAAAACTAAGAGTTGGTTCTATGAAAAAAACCAACAAAATAGACAAACCCTTAGTAAATCTGATTAAAAAAAAGGAAAGAGGAAAATCAAATTGTTAGTCTTAAAAATGAAAAGGGAGAACTCACCACTAACGAAGAGGAAATTAGAGCAATAATTAGGAGTTACTTTGCCCAACTTTATGCCAATAAATTCGACAGCTTAAATGAAATAGAAAAATACCTCCAAAAATACAGCTTGCCCAAACTAACAGAGGAAGAAGTAAATATCCTAAACAGTCCCATCTCAGAAAAAGAAATAGAACAAACTATCAATCAACTCCCTAAGAAAAAATCCCCAGGACCAGATGGATTTACATGTGAATTCTACCAAACATTTAAAGAACAATTAACTCCAATGTTATATAAACTATTTGAAAAAATAGGGATTGAAGGAGTCCTACCAAACTCCTTTTATGACACAGATATGGTACTGATACCTAAACCAGGTAGGCTGAAAACAGAGAAAGAAAATTATAGACCAATCTCCCTAATGAATATTGATGCTAAAATCTTAAATAAAATATTAGCAAAAAGATTACAGAAAATTGTCACCAGGATAATACACTATGACCAAGTAGGATTTATACCAGGAATGCAGGGCTGGTTCAATATTAGGAAAACTATTAGCATAATTGACTATATCAATAACCAAACAAACAAAAACCACATGATCATCTCAATAGATGCAGAAAAAGCATTTGATAAAATCCAACATCCATTCCTAATAAAAACACTTGAGAGCATAGGAATAAATGGACTTTTCCTTAAAATAGTCAGGAGCATATATTTAAAACCATCAGTAAGCATCATATGCAATGGGGAAAAACTGGAACCTTTCCCAGTAAGATCTGGAGTGAAGCAAGGTTGCCCACTATCACCATTATTATTTAATATCGTATTAGAAACACTAGCCTCGGCAATAAGAGTCGAGAAAGATATAAAAGGAATTAGAGTAGGCAATGAGGAAACCAAACTATCACTCTTTGCAGATGATATGATGGTATACCTAGAGAACCCCAGAGATTCTACCAAAAAGCTATTGGAAATAATTCATAATTTTAGCAAAGTAGCTGGCTACAAAATAAATCCCCATAAATCCTCAGCATTTTTATACATCACCAACAAAACCCAACAGCAAGAGATACAAAGAGAAATTCCATTCAGAATAACTGTTGATACCATAAAATATTTGGGAATCTATCTACCAAAGGAAAGTCAGGAATTATATGAGCAAAATTATAAAAAAGTCTCCACACAAATAAAGTCAGACTTAAATAATTGGAAAAATATTAAGTGCTCTTGGATCGGCCGAGCGAACATAATAAAGATGACAATACTCCCTAAACTAATCTATTTATTTAGTGCTATACCAATCAGACTTCCAAGAAAATATTTTATTGATCTAGAAAAAATAACAACAAAATTCATATGGAACAACAAAAAGTCGAGAATCTCAAGGGAATTAATGAAAAAAAAATCAAATGAAGGTGGCCTAGCTGTACCTGATCTAAAATTATATTATAAAGCAGCAGTCACCAAAACCATTTGGTATTGGCTAAGAAATAGATTAGTGGATCAGTGGAAAAGGCTAGGCTCACAAGACAGAATAGTCAATTATAGCAATCTAGTGTTTGACAAACCCAAAGCCCCTAACTTCTGGGAAAAGAATTCATTATTTGATAAAAACTGCTGGGATAATTGGAAATTAGTATGGCAGAAATTAGGCATGGACCCACACTTAACACCATATACCAAGATAAGATCAAAATGGGTCTATGACCTAGGCATAAAGAACGAGAGTATAAATAAATTAGAGGAACATAGAATAGTTTATCTCTCAGACTTGTGGAGGAGAAAGAAATTTGTGACCAAAGATGAACTAGAGACCATTACTGATCACAGAATAGAAAATTTCGATTACATCAAATTAAAAAGCCTTTGTACAAATAAAACTAATGCAAACAAGATTAGAAGGGAAGCAACAAACTGGGAAAACATTTTCACAGTTAAAGGTTCTGATAAAGGCCTCATTTCCAAAATATATAGAGAACTGACTCAAATTTATAAGAAATCAAGCCATTCTCCAATTGATAAATGGTCAAAGGATATGAACAGACAATTTTCAGAGGATGAGATTGAAACTATTACCACTCATATGAAAGAGTGTTCCAAATCATTATTGATCAGAGAAATGCAAATTAAGACAACTCTGAGATACCACTACACACCTGTCAGATTGGCTAAGATGACAGGAAAAAATAATGATGAATGTTGGAGGGGATGCGGGAAAACTGGGACACTAATGCATTGTTGGTGGAGTTGTGAACGAATCCAACCATTCTGGAGAGCAATCTGGAATTATGCCCAAAAAATTATCAAACTGTGCATACCCTTTGATCCAGCAGTGTTTCTATTGGGCTTATATCCCAAAGAAGTACTAAAGAAGGGAAAGGGACTTGTATGTGCCAAAATGTTTGTAGCAGCCCTGTTTGTAGTGGCTAGAAACTGGAAAATGAATAGATGCCCATCAATTGGAGAATGGCTGGGTAAATTGTGGTATATGAATGTTATGGAATATTATTGTTCTGTAAGAAATGACCAGCAGGATGAATACAGAGAGGACTGGCGAGACTTACATGAACTGATGCTAAGTGAAATGAGCAGAACCAGGAGATCATTATACACTTCGACAACGATATTGTATGAGGACATATTTTGATGGAAGTGGATTTCTTTGACAAAGAGACCTGAGTTTCAATTGATAAATGACGGACAAAAGCAGCTACACCCAAAGAAAGAACACTGGGAAACGAATGTAAACTATCTGCATTTTTGTTTTTCTTCCCGGATTATTTATACCTTCTGAATCCAATTCTCCCTACGCAACAAGAGAACTGTTCGGTTCTGCAAACATATATTGTATCTAGGATATACTGCAACATATCCAACATATAAAGGACTGCTTGCCATCTAGGGGAGGGGGTGGAGGGAGGGAGGGGGAAAAATCGGAACAGAAACGAGTGTCAATATAATGTAATTATTAAATAAAAAATTAAAAAAAAAGATTTTTGCATCAATATTCATTAGAGATATTGGTCTATAATTTTCTTTTTCTGTTTTCATCCTACCTGGTTTAGGTATCAGTACCATGTCTGTGTCATAAAAGGAATTTTGTAGGAGTCCTTCATTCCATATTAAAAAAAATAGTTTATGTAGTATTGGAGTTAGTTGTTCTTTAAATGTTTGGTAGAATTCACATATAAATCCATCTAGTCCTGGATTCTTTTCTTAGGGGCTTGATTAATAGCTTTTCCTATTTCTTTTTCTAAAATGGGACTATTTAAATAATATCTTTTCTTTTCTGTAAATCTGGGCAATCTATATTTTTGTAGGTATTCCTCAATTTCACTTAAATTGTCAAATTTATTGGTATAAAGTTGGATAAGTAACTCCTGATAATTGCTATAGTTTCCTCTGCATCGTTGGATGGTTCTCCCTTTTCATTTTGAGACTAACAATTTGATTTTCTTCTTTCCTTTTTCTAATCAAATGAACTAAAGGTTTATCTATTTTGTTGTTTTTTCATAAAAAATACTTAGTTTTATTCATTAATTCAATACTTTTTTAATTTCAATTTTATTGATCTCTCCTTTTATTTTTAGAATTTATTTGGGGGTTTTTAATCTGTTCTTTTTCTGCCTTTTTTTAGTTGTAAGTCCAATTTATTGATCTTCTTTTTATCTATTTTCTTCAAAGAAGTCTCTGGAGATATAAAATTTCCCCTTATTACTACTTTGTCTGCATGCCACAAATTTTGGTATGTTGTCTCATTATTGTCATTCTCTTGGATGAAATTATTTATTGTGTCTATGATTTGCTGTTTCACAATTCATTCTTTAGGATGAGACTTTTTAATTTCCAATTTCTTTTTGGTCTATTTTTCCCTGGCCCTTTCTTAAATGTAATTTTTATTGCATCATGACCTGAAAAAATGCATTTACTATTTCTGCCTTCCTGCATTTGATTTTGAGGTCTTTATATCCTAATATATGGTCTGTTCCATTAACTGCTGAGAAGAAAGTGTACTCTTTTCTGTCCCAATTCAAATTTTCTCCAAAGATCTATCATATCTAGTTTTTTTAGTATTCTATTTCCTCTTTAACTTCTTTGTTATTTATTTTGTGGTTTGTTTTGCCTTGTTCTGAGAAACCAAGTTTGAACTCTCCCAATATTATAGTTTTGCTGTCTATTTCTTTTTGCAACTCTCTTAACTTCTCCTTTAGGATTGTAAATGTTATACCACTTGGTGTATATATGTTTAATATTGATATTGCTTCATTATCAGTTATGAGTTCAAATGTTGGAGTTCCTGTTCTTCTCAAGGCAAAGCCGGTTTAGAGGCTTGGAGCCCTTTGGATGTCTCCAAATCCAAAGGTTCTGTCCTTCAGCCTCTGCCTCTGCTTTCTTCTGCCTCCAACCAAGACAGAGATGGAAGGTCTCTCTTATCTCCTTCTGGGGAGCCCAGCCACCAACTTGCCGTGGAGAGAGGGCTTCTGGCGTAGCTCCACTGAAATCCGTCAAAGTGTTCTCTACACCAGAGTCGTTCCTCTCGAGTCCAGCACGATCAGCCAGCCAAGAGGAAAAAATGTATTCTGCGATAGATCCCTCATTGCTGGCCTTTTATCTGCCTCTTCTGAGAGAATGGGATTATGGGTTTTCTCCCATAGTGCTCTCTGGCCCAATGAACTTTAAGGGAGGTGTGAACTCCCTGAAAGTAGAAAGTCTACTTTGTGAAGCTAGCATACTTGTGGACTCCAATGAGTAAAGGTGGGAACACAAGCCTTGTCTTGATTAGTTCTACTTAGTACCTTGTTTCAGGTTCTGGCCAAAACATCTTCTTGTAAGATTAGATCAACTCTAATTAGTTAGTAGTTAGTAAGGATTCCAACAATTATCTATGGTACTCTTTTAGCAAGATATAGTTTCCTTCCTTATCTCTTTTAATTAGATCAATTTTTGCTTCTGTTTGATCTGAGATCAGGCTGGCTATCCCTGCTTTTTTTTTTTTTTTTTTTACTTCAACTGAAGTATAATATAGATTCTGCTCTAGCCTTTTACCTTTATTCTGTATGTATCACTCTGATTTAATTTTTTCTTGTAAACAGTGTATTGTAGGATTCTGTCTGTTAATCCAGTATGCTATCTGCTTACTTTTTATGGGAGAGTTCACCCAATCCACATTTACATTTAAAACTACTAATTCTGTATTTCCTGCCATCATATTAACCCCAAATTATGCTTTTCTCTTTCCTTTTCCCCTTTCCCTCCTTCCCAGTATTTTACTTATGAGCATTACTTGCCTCAAGAAGTCCTCCCTCTTTAAAGACCCTTCCCCTTTCTTATATCTTTCCTCTATGATTTCTCTTTTCCATTCTATTTAGCCTTTTCCTTCCCTTTTCCCCTTCCACTTTTGTATAAGATGAGAAATGTTTCTCGGTGAAATCAAGTATATCTAATATTCTTTCTTTGGGCCAAATCTGATGAGAGTAAGATTTACACAATATTCACCACACTCTCTTTTTTTCCTCAATTATAAAAGGTTTTCTTTGCCTCTTCCTGAGATGTCATTTCCCTCATTTTACCTCTACTCTTCCTCTTTTTTTCTGTTACAATACCCTTTCCATCTTGTTTCTTTTTTTATATTATAACAATAAAACTAGATTATACATGTACTTTCAATATATACCCATAATAGAAATACAGTTCTCAAGAGTTTTTTTTCTTTTTATCTTTTTATGCTTCTCTTGAGTTCTATATTTGGAGGTCAATTTTTTTGTTTAGCTCTGGTCTTTTCATCAAAATTACATGGAATTTCCCAGTTTCATTGAATGTCCATTTTCTTCCCTGAAAGAAAATGCTCAGTTTAGCAGGGTAATTTATTCTTAGCTGCATTCCAAGTTCCTTTGCCTTTTAGAATTTCAGATTCTAAGTCCTTTGATTCTTTAAAGTGGAAGCTGCTAGGTCCTGAGTAATCCTGATTGTGGCTTCCCAGTATTTGAATTGTTTCTTTCTGGCTACTTGTAATATTTTTTCCTTGGTTTGATAGTTCTGAAATTTAGCCACAATATTCTTTGGGGCTTTAATTTTGCGGTCTCTTTTCAGGAGGAATTTGGTGAATTCTTTCAATGGTCACTTTACCTTCTTTTCTATGATATCTGAGAAGTTCTTTTTGATGATTTACTGAAAGATAGTGTCTAGGCTCTTTTTTTCATCATGTATTTCAGTGAGTCCAATAATCCTTAGATTGTCTCTACTAGATCTATTTTTCAGGTTGGTTGTTTCCCAATTAGGTATTTTACATTTTTTTCTATTTTTTTCACTTTTGCTTGACTGATTCTTCTTGTCTTATTGTGTCATTCATTTCCATTTGTTCAGTTCTGAATTTTACTGTGTTATTTTCTTCATTTACTTTTTTTTTTTTACTTCTTTTTATATTTGTCCAATTGAATTTTTAAATGAGTTGTTTTGTCCTATGGAATTTTTTTTTCCATTTTATAAATTCTGTTTTTTAAGGAGTTATTTTCTTTTTTCCATTTCATAAATTCTGTTTTTTCTGGGAGTTGCTTTCTTTTTCCATTTCCATTGCAATATCAAATTTATATTTTAATGAGTTGTATGCTTTTCCATTTCATTAAGTCTATTTTGTAGTGAATGTTCTTCAGATAGTTTCTCTGTTGCCTTTTCCAGACCCTCTTGCAAATTTTTTCATTTGCTTTCCCCATTTTTTTCCCTAGCTCTCTTTTAAGATCCTTTTTAATTTCTTCTAGGAGAGCCTTGTGTGTGGAACATCCAGCCTCACATACTAAATAGCTGTGTGACCTTGAGTAAGCCATTTAAATTTCTATTTGTCTTAGGTTTTTCATGTGGAGAATATAATAGTACCTACATCCCAAGATTGTTATGAGAATCAAAATTAAAATTTGTATAGCACATTTCCTGGCACATGGCATTGTTATTATTATCACTAACAATACATGAAATAAGAAAAGAGTGATATATATATATATATATATATATATATATATTCAAAAGTTTTTTTTCTCTATTGTCACAAAATATTTTACAGGATTGAAATCTAGCTGTGGTACAGACAGTAACTAGACTTAGACTTGAATAGGGAAAAAAGTGAACAGGATTACATTTATGCAATTATATAGTGATCTTAAGAATCTGTAAAATTATTTTAAGGAATATAAGTAATTCAATTAATTCAACATCGGTCACACACATTTCATGGGAAATCATATCATCTTGTAGTAATCATCTTTGGCTAAATGAAAAAGAGCCCTATGAAGATCCTTGGGCTTTATGTATCTCCTGTGAAATAATATCTATAATAGAAGAAAAATATAAAAAGACTTTAGCTCAATGCTCCAAATCAAATCAATATACTTTGTAATACCAATGATTGCATAAACGTAATTTAATTCTTAACAGAAATTTTTGAAAGAAATAGGCAGACTTTTGCATATTACTTTCTAAAAAGAGACCACGTTTTACAGTCGCCAAATTAACTAAATACTAAAATCTGGCTGGTTACAAAATAAAAGAAAAGAAAACACACATTAACTGATCTTTTTAGATTAAGGTATAACCCAGAGAAGCCATAATCGAGGTCATAAAAGACTCTTTGATGATCACAAAAGGGATATATCTATTCAATTACTGTCACACCAACTAGATGGTGTAGCAGATGGAGCAGTGGGAATAGAATCATCTAGATCTTAGGTCAGGTAGAATTTTGGGAAGATGGCAGAATAAATCAAGCTCTGCAGATTTCCTCCACAAAGAGAACAATTTGTGCCTCAAGGAAAGTATAGACTGGTGAAAAAGAAAAAAGTAGTAAGGCAGAAGAAGGATCCTCCTATTCTACCCCAAAGAAAGAAGACCAGAATAAAGACTACAGGTTGAAGATTAACCAGGGTGTAGTGCAAATACTCCAGGTTAGCTCTGCAGAAACACCAAGTGCATATCCCTGGGGCAAGCCAAGTTTGACTGGAGCCTCAGCAGGAACCACATAAATTTTTACCTCTTGGACAATGGAGAGAGGGGAGACCAGAGCAGGGAAGACTGAGAGAGCTTCTGCTGATTAGGAATACCTGTCCTAGCTGTGCTGCAGAGACATGGCAATAGGTGAGAAGGAACCTGCAGACCCTGCTAGTGCATAAGCAGTGGAGCAGAAATGATGATGGCATTGCAGGAAGGTAGAGTTTTTGGTCTGAGTTTCCAGATCAGAGAGGAAAGCTGAAGTGGAGCTAGAAGCACTCCCCTCTCCCAGTATTAGAGGTACTTGCATTAATAGTTCTTATTTTAAAAAAATTAACAAAGAAAAATAACCCAATATGGATTAAACTTAATATGGGAAGTGGGAAGACCAAATATTGTCTTCATAGAAGAACAGTGAAATAAAAAAAAAACACACACACAAAAAAAAAAACCACTGTTTTCTGCTTGAAAGAATAACATTAAATGGTCACCTGCCCAGAGAGAAGAACTCAAACAAAATTTTTAAAATCAAGTGAGAGAGATTGAGGAAAAATTCAAACTAAATTAACAAATAAAAATCATCCTAGAAAAATAATTTTAGGGGGGAAAGATAACCAACTAGAGAAGAAGATACAAAGACTTTATTTTTTATATCATAGTGTTTTATTTTCAAAATATATGCAAAATTAATTTTAACATTTACCATTGTAAATGACCAGCAGAATGATTTCAGAAAGGCCTGGAGAGACTTATATGAACTGATGCTGAATGAAATGAGCAGGATGAGGAGATCATTATATACTTCAACAACAACACTATATGATGACCATTTCTGATGGATGTGGCCCTCTTCAACAATGAGATGAACCAAATCAGTTCCAATAGAACAGTAAAGAATTGAACAAGCTACACCCAGCGAAAGAACTCTGGGAGATGACTATGAACTACAACATAGAATTTCCAATCCCTCTATTTTTGTCCACCTGCATTTTTTTATTTCTTTCACAGGGTAATTGTACCCTATTTCAAAGCCCGACTCTTTTTGCACAGCAAAATAACTATATGGACATGTATACATATATTATATTTAACTTATACTTTAACATATTGAACATGTATTGCTCAGCCTGCCATCTGGGGGAGGGGGTGGGGAGGAGGGGAAAAATTGGAATAAAAGGTTTTGCAGTTGTCAATGATAAAAAATTACCCATGCATATATCTTGTAAATAAAAAGCTATAATAATAAAAAAAATTGCCCTTGTAAAATCTTGTGTTCCAATTTTTTCCTCTTACTTATCTACCCCTTCCCTTAAATAACAAACAATCCAATATATGTTAAACATGTACAGTTCTTCTGTACATATTCACACAATTATCATGCTGCACAAGAAAAAGGAAAAAAAAAGAGAAAGAAAACAAAAAGTAAACAAACAAGAAAAAAAATGAAAATACTATGTTGTCATCTACCTTCAGTCCCACAGGTCTTTTTCTGGAAATGACTCTCTCCATCACAAGTCTATAGTAATTGGTCTGAATCACTCATTGTTGAAAAGAGCCACATACATCAGAATTGATCATTGCATAATCTTGTTGCCATGTATAATGATGTTCTGATTCTGCTCATTTTACTTAGCATCAATTCATGTAAGTGTTTCTAGGCCATTTTGAAATCATCCTGCTGATCATTTCTTATAGAACAATAATATTACATAATATCCATATCCATAACTTAGTTAGTCATTCTCCAACTAATGGGGATCTCCTCAGTTTCCAGTTCCTTGACATTACAAAAATGGCCTCTACAAACATTTTTGCACATGTGGGTTCTTTTCCTTTTTAATGATCTTTTTGGGATACAGGCCCAGTAGAGACACTGTTGGATGAAAGGGTATCCACAATTGGATAAGCCTTTGGGTATAGTTCCAAATAGATCTCCAGAAGGTTTGGATCAATTCACAACTCCACCAACAATGTATTAATGTCTCAGTTCTCCCACATCCTATCCAACATTTATCACTATCTTTTCCTATCATGTTAGCTAATCTGAGAGGTATAGGTGGTACCTCAGAGTTATCTTAATTTGCATATCTCTGATCAATGGTGATTAAGATAATTTTTTCATTTGACCAGAAATTGTTTTAATTCTTTTATCTGAAAATTGTCTGTTAATATCTCTTGACCATTTATCAGTTTGGTAAATGAATTGTATTCTTATAAATTTAATTCTCTGTCTTTATATATATATATATATATATATATATATATATATATATGTGTGTGTGTATATATGTGTATATATATATATATTGATATTGATATTAGAGATGAGGATTTTGAGGTAAAGTCTTAAAGAAAAAAGTAATTGTTTCATGATTAAAATTGATCAAGGGGAAGCCAGTGAAGTTATAAGAGACCAAGAAATAAAATAAAATTTAAAGAATGAAAAAAAGAACATAATGTGAAACATAGGAAAATCTGACAGATCTAGAGACCATATAAAGAAGAGAAGATATGTGAAAACTGGGACCAAAAAAATAACTTTGACATAATGCAAGAAATAATCAAAGAAATTAGTCCTGGGTTATAGAACACAAGTGGAAAGTAGAAATGGAAAAAAAAAATTCATTAATTAACACCTCAAAGAAATAGTTTGTGGAAAATACATAAGACTATCCCTGCCAAATTTCAAAAATCTCAGAACAAAAAGAAATTTTACAGGAAACAAACAATTTAAAACATTTCAAATATGCTGGATATGCCTTCTTTGTGCAGGACTTATCAGCAGCCTCAATAAAAGGCCACAGATCATGGAATAATATATACTGGTAATCAATTGAACTAGGCCTGCAGCCCAAAATATCCTATCCAGCAAAATTATCCACTATTTTGAGTGGGAAAAAGGACATTCAATGAACTTGCAGATTTTGAGGACTTTCAAACCAATCTGAACTTAATAAAAAATTTAACAAATATGAGCCAATATTAAAGATTAATTTCAAGAAACTCAACAGGAACAAATCATTTGTGTGTTCTGCACAAAAATGTGTACTATACATTTAAGATAGACATCATTAATTGCATAACTCAAGAAAGTTTGGGGCAGATTTGAGTATGATCTGATCCTAAAAAGAAATACTATCTAGAAATAGGTAAAAGTAGTAATTCAATTATACAAATGAGGTGCAGAGGAAGAGTGGATACAAAGGCATTAGAAGCATGAAAAGGGCTGCTACTTCTGAAAACTTACACATTAGAAATGGCTTAAATAGATAACACTATGCCATGAATGCTATAGCATCCTCCAAAAATCTAGAAAGAAATAGGGAGGGAGGAAATAGGATAAGTTGGGTTATAGAAGATGTCTAGATTTTTAGCTTTGGGAGAAGGTGTGCAGATTAATGGGCAAAGGATAAAAAGTAAAGTGGAGTATAGATGAATGTGTAGAATAATGGTAGTGGGATAAAGTGTATAGATTAATGGAGAAAAGATAAAGAGGGAAGGAAAAGGTATGTGTGTGGGAAGATAATAGAAGATCCATGCATGTGTGGGGGGAAGTTAAATAATAACAAGGCAAGTAAAGGAGCAAAATTAAATTAAAAGTCTTATCAGGAATAGGAAATAAGAGATACACATAAATACTATAATGAAGATCAGGAATAGAATTTATTAGGAAAAAATGTAGGACTAATAAAGTAACCATTAATCTTAGTGCAAGTCAAACTTCAAGATTCAATCAAAAGAGAAAACTAAATATAAATTTATTTATTAATAATAAATATTAATATTTAGATGCATGAAGATGAATGTATATACACCATATATACATATTAATATTTAGATGCATGTAGATGAATGTATACACACACACACACCCACACACAACTGTGTGTGTGCATATGTATGTTTGAGTGTATGTGAATATGTATGAATGTAGGTGGTTGTATGTTTGTATAGTTTGCGTGTGGATGAATGTGTATATATTCTGTTTTATTTTTGTTCTCCTTTTCTGTCTTTCTTTTTTCTATTCTTTTGTATTTAGTTAAATAAATACAATTTTTTTTTAAATGATCTGAATTCACATCCAGCCTCACGTACTTAATAGCTGTGTGACCTTGAGTAAGCCATTTAAACTTCTATTTGTCTTTGTGGAGAATATAATAGTACCTACTTCCCAAGATTGTTATGAGAATCAAAATAATAATTTGTATAGCACACATCCTAGCACATGGCATTGTTATTATTATCACTAACAATACATGAAATAAGAAAAGAGTGATATATGTATATATTTATTCAAAAGTTTTTTTTTTTTCCTCTATTGTCACAAAATATTTTACAGGTTTGAAATCTAGCTGTGGTACGGACAGTAACTAGACTTAGACTTGAATAGGGAAAAACGTGAACAGGATTACGTTTATGCAATTATATAGTGATCTTAAGAATCTGTAAAATTATTTTAAAAAGTCAGAGACTCTATAAACATTTAATAAATGGCTACATCTGCCAGATGTTAGGGTTAAATAGAGTGAGAAATTTCAAAAGCTTATATGAGCTTATATTCAATTGGGGTAAACATCAAATACATATATTAGTATATGCAGAGTATAAAATGACCACAAAATAATAGATGAACACATAATTACAGGGGAGGATGTTAGTGGTTGGAAGGAGGTGCATAAAAGGGTTTCTGTAAGTAGAAATACTTGGGATAGAATATATTAAATGTTACAAGACATATGAAAACCAAGTGCTATGGTAGATAAGTGAAATCATTTCTGACTGAAAGCCAATATTTGTTATCTTTACAAACAGGACTGTCTCACAGTCCAAATACTCTAAGTTCTGATACTATTTTATATACGCATGACTCTTTGATAACTGAGGAGTAAATGAAAGAGGGATGTAATTTTCTCAAATTTTGTTGTTGATGTTGCTGTAGTCCCTAAGTTATATTATTTGGGGAGTGATAGATATAATAAAAGTTGGTGTTTCCAGAATTTACCTTATATTTAAAAACCACTTACTGGCAGTTCTGCTGGACAAAGCTTGTGCATTGTTCAGTGGTCAATAGTGAGTTGAAAAAGTAACTATTACAAAAAGTGAGCAGAAAGAAAATATTTCACTGATTCTATGGTAAGTTTTTATGAAGGATTAGCTCTTCTCTTATCCTTGTTGAAAATATCTGGAATGCTTAAAGTATTTGCACATTATAAATTTATAGTTTTAAAATTATGAGAAACTAATCCCAAGAGGTTTCATTAAGGCTGAGACTTCAAAGAAAATCTAGAGAATTGAGTGAGGGAGGCCTTGATCAGTCAGAGAGCTGAGTACCTATCAATTATCCCTATTACATAAATGAGTTGAAAATTAAAATTCTTCATTTTGGAAATAAGAAATTGTTTGCACATTTAATAGTCTCAGTTTTAAGTATAAAAAGATGGATGCCTGTTATGGACCAGAACTCTTGAACTTAAAACAAGGATTCTTACAAGGTGTTAAGTCAGTGGAATTGATAAAGAAAATGGTTAATTAGTTTAGCTCGGTGATTAACAGTCTAGTATGATTGATTTAATCTTACAACAAATAATGGTTTCCTAGTCATATAATGATTAGTTTATACTCAATGTAGAGCATATAAACTGGGATTCAGAGCCAGAGAAGACAAAAGGACTGGAGGTGGGAGCTCAAGCCCTTGGAGCCAAGAAGAGACAGATTTATTCACTTCATCTCACACCACCATGGTGGCTGGCCTGGCCTCCTGCACCTCTCCCACTGAGACTAAGGCAGGTCTGAAAGGCTCTGCAGAAAACTGGCCCAGGCCCCAGGCAAAGGAAACTAGATTGTGAAGGAGATAATAAAAGATTTGGATATCTGGCTATTCTTTTGGCTGAAAGGAAGGCTGCTCTGAGACCTCAAGAAAACCAAATGAGAACATTACAGATATCAAACTGGAAAATAATTGATTTAATTTTTAAAGGTTTTAGGAGTAATAGTTTTATAATAGGATCATAGTTCTAGAAATTAAAGGGACTTCATGGATTATGTAGTCCAAATTCCTCAAAGAAACTAAGGCACAAAGAGTTTAAGAGGCAAGTTCAAAGATTTGAAGCCAACTCTCCTGACTCTAGGATCAATGCTCTTGCCATTATTTATCTATCAAGGCCACAAAAATAATGATGAGCCTGGAAATTGATATTAATTTTATTTTGTAAACTGGAGCACAAAACTAAGACATAAAGCAAATAAATCCAGGTCAAATATGGCAGGATCACATTGTTTACAGGGACTAAGCAGTTTTATTATTTACCTAGAAACCATATCTGAGGAATTATGGTTATGATAAAAGCCATATATCAATGTTATGCAAGACTGTTTTATTGGGGAATCTGCATAAAATGAAGAGGAGCAAAATAAGTAATATTTTGAATTCTGCTTGGGCAACAAATATTAAATATTTGTGAAATGTATCAATGGACATAGTCCAAGAAAAAAAGACAAAATGGAGTTATCAAGGTCAGTCTTGAAGTAGTCTGCAAAGTCCAAAAGCCATGAGATAGAAGTCATTATGAACTTAGGATCGGCAGGAGGGGCCAAACCAACAACCCAGACTGAATCATATAGATATAAAACTTATGTATGTAACTAGTCTATTTTTACTCGAGAGTCAGAATAACTGTATGCTCCTTCAAGTATCCTAAATATTTAGCCCCTGATAATTGAATCTATATAGAAATAGAAGGGTAAGTGACTTTTCTTAAAGTGCTAAGCAAGGTGACTTTTACTTCTTTTTAATGAAGAGTTATGTACATAATTGCAACTGAATTTAACACCTAGGTAAGGACAATAACTTGTCCTTAATAACAATAACTTGTTAAAATAAGAAACTGCTAAGGATAAAGAGTGATGCTAAAAGCAATTTAGGAGAGCTAGGGAAAGTTTACTTATCAGATCTTTGGAGAAGGGAGGAATTTATGGCTAAAGGAGAAATAGAAAACATTTATGAAATGTAAAATGGACAACTTTGATTACATTAAATTTTAAAAGTTTTTGCATGAACAAAACCAACACAGCCAAGATTAGAAGGGAAGAAGAAAGCTGTCAAAATTTTTTGCAACTAGTGTTTCTGATAGAAGTCTTATTTCTAAAATATATAAAGAACTATGTCAAATATATGTTAATATAAGTCATTCCTTGATTGATAAATGATCAAAAGATATGAATAGACAATTTTCTGATGACATTAAAACCATTTAAAGTCATATGAAAAAAATGCTGTGAATCATTGATTAGAGAAATGCAAATTAAAATAACTTAAAGTATCACATTATACCTTTCAGATTAGCTACAGGAAAAGATAATGATAAATGCTGGTGAGGGTGTGGGAAAACTGGGATATTTACACATTGTTGGTGAAGTTGTGAACTGATCTAACCATTCTGGAGAGCAATTTAGAACTATACCTAGAGAGCTATAAAACTATGCATACCCTTTGACCCAGCAGTGCCATTACTGGGTCTGTATTCCAAAGAAATCCTAAAGGAGGGAAAAGGATCCACATGTGCAAAAATGTTTGTAACAGTTCTTTTTATGGTAGCAAAGAATTAGAAGATGAATAGAAGTCCATTACTTGGGAAATGGCTGAATAAATTATGGTTATATAAAGGTAATGGAATATTATTGTTCTATAAAAATGATGAGAAGCTGATTTTAGAAAGGTTTGGAAAGATTTACATGAACTGATGCTGAATGAAACATTCAGAACCAGGAATTCATTGTACACAACAACAGCAAGATTGTACAATGAATAACCATAACAGAACTAGTTTTTCTCAGCAGTTCAGTGATCCAAGGCAATACTAATAAATGTAAATGGAAAATGCCATTTGCATCCTGAGAGAGAACTATGGAGACTGAATATAAATCAATACATGTTATGTTCACTTTTTTTTTCTTTTCCTTCTGTTTTATTTTTCCCTCATGGTTTTTTCTCTATTTCATTTTTTTCTCTCCCAACCCGATTCACAAGGAAATATGTAAAAATGTACATATGTAATAAAAAAAAGTTTTATGTGTAACTAGGGAAAAAATGAAAATAATAAGAAACTATTAAGTGATACACTTTTTTCTGCATCCTACAAAGTTCATGATTTGTTCTTTGTATGACCTTGTGCTTATTCTGTCTCTTATCTCTGCCCCTCTGGGGTACTGTTACGTGATTTCTTTCTCTTCTACCAAATATCTTGTGGATCTCAAGATATGATTTTGGCTACCAGTCCTGGGA
Source organism: Antechinus flavipes (assembly GCF_016432865.1). Lineage (NCBI taxonomy): Eukaryota > Metazoa > Chordata > Mammalia > Dasyuromorphia > Dasyuridae > Antechinus > Antechinus flavipes. The sequence continues at coordinate 215,182,178 of NC_067401.1, read as the reverse complement.
ACATTTTCCCTATGTACACTTGCCTTCATGAAAGTCAAAAATTATAAATATTACTTTATCTGAAATGAAAAAAAAAGCTGAATTTCAAGGCAAAATCAGCTTTAGCACCTGTTTAGCAAATAATATATACACAGCAATTAAATATATATTTATATATATTTTTCCCCAAAAAAGGTGATTGTGATCATTCTTTGCCCCTTTCTTCTCTGTTTTATTCTATTCACTTTGTACTTATTTGCTAAACAGGTGTTTGAAACCCTTGATATGTATTAGGAATTTTCAGAATATTTGAATATTTCGGTTATCAGGCTTCTCCTGAGCTAAACAAACAAACAGACAAACAGATAGACAGAAAGACCCTATTTATCTCAGTTTCCTTACCTACAAAACATAACAGAGAATAAAATAGCAAACCCTTCCAGTATCTTTGCCAAGAAAACTCCAAATGGGGTCACTGACTAATAATACACTTTAGATGTTTAACAAATACTTATTGAATGATTGAGCCATAGAAGAATATAATGGAGATGATCTACATGTTTTTGCCCATTATTTCTACTGGAGAAACCCTTGATATGTATTAGGAATTTTCAGAATATTTGAATCTTTCAGTTATCAGGCTTCTCCTGAGCTAAACAAATAGACAAACAGATAGACAGAAAGACAGACACAGACAGACAGATAGATAAATAAAATGTACTTAAAGTAGTTGACACTAAAAGATTTCCTACAGTTGGTTTAGTCACTTCAATATCAATTAATGGCAATGCAAGAAGTATTTCATTATATTTGGATATTAAATATTATTCATCTATTCTCCACTTGATGAGTCCTCAACCTGTTTCTAGGTCATTGCCACCCAAAAAATTAAATTAATTTAAAAAATTTAAAAAAGAAAACAGCATTTACAAATTTTTGTTTTCATATGGATCCTTTTCTTCTTTTTTTGATCTCCCTGTGGTCATAGAACTGGTAATGGTATCATTGAGTCTAATAGTAATCACAGTTTGGCACATTTTTGATCATAGATGCAAATTGCTTTCTCAAATGGCTATACCAATTCACAGTTCCCAAAAGAATTCATCGGTGTGCCCATTAATGTAATTCTCCTCAACATTTGTCATTTTCCTTTTTTGTTTAACTTTGCCAATCTGATGGGAGTGAAATGTTAATTCAGTAAATTTAATTTGCATTTCTCTAATTTGAACATTTTTCCCCCTATGGATATTAGCAGCTTAGATTTCTTCCTTAGAAAATTGCCCATTCATATCTTTTGAGAATTTCTCAATTCAGGAATGACTCATTCTTATAAAGTTGAAAGTATTTCCCATGAATCTTGGAAATTAGATCTTTATCAGTTATTTTCTTCAATTATAGCTTTAGATACAGTTTTTTCAGATTATTTAAAATTTAAACCTTTTTTTTTTTTAACATAAATTGTTTTATTCCCTTAAGCTTTCCCTCTTTTTCTTGTTCAGACCCTGATTATAGGTTTTTAGTCTTTCTTTCCTCTTAAACATGTTTTGGTGAAACAGCTTCCCTGGTTAGAGTTTATTTTGCTAACCCCAAAACATATTCCTCTTCTAAATGTCCTTATAACTCCAGAGAACATCCCATCTTTCCAGTCTATATAGATATCGACAACTTTGTCTTATCCCCATTTCATCCTCTTTTACTCTATATCCTTGGCAAATCTTTTTTATTTTTACTTCCAGGCTATCTCTCCCATATGTAATCTCTTTACTTGGGCAGTCTCCACCTTCATCCAGGTCCTTATCATTTCTCTTTTGGTTCTTGCAAGTAGCATTCTAATTGATCTCTCTGCCCCAAATATCTTCCTACTTCAATCAGTTCAGGAATTCTAAGAGGCAGTAATCAAGTTGGATTGCATTCTGTGCATGTGTTAGCTTATTTAAAAGCACAGAATATGTGAAGAACATCAGATAGGTCATGGGGGCTGTAATATAATCCCCCCCCCCCCACACACACACACAATGACTCACCAGTAAGGAGGATATCACCAGATTTTATCCATAATATCCTGCCTCTTCACTTTTATCTCAAACAGACTTTTGTTTTCATTCTTGTTTCCTTGTATATATTTTTTAAACATCAATTTACTGATAACTTGGCTATCACTATAATACTATTGTTGTTCATGGCTAATGCATTTTTTCATTCTTTCTACATTTCTTGTCTGGAGTATATGAAAAACAAATAATCTCTTTAAGCTTGATTTTTTTTTTTTTTAGTACGCTTTAAACATTCCCTTTTAATAGAATATTCCTTTTTTTGGTTGTTTATGCTGATTCCTTAACTCTACTGCCAGTCCGAACACATTTCTTTCTCTCCTGTGTTTTCTAATGGGTAAAGAAGAATTGTGAGTTATTAAAATTTCTTTTTGATAGTATTTTTAAAGTATTTCTCCTGGTCATTTAGATATTTGTTTCAGAAGTAATTTTTAAATTTGATGAGTATGTGTTTTAAATATTGTAGGTGATATTTTTTCTAGAGGTAATTTATGATGTCTTTCAGTATTTCATTCAGAAAAAAATACTTGCATTTAGATGTTTGTGGCAGTTTTCTTGCCATTTTTTACATGATGGTATATGTTTTTGACTTGCCATGTTCTTTTGGTAAACTATAATCTTTAGGCTGTTTTAGGGCCGTAGGTCTTTGATATCAATATATTTTGTTTGAATGAGATGTTTTCCATAATGGTACTAATTTTGCTTTTCTTTTTTCTAGATTTTTCCTCAATTCCATGTATTTATGTTCTTAATGACTTGTCCTCTTTTATTTCTTTGGTGAGTTTTGCCATTGTAGATTGTTTTTTTTCTAAATTAATGTTACTGTTAAGATAAATTCTGCTCTCACAATTCTCTTTTCACACTTAAAAAATGTATTTCATTTGCATGTAAAGATGATTTTAACATTCTGTTTTTAAAACTTTGAGTTCCAAATTTTCTCCCCACCTCCTTCCTTCATTGTCCCTAAAATAGTAAGCAATCTGATTTAGTTATATATGGACAATCATATAAAATATTTTTCCAAATTAGACATGTTGTGACAGAACAGACCAAAAAGAAAAATACACACACACACACACACACACACACAGAGAGAGAGAGAGAGAAGAGAGAGAGAGAGAGAGAGAGGGAGGGAAGGAGAAAATAAAGATGTAGAGGTCTGAAACTCTGAATCAGACCAGAGAGCACTTAAGGCTACTTATTTGATGTGAGATAATTGTTTTATCAGCAAATATTTGGATAATGGCTCTCCTTACCACTACTGCTTGCTGAATGTTTGATAGTGAGATAATCATAGGCATATGATAATTGATGGCCGGAGGGAGAGAGTTAGAAGCACTTGGTGGCAGTATGAGGAGGAGAGAGGCTGGAGGTTCCAGACTCCAGAATCCAGGGAAGATCTTTGGCAAGCCTCTTGGCAGCTTGCCTACCTCCTCTACTTTTCCCCCTAAAGACCAAAGACTTTAATTTATCCTGACTCTAGCTGACCCTGAAGCCCTCCAGAGAGCTAGCCTATACTCTTATATAAAGAGTATACATTGATCTTCATTCAGGATCCATCAGTTTTTTCTTTGTAGATGGATAGCATTTTCCTCCCTGAGTCATTTTTATTTATTTTAGGTCATTGTGTTGTTGACGAGAGTTGAATCATTCATAGTTGATTATCCCACAATATTTGTTTCTAATTCTCCTTATTTTACTTTTCTTCATTCTGTAAAAGTCTTTCATGGTTTTCCTGAAGTCTACCTGGTCATCATTTCTTATTACACAATAATATTCCATTATATTTACATAAAACTGTAATGACCGCGTATTTAAAATCAGCTGGAGTCAGGAATTCAGGTTAAGGGAAAAATTTTCAATCTATATTGAAGTGAAGACATGAAAAAAGATTGCAATAGCAATATGGGCAGCTGCGACAGGAAGCCAGCTAGCGGAGAGAGACCTGAGCTGAAAAGCCATTGCAATCGCAATAGCAAAATGCTCCCAGTCTCTCCTTCCCCTTCCTTTTCCACTCCCCTGCCTCCACCCACCAAAATCGTCATTTCCTATACAACACACCAGGACTTGCACAAAGAGTGGGCGGGGGCCATTCTTTCTCCAAGCTTATATATTAATAGAGTATGGTCCAATTACTATTTAGCCTCATGTGCTTGGGACCTCAGTGCATCAACTCAAGCCTCAGCCCATTACATAAAACAGTGTTCAGCCATTTCCTAATTGATGAACATCCTTAGTTTCTAATATTTTGCCACTTTAAAAAAGCATGCTATAGATATTCTTGCATAGGTAGGGGCTTTCTCCTTTTTATGACCTTTTTGAGATATAGAGCTAATAATTTTATTACTGGATCTATGGATATACCCAGTTTGGTTGTGTTTTGGGCATAATTCCAAATTGTTTTCAAGAATAGTTGTATCACTTCACAACTCTATCAATAATGCATTACTGTCCCAATTTTCCCACATTCCCTCCAACATTCAATATCTTCCTTTTTTGTCATATTAAGCAATCTAATAAATGTGAGGTGATACCCCAGAGCTATTTTTATTTGCATTTGTTTGATCAAAAGTGATTTAGAGCATTTCTTCATATGCTACAGAAAGCTTTTATTTCTTCATCTGAAAATTTCTTCTGTCTTTTGCTCATTTATCACCTGAGGAATGACTGGCATTCTTACAGACTCACTTCTCCATATATTTGAGAAATAAGGACTTTATCAGAGACATTTGCTATAAAAATGATTGCTGCCTTTCTGTTTTACTTCTAATTTTTGTTGCATTAATTTTGTTCTGGAAAAAAAGTTTATGATTTACTATAAATAAAATTGTTGATTTTTTCCCCATAATGCTCTCTTTTTCATTTGTTCAAAAATTCTTCCCTTCTCCATAGATCTGACAAATCATTCCTTATTCTCCTAATTTGCTTGTAGTATCATCCCTTATATCCAAATCATGCACCTGTTTTTTAACCTTATTTTTGTGTTTTGTATAAGATATTGGTCTATACTTAGTTTCTGCCATACTGTTTTCCAGTTTCCCCAGCAGTTCTTATCCTAGAAATAAGGATCTTTGGGTTTACCAAACACTAGGTAAGTTTGATCATTTACTACTGTGTCTTGTGTACCTTATCTATTCCACTGATCTACCACTCTGTTCCTTAGCCAGTACTAGATAATTTAGATGGTAGCTGCTTTTATTTGAATATCTAGCTATCTAATTTGAATTGTGGCATGGAGAGGCTATCTTCTTTTGCATTTTAAAAAATTAATTCCCTTAATATTCTTGACTTTTAGTTATTTTTTTAGCTCTAAAACTATTTGGGTAGTTTGATTGGTTCAGTACTGAATAAGCAAAGTAACTTAGGTAAAATCGCAATTTTTATTACATTAACTCAGTATAGACATGAACAATTTGTATTATTCAAGTTGTTTAGATCTAGCTTTGTATGAAAAGTTTTTTATAAATGTGTTCATATAGTTCCAATTGTATCCTGGCAAGTAGAATCCAAAGTATTTATGTTGTCTACAGTTTTAAATGGAATTTCTTTTTCTAATCCTTGCTGCTGGGATTTGTTGATAATATATAGAAATCTTGGTGATTTATATGGGTTTATTTTATATCCTGCCACTTTGCTAAAGTTGTTATTTATCTCAAGTAGTGTTTTAGTTAATTCTCTAGGATTCATTAAGCATATCACTATGTGAACTACAAAGAATGATAGTTTTTGTTTCCTCATTGCCTACTCTAATTATTTAAATTTCTTTTTCTTCTTTGTTATTAGCTAACATTTTTAGCAGAATACTGAGTAATATTGGTAATGTGCCTCCTTGCTTCATTCCTAATCTTATTGGCAGGGCTTCCAACTTATCCCCATTCTACAAGCTTACTGATTATTTTAGATACTTATTTTAGGGGAAGCTTCATTTATTCCTATGTTCTCTAGTGTTTTTTAATAGGAATGCCTAATATATTTTATCAAAAGTATTTCCTATATCTATTAAGATAATCATATTATTTCTGTTGGTTTTGTTATTGATATAGTCAGTTATGCTGTTACTTTTCCTGATATGAACTGACCTTGTATTTCTGGTATAAATCCCACCTGATTGTAGTGTGTGATTGCTATAATCACTTTCTTAATATTTTATTTAAAATTTTTGTATCACTATTCATTAGAGAAATTGGTCTATAATTTTCTCTGTTTTAGTTCTTCCTGTTTTAGATATTAGTACCACATTTGTGTCATAAAAGCAATTTGGTATGATTCATTCTTTGACCATTTTCTCAAATAGTTTATATAGTACTGGAACTAATTTTTCTTCACATATTTGAAAGAATTCACTTGTGAACCTAATAGAAGCTTGGAATTTTTTTTTGGGGGGGGATATTGTTGACTTGTTCAATTTATATTTCTTAGATGGACTTATTTAAGGATTCTATATCCTCTTCGTTTATTTGGACAAATTTATAGCTTTATAAATATTGATCAATTTCACTTCAACTGTCAGATTTATTGGCATATAATTAGGCAAAATATTTCCTAATGATTGCTTAAATTTCCTCTTCAGTGGTGGTGAATTCATCCATTTCATTTTTAATACTGAAAATTTTTTTCTTTTTTTCTTAAAGTAACAAATGGTTTATATATTTTAGTGTGTTTGTTTTCTCCATAATCATACTTCTCTTATTTTCCAAAATTTCTCTTTGCTTTTCTCCCTTGGTTTTGTATGGAATGCCCAGGACTATTTTGTCCCATTTTATATTCAAGTGGCTTTTGCTGTTGTTTTCTTGGGGTAATATACTTTCAGTATATTAAAATCTGATCCCATCATGAGGTCTTATGAATTCCCTCCTGGTCTGAGTTTTTTTATGCTCTTGACTTTGATTTGGATATAGTCAATACCATTGTGGGCTTGTTCCTAGTTTAAGGTACAGCAGACTTGTTTCTGACCCTAGCCTTCATCGATTACCTGAAAGTCTCTTCTGGTTCTGAGTAATAGAACCACTGCAAGCTTTAAACAGCATTGGAGTTTGGATTCATGACTCCCTCTTCTCTAAGGGTAAGAGCAAAACTTTTTTATTTCTTTTTGTTCCTGCTTTATATATCCTCACGTTGCAACTGCTTCTTTCCATAGGATTACTTTTAGATTTATGTGACTTCCTTAGATCACATTGAACCTGTGAATCAGCTCTAGGATATGAGTAGCATTTTTTTTTTTTTTTTTTTTTTTTTTTTTTTTTTGCTTACTACACATTGGTATACAATTCTGTTCTGGATCCAGGATCTTTTAATGTCCTAGTATACAGAACCTGATTCCAGTTTAGTCCTCCTCTTAAAAGACTCTGTGTAGCACTTTTCTAGTTAGACCCTATTCTCATTGTATTAAAAAAAAAAAATTCCCTATACTAAGCTGAACTAAGATTCACTATAGCTTTTTGTAGATTTTCAGATTAAAAGCTTGATTTGATATATTTTCAAGTTTATGGAGTAAATTGTGGAGTTTATGGAGCTAAATTGTACTCTTTTTTTCCCATTCCATCTCTTACCTATTTACCTATTCCTTATATTCAAATTAGATGTTTGATAATTCCATATAATTGGGGAAATGTATTTGCCAAGGCCAGAGGTCCCTAAAACTTAGTAATTCTAAAAAAACAAATATAAAAACAAAACTTTACCATAAGTATATTTAAAACTTTGTGGTATCTCTTTGACAACTTAGCAACATCTATGTACCTCTTTCTTGGAACAATATTTTTAAAGAAAATGCTAAATTTCAATTAGAACAAATAAAGCTATATGTACACACACACACACACACACACACACACACATTGATATTCTCATTTAGGTTCATTGGTTCCTTGTTGAAGAGTAAGCCAGTAATCATGAAGTCCCTTTTGAAAGAGGTGAAAAAGTTCACCCACCTCCCCTGGCTTTTTACTAATGAATTCATAGTTCCATGTTGATCCATGACAGGATCCATTAGGGGCCAGAATCATCTCTCAGCTTTTGTATTTCCAATTTTTAAACTAAGAGAAGGGAACCACAAAGGACCCATTTGGTCAAAGCAAGCATGCTTGGTTTTTTAAATACACACAGAGAAAGATCACTATTGCAGCAAGTAGGGAATACTGCTTTAAATATAGTCCACAGAAAATACAAAGGTAACTGCCAGGAGAACAGGAGATGAGGTGTTAGAAGAAGGCAGGTACCATGAGAAAGAGAATAGGGAATGAGAAAGGCACAGATAGTTACTTATATAACTACAAATTGAATTGGAATTGAGATCTTTGGGGAAGCAGAGGACAGATAAAGAGGGCTGCTTAAGGGGCTAAAACTTGGTAATTTAATTTTGATAAGATTTTGGTGGGGGAGGATATCTTTGGCTTAAGTCATTAATACATCAACATCATTTCAAAATTATAAGCACCACCTTAGGATTAGTTCATTTGCATAATACTGTTGGTATTATATCACAACTATGGTTTTTATCTATAGCTTATAAACTTGAGAACAGTTGGTAGAACTAAGGGTCACTATATTAAGGTCTAATTGACTTCCCCTTACTTAGAATATAGTCACAGGAGGTGGTCTCAATTTATGAGGCTGTTATTAGTGGCTTATATATTTCCCTAATTTATGAAAAAGTTTGCAAGTAACTGTTATGCTCCTTTAATTTATGATAATCTCCCAGACAAAAAGATATAAATACCTTTTCGGTTGTCTTTTTTCAATCTTCCACTACTGTTACTTTATATTACCTAATCAAATTTGATGGAAGGGGTAATTAGAGGGAACATAATAATATATAAGGTCAACAAAACACCTGAATCATTCATTCTAAATTTACTTCAGTAATTTCCAATCCATGAATCAAACACTTAAGGTGATGAGCATAAAGATCTGTTGTTAAATTTGTATCTCCAGTAATCAATCTCTAAATCAATATTCAGTGTAAAAATCAAATAATAATGTCATAATTTGACTCTTATGTATACTGTTATTTGTGAGGATTTTTAATATATGTAAATTTTGAAAATTATAAAGTGTGAATTCATCTAAGAGTTGTTTGGAAGTCATAATGGTAGCTTTGCATTATTATGCAAGTTTTTTATCATTTATTCATTCATTTATCTTTTTAGTCACTAAATACTAGTCAATTAACATTATATCAGGAGATAGATGATCTGAAAAAAATATTTGATACCAATAGACTGTTATAATTGTGAAGATCATATTGCTTAGATAAATGAAGGCAGGGTTATCATTCATAGAAATCCACTATTAAAAAGAAAAACAAATTAAGACAACCTTGGTATTGCTCTAGAGGGCATCACTGTGAATGGGTTTGTATAATTTGTGGTTCAGACTAAAAAAAGTTGTCATGTCTTAGACTGAGTAGATAAGACAGATAAAGGGAAAGAAAGATTTATGGAATAGTGGGGATTGGATGATACAAAGAACAACTCTAGGAAAAGGCAACATTACACCAATCATGAAAAGCAGATCTGAAGATTAGATAGGATAATTTTCCTAAGTCTGGCATCTGCTTCCCTTCAATAATCAATACAGTGTCTTCTGTATTTCACAGGATATCGAATTATTTTTTTTTCCTTTTTAAAATTTTTTAAAGCCTTTTATTTTCAAAACATAAGCATGGATAATTTTGCAATACTGACCTTTGTATATAGCCTTATGTTTCAGATTTTCTCCACCATCCACCTACCTCCTCCTCTAGATGGCAAGCAATCCAATATATGTTCTACATGTTAAAATATTTGTTAAATCCAATATATGTAAACATATCTGTACTATTATCTTGCTACACAAGAAAGATCAGATTAAAAGGAAAGAAAATTAATAAGAAAATATGCAAATGAACAACAAAAAGACCGAAAAAGTTATGTTGTGATCCACATTCAGTTCCTGTAGTCCTCTCTTTGGATGTAGATGGCTCCCTTTGTCACAAGATCATTAGAATTGGTATCAATCATCTCACTGTTGGGAAGAGTCATGTTCATCAGAATTGATCATTGTATAATACTTATGTTGCCATGTACAATGATCTCCTGGTTCTGCTCATTTCACTAAGCATCAGTTCATATAAGTCTCTTTAGGCTTCTCTAAAATCATCCTGCTGATTGTTTCTTATAGAACAATAATAGTCCATAATATTTATATAGCAAAACTTATTCAGCCATTCTCCAATTGATGGGCATCCACTCAGTTCCCAGTTTCTTGCCACTACAAAAAGGGCTGACACAAACATTTTTGCACATGTGAGTCCCTTTCCATCCTTTAAGGTCTCTTTGGGATATATAGGTCCAATATGGCAACATCATTATTATACAATGATCAATTCTGATGAACATAACTATATCCAATAATGAGATGATGGATGCTAGTTCTAATGATCTTATGATGAAGAGAGCCATGTCAAGAGTCCCAGAGAGAAGACTACCAGAAGTGAATGTGGATCACAGAATAACTTTTTTCTTTTTGTTGTTCATCGATAAATTTTTAAGCATAGATCCAAATTGCTCTTCAGAATGGCTGAATCTGTTCACAGTTCCACCAACAATGAATTAGTGTCCCAATTTTCCCACATCCTTTCCAACATTCATGATTATCTTATTCTGTCATTTTAGCCAATCTGAGAAGTTCTCTATATCTCAGAGTTGTCTTAATTTGATTTCTCTGACTAATAGTGATTTAGAGCACCTTTTCATATGACTAGAAATGGTTTCAATTTCTTCATCTGAAAATTGTTCATATTCATTGACCATTTATCAATTGGAGAGTGGCTTGAATCCTTATAAATTTGAGATAGTTTTAGGAATGAGCCTTTTATGAGAACCCTTAAATGTAAAAATGTTTTCCCAATTTATTGCTTCACTTCTGATCTTGTCTGCATTAATTTTGTTTATATAAAAGTTTTAAACTTAATATATTCAGAATTATCTATTTGTTGTTCAATTATGAGTGTGATTTCTTTTTGTGGATACAAATTCATTCCTTCTGTACAGATTTGAGAGGTAAACTATCTTATGTTCTTCTAATTTGCTTATATTATTATTCTTTATTTCTAAATTATGAACACACTTTGACTTTATCTTGATATACGGTATTTGGTGTGAGTCAATATCTAGTTTCTTTCATACTAGTTTTCAATTTTCCCAGCAGTTTTTGTCAATTGGTAAGTTCTTTTTCCAAAAGCTGGGGTCTTTGGGTTTGTCAAACACTGGATTGCTAATAGTTATTGACCATTTTATCCTGTGATCCTAACTTATTCCACTGATCAAATACTCTATTTCTTAGCCAGTACCAAATGATTTTGATGACTGCTGGATAAAATAGTTTTAAGTCTGGCATAGCAAGGCCACCTTCATTGGCATTTTTTTTCATTAATTTCTTTGAAATTCTTGACCTTTTGTTATTCCAGATGAGCTTTGTTGTTATTTTTTCTAAGTCTGTAAAATAATTTCTTGGGAGTTTTATTGGCATGGCACTAAATAAGTAGCTTAATTTAGGTAATATTATTATTTTTATTATATTTGCTTGGCCTACCCATGAGCACTTGAAACACTTCCAGTTCATTAGATCTGATTTTATTTGTGTGGAAAGTGTTTTGTACTTGTGTTCATATAGCTCCTGACTTTCCTTTGGCAGAGAGATTCCAAAATATTTTATACTATTGACAGTTATTTTGAGCGTAATTTACTTTTGTTTCTCTTGCTGCTGGACTTTGTTGGTAATATGTAGAGATGCTAGTGATTTATTTGGGTTTATTTTGTATCCTGCAATTTGCTAAAGTTATGAATTTTTTCTAGTAATTTTTTAGTTGGTTCTCTAGGGTTTTCTAAGTATACCATCATATCATTTGCAAAGAGTGATAATTTGGTTTCCTCATTACCTACTACTTTATTCTAATTCCTATATTCTCTTTTTTTCTTTCTTGTTGCCAATGCTAACATTTTTAATACAATATTGAATAGTAATGGTGTTAGTAATGGTAATAATGGGCAATCTTTTTTCACTCCTGATTTTATTGGGAATGGTTACAGTTTGTCCCCATTATATTTGATGCTTGCTGATGATTTTAAATAGATGCTACAGATCCTTTTAAGAAAAAAGTCCTTTTTATTCCTATACTCTCTAATTATTTTAATAGGAATGTGTGTTGAATTTTATTAAATGATTTTTCTGCATCTATTGAGATAATCATATGATTTTTGTTAGTTTGGTTATTGATATAGTAAATTATGCTAATAATTTTTCTAGTTTTGAAACAGCCCTCCATTCCTTGTATAAATCCTACTTGGTCATAGTATATTATTCTGGGGGTGACTTTCTGTAATCTCATTGTTAATATTTTACTTAAGATGTTTGCATCAATATTCATTAGGGAAATTGGTCTATAATTTTCTTTTTTCTGTTTTCAACCTTCCTAGTTTAGCTATCAGTACCATATCTGCATCATAAAAGGAATTTGATAGGATTCATATTTTTCTATTTTTTCAAATAGTTTATATAATATTGGAATTAATTGTTTTGGATTTTTTTTTCTTTTTTTCCTTTTTATTATAGCTTTTTGTTTACGAGATATATGCATGGATAATTTTTCAGCATTGACAATTGCAAAACCTTTTGTTTCAATTTTTCCCTTCCTTCTCCCCACCCCCTCCCCAAGATGGCAGGTAGAGCAAAACATGTTAAATATGTTAAAGTATATGTTAAATACGATATATGTATACATGTCCATACATTTATTTTTCTGCACAAGAAAAATCAGACTTTGAAATAGTGTACAATTAATCTGTGAAGCAAATAAAAAATGCAGGCAGACAAAAATAGAGGGATTGGGAATTCTATGTAGTGGTTCACATTCATTTCCCAGAGGTCTTTCACTGGGTATAGCTGGTTCTATTCATTATTAAACAAATGGAACTGATTTGGTTCATCTCATTGTTGAAGAGTGCCACATCCATCAAAATTGATCATCATATAGTCATCCATTTCACTTAGGTTATCAAATTTATTGGCATAAAGTTGGGCCAAGTAACTCATTATTTCTCTAATTTCCTCTTCATTGATGGAAAGTTCTCCCTTTTCATTTTTAAGACTACTAATGTGATTTTCCTCTCTCCTTTTTCTAATCAGATTTACCAAAGGATTATCTATTTTCTTGTTTTTTTTTTTCATAAAATCAACTCTTAGTTTTATTTATTAGTTCAATAGTTTTTTTTTTTACTTTCAATATTATTAATTTCTCCTTTTAATTTTAGAATTTCAAATTTATTATTTGATTGGGGGTTTTTAATTTGGTCTTTTTCTAGTTTTTTAAGTTGCAAGCCCAATTCATTGATCTTCTCTTTATCTTATTCAAGTAAGCCTCTAAAGATATAAAATTTCCCCTTATTACTGCTTTGGATGCAGCCCACAAATTTTGGTATGATGTCTCATTGTTGTCATTATCTTGAGTGAAATTATTGTGTCTATAATTTGCTGTTTCACCCAATCATTCTCTATTTAAAATGAGATTATTTAGTTTCCAATTAGTTTTTGGTCTATTTACTCCTAAAATTTGTTGAATGTAGTTTTTATCGCATTGTGATCTGAAAAGAAAGCATTTACTATTTCTGCCTTCCTGCATTTAATTTTGAGGTCTTTATGTCCTAGTATGTGGTCAGTTTTTGTATAGGTTCCATGAACTGCTGAGAAGAAAGCATATTCCTTTCTGTCTCCATTCAGTTTTCTCCAAAGAGCTATCATGACTAATTTTTCTAATATTCTTTAATTTCTTATTTGTTTTGTGGTTTGATTTATCTAATTCTGAGTGCAAAGTTGAGATCTCCCACTATTATATTTTTGCTGTCTATTTCTTCTTGCAATTCTCTTAACTTCTCTTTTAGGAAGTTAGATGTTATACCACCTGGTGCATATATGTTTAGTATTGATATTGCTTCATTATCTATGCTACCCTTTAGCAAGATATAGTTTCCTTCCTTATCTCTTTTAATTAGATCAATTTTTGCTTTTGCTTGACCTGAGATAAGGATGGCTACCCCTGCTTTTTTGACTTCACCTGAAGCATAATAGATTCTGCTCCAGCCTTTTACTTTTACTCCGTATGTATCTCCTTGCTTTAAATGTGTTTCTTGTAAACAACATATTGTAGGGTTCTGACTTTTGATCCAGTTTGCTATCTGCCTCCACTTAATGAGAGAGTTCATCCCATTCACACATCTTATTATCCCCAGATTATACTTTTCTTTTCTTTGCCCCCCCCCCCAATCCTCTTCCCGTTTTAAACTTATGGGCCACATTTGTACTCACACTCTTTAAGATCCATCTCTCCTCTCTTTGAATCTCTTTCCTTTTCTTGTGCCCTTCCCTTCTTAGTTTTTTTTTCCTTTTCCCTTTTCCTCTCCCTGTTTTTAATGAGGTGAGAGAAGATTCTCTGTAAAACAAATATGTCAATTATTTTCTCTTTGAGCCAACTCTGATGAGAGCAAAATTCACACAATGTTCCTCCCCCTCTCTAAATTCCCTTAGATATGATAGGTTTTCTTTGTCTCTTCATAGGATGTAGTTTCCCTCTTTTTATCCCCCCTTTCCTCCTTTTCTGACACTATCGCTTTTCCATTTCTACTTCCCTTTTTTATGTTATAACATTAAAATCAAATTATAGATGTAGGGTTTTTTTTTTTTTTTTGTATATCCACAACAGAAATACAATTTTCTTTTTTTTTTTAATTTTTATTTAATAATTACTTTATATTGACAGAATCCATGCCAGGGTAATTTTTTTTTTTTTTACAACATTATCCTTTGCACTCGTTTCTGTTCCAATTTTTTTCTCCTCCCTCCCTCCACCCCCTCCCCTAGAGGGGAGCAGTCCTTTACGTGTTGGATATGTTGCAGTATATCCTAGATACAATATATGTTTGCAGAACCGAACAGTTCTCTTGTTGCATAGGGAGAATTGGATTCAGAAGGTATAAATAACCGGGAAGAAAAACAAAAATGCAGATAGTTCACATTCGTTTCCCAGTGTTCTTTCTTTGGGTGTAGCTGCCTTTGTCCGTCATTTATCAATTGAAACTCAGTTAGGTCTCTTTGTCAAAGAAATCCACTTCCATCAAAATATGTCCTCATACAATATCGTTGTCAAAGTGTATAATGATCTCCTGGTTCTGCTCATTTCACTTAGCATCAGTTCATGTAAGTCTCTCCAGTCCTCTCTGTATTCATCCTGCTGGTCATTTCTTACAGAACAATAATATTCCATAACATTCATATACCACAATTTACCCAGCCATTCTCCAATTGATGGGCATCCATTCATTTTCCAGTTTCTAGCCACTACAAATAGGACTGCTACAAACATTTTGGCACATACAGGTCCCTTTCCCTTCTTTAGTATTTCTTTGGGATATAAGCCCAATAGAAACACTGCTGGATCAAAGGGTATGCACAATTTGATAATTTTTTGGGCATAATTCCAGATTGCTCTCCAGAATAGTTGGATTCGTTCATAACTCCACCAACAATGCATTAGTGTCCCAGTTTTCCCGCATCCCCTCCAACATTCATCATTATTTTTTCCTGTCATCTTAGCCAATCTGACAGGTGTGTAGTGGTATCTCAGAGTTGTCTTAATTTGCATTTCTCTGATCAATAATGATTTGGAACACTTTCATATGAGTGGTAATAGTTTCAATTTCATCCTCTGAAAATTGTCTGTTCATATCCTTTGACCATTTATCAATTGGAGAATGGTTTGCAGAAATACAATTTTCAAGAGTTCCTTTTACCTCTTTCTGCTTCTCTTGAGTCCCATGGTTGGAGATCAAATTTTTTGTTTAGTTCTGGTTTTTTTCCTTAGAAACAAATGGAATTCATCTGTTTCAGTAAATGTCCATCTTCTTCCCTAGAAGAAAATGCTTGGCTTGGCTGGGTAGTTTATTCTTGGCTGCATTCCAAGTTCTTTTGCTTTTCAGAATATCAGATTCCAGGCCCTTCAATCCTTTAAAGTGGAGGCAGCCAGATCTTGGGTGATCCTTATTGTGGCACCTTGGTATTTGATTTTTTTTTTTTTTTTTTGTGGCTGCTTATAATATTTTTCCCTTAATCCGATAGTTCTGAAATTTGGTCAAATATTCCTTGGAGTTTTTATTTTAGGGTCTTTTTCAGATGGTGTTCAATGAATTCTTTCAATGCCTGTTTTACCTTCTGATTCTATTACATCTGGAGAGTTCTCTTTGATGATTTCCTGTAAAATACTATCTAGGCTCTTTTTTTCATCATAGTTTTAAGAAAGTCCAATGATCCTCAGATTATCTCTCCTAGATCTATTTTCCAGGTCTGTTGTTTTTCCAAGTAGATATTTGATGCTTCTTTCTAATTTTTCATTTTTTTTTTAATTTTGCTTGACTGATTATGTCTCAACGAATCATTCATTTCTATTTGTTCAGTTCTGATTTTTAATGAGTTATTTTCTTCATTAGCTTTTTTTTTTTACTTCTTTTTGTATATGTTCAATTGAGTTTTTAAATGAGTTGTTTTGCTCTATGGAATTTTTTTCCAATTCACTATTTTTTTTTTAGTGAGTTATTTTCTTTTTCCTATTCCCAAATCCTACTTTCCTGGGATTTTTTTTTTTTTTTGCCTTTTCCACTTCACAAATTCTGTTTCCCTGTACTTCTTGGGAATTCTTTACCTTTTCCAATTCATATTTCAGGAAGTTGTTACTTTCTTGCATAGCTTCTCTTTCCTTTCCCCATTTTTCTTCCAGCTCTCTTTTGAGACTTTTAATGGTCTCTTCTTGGAGAGCATCATGTGATGGGGGTCAGGTAACATTCCCCTTTGGGTATTATCTGGAGACTGTTTGCTATCAGTCTCCTCTGGGTTGCACACCTGCTCTTTTTCTGTATAGTAGATATCGAGTGTTCTTTTGATATTTTTTTACTAATTTTTAAAGCCTTTAGGGTCTGGCTTCAGGGCAAGGAGGTTACCAATTTCCTCTACAAAGCAGGAAAAGGTACAAACAGGCTTCAGAGAGCAGCAAGCTACAGGAATGCTCTGGGAAAAAGTTCCCCAACTGGAAGAGATTGAGATTTGAGCTGCAGAAGTACCCAGTGAAAAACCTCACTGTGCAGATTTGCGACTGCCCTGAAGCTAGAAATTGAGCAGTGTAAGTGTCACTTCCCCAGGCCAAAGCCCATCATGGGGCAGCTGACCAGCAAATAGCCCAGTACAGTCTGGAAGTGTCTCTGCCCTGGAAGCACAGTCTCACTGTGGAAGTTCTATTGCCTTAGGCTGAGCCTTCCATTGTGCAGATTAGAGGCTGCCCTGGGTTGTCCCCCACTGTCATGCAGGTTCATAACTGCCCCAAGGAGAAGCCCTGTACTGCAGATTGGGGCTGCACAGTTGTGATCTGTGTTGAGTAATTTCTGGTTTTGTGTGGATATAGCCAGATCCTGTTAGGTTCTGGCTTTTTTTTTTTTTTTCTTTTAAGAGTGGCTTTGAATTCTCTACTGATCTGCTGTTTTGCAAGCAAGGCAGAGCAATCAGTCTATGCCAGAGTCATCTCTGTAATTTTTCTAACCATAGACATCACCCCTGCCCAATCTGCACAATATACTATCCTCTAGTTTTGTCCTTGCCCCCACTGATCTGCTCTGGCCCCTCAGGACAAACCTTTTCTGACAAAATTCCAGATTATTTTTGGCTAGTAAGTTGTCGTATTTCTAACCTTCATGGGTTTTACCAGTCAAGTGCTATTTTTGAGGCTGAATTTAATAATTGGTTGTGAGGGTATGAGAGAACTTAGAAAGTCACGTGTGCCTTCTCTGCCATTTTGGCTCCACCCTCTAATACCATCTTAACATAAAATAATGTAGCCCCAAAAAGAGTACTATCCCTTTTAGATCTTTGATAATTTACAGATCAAAAGGAGTATTTCTTCTCCTGGCTTGATCTGAAGAATCAAATTCTTCAATCTCAGGGTATGCTTTTATTCTTAAATCAGATATATTCTGTCCTTTTTGAGTTTTAATTAGTGCCTTTTCTAATCATGTCATAGGGCAGGGTTCCTCAAACTTTTTAAATAGGGGGCCAGTTCACTGTCCCTCAGACTGTTGGAGGGCTAGAGTATAGTAAAAACAAAAACTATGAACAAATTCCTATACATGCTGCTTATATTTTATTTTGAAGTGAAGAAATAAAATGGGAACAAATATAATATTTAAAATGAAGTAAAGTTAAATCAACAAACTTACCAGTATTTCAATGGGAACTATGGGCCTGCTTTTGGCTAATGAGATGGTCAATGTCTGGTTCCATATTTGTCACTGCTAGTCATAACAAGTGATGCAAGTGTGCATCCGTTAGTCTTGATCTGGTTGGAGATTTTAAATGTTTCATTCTAGAAAAAGTCTGTTCACAGACATAAGTGCTGCCAAAGATGGTTGCCATTTTGAGTGCATGGTTCCTGAGATGAGGATATGTCTCAGAGGGGAGAGATGCATAGAAATTATGAAGGCTGCTTGACTTGAATGTGTCTTTCAGAGAGTCACAATTCTGCAGTTCAGCCAGTTCCATTTAGTAAATTGTATCCACATTTTCAATGTCAATAGAAAATGGGTTACGGAAAAGCTTTATGTCCTGTTCGTGGAGATGAAGCTCTTTAAATCTAAATTGGAACTCCTTTTGCAACTTTCCCAGTGAATCCACACATGTTTTGTTTGGGAATGGAATCAGTGGTTTTTCTGCTAACAGATTTTGAGTTGTGGGGCGATGGCAGAAGTTTTCCTCCTTCACTTGTTTGATGAGGAGGCCTAATTTTACTTCAAATGCTTTGACATGTGATTGCATATCACAGATGAGCTTCCCCTTTCCTTAAAGGTGCATATTGAAATTGTTGAGTAGCTCTGTTACATCTGTCAGAAAGGCAAGGTGCCATTTCCATTCTGCATCATTGAGCTCTGGTACTTCTTTGTTTTTTTAAAAGCAGAAAAGTTGTAATCTGTGAAAGTAAGTCATAGAAACATTTCAAAACTCTCCCTTGACTCAGCCAGTGGACTTCTGAGTGATATAGAACATCTTCATACTCAACATTTAGCTCAGAAACAAATTCCTGAAATTGTCTGTGATTTGGTGCATTAGCTCTAATGAAGTTAACACAAGATACCACAATTTTTATAACAGAGTCCCATTTC
Source organism: Antechinus flavipes (assembly GCF_016432865.1). Lineage (NCBI taxonomy): Eukaryota > Metazoa > Chordata > Mammalia > Dasyuromorphia > Dasyuridae > Antechinus > Antechinus flavipes. The sequence goes on along the minus strand of NC_067401.1, from coordinate 215,162,920 downwards.
AGAGATTTACTACACAGCACTTGTTGGTGGATGAGGCAATATATGGCTATTGGATGAGAATGGTTATGTTTGTCCATCTCTTGGTTAATGTAAGCAATTATTCCTTTCTTAGACCCACCATGCTAGGAGCACCATCAGTTGTCACACTGGCTAGTTTAGCCTTGTCCAGCTCCAAACCATTCATAGTTTGGCAAACCTTTTCATAGATATCCTCTCTTGTAGTTGTTCCTTTGATGCTTTGCAATGCAGCAAGCTCTTCTATGATTTCAAAATAATCTTTCATCCCACAAATAAAAATTAGAAGTTGTGCAGAATCACAAACATCATTGCTTTCGTCGAGTGCCAAGTTAAAATATGAAATTATTTTTATGGAGTTTTGCAAATGCTGATGCAGATTATCTCCCATTTCTTCAATCCTCCGTGTAATTGTAGGTCCTGAAAGACTCACTGTACTTAATAAATCAGCCTTCTCTGGACACATCTCTTTGGCAATAGAAAGAAGGCATTCTTTAACAAATTCTCCCTTCACGAATGGTCTGCCAGTGAGTGCTATTAGCTTGGCAACTTGAAAACTTGCTCGTAGTGATGAAATATTTAGCTGCTTCTGCTTCACAAAAGTAATTTGCTGAGTTGTTGATGTATTTTTCAGTTTTAATATTTTATCTTTTCTCACTTCTTCAACCAAACAATCATATTTATCTTTATGTTGAGTTTCATAGTGTTGATGCAAATTATATTCTTTGAGTATAGACACTATATTCTGGCATATCAGACATACATCTCTTTCCTTGGACTGCATGAAAAAGTACTCATAAGTCCTCTGTTCTTGGAATATCCTACACTTCAAGTCAATTTTTCTTTTTCTTGACATCATTATTTCCTAGGGATTCCAAATTGCTATTAGTAAAATATATACATACATATATATATATATATATATATATATATATATATATATATATATATATATATATATATATATATATATATATATATATATATATATATATATATATATACAGTGCTACAAAAACAATATACCATCAATAACTTTGCCCACACAGAGACATACAGACTGCAATGCCCAACTTCCTCCAAGCTGCCTCTGGACTGTTATACCTCCATTTCCCACACACTCTCTCCCACTCTTCGCGGTCCCACTTTTGATTTTCACTGCTGTAGTGAATTCCCCCAGCGCAGCATTCACTGTACATCCCCCATGCCAGTCTGTTGTGGTGGCTGCTGTTACTGTACAAGGCCGTGGGCCAGCAGTTCTCTGTTTTCTGCATCTCTCTCCCTTCCCCACACCACACACCCCGGCCTGGGATCTCACCTCACCTTGGTATTGCCTCACACTCTGTCTCTGCTGCCTCAAGTCCAGTGCTGGAAGTGTGCGTTGCTAAAGCGAGTTTAGGTTGAATGTCACTTCCATTCTGATTTTGCCATAACCCAGCGGGATGCATAAATGTCCTCAGCGGGCCACATCTGGCCCATGGGCCATAGTTTGAGGACCCCTGTCATTGGGGGTAGACAAAGCTGCTGCATGGGTGGTGCTGATTATGTTACTGCCCTTCCCCCTTCTCCTCCTCCTTCCACCCACGAAAGGGAAATTGAGGGAGAGTTATGAAATGGGGAATGCCCTAATGTCTCCTGCTGTGAAGTACAACATTCTTTAATTTCATCAGCACAGTACTTAACTCCTTTCTTGTTGAAGTTTTCATGCTTTTCAGCTATTTTATCAGTACCGTCCTCTTCCTTTTTCTTCTTTTTTTTTTTATTCTAATACTTATGTAAAACCTTAAAGCAATTATATTATGTTGTATATATAGAATGTTCATTTAGGAATTGAATCAAAACCATTATCATTGTATTATTCAATTAGTTGCTCTCCCACTAGTTTCCACTTATCTGGCTCTAATTTTTCTTCCTTAGAGAACCAAGGAGACATGTACTTTAATATTTCTAAAAGTCCAATGATCTGCTTCTAGGTTACAATAAAACATTATGTTTGTCCATCTCTTGGTTAATGTGAGCAATTATTCCTTTCTTAGACCCACCATGCTAGGAACACCATCAGTTGTCATGCTGCCTAGTTTAGCCCAGTCCAGCTCCAAATCATTCATAGTTTGGCAAACCTTTTTATAGATATCCTCTCTTGTAGTTGTTCCTTTGATGCTTTGCAGTGCAGCAAGCTCTTCTATGACTTCAAAATAATCATTCATCCCACAAATAAAAATTAGAAGTTGTGCAGAATCACAAACATCATTGCTTTCATCGAGTGTTTTTTTTTTTTTTTTTTAATCAGCTTAACTATGCATTCTACCCACTTCCCTTGGAGTGGGGAAAGCTCCTTTCTAAGCATTTGTTCTAATTCAGTTGAAAAACTAGTTTAGCCCTTACCAAAGTTTCCTGCTTGTCTATTTTTGTACTCACCCTATTTCCAGGTCACCGGGACTTCTCTACTGAACTCATGACCATGCCAGGTGAACTGCTGAGTGTAAATCCTTACGTCCACATTCAGGCACCAAAATGTAATGTTCTAGTTAACTTTCTGAAGGTCTCAGGACTAGCCTTGGTTTCAGCAAAAGAATCACCACAAGAATAGTCAGGAATAAAATCCAAAGTCTTTATTATCTCCTTCATAGTCTATCTCCTTTACCTGGGACCAGGCTTGCTTTCTGGGGGACCTTCAAATGGGCATTAGTCTTAGTGCAGAAGTGAAGGAGGACAGGCCATCCACCATGAGGGTCTCTGTCTTGAAGTGTCTTTGAGTCCTCCTCTAGGTCTGACTCTGACCTCTTAAATAGTCTATTACAATTAAATCCATTTATCATACTGAGTGTAAGATAATTATTATATTGTTAGGGAACTATTATATGTTGTAAGATTAAATCAATCCTACTGAACTAGAGAACTATTAATCACCATGGTAAACTAGATAGCCATTGTATTATCAATTCGACTGAGTTAACACCTTGTTGTAAGAATCCTTTCCTCAAGTATATTTCTCCAGAATTCTGGCCCATTACACCTCTCATGTTTAAAACTATTTTAAACAGTTTAACTCAAGTTAGAACTATTATTAGCTGTTATAATAGAACTATTTTAAACAGAATTATAATAAATTGATTATCACTGTAGACTTTTTTGGGATGTTCTTTCCAAATTTTTACTTCTTTATATAATATGTCCAATTCTATTAAATAATTTCTGATATTTTGATTAGTATGGCATTGAACAGTAGACCAATTTAGGTAGAATTGTCATTTTGATTATATTAGGTTTGTCTATCCATGAGCAGTTGATATTTTCCCAATTTTTTTGATCTGATATTGTATGAAAAGTTTTTCATTTTGTTAATATAGTTCTAGGTTTGTCTTGTCAAGTAGATACTCAAATTTTTTGCCCAATTTTTCTTTCTCTTGCTGTTGGGCTTTGTTAGTAACATATGTTGATTTGTGGGAGTTTGTTTAAATCTTGTAAGTTTGCTAAAGCTATTAATTGTTTCATTTAGGTTTGGGGATTATTCTTTAGAATTCTCTAAGTATACCATTATGTCATCTGCAAAGAGTGATAATTTTATCTTCTCCTTACTATAGCAATTCCTTTAATTTTTCTTTTTTCTTTGCTAAAGCCAACATCCCTAATACAATATTAAATAATAGTGTTGATAATGGTCCTCCATGGTTTCATCCATAGTATTTCATCTACCATTCTTAATTAATTTTGAAAATAATGATTTAAATGTTCTATTAATTCTTTTTGAGTTTCTGTCTAATTCCTATTTTGTCTCTGAGGCTTTGATTATAGTTGTTTTTACTGAAAGATAATTTTCTTCTGAGTTTGTGTTTTGATTTTCATTGTCATCATAGAAAATTTTTATACTATACATAGTAATAGTTAGACTCTATTTTGCTGTTGCTGTTTGCTCATTTTTCCAACTTATTTTTTCAGCTTTGAATTTATTTTAAAGTCCAGCTCTGTGACCAACATGGGGTTCAAGAGAGCCATTGTCATACACTACAGATTTTTTTTTCACATTGTTATTTTTAAGAGCCAGTCTGGGAAATTTGAAAGTTTTTAATGTTTTTAAGGGGTTTTGATGTGGAGAAAGAAGTGGGCATTGTTCACCTGGTCTGCTCTTTGGTTCTAAGATAGGGCAATTAACCTATTGGAATCAGATTCAACACTGCTTCTCAGTTCTTTGCTCCATGGCATCACAGATGATATTCTCTCTGATCCCTTATGACCAAAAGCAGTATTGTTCCTAAGAAATCCTGTTTTCTGAATCAAAAGTTTTCTTGCACTGTGGCCCATAAATAGGTACAGCCAGTGGAACTGCCAAACAACTTCTAATCTTGCACCTAGCATGAGAGTCCCTGAAATCCCTTTTTGTCATGTCCCTTTACCTTTATTGATTTTAGAACTCCTGAAACTGCTGCTGTTTCTGTCACCATCTTCTAGTGCTACCACTCATGTTCTATTTACATGGACTACAGGAAAGGATCTCTTCCCAGGTCTCTCCATCCAACATTCTAAATTGTTCTGGACTCTTAAGAATGTCTCATCCTAGTGTTCTGCTGATTCTGTCACTCTAGATTTTGATTTGGGATGCCAATTTGTAGTTGTTCAGAAGGGAATGCTGGAAAATTTTAGCTGAGTGGTTCTTCTAATTTGTCATCTTGGCTCTTCCCTCCTTAGATATTCTCCTGAAACACTTGGTATCTAACTGATTTATAAGTCATATTGGATTGGTTAATGTTGGTTCAGTAGTCTCCCTCCCTCTTTTGGGTTCAATGTATTCCAAAAATTATTTCACTATCATGTGGTTTTTCTATAGAACAAGGAAGCTTCTATAATTACTCAGGATATTAGGAGTATCCCTTTAAATGGATATTTCCCAGACTGTAGCATATGAATCCCCATTGGTGTGCTTTCAATCTAAAATAATTTATATTTATATAATCATAACATTTTAAAATATATAGAATTCACTAAAATATGAGAATAATACTACAAATATGATAAGAGACAGAAGGAAAAAATCACTATGGCCAATTCAACCACACCTCCCTCTCCCTCTGAAAAAAAGTTACCTTAATCTCTTAATATATCTCATAGTCTCTTTTTTGGAAACTCAGTTTTATTCCAGTCAGTATGTTTAATGACACTAAGTATCTTTTCCCTAAATCCTTTACAGAAAACAAAGTGGATAATAATATTTTTTAGAAAAGGTTATCTCTGGAAATCTTACTTTTAATTTTTTAAAAATTTGTATTTATTTATTTTTGAAATCTTTTATTTTAGGCCTTCTTCTGTTTCCCTTCATGATTGACAAGAAACAGCTCTTTAGCTTTTCTCATCCTGATACTGTCGATTGTCTCCAGTTTATCAAATAGATCCTCAAAGATTAAAAAAAAAAGTCAAAAACACACTTTCCATGACTCCCTAGGGAATGGCACATATAATTCAAATTATTCATAGATCCTATGGATCATAGATAACTCATCTTCTCCCTCCCCTCTACCTTCCCTATAGCTCCAGAGGGAAGCTTCTTCATATGAAGACACTTATCAACTGTCACTCCCAACTGCCAATCCCAACTGTAATTCTCTCTTTTTAAAGATTTTTAGTTTAAAGTCATAAAGTTATGTTAACAATATCAACCATCTTTCTGATATAGGAACTTGAAACAACAGTTATAAATGTAAACAGATAGTTTTTTCATTAATTTAATAAGTAACTAACCCAATTATGCAGATGAAAAAAGATTGAATCTCTTTCGCACAAGTATTCTAATCACATTCAGAAGACATATGCTAAAGAAGATCTTACCTCACATAAATAAGAAGGTGGGATTGCATAAGCCTAAAACATGTTATCCACATAATTTACTTACGTAAATGTGACTAAATGAATTATTTTCTCCCTTCTAATCTTATAAAACAACATTTTTAATCAGATTTAGGGACATTCACTGAGTCAAGAAGATCTGAGTTCAAATATGACTTCACACATTTACTAGCTCTGTGACCTTGGCAAGTCATTTAACTTCTGACTCATTTTCTTCATCTGTAAAATGGGAATTATGATAATGTATCTATCTCAGAGTTGGTACAAAGATTAAAGGGAATAATAAATATGAAGTTCTTAGTATAGTGTCTGGCACATAGTAATCCCTAGTCTCTGAATCTCTGTCTCTATCTTCTCTACCTTTTTGTCTCTCTGTCTCATCTATCTGTGTCTGCCTCTATGTCTGTTGTGTGTGGGTCTATCTCTATTTGTTTTTGGCTCTCTATTGCTCTGTGTCTCTCTTTCTCACCCCCCACCCCATCATCACAACAACCCTGTGAGATAGGTGCTACTATTTTGTTTCCGTTTTACAGATGAGAAAATTGAGTTATATTTCCTTGCCCAAGATCACACAACTTCTAAGTAGAAAATGTTTGATTTTAAGACAGATTTTCTTTATTATGAGTTCAACCTTGTGACCACTACATCTTATTGATTAGCTAGTAAAATAAGAAGCATTCAAGAAATAATCAAAACATATATCAAAATATCAGAAAATCTCTTTTTTGTTAATTTTATGAATGACTGTGGACCAAGAACAAATGCAGAACTTGGTGGTCAGCTTTCTAGCAATGAGCCTCTCCTTTATTTAGGCAGAATGCATCTTGAATAAGATTCATACAATATCACTAAGGCCATGGGAGGGCAGCTAGGTGGCAGTAGATAGATAACTGGATCTGGAGTCAGGAAAATTCATCTTCCTGAGTTCAAATCTGGTCTCAGACATTTATTCGCTGTGTGACCCTGGTCAAATCACTTTACTCTCTACCTCACTTTGTAAAAACAAATCTGTGAAAATGATATGAAGAAAGAAATGTCAAACCACAGCCATATTTTTGTCAAGAAAACTCTAAAAATGGGGTCATGAAGATTCAGACATGACTGAAAAGCATCTGACAAAAACAAAAGACCATACTGAAAGCCTGCTATCAGCTAGCATGACTTTTGAGACTCATAGAACTCCAGTGGACCACAATTCTATACACATACACACACACACACACACACACACACTACAATATAACCAGATATGAAGACATTCTCACCAAGATAAATTAATATGCTTATCAAACTAAGGAAAGAAAAAAAAACTTCTGATAATCATTTGATTTTAATAATATGTAAATCGGCTAAGATACTTATTTTTCCCTTTTCTTAAACTGAAATTGTGACTTCATTAGTGAATTCTGTCTACTAAAAGATTTGTAATTCCTAAGAAACTAATTCATAGTTTTATAAATGAGCATAGAACCATGAGAGATTGTGTACAGTAAAATTACACAGCTAGAAAGTGTCAAAGGCAGAATTCGAACTCAGTTCTTCCTGCTCCAAGACTGTTCAATTTATCCAACATACTATATTTTCTTATTGTTAGAAATATAGTGAGGAGTCTTTCTCTCCAAATCTTTTCCTTGTTATTTTTTTTAATTTCTCCACACTTTTCAGCTGGTGCCTTTCAGCACATATTGCTATTATACTTTCATAGACACAATTGTGCTTCAGTTATTGTAATTCCAAAATTGGCTTGATTTGCTGGCATTTGAGCAGAATGGTGGCTATTTGGGAGAAATCTGTCTAATAATGATGTTGGAAATGAAAAGAGTTGCTAAGGTTGTCAGACATGGTAGTAGTACCAAGCCTGTGAATATAGGGGGTGTGGCAGTAGAGAAGGGTATGTGGGAAAGAAAGAGAGACAGATAGATAGAGACAAAGAAACAGAAACACACCCACAGAGAGAGAGAGAGAGAGAGAGAGAGAGAGTAGAAGAGAATGAGATAGACATATAGATCCATATATATGTAATTGTATATACAAAATACATTAATTTTATATTTATAGATACATATACAAATATTTGTATTATGCATTATATATGTATATAAGTATTGTGAATTGTCTGGTTGACAAATATATATATATACATATATTTTGTATGTGTGTATATGTATTTGTGTATAGTTTTTTTGTCTTTTCCTTTTTGTTTTTCACTCTATACAATGTATATGTTCCTCCAAAATGGATTAGCTGGTCAGCCAGTCTAGACATCCTATAAAATGTCAGTGTGGGTATTGGATGTTCCATACACAAGCCTCAGGAGACCTGTGCTTCTCTGTAATTCTGCTCTTTCACAGATCAATACGGTCACAACATCTTTTTGCACTTTTCTGAAAGAAAATAACAACAAGGAATAGTATATCTTTTTTTCTTCCAAAGAGGAAAGTTGCATATGGCCAAAATTCAAAGGTAAAAACAAAGTTAGATGATGCCCAAAGAACTTGGGTAAAATACACACACACACACACACACACACACACACACACACACACACACACAAACATTTTTTTTTTATTGCTCACAAAGCCACGATAAGGGTTATTATCATGAGATAATCAGTCCTCTGGAGCAATGCAAGGCAGGGGGACACAGCCGAGTGCTGCCATGCCCATGGGATGTGATTATCTCATGATAACAGCATCCCTTGGAACCATTGCTATTATGAAATGTCTATTCTCCCCACCCCGTTTTCTATATATAAATAAATGATTTTGGTGGACTGTTTCAATTCCTTCAAACTGCAAGTTTGCATTAAAATGCTTCAGCTGTGAGATTCACAGATATTAATCTACCCTTTTGGAATGTTGAACAGTCAATCAGAATCCTTCTTCGTCTCAAGCTGTTTTATGATATTATTACAATGTATTTTGCAACAGAATAGCGAGAAGAGCAAGTTTTAGAGGAATAAGCTTGTTTGGGCTCGGTTTGGTTGCTTGAGGGAAACCTCTTCATAAAATGACTCTGGCTGCTCACTAAGGCATCCTAACTTTCTCATTATTTTTCCCCATTCCTGATTTGATTTCTTTGCTGCATTTTAGAAGTCTGAAGTCCATTCCTCTAACTAGTTTAATGCAAGCAGACTTTCAGATCTCTTATCTCCAAATTACCATGAGGGGAAAATATTGTCTTAGTAATGTCAGAGAAGCCTATTCAAGTTATGGAATTTCTAAATCGATTGACTTCCAGAATAAATCTTGGAGTTAGAAGTAGGTAGTATATACCCTGTAAATTATTTTTGGTTAATAAAGGACCCTGCAACATATCTTATTATGAAATTAGCTTAATTAATGAGTAGTAAAGTTTTAAAAATAGAAACATAAACACTATATATACATATATGTATATATAGTATATGTGCACATATACACCAACACACATACACACATATAGATAGATAGATATAGATATACTAAAGTGTTTGAGATTATAACATTTGTATTGCTCTGAAAAAAGGAAAATTCTATTCCCTTAGGCAACCTTAAGAAAAGTACAGCTATGGATAGGTAAGATGGTTTGGGGAGCTGTATGAGAATAGTGGGAACTAAAACAAAAAAGGTTTCCATCCTGTCTTCTAATTCTGTCATATTTCTGATTTCATTATAACATGTCGATTAGAACAAGCAATAAATATTAAGTTATCCATATGTGCTAGATGCAGTTCAAACACTGAAAATTTAAAAACTAGCAAAAAGAAATGGTTCCCTCCTTAAAGGAGTTTAATTTGATTAATTGTTATTATTATTTAACAATTACTTATTAATCAAAGAATAAACATAAACAGGAGCTGGAAAAGGATGTGAGGGATGAGGTGCCAAGATCCAGAGAGTCAGAAACATATAGGAATGGAATGAAACATGCCAGATCTGAGCACATCTCAAAAACGAAAGTCTTCACAAGGAATTCATCAGCAGGAGAAAGAGAACAACATGACAGAAGTGATTTTCCAGGGTAAGAAAGTTCCAGGTACTAAAAGAAGTTCATGGGTGAATGGATTAGTCAAAGCAGTCAAAGAAGCTAACTCTTAAAGATTGAGGCTAAGAATTGAATATGGAATCAGATTCCAAAATTCCTAACAGAGGTTTTGCTTATGCCAATGATTATTTGGCCAGCGGTTCAGTTTGGGATGCCAAGAACAAAGTGTTGGCTTTGTGCAAAAAACCCTACCTTGTCTATCTTGGAACACACACATACATACACACACACACACACACACACACACACACATCTCAGATAATTTATGAAAAATGCTTAGAAAACAACTTAAAAACCTTTATTAATTCCAGATTTTTTGTTAAAAATGAGAATTACAAATAATAATAGTAATAATAATAATATTAAAAAGTACAAATTTTAACATCTATCCGATACTAGAAATATATGATTAAGTGACTGATTATGCACTAGAAATTTTTTATCCTTTATAACATAATGGAAGGCAATTCTTTGTAGTATAATTACAAAATTTGAAACACATTTGAAAATTTAGCAAATATACTGTAATTGGATCATTATTATAGAGAGAGATATTACAAGTTATAACACTGATCCATTACAACAAGACAAAACAAAAACTCAAGAAAATTTTACATGGATGTGGAAATATAGGATCTTTTAATCTACCAAATGTATGGATTAAAAAGCTTTCAAAAAAAAAAGAAAAGTTTTCAAAATATAGAATTCAACTAGAAAAAAAATCATTTGCACAAAATTATGAAAGTGATTTTCTTAAAACCTAGATTTGTCTATGTCATCTCCCTACTCAAACTTTATTGATTCTTCATCACCTCTAGGCTAATTAGAACTTACTTTTGCTTGGTGATTAAAGCTCTCCATAACCTCATCCCCATCCTACCCTTCCAATCTTCTTACCTTTCAATTTCCTCAATCCATGTACCCTCCATTCTAGCCCTCCTGGAGTGGTTCTATATTTTCCTATTCTAAACCTTTACTGAGCCTTTGTACAGAATGAACCACACATACAGAATTTTGTCTTTTCTTATCACTTCCTTTCAGAATCCCTGGATTAATTAAAGTGGGAAGAGATTTGAGGCAGAGAACAATTACAATGGTACCACAAGAGTCCAAGTGAGAAATGATGAAGGCCTGTATTAAAGTAGAGGCTAAATGAGAGAAGAAGATACACATGTAAAGAGATATTGTATAGATAGAAATGATAATATTTGATACTTAACTCTACATAGAGAGTGAAACTGAAATGAGAGTGAGATGAAGATTGTGAACTTCAATGATTTGGAGGATGTGGTATATTCCAGAGTTAGAGATACAGAGAGATTTAGAAGAGGGATGTTTTGGGGGGTGGGTGAGTAATGCATTTAGTTTTGGACATTTTGAGCCAGAAAAATATCTAAGAAAATATTCTAAGGGTCTAGTAGGCAGTTAGTGATATGGGAATACAGTTTAGGAAACTAGGGATATGTATATAAACCTAGGGATCATCAGCATAGATATGAAATTTTAAGTACCCCTCCTACACAAATGGCAATTGGTTTCTGCCTAGAAGTATTTTTATGAAGGTAGAAGTTTAATTCACATTGCAACTGATATATATATATATATGTAGATACTGAAATGTTTCTATATTTCATTCACTCAAAACTTTTTGTTAGTATATTGGCTTAGGAATGAGAAAACTAAATCTCTCTATTACGGTCTAATTAAGTAACTTTGGGGCAGGTAGGTGGTACAGTAGATAGAGGTCTGGGCCTGGGGTCAAAAAGACATTCCCGAATTCAAATGTGACCTCAGTCATTTACTTGTTGTGTGGCCCTGGACAATCACTTTATCCTATTTGATTCAATTTCTTCATCTGTACAATAAAATGGAGAAGGAAACTGCAAACTATTCCAGTCCAGTATCTTTACCAAAAAAAAAAAAAAAAAAGACTGAACAACAATAATTAGCTTTTTTGCCCTATGAAATGATAAGGTTAGACTTGTATTGTCTAGAAAATTATAACTCAGCATACTAAGTATGCAAAATATTGGCTCATATCCTAGGTGGTATGGCTATATTAATCACTATTAACTTAGCCATGTGTTTTGTGGGTGATGTAACTTTAAGTGCAATATCCATGTATAACAAAGTTAAATTGCAGATGGAAATGTTTGTATTAAACAGCATATATATGTAAAGTAACATCTGCTTGTATATTAATGAATTTTAAATGGCTTTATTATTCAAGACCACTTTATATTAACATATCTTATAGAAATGCTCATATATGAGATATTGTACATTAATGAGATAATGAAAATTCAGGCCCATGTAAATACATTCTGACTTTTAAGCTTAAAGACAAATTGGGACAGTTTCAATATCCTCTGTGGGGAGATGAATCTAGATGGACTGGAAAGAGAAACCAAGATAGAATGTGTGTAATCCTTTAATCTTTTTATTGTTGTTGTTGCCCTAAATGCTGTACATAGAGCCTGAAACTCCATGAAACCAATCTTTTGTGAAATTTTATCTTTTCTATTTCCACAACATTTATGATGTAAGACTCTACTGCCTGAACTACCTATCTAGGTTAGGTTCTCATATTTCTTATCTGGAACATTGAAATAATCATATAATTAATCCACCTGAAATATCTTTGCACTTCTATCCATCCATCACACAGTCAGGAATGTTACCCCCTTAAAATATAGATTTTACTATGTCATTTTCACTAGCCCCACTAATATACACTCAATGAATTTTCATAGTCCCCTATTATCTTCAGGATCAATTATACAGTGCTTCATTGCCATTTTTAGAGCTCCTTAAAACCTAGTCATTCCCTATCCTTCCTGTCTTTTTATGCATTTCTCTACTCTATACACTACTACACTCTCTACAACCCTACTAGACTACTTTATGATCCTCATTTACATGATGATACTGCATTTATACAGTTGTCCCCCATACCTGGAAAGTTTTCCATCCTTAGTTTTGCCTCTTCAGAATTCCTGATTTTTTTCAAGTTTTAGGTCAAATTTCACCTTCTTCCTGCCTCATATTTACTAAAACTTTACTATTTTTCTTACTAAATTTATTAGCCTGATATAAGGCCATTTCCACATGCCTTGAATAGATCTTATATGTACCTAAAATTTTATGTTATTTATGTTGTCTTCTCTAACATGATCCTTAGCAGACAGCAAATGATTAATACATGTTTATTGATTAGTAAGTTCATTAGTTTTAGAAATGAAGTTTTCCCAGCATTCTGCTCTTAAAATAGTAACACTACTGAACAACAATAATAGAATATTATTACCAAAGAATAAATTATTACCAACATTTGAGTTGTTAGAAAAACAGAGATTTGTAGTCCAATTCATAAAACCTTAAAAATAGAAATAAAATGAGAACTTGTTTTGTTGACAGGAACGTCTTCCCTTCATAGATATGCTACTAACTAAAAAAAAATTCTTGCACTTACATTCTGAAGGCTAAAAAAACAGTTGGGGGGGAGGGGGCTAGCAAGAACCAATAGGCAAGAATAAAAGAAATTTAAGCTACTCATTTATATTCTATTTTGATTTTCATTTTCAAGGGAAACTATTTCTGTGGGAATTATCAATATATTGGCAACAGGAAGATAATATATGTTCTGTAGCCTATTGACATGATGAGGATGGGGAATGGAGATGAAATGAGAGGATAACAGGTCATTAATAAATATGTTAATATAAGTGTGAATATACATACTAATATATGGATATGATAGATATGTAAAGACATAATATCTGTATACATATACATATATATATATACACACATATATATATACACACATATATTCAGTTAAATTTAAATTTTGAGGAAATAAAACTCAAAATGTATAACTGCTTCTATGGAATTTAGAATATTAGGGGAGACAAAAATAACAACTGTCATTATCAATGTGCTTTTTGTATATTTTCTTGTGTGATCTTTATAATCTTGGCAAGGGAGGTACTATTATTTCTATTTTACAAAGTGTTGAGACAAAAAATGCACTCAAACAGTCCATTTAAGTGCCAATAATTTAGCAAAAATACCAGTTAAACTCTTAAATGGCAAAATATTTATGCTTTGCTATATTTTTTAATCTTGTTACTGGACATCAAGAGTATACAGCCTGATTCATTTTCTGTGTTAATGTACTCACAGTTAAATGGTAAGGAAAAGCATTTATCCTACTTACATGATGATAATAGCGATATATGCTTCCCTGGGTTTTGCCAGATGTGGATGCCTCTCTTAATTTAGTCCAACATCTCTGTTGCATTATCTTCAACTAGTTTTGTACTCTGGTCAGACATCTTTATTGAATAACCCACAATGATGCCTAGAGTTCTGCCCAGTGACTCATTGAGATATGTCAACCATTTAAACAAAAATCAGCATGGATGAAGACTTATTAAACTATTCTTTCTGATGTACATTATGCTGTGCTAATCTAAATTTCATTTGCCAATATTCTTTCTAACACTTTTCAAAGAACTTCCTAGTCTTAAAATACCTTTTTGTAGCACCTTGTGGTTCTATCTAGTCCAAATCATGTGTCTATATCATCATTAAGGAAAATATTTTAAAATCAAATCGACCCCTACACACACAATCTCTTATTATAGACGTTTGAATACAAGCTGGACTAGGATATAGCAAAATGCAGCTAGCCCTCTGTGGATAGCTGAGGTCTTTGTGCCTGAAGGACTCCCCTATTATACACCTGTGCTTGACAGATTGAGGCCCTAAAACAATATAGCTTCCTCACACACTAACCAGCAGGAAGAAAGTCTGTGCCTTTTATTAAAGCCTACCTACCGGCTTAGTGTTTAGAATTCAGTTCTACCTATAAATCAACATCAGAGAATACTACCCAGCATGTTCACAAGCTTTGTTTAAACATCAAACGAAGAACACAGGCAAGCAGTATGATAGAAATATAACTAATCACTTGCAAATACATCTTTCCTGTCAGTAGGGGCTTAACCTTTTTGTTTAATGTGACTGGGAGGAAGAGCACTTATTTCTATCCTATCTGTTTTCTTTAAAGATGTATACAAGTTTGCTGTGAAAATGATCATATTTGTTCTTAGTGTAACACAAACCTGGGCATGTGTGTTTCAGAAGTGTTCAATTAAAAGGAAAGATATGAAAATGGATTTAGTGGAAAAGTAATGGTAGCATCATACTTAATGAAGGATGCTAGTCTCTATGCTCTCAACTCCTCGGTTTCTGAGAGTTCCTTCAAGACACAGCTCCAATCCCATATACTACAGAACACATTTATTTCCTAGTCAATTCTTGTGCTAGTGCTTTCTCTTTTGACATGACCTTTCATTTACCTTTATTATAGTTATTTACATACTACTGTGCACATACTAAGAATTTAATAAATGCTTCCTTAATTTTGTTATTGATTCATATTGAATATCCATTAGAAAGAGAGATCCTTAGGCATAATAACTATGGTTTTGTTTTGCTTTGTGTCCCTAGCATTTTAGCATAGAGTCTGGAACATGGAGAAAGTTTAATAAATGCTTCTTTACTAATAAATTAATTCTCTATCATATTTTATTACCAAAGCAGCTTTTCAATCTATAGGGGGGAAAGAAGAAAAGAGAGAAAAAAAAGGAAGGAAGGAAAGAAGGAAGGAAGGAAAAACATAAAACAGAGGAAGAAAGTGATTAACAGAACAGAAAAGGGAAGAAATAAAAAGAAAAAGGCAATATTGATGAAGAAAAAGAAAGAAATGAAGGTAAAATAGGAAGAAGGGAAGAGAAAAGAGGGAAAGAAAAAAAGGAAAGGAAGAAAGAGAGAAAGAGAAAAAGAAAGAAAAAAGAAAGAAAAACAGTTTCATTTGTTTGTTGACTTGCAGTGGATACAATCTGATTTTATGTGGCACATTGATTGGGATCAATTTAACTTCACACTCTGCTCATGGGTTTATCCATTCATAAGGGGCCAGAAAAGGATTTACCCGAGGTGCGCAGAAAATCCCAGAATCTATAAACCATTCCTTTAATTTGAATGCTACAGATTATGGATGAAAGTTTGGTCACCTGCTTGGATCAGTAGGATTAGAGACATCAAAGCTCACAAGAATAAGAAAGACAAGCAGAGAAACAACAAACAAAAAGAACTCCATTGAAATGGAAGGTGGTGTCAGGGGGGCTGGAGGATTTGTCTGTGGAGGTAACCCTTCAAAATAAGCAGGAGCTGCCCTGGTGCTGCCATTATCTCTAACCTGAGCTAAACCCCATAAGCAGAAAATCAGGTATGAGTGCTATTTCCCATGAGGGTGGGAGGGGGGATGATTACTATTGTTTTCTTATTTCATTCAATTTGTCTTTGTTTTTATTGACAGCATGTACATGTAAAATATTCATTTAAAATTGTGTTTTGTATAAGTATATGTAATGTAGATGATTATATTTTTCTCTGTAGAAAAAAAAAACGAATATGTGTGTGTATGAGAAAGACACAGAGACAAAGAGAGAGACAGAGAAAGTGACACAACACAGAGACAGGGATAGTGACCAAGACAGACAGAGACAAAGAGAAAGAGAGAGACCAAGACCGCGAGAGGAACAGAGATGACAGAGACAGGGAGGCAGAGAGGCAGAAAGACAGACAGAAATGGAGGCAGTCATGAAAAAGACAGCTGACTTTTTTCTTTTTTTTTTATTAAAGCTTTTTATTTTTCAAAACAAAAAAATTCTTCAACATTAGCCCTTGCAAAATCCTGTGTTCCAATTCCCTCCCTTCTCCCATGCCCCCTTCTAAATGGCAAGTAATCCAATATAAGTTAAACATGGTAGAAATGTATGTTAAATCCAATATGTGTATATATTTTTATACAATTATGGTGCCACACAAGAAAAAAAAAGAGAAACAAAATAAGTTGCAAGTAAACAACAACAAAAAGAGTGAAAATGCTATATTGTGAACCACACTCAGTTCCCTCAGTTCAGAGAGCCGACTTTAGTGCCAGGAAGATGTGGGCTTAAGTTCTGCCTTTGACATATACTGGCTGTGTCACACAGGGAAAGTCATTTAAGTTCTGAGTGATTATAAGTTTCAGAGAAGGTACAAACTTGCTTTTGGGGAGAGATGAGATTTCTTCACTCAGGATTTCCTAATACAATAAAAATTATAATTTCTGCCCATTCTTATACATGGTGTCCCAGAAGTCTTAGTGCCACTTTACTATACTTCTTTACTTTTGTAAAATAAATTTGCACTAAGACTTTTGGGACCCCTGGATCTCTCATGAAATGTATGAGTGTAATAGATTGGAGTGTCAAGGCATTGTGTTTGGAATTAGAAGTCTAGGGTTCAAATCTTAACTTTATCAACTACTAAGTGAATGATTGTGAAAGTCAAACATTGTCTCTTAACTCTAGCCTACTCCTTTATTGAAAGGACACTATGAACTTGATCCTTGAAGAGCTGCTGTAAACATTAAATTGTTAGGCCACAGTTCTCTTTTATTGTCCTGACTCAGTTTCCATAATTATCCTGACCCAGTCCAGACTCAGTTTCTCTGCTTCAGCTCAAAGCTCAGTCCTACAAAACCTCCCCTCCTTCTTTATCACACTATTTGATAAGAATAAAAGATCTTATGTTTTAGAATACCATAATGCCTCTCCCCATCCCAAGCTACTGGAATGTCAGATACTGTCTTATTAAGATGCCTCTCTCCATCTCCGGGGTTCCTCCCCCCATGCCTCCCCTCACCCTCTCAGAACCATATTGTTATAGTCCCATTCCTGCTATCAGTACTAACTCTGCCCCTGCCTCAGTCTACCCTCTGTATCTGAGCCACATGTATATATGTCATTGAGAACTCTCATTATTTGCTGGATTCTTGGAGATGATAGTCTCATTCAGCCCTGGAACCAAATCATGGATCCATTTGGTCCCAGTAAATCTCCCATTTAATAAATTATTAAATACTCTCTAATCTCTATCCTGCCTCAGTTTCTCTGGCATTACAAAATGAAGTTGTGTTTCATATATTATTCTGTAACTATTAAATGAAATATAATTATGATTCATGAATTAATGTTATATATATGCATTTGGAGGTTTGTGTGTTTATGTGACTATATGTATATGAAAAAAAATAATCCTGTGGGGAAAAGGTTGGTTTATTACTATGTAAATTGTTTCTGCCCTATAAAAAATAAAGGCAGCTGAGATACAGTGATGAGCGGGCTGCCCTCAAATTTGGAAAGATATTTGTCCAAGCCCTCTCTCTAGTATATATTAGCTGCATGACTTTTTAAGAAAATCTGTATATGATATGGCTAACTCTCTAAACCTATAAATTTAAGAGAAGATACAGGGAATTCCCTATGTCATTGAAATCAAAGGTCTTGTCATAGGGACATTTACAGAGAAAGTATCTTATTTATTGTCAAAGCATAAAACATTAAGTTAGCTTGCTTATCAAATGTGATGTGAGCCATTAGACAAAGCTGGAATTTCTACTTTTGTGTATTTGTATGCAAGGATCACCTCTCTATATTCTACCACATTTTTGCAATTCTGAACACTAAAACTTATATAATTCCAAAAGTTGAGACAAAAGGTGCTGTCTAAATAATAAAGTGTCATTCATGTGTTTGCTTTAAGGAAACATGATCTCTGTGTGAGTATGGTATTTTTGTACACATACATCAATGTTAATAGCCATTTCCCACTGACAAATGTTGTGTTATGCCAATCCAGATTGTCATTGAATGTACATTATAATAAAATGTAGCTGTTGCACCCATTTAAACAATATAATTCCCAAGGCATCACAGAATTATTGCATCATTAAAATGCAAATGTATCTTCCAAATTTTAAGAAAGAGTGCAAGGTCCTTGAGGGCAGGAATTTGGTCTGTCTCTAGGTTATGTACAGCACAGAACGAAGTAAAACAATTAATGCATTACAAAAGTAATGATGAGCTTACTTTCCTCTTTGTTCCAAGAGATGCTTAGGACTCAGAAGTTTGTACTACAAACTGTTTTGTTTCTGACTGATAGAGTAAGTGGATGATTCTTTCCAAAAGTCATGTCACCAACTTTGGACTATAGAATTAAAAAAAAATTAACTAGTCAAATCTCTTCATTTTATAAATCTCAAAATAGAGACCCAAAGAGAGGAACTAATTTGCCCTGATTGCACAAAAATATGCAGGAAAGTTAAAGTTTGAACCCAACTCATCTTGCTCATCTTGCTCATCTTACTTCCATGGTTGCCAAAGGAATTCATGCATGGTACAGTTTGTATTAAAATTAGAAGCCAGGTAAAACAAATTTTGGGATTTGGAGAATCATTATACACTAGTGGAAAATATATTAGTTCTGGAGTTATAGGACCTGATTTCAAATCTTATCTTTTTTTTTTTTTTTTGTATATTACCTGTATGATTCTGAATAAGTCACTTATCTCTCTGGATTTTTTTCTCCAACTGTAAAATAAAGGGGTTAAGGATAGAGTATATGGCCTCTGATGTCCCTTCCAACTCTATGGGGCAACCAGAAATGGACTAATGGGTATGAAATGTCCATAATTATCAAGATTCTAATCTTGTCATTTCTAACATCACAATACTTCTCACATGGGTGTCATCTTAGATCAGAGTTTTGTTACCTCTCACCTGGAGTGTTCCAATAGCTTTCTAATTTGTCTCTCTGCTTCAAGTCTCCTAGAGCTCCATTCTGTCCTCCAATTTAGTTGTCAAACTACCATTAATTTAGCACAAGTTTCACCATATTAATCTTCTCAAGAAGCTTCAGCAACTCCCTCTTATTTCTGTTTGCCTTTTGAAATGCTTCACAACCCAACCTAGCTCCAATCCATCTTTTCAGGCTATTTACACAGTTTCTCTACTTCAATGTTTCTAGTGAAGATGGCTTGTTTTATGTCTCTTGTATCTGACATTCCACTCTCCATATCTATTTATTTGCAGAGGGTGTTCCCTGGTACTCAGGATGCTTCACTTGCAAAATATATACCCCACCTTCATAAAGAATCCCAAAGCTCTGCTCAAGTTTTTCATCCTACAAGACTCCATACTAACCCTTACACCTAGTATGTCCTAATGCTCTACTCTAGAAATTAAATATTCCATCTATATGTTGTTCTTTGTCAATAGAATGTAAACTCCTTTGGGGAATCAAGTGCGTTCACATAGTAGTGAAAGAAGTATACAAAATTAATTTAATAAATTAGATAAATGATCATAAAGTAATAATGAAAAAAAATTTGAGATTACTTTGTCCAATTCTTTAATTTAGAAAATGAGGAAACTGAGACCTAGCAAAATAAAATGAGTTGGCCAAATTCATATAGAGGATAGAACCAGGATTCTAAGGTTTCAGACTCAATAATCTCTTTCTACAAATCTCATATTATTTTTACTATGCCATCATTCCTGCTAGTTTACATATGAATTAGAACTGAAAACTTTAAGGGAAAAACTTTTTGGCTCTAGCAGTAGCAAGACTCAGAGATTCAGTATCATTATTTAATATCTGTGAGGAGTTCATTTGAGTTATATCTATTCATATGAATCCTTTCAATTAACTTTTGAAAACTTCCATGAATGTTCTACAACTTTCTTCCTTCCATCCATTTTAAGATCCTTATATTCCTTATTATCTTGAGGTTCTTATGTTCTGAAGTTTCCTGTATAAATATGTGCAAAATTGCAAAAAAAAATCCTTTTCACATATTTGACACTTATTTAAATAGAGAAAAAGAGACATTTGGTTTTCTATTTCTTATGCATAGATGACAACTGTGATTATTAAATTTTAATATAATATTGCAATAGGTCAATGATCTCACTGGAGTTTTAATAGGGACACTTTTTCTACAAGGTAAAAATTATTAAGCATTTTTGCCCCTATTAATACTCTTCTAAAGATCTAACAACCACATAAAAGTAGAGGTCATTTTAAAAATAGTTATAATTCTTTCATTAGTATCAGTGCAACATTAGAGTAGTCCTTATGTAATCTATTTTTCTTAATATATGTTTGACCAACCAATCATTTTCCCAATTATGCCAATATATAATGATTTCTTTCATGTCATTTTTTCATGCACAAGTTATATATAGTGATAAGCTTTGAAATGCTGATTCTTACAATACATCATTAAATTGTAGTTTGGGGTTACCTGCAATTTCAATTGCTTTAAGATTATGGAGACCTTAATTAACAACCATTCAGAATCATTGGAAGAATATTGGTGTTGAAAGATGGGCTTTGGTGGAACCAAGAAAAATTGAATCAACAAAAGAACAAAAATATTAATTTACTACATTAACGGTAGTGAATAAACATTTTAGCAATTAGTGCTACTAGACTGAGCCAACTGTGATTTTGTTCTAGGATGCCAAATGTATAAGATGCAGAATAGAATGAGTAGAGAGAATATGAGAAAGCTCGGGATTTTTAGGGAACAGTAGTTAGATCTTGAACTTGCAATAGAAATTTTGAAGGCTTTTTCAGCTAAGTCATTTGATCAAGCAACAATAATGTGTTAAGCACTTAATATGTACCAAGAATAATACTGGAACTGGAGATGAAAGTACAAAAATTGAAATAATACCTACTCATAGTTTATATTCTAATGGTGGGATATATAGATTACATGTATGTGTACATATATATAATGCATATAGGAATAATTTTGAAGTTAATAAATACAAATTTATGCAAGGTAGATAAATAAGATATTTAAGAATGAGAGCACTAATAGAAGCATTAAGAAAGGTTTGATGCAGAAGATGATGCCTCAACCAAATGTTAAAGAAGAAAGATATTTTCTGATGTGGAGAAAGTTCATACCAGGCAGAGAGGATAGTTAGTAACAAGAAACAGAGAAAAGAGATATAATGTTAGGCATGAGGAAATGGTAAGCAAAGAACCTTGAGAAAGCATTATGTTGAAAATTCAGGGGAAGTTGAAAATGGTTATTCTCTTCTGCATATGCATTGATTTATCTTGTGTTTCCTACAATTTTGTGCCTAAAACTAATTAGAATATCACAGAAATACTCTATTCAGAAAATATATGACAATGCTTGCTTTGGCAGCACTTTACTAAAACAGAAATGATATAGAAAAGATTAGCATTGCCCATGCACAAAGATGACACACAATTTCGTGAAGCAGAGAACATATAACAAACTGATCTTAATATTGTAGTTTTTTTACAATTGTACTTTGCTGGAAACAAACAAAAATAATCTTCATTTCACATTAGCTATTCAGGGATGCATACTAGGTGGCATGGAGGGTAAGAACACTGAACAAGGGATACTGCTATATGAGTACATAGAAGGGTACTTAAAGGAGCAATGCTGTCAAGCTCACAATGAAAAGATTTGGTAAAAACATTTAAAGAACAATTAACTCCAATATTATATAAACTATTTGAAAAAAATAGGGAACAAAGACTCCTACCAAATTGCCTTTTATGACACAGACATGGTACTTATACCTAAACCAGGTAGGACAAAAACAGAGAAAGAAAATTATAGATCAATCTCCTTAATGAATATTGATGCAAAAATCTTAAATAAAATATTAGCAAAAAAGATTACAGAAAATCATGCCCAGAGTAATATACCACAGCCAACTAGGACTTATACCAGGAATGTAGGGCTGGTTCAATATTAGGAATATTATAAGCATAATTGATTATATCAATAACCAAATTAACAAAAACCATATGATTATCTCAACAGATGCAGAAAAAGCATTTGATAAAATCTAAAATTAATTCTTATTAAAAATACTAGAGAGTATTGGAATAAATTAATTTTTTCTTAAAATAGTCAGTAGCATATATTTAAAACCATTAGCAAGCATCATATGTAATGTCAGCATTCCCAATAAGATCAGGGGTGAAACAAAGTTGCCCAGTATCACTATTACTATTAAATATTGCTTTAGAAATGCTAGCTTTGGCAATAAGAAAAGAAAAAGAGATTAAAATAATTAGAGTTGGTAATGAAGAAACTAAATTATCACTTTTTGCAAATGATATGATGGTATACTTAGAAAATTCTAGACCAGTGGTTCTCAAACTCTTTTTCTCAGTATCTTTACGGTATTAACAACTACTGAGAATATGTCCAAAGAGTTTTTGTTTATATGGATTACATTTATCATAAATAGAAAAAAACTAATTTTGAATTTGTAGATCCTTTAAAAAGATTTCAGAGACCCTCCAGGAGTCACTGCACCACACTTTGAGAACCACTGCGCCTAGACAATAAATTTAAAAAAAAATAGAAATAATCCACAACTTTAGCAAAGTTGCAGGATACAAAATAAATCCACATAAATCATAATGCATTTTTATACATCCCTAACAAAGTCCAATAGAAAAAAGATACAAAGAGAAATTTCACTTTAAATAACCAATGATAGTGTAAAATATTTGGGTATCTATCTGCCAAGGGAAAGCCAGGAACTATATGAGCAAAACACAAAACACTTTTCACACAAATAAAGTCAGATTTAACCAAGTGAAAAATATCAACTGCTCTTAGAAAGTTGAGCTAATATAATAAAGATGATAATACTACCTAAACTTATCTATTTATTTAGTGCTATACCAATCAATGTCCTAAGAAACTATTTTACTGACCTAGAAAAAAATAACAATAACGTTCATCTGGAAGAACAAAATGTCAAAAATTTTAAGGAATTTAATGAAAACAAACAAACAAGCAAATGAAGGTGGCCTAGCTGTACCAGATCTAAAACAATGTTATAAAGCCATGGTCATCAAAACCATTTGGTACTGGCTAAGAAACAGACTAATTCATCAGTGAAATAACAAGGTTCACAGAATAAAATAGTCAATGACTAATGTAATCTACTGTTTGACAAACCCAAAGACTCTAGCTTTTGGGATAAGAACTTATTATGTGACAAAAACTGCTGGAAAAATTGGAAACTTGTATGACAGAAACTAGGCATTGACCCACACATGTACATCATATACCAAGATAAGGTCTAAATTGGTTCATGATCTAGACATAAAGAATGTTTTTATAAACAAATTAGAAGAACATATGATAGTTTACCTTTCAGATCTGTGGAAAACAAACAAACAAACAAAAAAATGAGATCATTATTAATCACAATATAGATAATTTTGATTGTATTAAGCTAAAAAGTTTTCATACAAACAAAACTAATGCAGACAAGATTAGAAGGGAAGCAATAAACTGGAAAACATTTTTATATTCAAGGGTTCGGCTAAAGGCCTCATTTCTAAAATATGCAATATAATTTTTAAGATTTTAAGCCATTCTCCAATTGATAAATGATCAAAGGATATGAACAGACAATTTACAGATGAAGAATTTGAAACTATTTCTAGTCATATGAAAAGGTGCTCTAAATCACTACTGATCAGAGGAATGCAAATTAAGATAATTCTGAAATAACATTACATACCTCTCAGATTGGCTAAGATCACAGGAAAAGATAATGATGAATGTTGGAGGGGATGTGGGAAAACTAGGGCACTAATACATTGTTGGTAGATCTGGGAACAGATCCAACCATTGTGGAGAGCAATTTGGAACTATGCTCAAAAAGCTTTCAAACTGTGTATGCCCTTTGACCCAGCAGCGTTTCTATTGATATTGTGAAGGAGGGAAAGGGACCCACATGTGCAAAACTGTGGCAGCCCTTCTTATATATATATATATAACTTTTTATTTACAAGATCTATATATGCATAGGTAATTTTTTAGCATTGACAGTTGTAAATCCTTTTGTTCCAATGTTTTCCCTCCTTCCCCCCACCCCTTCCCCCAGATTGACCAATACATGTTAAATATATTAAGGTACATGTTAAATACAATATATGTCCAAACAGTTATTTTGCTGTATAAAAAGAGTCAGACTTTGAAATAGTGTACAGTTAGCCTGTGATGGAAATAAAAAATGCAGGTGGATAAAAATAGAGGGATTGGAATTCAGTGTAGTGGTTCATAGTCATCTCCCAGAGTTCTTTCCCTGGGCGTAGCTGGTTTAGTTCATTACTGCTCTATTGGAAGTGATTTGGTTCATCTCATTGTTGAAGAGGGCCACGTCCATCGGAATGATCATATAGTATTGTTGTTGAAGTATATAATGATCTAAAGAAGGGAAAGGGATCTGTATGTGCACAAATGTTTGTGGCAGCCCTCTTTCAATTGGAGCATGGCTGAATAAATTGTAGTATATGAATATTATGGAATATTATTGTTCAGTAAGAAATGACCAACAGGATGATTTCAGAAAGGCCTGGAGAGACTTAGACGAACTGATGCTGAGTGAAACGAGCAGGGCCAGGAGATCATTATATACTACAACAACAATACTATATGATGATCAATTCTGATGGACCTGGCCATCCTCAGCAATGAGATGAATCAAATCAGTTCCAATGGAGCAGTAATGAACTGAACCAGCTACGCCCAGCAAAAGAACTCTGGGAGATAACTAAGAACCATTACATTGAATTCCCAATCTCTATATTTTTGCCTGCCTGCATTTTGGATTTCCTTCAATTGTACAATATTTCAGAGGGCTGCCACAAACATTCCCTTTCCCTTCTTTAAAATCTTTTTGGGATATAAGCCCAGTAGTAACACTGTGGCAGTCCTTATTTTGTAGTGGCAAGAAACTGGAAACTGAGTGTATGCCCACCAATTGGAGAATGGCTGAATACGTTATGGTATATAAATGTTATGGAATATTATTTTTCTGTAAGAAATGACCAGCAGGATGATTTCAGAGATGCCTGCAGAGAATTACATGAACTGATACTTAGTGAAATGAGTAGAACCAGAAATCATTATATGCGGCAACAACACAATTATATGATGATCAATTCTGATGGACATGACTCTCTTCAACAATGAAATGATTGAAACCAGTTCCAATTGTTCAGTGATGAAGAGAGTCATCTACACCCAGAAAGAAGACTGTGGGAACTGAATATGGTTCACAACATAGCATTTACTTCTGGATTTTTCCTTCTATGTCAAAAATCAATTTGTCTTTATACAACTTTCAACCACTGTTCCTGTTCTATCTTAAGACAAATTGAACAAATTAACTGATATTTCATATAAAAGCCCATCAAATATTTGAATATTGCAATCATTCTCACTGCCTCCTCTCTTCTCCTTCCACTGCTGTTCCAATCTTCTCCAGATTAAATATCATCACTTCTTTCAAACTATTCTCATAGTTTTCAAAAGCCTGTGACCACCTGGGTTGGGATTTGGCCAGGAATACACATAAGTAACTGAACTCATAAACAAATATTGAAACTGACTTCAGGAAAGCAAGTCTAAACTTAATCTTTTTCCCCCTATAAACAAATGTTTCCTAACACACTTATCACATATTAAGCATAGTTGATCATTAGCAATACAGAGATAATTTTATCAAATATGAAGCACATTCAAGGTTGCAGACTGTCATCCATTAAAAAACCTGTATTTTTATTTTTCTTCCCCTTTCTTTGCCATTCCAACCCCCCTCCTGTCTTTTTCTTTTTCTCTCTGTCATCTTTCTTTCTCTCTCTCTCTTCCTTCCTTCCTTCCTTCCTTCCTTTCTTTCTTCCTTTCTTTCTTTCTTTCTTTCTTTCTTTCTTTCTTTCTTTCTTTCTTTCTTTCTCTCTCTTTCTCTCTCTCTTATTGTGCAGAACAATAATTGTATTAATATATATGCATACATTTGATTTAACATATATTTTAACATATTTAACATGTATTGGGACTACGTGCCATCTAGGGAAAGGGATGGGGGGAAGGAGGGAAAATCTGGAACAGAAAGTTTTGCAAGGATCAATGTTGAAAAATTACCCATGCATATGTTTTGTTAAAAAAAAAAAGCTTTAATAAAATAAAAAGAAAAGATTTGGTAAAAGGTTGGCTATGCAAAGGGCTTCCTCATGCTAAGATTACTAGTTTATTTGGTATGCACAAGCATTTCATCTTTCTTTTCAGTTAGAGAGAGAGAGAGAGAGAGATCATTGATTGATAGAAAAAAATGAACAGTTTCTTACTATGGGAAAAATGAAATAATATTTTAAAAAGCTTTTTGCAAACCTTAAAACTCAATATAAAGCCCAAGCATTCTTCTAATTATGGGGAAGATAAATACAATCAAAACCAAAGTCCATTCCTACTTTTAAAGAACTTTTATTCTAAGAATAGAAAACAACATTTAAAATCATAAAAGGACCTAGAGACAAGAGGGAGAAAAGGAGAAAGAACTAATCAGGGGCAAAGATATTATTAGGGTTTTTTGTGAGCCCTGGGAAAATGCATAACTGCTGGCAGAGCCAAGATGGCATAGTACAATTTCTTACTACTTCTCTTCTTTCATTTGTAAAGTTTTGATGGAAATCTGCTCTGTCTTCCAATTAGATATTACTTGCTGTTCATGTGGCCATATACGACCTCTGTCTGGTCACATAATCCTGGAAATCACTAACATTTAAAATATTAGAGAGCAGCATGTAGTTAATAGTTGATTGGTATGGAAGAAATGTTCCAGTGGAAATTAATATTCAAATATATGGAGAAAGAAAAAGAGAGTGAGAAAAGAAAAGAGAGAGAAAAAAAGGAAAGATTGTGAGAGACATAAAGAGAGCCTTAGAAAGACGAGACAGAGACAGAAAGAGAGAGGGAGAGAGAAAGAGAGAGGGAAGGTGAGAGAGAGAGAGAGAGAGAGAGAAAGAGAGAGAGAGAGAGACAGAGAGACAGAGATAGACAGAGAGACAGAGAAAGAGATGCTACCTAGATGTCTAAGGTTATATGTTATATGAGAGTTGCTCTTGTACATTAATAGAGGGAATTTTCTTCCCAGGCATTCCCTATACCAGTGATATCAGCAGTCTGGACTATAGTGTAGATGCACATATATGCATAAACATAAACAAATGCATAAATAGAGATATGTGTGAATATGTATAGTATATATGTATACCTGCAGTTATTTCTATCTAGATGAATGATTTCATCGATGTGTGGTACTCCTGGTAAGGAAAATCCCTCCACCAATATAACAATGGCAATTCTCTTAGAGAATTGCCTAAGACATTGATTGGTTCAATTATTGAATAGTTTATGCAGCTTGCAGAGGTTGGATATGAATGCAGGTTTTCCTGAATTTGGCATCTATTTGCTACTTCCTCTACACCCAAAGTAAATATAAAGTACCATTAGAGTGGAGGTTGGAGAACTCCTAATTGAGAGGATCAGGATAATATCCAGGAAAGAAGTAGCACTTGAACAGGACCTGGTTTCTCAAGAGTGAAGTAAATGTTCCTGTCAAAGTAGAATTGTAAAGATTTCAAAGCTTAAAAATAGAAGAAGAATATTTCTGATTAATGACAAGTGGACATGTCTGCTTTTGGCCCCAATATAGGTAATTCAAGGAACATTAACAGGTGTTAAAATATGATTGAATTCCCACCAGCTTTGTCTGTGGGAAAATCAATTTCCTCTCCAAAAGGAGGGAGTTGCTCAAGTAATACTACAAAACAGTAAATGATTTAATCCTGGTTAGAAATAAAGAAATTGGTCAAAATATATTATGTGCACAATACACAGAAAAAAAAAATGAACCAAGTAGTCTAGTGTTTGATAAACCCAAAGAGCCAAACTACCAGGGTAAAAAAAATCACTATTTGACAAGAACTTCTTGGAAATTTGGAAAATAAGCTGTTTGAAACTAGGCATCAATCAGCATTTCACAGTATATGCTAAAATAATGTACAAATGGATTTTTGACTTGAGTCACTTCACAAACAAATTAAGGGAGCAAAGGAAAAAAAAAAAACACTTTTCGGAGCTACATGCAGGGTAAAAGTACATGATCAAATTAGAGATAGAAAAGCTGCAGAACATTAAATGAACAATTTTGATGACATACCATTAAACATTTCTGCTTATGTAAAATCAATGAAGTAAAAAAGAGGAAAATGTACAAAATGATTTCTAAAGCTCTCACTGATTTCCAACATTTTAAAAAATGTTACATATTTTCCTCCCCTTCTTATTAGGTGACAATCACTACTTTAATTATCTGATCAATCAACACACAATTAATAGGTACCTATTGAGGTTTCAGGGACTATGCTAAGCAATAGGAATACTAAGAAAATAAGACAGTCCTTTCTCACAAGGAGTTCACAGACTAATGAAAAAGTCACAGTGTAGACAAATATCTACATGCCAAATATATTCCAGATAAATTGTAGACAATCACAAAAGAGGAGCACTAAGATTAAGGGGAGAAAGAAAAAGATTTCATGTAGAAGTTGGAATTTTAACTGAAATTGAAAGGAAGCAAAGAAGTGAAAATGAAGAGGGAGAAAATTCTAGGTATGGGGGACAGCTAATGAAAATGTCCATAGTCAGGAAATAGTGTCTTGTTTGAATAACAATGAGTTCAGTGTTAATATTCATGTGGAATATGGAGGAGTGGGGTATAAAGTATAAGAAAATTGGAGAAGTGGGGTCAACAGGAAGCTTGTAAAGCACTTATATTTGGTCCTGTAGGTAATAGGGAACTATTAGTGTTTATTGATTAGAGAGGGGTGATATGGTCAGACCTGGGTTTCAGAAGATTGTTTTGATAACTCAATACAGGATGGATTGTAGTGGAAAGAGATGTGTGGCAAACAAATCAACCAGCAGGCTTTTAAAATCATCTAGCCTTGAGGGGCTGGCTACATCTACCTACTTTCATAGTGAGCATGAAGCAGAAGAAAGAAGGGGGCATATGTTCAAAATCTACAGGATAGGATTATAGATTTAAAAAGGAATAATGCCTTTGGTATTGAGCCACTTCCTCCCCTTAATTTATCAATGACGAAGTTGATGTCCAGAAAGTCACAATCATCCATCTTTCATTTGAAGGCCTCCAATAAGGAGAAATGGGCCATATCCCAAAGCAACTTAATTTACTTCTGGATTTTTCCTTCTATGTCAAAAATCAATTTGTCTTTATACAACTTTCAACCACTGTTCCTGTTCTATCTTAAGACAAATTGAACAAATTAACTGATATTTCATATAAAAGCCCATCAAATATTTGAATATTGCAATCATTCTCACTGCCTCCTCTCTTCTCCTTCCACTGCTGTTCCAATCTTCTCCAGATTAAATATCATCACTTCTTTCAAACTATTCTCATAGTTTTCAAAAGCCTGTGACCACCTGGGTTGGGATTTGGCCAGGAATACACATAAGTAACTGAACTCGTAAACAAATATTGAAACTGACTTCAGGAAAGCAAGTCTAAACTTAATCTTTTTCCCCCCTATAACAAATGTGGTCCACTGAACATTTCCTAACATACTTATCACATATTAAGCATAGTTGATCATTAGCAATACAGAGATAATTTTATCAAATATGAAGCACATTCAAGGTTGCAGACTGTCATCCATTTAAAAACCTGTATTTTTATTTTTCTTCCCCTTTCTTTGCCATTCCAACCCCCCTCCTGTCTTTTTCTTTTTCTCTCTGTCATCTTTCTTTCTCTCTCTCTCTGTCATCTTTCTCTCTCTCTCTCTCTCTCTCTCTCTCTCTCTCTCTCTCTCTCTCTCTCTCTCTCTCTCTCTCTCTTCTCTCTCTCTCTCTCTCTCTCTCTCTCTCTCTCTCTCTCTCTCTCTTTCTCTCTCTCTCTCTCTCTCTCTCTCTCTCTCTCTCTCTCTCTCTCTCTCTTCAAATGTATCTCCTCCTAGTGGCAGCACCACAGAAAATCACTAACTCCCTAAATTCTACCACTGTGACAGAATGTCATTTCAATTGCCTTATTAGCCATATGAAAAAAATATATCACAACAGTGAGAAATCTCCTCAGTTATCTATATCTTCCCCCTTAGGCTATTGTCATGAGCCACTGGCATACTAAGAAGAGAGTACTAATTCAGTTGTCAGCTGCCTCACCTATTAAAGAGGGGGAAAAATACTAGCGACAACACTGAAACCCACAATAAACCTGTAATAAGGGTTTAGAAAAGGTCTGGTTAGCTTTGTGCACATATAGTCTTGAATTAAACACACTGACAAAAAATATCCTATTTGAACTATCAAAGATAACCAGGCTGTCGCCCTCCTTGGGTCTGGTAATGAAACAGCAATAGCAGACTTCTGAAGACAGCTTCTGCCCTGTTTTGGGAACATCAGTACTGGATCATACTTGAAGTTTGCCACTGAGGTATAAATATCACTGAAATTGAGTGTTTTTCTGCATGACCCAAGTACATTTAACAAATGTTTGCAAAGGGCTGAATCTTGTAGCTGAGAGGCTGTGTTATGAAAAACAAAAGACAAGAAATAGCATGTTAATGAGAAAAGTGGACCAATGACATACCTTAAAGATTTGTTCTTTATAGCAGGTTGGGGCAATTTTCTGGCTATTGCTGTAATTGAGCACAGATTGTGACAACATTAGACTGCTTCTATTCTTTCTAAGGTTTATAACACACCAGAATTAGTACTGATGTTGAAAGCACAATTAAGTCCATATAAAACTCATAGTTAAGACACTAGAACATGGATGACTATCCCAATCCTGAACTTTCTTAAACATTTTTTGCATATACATTGTGCCAATTAAACATGAACAACAATATTAAGCTGATAATAGTTGACATCTATAGGGCACTTTTCTTACAAAAATCCTGTGAACTAGAATAGATTTTTTTTATCTTTTACAAATGAAGAAATGGGACTTTGGGAAGGTGAAGAAGACTGCCCTTGGTCTCAAAGCTTATTAATGACAGAGGTTGATTGAAACAGCTCTTAAATATACTTTTCTACTAGGGCATACTGCCTGTCACAATAAATACCATTACAACAATACAGCATCTATGTATGATGAATGACATTACAAGCTTCCTGTGACAATGTAGAGCCCTGCAATTAGCTTCTTAATTCATCAAATAACTAATTTCCAAATTTCTTCACTTTGGAATCAAGAAGACTTGAATTTGGATCTTGCTTATGATAAATAGCATAGCTATATGAGCTATGCAACTTGCTTAACTTTTTTCAGGCTCCATTTCCTTACATGCTGAATAAGAAAATAATAGCATTTATTTTGAGGTTATTGTGAGGATCAAGTGAAATTTAATTTACATCTTTAATTAAATAAATGGCCATTTAATTAAAAATAAATATTGAAAACACTTTGTAAACTTTAAGGCATTGTATAAATGCTTGTTGTTGTTTTTCTTCTTCTAAAGTACTAACTTTGATGAAATGAATAACATACAGTTCTTGCTTCAAGGAGCTCACAATCTCGTAAGGTAGATAAGAAAGGGAAAAAAAAAAACAAAACTAAAGTGCCAAATAGAGTAAGAGCAATACAAAAGACATATATCAACATTTTTAAAGTTGCAAACTTACAATATAATAAAAGACATAAAATAGTGACAAAAATAACCATAATATGTGGTTCAAATTCAATTCAAAACAGAGAGACCTATAAAAGAGGCTATTATGAATATTCTAAAGTAGGACAGATTTCAGCAAGGGGTATCAGAAAAAAGCTTCATAGAGGATGGCAGCTGAGTGGAAATTAAAGAATGGGTGGAGATAGAAGAAGATGGCATTGTAGGCAATGGAATGGAAAAGATGGAATAAGTTAAAAATACAGTAGGAGAAAGCTGAATGCACTTGAGTATAGGGAATTTGGTTAACTTAGAATACTAGTAAATAAATTAGTTTCTATTTTAAATGGAATTTCTCTTTGCATCTCTTGCTATTGGATTTTGTTAGTGATGATAATCTTTTTTTTATTTTTTTTATTTTTAACTTTGGTTATTCTCTCCAAAACTCTGCCCCTTTCCCCAGAGTTTGACTTTTTATTAACCATTGTAGTGGAGCTAACTTTAGGGGCTTCAAAACTCTTTTTATAAATATTTCTAAATAAATATAAATGGTAAAAGATAGGATTTAGCGACTTGAAGTATGCTATCTGGATATATAGCTTATTTGAGCAGTCTGAAGAAAAAGAAATTCACTTATGCTAGTGATATTAGGACGTTATAGTTAACATCTTGGACTTTTCTAGAATTCAACTTTAAAGTATCAGAAAAGAAGCATCCAGGAATTGTGTAAAGAGCACACCTAACTTTAAGAATAATCTATCTGTTACTCTCTGGGCAATTTTATCTATTAGATTGCCATAGACTGGAGCTCAGGGGCTCTTAGTTTCACATCTAGATTCAGCTTTCAGTCTTCTCTATTTATCATCTTCTTTGCATTTATCATAGTCTAACATTCTTTCTTATAAGTCTTATAGATCTAAAGATCGCATGTGAGAACATTACTTTACCTTAAAGTAATGCATAAATGCTATTTATTATTTTTTTGATTAAGTCACTTAATAAATGTTCAATTTATCTCTGTTTACATAACATAAGGATTGAGGTTTTTGTTTGTTTTTTTTTTTGGTCATCTACCTCTTTGAGAATTAATTGAAATCTATGTATTCTTGGATATCTATAGAAACTAATAATACTAAAATACTAATATTAAGCATTTTTTTTCAAATTCATTGATCTGGGATTAAGAACCCCTGTTGTAAAATAAGCTCTTTGAATTAGATTCCAGTCAAACAGAGATAAGAATAAGTATGCATTTATAAAGCAAAATATGGAACATTGGTTCTTCTGCTCTAATCTCTATGTTTTGGGAATTTATCGTTTTTATTTGAAAAATTAGGAAAATGAATTTATTTCTAATGTCCCATTTTTATAAAAATTAATTTTCTGAGATGGCATACTTTTTGTATCTTCACTTGAATAGAAATATAACTGATGTTTTGGGAATTTATGACATTCCAAGGTAAAAAGTGAATTCATATTACATGGTTTTTCCTGTGTGATAAATAAGCTTAATATTATTCTAAATCAATGCATGTTTATGTGGATAAATATGTAATTAAAGGGTAATAATAAACTATTCTTGGAGTTATTTGTGCCCTTTTTATGATTTTTGCAGACCTGATAATATTTAAGAAAGATGTTCTGTCTTTATGTTCTGTCTAAAGAGAGGATGGAATCAAGAAATATTAAGTCATTGCTGATCATTGTAATAAATATTACTGTAACATTATTGCAATCAGCAAAAATAATTGCTTAGTTAGTTGACTAAAGGATGAATGCAGTAAGAGTATGGTTCTTTAGTCAAATAAAAATTCTCTGAGAATATGTCCTTAATAATCTCCCTGCATAGAGAATTTATCTGGATGGGGGGTACTTTCTTCACAATGTCGTGACTGGAGGCAGGGGAGAGGAATAATAAACTCCAAATAATATAATTAGGAGACTGTTTAAAAACACTACAGCCTCCTTTTCATTTACAAGGGCTTTCTGTGACACCTGAAGGTATGATTAGGGAGAAACTTGGAAACATCTGAATTAATGCAAAGGAAAGTAAAGAAAAATCAGGAGAAAAATCTATACATGCAGTGATGAAAGGAAAACAACCTTGAAAGATGTCATAGATTAAAGTATATAGTAGGCAATCAAGACTTTAGAGGTTTGATGGTGATGTTTTCATCTTTCTTTAAAATAGTGATAGGCTATCGGTATGAAAGATACATTTATTTTCAAGCAAGTCCTGTGCATCATTTTGTTTTGTTCAGCTGTTATTCTTTATTACAAGAAAATAAACATTTGTTAAATACCTACTGTGTGCTAGATTCTGTGGTAAGCATTTTTCAAAATTTTCAAAAATTAATTTAATTCTCATACAGGTTGCCTTGTAGTTAGGTACTGTTAGAATTTCTAATTTTAAGACTGAGGAAACTGAGACAAGCAGAAATCAAGAGATTTGCCCAGGATCACACACCTAATAAGTACCTAAAATTGGATTTGAACTTGTCTTTCTGACTCTAATTCAAATATTCTAGGCCTTGCATTACTCAGATACCTAGGATGGGA
This sequence comes from Antechinus flavipes, assembly GCF_016432865.1. Classification (NCBI taxonomy): domain Eukaryota; kingdom Metazoa; phylum Chordata; class Mammalia; order Dasyuromorphia; family Dasyuridae; genus Antechinus; species Antechinus flavipes. Next base: position 215,128,021 of record NC_067401.1, on the reverse strand, counting down.
AGAGGGTGCAGATGGAAGAGTCATTGTGGTAAGGCAGATCATGACAATATCATGTCAAGAGGACACATGAATAAAACATTTGTATATAAAAATAAAACATTAACTAGATAATATTTATTTGTACAATTACCCACTTTGCTTGAAAAGCTTGAAAAGTGGGGATGTGGGTGCTATCCCATGATATCACATATTCCCTTGAAGAGGCAAAGCAGAGTTAGAAGGGGTAAATAGGAGATAAACGATTCTCAACTGTTTCATTTCCATTTGCTAAAGGGCGCACTGTTGTTTCTTGTAGAACATTTAAAGCATGACAACTTAAAAGAAACAATTTCTTTTGATTGAATAACTACTTTGTTTGACCTATGTATAATCCAAAAATAATTTTTTTCTGAGATGCACGATAATGAAAGTGAATGAAATATAGAAAATGAATAACTGAAACTTTATTGTATATATTTGGACCAATTTTGAGAATAAAAATCACTAATTTTTCTGATTATACCATCTTATTACTCTTTTTGTATTAAGAAAGCACCTACTATTTAAAAAACTCTATCAATAATTTCAAATAACCAAAATATTATTGTTGAAGACATAGCCCTTACTATTTTTCAGAAATGGAAAAGTCATGAAACATGGAATAGTGGGAAGACCAATGGAACTGGGTCACCTCCAGTTCCTCCATATACACAGTTACTTGTTGATCTTAATCAAATCATTTAATTTTTTCAATTTGTACTACAAAACAACTGGACTAAACAATCTCTCGAATCCTTATGAAGTCCCTCTAAAAAACAATATTTTTAAATGGATAAAATGAATGCTTAGGAGTAAAATAGAAACTAATTATATTGAAATCTCTATCTATCTATCTATCTATCTATTCTTTTTCAAAAAATTTGTGGGCCTAATTCTTAAGTTCCTAAGACCTACTACATCTAATATATTCTCTCAATTTAATATATGAGGAAACAGGATCATAAAAGTAAAGGGATTTCCCCAGATAAAACTAAAACTAATAATAATAATATCTACAAAGATGATGATGAGAGATAAATAGATAGATGGATAGACAGAGAGTAAATAGATGGCTTTCTCCCATGTCTGAAATGGTCTCCCTCCTGAATTCTGCCTAATGATTTCTCTAGCTTCCTTTTAGTCTCAACTAAAATATCAAATCTTACAAGAAGTTCTTCCCTTCTTAATATTAGTACCTTTCATCTGTTAACTAATTCCTAATTCCTATATATTACTTGTTTTTATATATTCATTGGATGTTGTCTATTCCATTAGACTGTGAACTCCTTGAGGCAGGGGATATCTTCTTTCTTACTCTTTCTTTCTAACTTACTCTTTCTTTTTATTCCTTACATCCTTTTTTTCTTTCTTCCTTTCTCTCTCCCTCCTTCCCTATTTCCTTCTTTTCTTCCCTCCCACCCTCCCTTCCTTGCTCCCTCACTTCTTTCTTCTTTTCTTCCTTCCTTTGTTCCTTCCTTCATTTTTCTTTCTTTCTTTCTTTTCTTTCTTTCTTTCTTTCTTTCTTTCTTTCTTTCTTTCTTTCTTTCTTTCTTTCTTTCTTTCTTTCTTTTGTTCTTCCTTCCTTCCTTCCTTCCTTCTTGCTTCCCTCCCTTTCTTTCATTCTTTTTTTCATTCTTTCATCTTCAAAGTTTAGCACAGTGACACAGTGCTAGGCACATAGAAAGAAACAGAGATCAAACAAACATATGTTACAAAGAGGCATATAAATGTATATGTATATAATTATAGAGATCTATAAGTATAATTACATATACATACACATACATATGTGTGAAATATATGCATATGTATGTATGTTTATATAGTATGTATTATATCTGTCTTTATATATATGTAAATATAGATGGCTATCTACCTATCTCTCTATATAGTTATATTTATATCTTTATTCATCTCTTTCTTTCTCTGAGCTTAATTGTAATTTTTTGGGGGGAAAGAAGAAAAAGGGATTAAAAAAATAAAGTAAAAAGCATACAGCAGACAACAAAAGAAAACTTCCAAGGAAGTAAAGAAAAGATGGACAGCTTTGAACACAATGTGTAGAATTTATTATATAAGCTTTCTTGAAATGGAAATGTAATTGCTTTATATTTTGAAGTCTATCTTATGTTCTAAGCACATGCTATTTTTTTCTTTTCCTATTTTGTACCTGTTTTAAATAAAGAAAAAAATATACTGAGATTATAGCAAACACCTTCTGATTTATTATTCAGTAATCTTTCTGATATATCACATTGACTCTTTTTTCCCTCTAAGGCAATTGGGGTTAAGTGACTTGCCCAGGGTCACACAGCTAGGAAATCGTGTCTGAGACAAGAATTTGGTCAGGTACTCTTAATTTCAGGAGTGGTGCTCTATCCATTGCACCACCTAGCTGCCCCTATCACATTGATCTTTAAAATATTGATGAAGACCTATATCAAATAGCAACAAAAAGTCATATTGTTTCAGGGGTCAGGTTTCCAGAGGCTATTGAATAATTTTCCCATACAGCAACTGACTTCTATTTAGACATACTCTGAATACCTCTCTGTATAAGCAATGTGCTATGGCATTTTATGACTTAAGTAATAAATATTAAGAGATTAATCATTTGGTAATGTGAGTTGGGAAGGTAGACAACAACATACATCCCATTTATATTCTTGGTTCACCTAGGAGTAAACATAGAATATAGAATTTTAATGGTGGTAACAATATTATGGTAAATGTTTAATAGTTGAATCTTCATATGTGTGTGTGTATACACAAACATATACCTGAATATTGCATGCAAATATTAAACATATATGCACACATATAAATACACATTTAGGCATTTACATACACACAAATATTTGCATATGCATGTATATTGTATGTATGTACACATACAGATGTGAACAACAAAACAGAAAAAAAAAATAAGTCCTGATTCATAACATTTGCTGATATCCAAGATGTAATTCGCATGCTAGAAAAGTCAACAGTTGGCTGTCTCTTCAGAGTCAGTTTGATCTAACTCCAGCATATCCCTTGTTTGTAGAGAAAGCAAAGTTTTTCTTGTCTAGTCCCTTTATTTTTTTTCAGATGAGAAAATTGATGGCTAAAATTGATTACTACACAAGTGAAGTCACTGGCCTCAAGACATAGAAATGTTTAGTATTAGAGCCAGGGTTATAATCCAAATTTCTGGATTTCTTGTGCAGTGTTCCTTCCAAATACCCCACACAGGGGAGACTACTTTAAATTCACAAAATGACAGAAGCCTAAGTTTATAGCTGGAGGGGGCTCAAAAGATCATTGAGAGAGGTTTAAGGAACTTGACCAAGACAATATAACTATTTTTTAATATAATGTTACTACCAGACTTTTCCCCCCATCTCCTCCTACCCTGTCTAACCAATTCTATATGTATCACTCAGAATCTCCTCAAAAAGATTAGGTCTAGGCCATCACCTTGCCTCCTTCTTTTGTCTCTCTAATGAAGTCAAGATCTAGGCTGACACAACAATAATTGTGCTTTAATGAGGATAAGGAAATCCACTCTTTGAAAGAGCAGGGTCAAATTATAAAGAAAAATAGTTTGAGGGCCAGATGAAATAGGAGAGAAAGACATGTTTTTAAACATGTCACAATATTTGCAGTGATTTGGGATAAAAAGAACAGTGAATTATATTAGACCGAGATAACTTTATAGCAGTTGGTTTTAATTTTTTTTTTCATTCCACCAAATCTTGAAAATTTGTTAGAAAAAGCTATAAATATAAAGATTCTAAAGTGGAAGGTTTTTTGTTTGTTTATTTGTTTGCTTGCTTCATGGACACCTTTGACAATTTTATGATGCCTATGGACCTTTTCTCAAGGTAATATTGCAAAATTCATGGAATAAAATATATATGATTACAAATGAAATAGGTAGAGAAAAACGAATGACATTTTTCCCATCCAAACTGTGGGACTCCCTGAAATCTAACTTCAGATAGGAAAACCCTTATTCTTTGACATCTCTAAGTAGTAATGTATTTAAACAATTGCTCATTTAGGAGTTACATGTTTATTTTCAGTGTTGCTTGCTTCATTGCAATAAGTACCCTAAAGAGCCATCACTGGTCTTAAAACAAAATTTTCAAAAAGTAACCCTGTAATCTTGCTCAGGGGTCTAAATATGGTAAACACAAATGGGTTTCTAGACATTGTATCTTTGAGGTGATTCTTAATTTTCTAGTTCCTTCACTTTGCTTCTGTCTTTATTTATAACAACCTAAGTGTTCCACCTCCAGCCCAGCAAATTTGCCTCACCGATATTCCATAACTCCTGCTTGTTACAAACCCAGAATATGGTATTCTTCCTTTTCTACTTCCTTTATGTCTAACTACGAGCTCCAAAGTTTTGTTCTAAACTGCTATTTACAATTCATTAACAAATCTGTTTTGACATATCTGCTATATAGTCATACAGAAAGGGGAAACACCTAGGAAGAAAGCATGACTGGAGGCTGCTTCTGAGAATGAAGTTGACAGGATGGTGTTGGCCCTAGACAAATATATGAGGGAGAGGAATTTAAGGAAGCATTAAAGGATAAGAGAAGTCACACTGCATTTGGATTCAATGACTCTTGAGTTTACATCCCAGCTCTTCCATTTAATACCTGAATGATATTGGGGAAATTGGGTAGCTTCTGTGTGCCTTGGTTTCTTTATATGTAAAAGGGGAAATTGGATCTGATAACTAAAAATACACATAGAGCTCTGAAATGATAATGCTAGATTATATTATTCCTCTTTTCTCTCCTTCAATTAAACAGATATGTCTAATGATTTAATGATTTGATTCTTGCTCTTGCTGGCCATATTTATCTCCTCTATACAAAGTCTTTTCTTACTCTTCCTGTATATATATATATATATATATATATATATATATATATATATATATATATATATATACACACACATTTTTTTTCCTGTATCTCATCCTCTCAGGGACCAAGAGTTATGTTGCAAATTTCTTCCATGGTAAAAAAACAAAACAAAACATAGGATTTAGAGTTCAAAGAAACCTGAAAAATTAGGTAGTCTAATATTCTTTATTCTGAATACACATACACACACACACACACATATCTTAACTTGCGTATTAAAAGCCTCTCTTCTCTTTCAACATTTGGGCAGGTATACAGGGTTTTTAGGAAGGATGAGTACTTCTGCTATGAGCATTTGCAGAGTCCTTCTCAGGGTGCTCATCTATCTTTGGTATCCATCTGATTCATCCAACCCTCCCCTCTGGCTCTAAGATGCTGCAGCAGGTTATACTCTGGTAAAACCATCTTAGCAGACAGGCTAACCCAGGTTAAGGGTAACTAACAAGCCTTGACTCCATCAGTGAATTAGGAAGATGTTTGGTCCAAACATATAAAGACTTCCTCTGCAGAATGGTCTATGAGAACATTTTGTTTCAATGGCCATGAAGATAACTGAAGTAGAATTACTTAGAGCTTTGTCAGACATCAAAAATATCAAAATCATTCAATACATCCCAGGCTATCATCAGTTATCATGACTTCTGTCTTGCCACTAGCCTTTCAGTGACTCTGGAATAGACAGTGAAGCTAATGACTTTGAATAATTGTGCCTCACATAAATCCAATTCATGCACGAGTCAAGATATTGCCCCATAATATATCACCCCATAATATCATTGGTCTTCTTAGAAAACAAAGAATGAACAAAAACAACACTATGCAATGTCATTGGATCCTTTAAAAAAGTTATTATATTAATAAGTTTTGTTTAACCTTCCAAAGTCATTTATATTTTATAGTATTATTATTGTACAAATTATTTTCTTTGTTTTGCTCACTTTATTCTAAGCTCATATGAACTTTCTCAGGTTTCTCTGAAACTGTTATTTTAATCATCCTTTAAACCATGTATTATTTATTTACCATATCTTAGCTATTCTTCAATTTATAGGGATCCCCATAGTTTCCACATCATGGCCCCTTTAAAATGGATTGTCTGGACATCGAATTAATTCTCTCCTTTGTCCAAGTGTGTCAGGCTATCAGAGACAGTGTTTAATTATTTCTCTATTCACATTTGGGGATAGCTTTAAGGCCAATTAGTTATAGCTTTTCTCACTGGATCTGTGATGTCACTGGTGTAGAGAATTTCTAATAAGTGCCTTCCTCCACCAAGATAGAAAACTACTTTCCCTATAAGTTTTGTGTAACTAGGTGATTCAGTGGATTGAGTACCAGAATTGGAGTCAAGAAGATGAATCTTCCTGAACCCAAATCTGACCTCAAACACTTACTAGTTGTGTGACTCTCAGCAAATCATTTAACCCTGTAAAAGGAACTAGAGAAAGTAGTGGAAAACTATTCCAGTTTCTTTGCCAAGAAAACCCTTCATAGGATCATGGAGCGTTGTACACATTTGAAAAATTACTGAACAACTGTAATCTAGATGGGAAAGATGGCTGAAACACTAATAGGTTAAGGAACTTGCCTAGGTTCATATAAACCATTATGTGTCAGAAGCAGGAATTAAACACTGGTCTCTATGACTCTGAAATTATCTCTCTTCTGATAATGGCACACTATTTTTCATGTAGTAGCTATTCAATAACTATTTATTTATTGAATGAATGAATGAATGAATGGAGGAAAAGCAATAATTGAACTTTATAGGATTATCATACATGTTTCCCTTGGAAAAACTGACAGAATTATGCAGGGTTAATAAGTATACAATTAGTCATCAAAAGTATCTTTTTATTTTGTGACTAGGAGTTTGGGATCATAAACAAGAATAAGGAAAATAAGTGGCAGTTAATGTGTAAAGATGAAGATAACAAATGAAGAGATCAGGAGTAGAGAGAGATTATTATCTAGGAGTAGAGATTATACCACAAGGGTACTGAATTTAGAGTCAAAAAGAATAAAACCCCAAATATTAAATTTACTAGTTGCATTTTTCTGAACAAGTGATATAAGCATTCTTCAGTATTACAAATGGGAATTGTATACCTAGAATAAATCCAATTGAATGGGAGTTGGGAAGACTGAAGCACTAGGAGTTTGGGGTATTTGAAGAGGACAGGTGTTAGAGTCATATATGTAGAGCCTTTTGGAGAAGAACAACAAAACCTGGAAGTCTATCACTAGGAGTAGCTATGAATTAAAAAGGATGAATGAACTTTAAATGAGGAAAGGTGGTTCCTAAATGAAGAGGACAAACAGAAGTTTAGAAAAGAACATTTACAGCAAATAGTATGGTGATCTCTTCTGGCCTTGTATACCAGAGAAACATATAAGAAAAGGAAGAAATATTTTTGCATAGTATGCCAAAAGATGCATTACTCTCAGAAGAAAGTCAAATGTTTATGAGGCATAGGCAAAGGAAGACACATGGAAAGAAGAAATTGAGGGTAAGGTGAGTTTCCTATAATTAGTTGGGATAGTACCTTCTTTCCCCACTTTCTTTTTAGCTTCCTGTCACATCTTCTTCCATTTGATTCTAAGCTCCTTGAGGGCAAGACATCTTTCTTCTGAATGTACTGAGTACCAGATCAAGCATCAGAGACAGTATTACTCAATGGAAATGGAACACCAGAAGAATAATACCCTTCGAGGACTATGGGAGGTCATAAGATCCTAGTTTTAGCAATAGAAAAGAAAGGATCATAGAATTAAAAAAATTTGAGATGAAAAGGATTTTTGAGGTTATCTAGCCAAACATGTTGCTAAAGGTTACATATCTTATAAGTATTTATGGTAGAGCTTTATCCTTACACAAGGCTGCTACTACATAGTTCTACCTCTTTCTCAGGTTATGAGTTGTGATGTTTGGGTGGGCAGCCCTCTCTTAGCTAAAAGAAGAACATCCACCCCCCCACACACCCAGATCAATCAGTCACTTAGCAAGAATTCATTAAGCATCTACTGTGTCTCAGTCACTGTGCTAAACACTGAGGGATAAAAAGGAAAAGGAAAAAAGACAGATTCTGTTCTTGGGGGTTCACAATTTAATGAAAAAGATAACGTGCAAACAACTATGTACAAATAAGCTTTTTTTGTTGGAGGGGATGCGGGAAAACTGGGACACTGATGCATTGTTGGTGGAGTTGTGAACGAACCCAACCATTCTGGAGAGCAATCTGGAATTATGCCCAAAAAGTTATCAAAATGTGCATACCCTTTGATCCAGCAGTGTTTCTATTGAGCTTATATCCCAAAGAGATACTAAAAAAGGGAAAGGGACCTGTATGTGCCAAAATGTTTGTGACAGCCCTGTTTGTAGTGACTAGAAACTGGAAAATGAATGGATGCCCATCAATTGGAGAGTGGCTGGGTAAATTGTGGTATATGAATGTTATGGAATATTATTGCTCTGTAAGGAATGACTAGCAGGATGAATACAGAGAGGCTTGGAGAGACTTACATGAACTGATGCTAAGTGAAATGAGCAGAACCAGGAGATCATTATACACTTCGACAACGATATTGTATGAGGATGTATTCTGATGGAAGTGGATTTCTTTGACAAAGAGACCTAACTCAGTTTCAATGGATAAATGATGGACAGAAACAGCTACACCCAAAGAAAGAACACTGGGAAACGAATGCATTTTTGATTTTCTTCCCGAGTTATTCTTACCTTCTGAATCCAATTCTCCCTGTGCAACAAGAGAACAGTTCGGTTCTGCAAACATATATTGTATCTAGGATATACTGCAACATATCTAACATATATAGGATTGCCATCTTGGGGAGCGGGTGGAGGGAGGGAGGGGAAAAATCGAAACATAAGCGAGTGCAAGGGATAATGTTGTAAAAAAAAATTACCCTGGCATGGATTCTGTCAATATAAAGTTATTATTAAATAAAATAAAATTTAAAAAAAATCAAATAAGCTTTTTTGAAATGACATAAAGCTCTCAAAGAAAGAGGGATTGGGATTGAGAAAAGCTTTACTTTTTTATTGTGTGACTGTAGGAGTTTGGGATCATAAACAAGAATAAGGAAAATAAGTGGCAGTTGATATATAAAGATGGAGTCTATTTTGTTCCAGACACTGTGGGAAGTTCCAGGGACACAAAAACAAAAATGTCCCTTCATTTAAGGAACTAACATTCTAAAGGTGGGGGTGAAGAAAGTATATACTCAGGGTAGCTCAGTGGTGCAATGGATAGAGCCTGGTCTAGCAGTCAGGAGTACCTAAGTTAAATCTGGCCTCAGACCTTTAACACTTACTAGCAATGTGAGCCTGGGCAAGTCACCTAACCAATTGCCTAGCAAAATAAAACAACAAAAAAAGTCAGTGTGTATTTATATAGCATATTCCTATATATGAAAATATATACTTTATTAAAGGCTCCAATAAAAGATAAAGACAAAGACATTGAAATGTCTTGTATCTGAACATTTCCTGCTGATAAGTATATATCTTAGTGTGGATGTTTTTTAAATACGTGCATGTATGTATTTGTATTTTTATATACACATTTGTGTTTACATGATATATACATTGTTTCTATACATATTTCCATACAGAGAAAGTTACTTTTTATCTGTTTTGAATGCATATTGTAATACACATTTTACTATTTATAATTTACAATACATTGTCAAAGCAGAAACAAGATAACTTTGAAGAGCAAAAAATCTGAAGAGCAAATATAGGAGCCTGAGAAAAAGTTCTACCTCTCCAATTGTTCCTTTCTGAGCCTAAACTTTCTCATCTATAATAAAATGAGGATAATCATTGCATAATCCTCTTCACAGATCTTTTGTAAGATATGTGGTATGTAAGCCATAAAGTACTAAAGAAATATAAACTCCTACAAAATTACCTTTCCGATATAGCAAATACGACAGCACAGGCCTGGTCCATGGTGGTAGAACCAGTAGATAAAAGCAAAAGTCAGGCTGAGTAGTGTCCTGGGGATGAGGCAAAGTTGTCACAAAACTTGGAGATATGAAATAAAACTGGAAACAGAGCCTATGGCTGAATGACAGTTTGTCCTGCGTTGATAGGTGTTCATGTGTCAACTATGTCCTTTTAAAGTCTCTTAAAGGAGTAAAATTGTCAGATGCTCAAACCTGCACAGAACTCTCTCTAGTTGTTTGGGCATAAGAGGGTTGTCTTTTCTGCTTTATATTACTTGGGTATACAACTGAGATGGAATGGTAACTAAAAAGAAATAAAATTACATACAGATAGATGGATAGATCTATATATATGTATATATACACACATATAAATGTAGGCATATATTTATTTTTTGTACACTTTATATATATATATTATATACACAAACTTAAAGTATATATATATATATAGATATATATATATATATATATATATATATATATATGTTAGTATACATATGGACATGCACACATAAGCCCTATAGACACTATAAATACATGTATATGTATGTATATGTAATACATGCATATATATAAGAGTGGAACAGTATAGCAATGGCTAGATTTGACCTCATGAAAATGAATCTTCCTGATTTTGGAGCCCAACTACAACACTTACATTAATGAATTGTTAGTAAATATTTTCTTATACCAAATCAAGATCTTCAGTATTCAGAAATACCCTCTTCAATATTTTATTTGAAATAAATTATGAAAAATAAAATCTAGCTTGAGGTGCAGTAATTTGTTTAGCTTTGAACTTTCTGGTAATTTATTTAACTGCCCTCAGAATGCAAGGCTTTTGTTGCTGTTTTCCTGGAGTTTTAGGTTTTGTTTTGTTTTGTCTGTAGAGATAGCATTCACTTGTGATAGGACTATTCTCTACAATAGTCTCTTCCTGTCTCTCTGCCCTTCATCAGTTAAGCTAGCTTATTATTTCTCCCGAATAGTAATAATGCTGTCCCCTGGAGTAGATTGGATCTATGACTGTTTAAAACTTTTTAAGAAAAGCAATTCCAGAGCCTCTATTAGTAATCTTGCTACCATTTTATAACTCTGAAATACAATGAATAAATTTGTATGACCAATCTAAATCCCTACTGCTGCTATTTGAGGCCATTTCCTCTTTTTCTTTTCCAAAGAACAACTATATATTAATCCCTCCTACATATGAAAATTATCTCTTTTCAGACAGGTTAAATAACCTTGATTCCTTTTACCTTTTCTTAGAAGTATTCTTTTCTAACTTTAAGTTCCTATCCCACAGGCCTCGTTTGAAAAATGTCTTCATATTTCCCTATCATTTGGAGGTGACTGAAAATAAAAGAGCTGGGAAGGTGCCAAGATGTATTAATAATATTTGACATGTATATTAAACTTCAATGTTTTCAAATCACATTATATACATTATCAGTGTGTTTCTCAAACTAATTTATTTTTGCTCATGGCATAGTATTATTGTTTGCCATCTTCACATTGGAAGAGAATCTAGACCTGCATATATACATGGAATTGCAAATTTAATCATAGAATTAAGGTAAAATGAGCCAAAACTTATGCCATAGCCTTTAAAACTCATTTAATTTACCTCATTACTAGAAAAACTATGATATGGCTATTCCAGATATTATTATCCTCATTTTACTGATGAAGAAAGAAACATGCAGAGTTGATGTGACTTACCTATAGTCACGCATCTATTAAATATAAGACACAGTATCCAACTTAGGCAATTCTTGACTCCAAATCCATTTTTCTTTCTGCTATGAGCAGGTCTTAGTTTTGTTTTGTTTTCATCTACTTTGACCAGCACAACATATCATAGCCAAATGAATGAAGACATAGATATGATATAACTTACCTGTTATTATTCCAGACAATAGATTTATAAAACATGCTAAATAAGCCATTGTTCACATTTTTTGTTTTGGAAAAACTAAGTTTATTTTTCATAAAATATATTATTTGTATTAACATTTAATAGCTTTATTACTGTTATTTTATTAAATAATCAATATATGTTTTAACAATTGATATTTAAAATGTTTACTAAAATAAATATAAATAGCTATAGTTCACATGAACAACAGCTCTTTGAGGGGGTCCTAAGTAAATTTAAGAGTTTTAAGTGATCTTGAGATCAAAACAAATAAGAATCACTATTGTGCAATGTACTTTTTTTTTTTAAACTGTAGAATTAAATTAGTGAGTATTCATTAATTTATCTAGCTATTCCTTATGTAATAATAGCTAAAGTATATAAAGGGCTTTAAAGCCAACACAATACTTGGCATGTTACTGTAGGCTCTTAAAATTCTTTTTAATTATCTCATATAACATGCATAATTATCCCAAGAATTATGTACTAGAGACATTATTACCACAAAGCTCTTTTACAGATAAAGAGAGACTGAAAATGGGTGATTTGTACAGTCACATAGCAACTAAGTATTTTAGTTGACACACACAAATAACTGATTGTTCTTACATTTGGTTCAGCACTTTATACTCAATATATTACATCTAAATCTGTCTCTGTGCTTCTTATATTCAAAGCAATCAAAAACTAACTAAATAAATATGTACCAAGTACTCCTATATGTTAGGCACTCAAGATATCAGGATCACAAAACAATATTATTCTTTGTCTTCAAATATCTTACATACTAAAGAAAGAGACAGGATGTATATATATGAGTGCATATCACAACACACACACACACACACACACACACACACACACACACACACACACACCTTAAAAAGTAGCCTTAAAAGGTAAGGTTCTAACAAGTAATGCAAAGAAGCAAAGGCTCTCTGCACAGAATATGGCATTTGAACTGATCCAGGAAGACAGCCAGAGATTTCAAGAGACAGAGGTGAGGAAAGAGAGTATTTCAGGAAAGGGGCCACAGTGTAGAAAAAGGAACTAGAGCACTGGGTGAAGGAAATAGCAAAAAACGATTGTTATGGGTAGACCACTGAGAGTCTGGACTAGAGGAATGTATATGATAGAGTTATTTAAAAGTTGAAGATGTTGCTTTGAGAATTAATGACTTCCTTCTAAATAGAGTCATTTAAACAATTGCTGTATAACAATTTGATAAGTGTTGTAGTGGGGATTTTTGTTCAGACTTGCACAGGATCTGATGATCCCCTTCAAATCATAAAGTCTATGATTCTGATGCTATAGATTAAGAGAACTAATGATAATATTGTAATAAATTTGTAAACAGAGCTACTGGGAACAATTCTCAGTTTTGCTATAGATGAAGAAAATAAGGTTCAAATGGGCTAAAATCATGAAATGAGTTGAAATTTTTTACCATGATTTATTCCCCTATTTTATGTCACTAAATGATATATACCCCACATCTACTTTAAAGTGACTAAACTAGTACATCACAAGTGATGGTATTTAGGATGGAAGGGGTAGGAAAAATAGCACATTGAAACATCACCTTATAAACAACTGCCGACCTAAATTTTTCTCTCCTTCTAGGCCTGTAGAAGGACATTTATATAATTTCTTCAGCTTTACGATAGAATCACTCCTCTGAGAAATCCCACACTGTGAAAATCTATTCACGTAATTGAGCTGGCAGATGGTCTTAATATAAGAAATATATTGATACAACAGCCACTTACTTTCCTGACCGATGAAGCTGATAAAAGATGAAGCTGAACAGAGCATGGATAAAGGGGAAAGCAGGAAGGCTGCTTAGACACATGCTGTGGGAGTTGGAGTCAAAATAATATAACCTACCTCATTCACTTTGATTAATTTTTTTTCTCCAGTGACATTACTTTACTCTTAGCACATTGATAAGTCCTCTATTTCAATAGCTTCCTTCTCAAATGTCGAAACAAAACACTGAGTCCCAGTGGCTCATTCTTAAAGTGAATGAAGCATTCCAAAAGCAAGTCTCACCTTCATGTGAAGAGAATGAATGAATGAATGAATGAATGAATAATCATTTATTAAGCAATTACTTTGTGGAGAGCATAGTGCAAAGTGCTAGGCTTACCAATGAAAGAAAAAGAGAGACAGAAAGAGACAGAGAGAAAGAGACACAGAGAGAGAGAGAGAGAGATTTCTTGCTTTCAAAGATGCATAGTGTTTTGAGGGAAGGCAATATGAAGCTTCAGCTACGTCAAATGGATGTTCCCATGGTCTTTAGGGTTCAGTGGCAAAGTAGATAGTGGTAGTGCATCTTCTTTAATATTTCTTTTGACAAAGTAATATTATTTTCTGATGTTGAACCATTTGAAGTAACAATTTTATTTCAAGAGATTATTTTTCTTTATTATCAGTAATTGTGGTAATCAACCCTTGGAGTTGTCATCTATAGCAACCTATGCAGTCTATACTAGAGTCTTTGGTACATTCAAATATGTCAAAATCAAAATCATAGATCTTTTGATTTGAAGGGGATCACAGCATACATCTGGTCCAATCCATGCCAGATCAAAAATCCCAGCTACAACATTTTTACCAAACTCCTGTCTAGGAGTTGCTTAAATAACTCTAATTAGGAGGAAACAAGATAGTCTATTCCACTTTTAGAATAGACTCTAATTGTTAGGAGGTTATTTCCTCCTTATTTTCCATTTTAAAGTAGATCTTTTGGTAAAAGCTTTGCTGACTGATCCCTCTCCCTCTAGTTATTAATCTTATCTTCTTATATTCCCTTGTTTGTAGTTATTGTATTTTTTCTAGAAGAATATGATTTTCCTGGAGACAAGGGATTGTTTTACTTTGCTTTTCTTCATATGTCATGCTCCTAATACACTGCTTGAAGCACAATAGGCTCTTAACAAATTGTTGAGAAGGCAATTAATTATTGCTTTTAGTTTACATTGAACAAAATGTTAAACATTATTCCTAAAGTTTTACATTCAACTACTGACATACATATGTATACATACACATATATATGATGACAAAATTACAACAAAAATATTTACAGATAGATGTGCCTTTTCAGAAGGAGGATGTAAAATCATTAAGTAGAAATATCTAGTTTTACTTATTTCATTCATAAAAAGTTGTGCCCTTTCTCGCTAAATCACCACAGGGCTCAACTACAGAATATAAACCATGCAAAATGGAGTAACACATGCTAATAACACAGATTAAACCATTAGTTTTAAAATTCCTTTCCTCAACCACCATTAAAGACTTTTTCTTAAAGATGAGGTTATAAATATTTTTTAAAAGATGGTTCTATTTCACATTTCCTGATGGTCAGCAAATTGAGGCCTATATGAACAAGGGAACTCCAGAGACACGTTTCTCCTTTATAGACATCTAAAAGTGCCCTGAAGATCAGCTGTGGAGAGTGTCTATGAATGAATTTTGATTCTGTGTTCATTTATAAGGAGAAGAAGCATCTTATCCCATAAAAGCTCCTAAAATAAGTTCAAATATTATTTATTTTGAAGGAAATCTGAATTCATGAGTTTGAAAAGATAACTGAAGCTAGGGTTTGAGTGAAAATTTATTATTATATGCCAGGCATGGTATTAAATTCCTGCTCTCAAGGAACTTGCATTCTAATAAGAGACAAATTATACAGGGATTTTTGGCTGAAAAAGGGTATTTGGGGCTATGAAATCGTAAAGTTCAGCTAAAATGGGGCCTGAAAAATGAGGAGGTGAGGTTGATGGCCTCTATTGTGCCTTCTAGCTCTAAATCTAAGATTTTTTACCCTATGTTCCCTGCCCCAAAAGCTGAGCTGACAAATAACAGTTACCTATGCTGTGGAGGAAGTGATAGTGAGTTCACACTTTGGACAGTTAGTTTATATGCCATTTTCCAAAAATGAGCAAAAATAATATTATTATTGATTTGATTACCTTGATTAGAGCAGAAGATGCAAAAAAAAAAATGGGAAAATTGGTGCTAGGATAGATTGCAAGAAAGCTGAGTCTATACCTGAATCTGAGAAATTTGATATTCAGAGTATAACTAAAACATGTTCCATACATAGGTCAATAAAAAAGTTAAGATTTTAATTTATTTTTTTTAAAATAACTTTTTGTTGACAGAACACTTTAATTTCTTTAAAGGTTTAGTGATTTTTTTCTTACTTTGAGATTTATAGTTTTGTTTGCTTTAAGACTCTGCTTTGAGGTAAATAGATTATGGGTTTACATAATTTTTAGATGACAATAATTAAGTCTTCCTCAAAGTCAGAGGAAAGAGCTAACATAGAGGTACAGCTTGAGTTATTTTTATCTTCTTTTCCATGATAAATATAAATTTTTCTAAGACTGTGTTTTCTCATACCTTTTTTCACATCTAATCTTAAATATTTGTTATAAAAGTCTCAGAGTGCATTAGCTGTTGGAAAAGTTGTCTGTTTATTTTGATATAAGCTGAAGAGTTTTAATCCTCCTAAAAGGGGCATTGAGGAAATGAATTTAGTTCTTGCATATGGATAACATTGGAAAAATCACATGACATCCATAAAGCTCAGTTAAAATGAGGCCTGCAAAATGAGGAGGTATTCTTTCTAGCTCTAAGTATAAGATCTTTTGACCAATGATCCCTGTCCTAGAAGCTGTGCTGGCAAATGTCAATTACCTGTGCTATTCAGGAAATGTTTATCCTTTCAGTAAAGAACAGAGGAGGTCACATAGGAAGAAGCTCATCTCCCTTCCATGATGGGAATATGAGAGTAAGATAGTATTTAAAAACAATGTGTAAATTCACAAAGTGAGAAATCTGTTCATTTTCTTTTTATTTCTTTTATGTTCTACTTTCCCAAACCATTTTTTATAATTTAGGGATCATAAGATAAGTGCTTTACTTTCTTTGATCATTTGATGAATATGGTTCCTTTTACCTGGTTGAAACGCCACTGGCTCATGGTCTGAACTATTGTTGCTATTATAGTTTATAATCTTGGTCTGCTTTGCTTCCACGGCAGTGAAAAGATAAGATGAAATAACTTCTTCCCAAATCATTAATAAATTGAGGCCTGCTTCTGAAATCATAAGACATCTCATAAAATTTTAGCCAGGGTTCCTCAGGGGAAAATCCAAACAAACAAATTAAAAATACGGGTCATTATTGGAAATCAGCTTAACTGGAGAGGAAGGTTGAACTAAATAATATACAATGTTCTTTCATAATGGCTAAGAATTTTCTGTCAAAATGTTTACTGCTGTAACACAGCAATTATTTCCTTAAAAAGTTATTTCAGAAGTTTTCAAGCTTTTTAGTAAATAGCAGATTTGAATATAAATTTTAATCTATTTAGTTTATGATGATTACAAATTTTTTTAAAATCAAATTTGAAAATTAAGGGGCAGAAAAGCTGGTAATGAAATGTGAACTTACATGGAGCTGGAAGAGATCTGTTCCACTTTCTGCTCATATGTAAAAATTACCAAATATGCTGTTTTCATTGTGACAACAGTGCCACCTAGTGTTTCATATGGATATTTTACAGCATTTTTAAAAACTGGCTAGAAGATTCCAAATTGGAATTTGTGTTGAATGGAACATGTCAAAATTAAATTTCAAAATTGCATTTCTAGAATTGCATATTATAATAAATTATTAATTCTGTGGGGGAAAATTTGTGTTCCTTTTAAATTATATAAGCGGGAGTTTCTATTAAGAAAACTGAACAAATTTTTTATTATTTTTATTTGGACTTACCTTTACATAAAAACTTTTCTGTTTAGACTTTGTGTGACTTTAGAGAAGTTATTTACTCTATCTTGGCCTCTGTTTTCTCACTAATTAAAGCTTCTTTGATAATTAAAGCTAATTTGTTCTCTTAGCACTTTATGACACCCATAAACATTTATTTAGTTTATTGAAGTAATGTCTCCTTTCTTCCCTATATGGATAATTCAGATATATATATATATATATATATATATATACCTAGTCCAAATTATAATGAATTCTAAACTAACAGTGCCAATTAATTAAATTTTACATTGGCCCACAATGGTTAGTTTCTATTCTCTGACCATTTAACTCTTATGTTAGAGTTATATTCCGACCTTGCTCCAAACACTGACATGGTAAATCTTATTTTTGGAAAAGCAGGAAAAAAATTTCATATTTTAAATTATTCATTTGTTATTGTTTAAATCTCATATATATTGACTAGATGCTAAACATTATAAGAATGAAAACTATAGAAGACTACAATATACTTTATTCATTTGTAAAAACATCACAATCATCTATGATTTAAGGAGTAGTGTGGTCTCAGACACAACACTTCCTAGCTGTGTGACCTTGGGGGCAAGTCACTTAATCCCAATTGCCTCAGCAAATATATATACATACATACATATACATATAAATATATATGTATGTATATCTTCTAGGGTCAACACTGGAGTGAAACCGAAGTTTGTTTGTTTGTTGTTTTCTTGATGTCAATGACACTATGCTGAGTTGTCTCTACAGTAGAATATGAAATAGAGTTTTGATTAACTAAAACTTCAAATAGTTTTGGTAATTTGTCTAGGTCTCTCCTTTGCCTCTCACATTCTACCTTGTGTCACATTTATTAAATTTATGTCTTACATCTAGTAGAAACTAGCTCCTCAGGGTTAGATCTTTTTAAAAATAAAGCAAAACAAACAAACAAAAACCCCACCTTTGTATTTTCAGCACCCAGCACAAAGAGGGTTCTATACATAGGAAATACTTAATATTTGTTGATTTATAAAGATTACTTGAACTTAGATACATATAAATTGCACAAAAGATTGAAGACAAATCTATCTACAAAACCTCTATGTGTGAAGTGAAAGTTGACAAAATGATAATTTCTATTATTTTCTTTCCTGTTGAGTTTTATCAAGACTTTTCTTGCTAATTGGTCAATATGGTATTGTAGGAAAAAAGAAAGCCTCAGATTTGGTGTCAGAGGACTTGGAATTACAACTCTTAGCCTGTGTTTTCTAATATGACAATGAAGAATTTGGACTAGATGGCCAACTCTAATTTTACAAGTGTTTTATAACTCTTTTATAACTCTAGTCTTATTTTCTCTGGGCTAAACATGCTTATTCCTTTCAGCTTGTCTTCATATGTTATGATGTCAAGGATACTTGTTTCTTGTCAGAAGACAAGTTCTTCTTCTGTTCCTTCTTATGTGACAAATTATTATAGTCATCTTTCCTAAAACATGGTTTTCAGGACTTAAGGACTAAAAACATATGTTAAAACCTAGTGAGGAAAACAAATCAATGTATTTTATATAGCTATTAGACATTTATTACATAATATCACTCAGATTATGTGGAGTATACAAAGCAATGCATAGAGAAAAACTGAGAAATGAAGAGAGACACCAAACAGATAGAAAAGAATAAGAATTTATATAGTACATACTATATGTGGGCACTGTGCTAAACACTTTTATAAATAGTATTTCATTTTATTTACATAATTTCACTGAGAAGTAAATGCTATTATTAGTCTCATTTTATATTTGAGGAAAAGGAGACACATAGAAGTTAAATGACTGGTCCTGGATTATGCAACTACTAAGGATCTGAGGTTAGATTTGAATTGGAGTCTTTTTAGTCCTAGAACCAGCTTTTCATCCATAATATCACATAGCTTTCTAATAAAAAACTTAGTCAAGTTGGAAAGCTGAGTCATATATATACATACAATAAGATCCACCAAAGAAAGTTAGCAATACAAGGAAATTTTGTGTATGTGCCAACAGAGCAGTGCAGTGTGTTTGAAGGACAATGAATATAAATAAGCTTAATGCAAAGCAGAAGGGATACCTAAGGAAATCAGAAAGCATACGTTAAAGAAAAATATCTTCTACCTATATTTTCTATTCCTATTTGACTTTCAGGAAAATATCATTTATATATTGCCAGTCTTCATTTCTCATTAGTATTAATTCTTTTTTAAAGAAGGGTTTGGTGGGGAATGAGTGACCATGGTAAGTGAAGAAAGGATTAGTGCAAAGATCAAATGTGAATTTTGTGAGCTGTATTAAGAAAACTTTCCAAGATGACTTCACTGACTTTGCAGAATAAAGCACTAAAATCTATTCTATAAGTCACTTGCAAAAAAGAGTTCTAATTTTAAAAATTCTCTTATTTTATAGTCATATTTTATACTTATTGATAGTGCTAATAATTTTGTAAGGTTTTATATATTATTGGAGATAATCTTATTTGATATCCACAACAATCTGCAAGGTAAGTGTTGGAAGACTACTTGGTCCAAGAGGTGAGATGTGAAAGCGGAGCTTAAAAAGAAGTAGATTTTATTTATGTTATAAGAAGAAAGATGTTCCTAGCAACTAAAAATAACCCAAAAAGGGGGTGTTTGAACAGAACTTCAAGCATTTCCCCTCAGTGAAATTCTTAAACCCAAGGTGGGATGGTGCTTATATTCACTAACCTACATCAATAGCAGTATTCTGGAACTTTCAGTATATTTTGGAATCCCAAGCAATACCTTGATATTCCAAAGAGCTATTTCTGGAAAGTTGAATCTTCTAGTAACAATTCCAGGTCAGTAATAGTGAGCCTTCCTGAACTACCTGTCCAACAGGATTTTGTTGGAATACACAGGAGAGCTGTTGGAATACATGGGAGCCACCTGACAGTGGCTGCTGGAGATCCAACCCAGAATGGATCTTCTCTTATGAGAGTTTAATACAAGGAGACCGAGAGGAAGTTGCTGCTCTCTGATTGAGAGGCTGTTGCATTGTCTGAACTCTCTCTTCTTCCCTCTGCCTCCAATTTATCTCATTCCCACTCCGCAACACCTGTGTCAGCAAAGGCTGCCTTGCAACTCCAGATGCTATGATCCACAGCTATGGAGGATCTCAGAGAATTGGCCTGTCCTTTAACAGGGCAAAATAAAGACTTCATAGAGGGGATTGTTATTGAAATATGATAGTGCTTTTGCATTCTGACATTAAATTAGTCTACAATGATCATAATCATAATAATAAATAACTACATTTTATATAATGGTTTAAGTTTTGTGAGGCACCTTACATATATTATTTCTTTCAATGTTCACAACAATCCCAGGAAGTAAATTGCTATTATAATCCCCATTTTATCAATGAGTAAACTGAGGCTGAGAAAGATTAAGGAACTTTCCCAGAGTCACAAAAGTAGCAACTGAAACTACATTTGACCTCCTCCTTACTCCAGGTCTATCATTCTATGCACTGTGCTACTTGGCTGCCTCAATTATCAAAATCCCCAATTAATAATGTCAGAATGTGAAGATTGGAGGGCATTGTGACAATGTTTGGACAGTAGCATATGTTTCGAGTCCAAGCCTAAGAACTTATTTCATAGGGCATTTTCTCCTAAAATGTACTTCATCAAACGAAAGTTCAAAAGAATATAGTTATAATAGCAATAGCTAACATATACATGGATAATGTTAACATTTACAAAACACTTTACAAACATTATTTCATTTGATCCTCACAACAACCCTAAAATTTACAACCTATTATTATTGCCATTTTATAGTTGAGGAAACTTAGATCAAGTGAGGTTAAATAACCTACCCAGTCACAAAGATCTTCAATAAATATTAGAGAGAGATGAGAACCCAAGTTTTCTCCACTGATCTTAATTGACCTAGGAAATTATGAGCTGGTGACATCACCTGGTTAATAGTATTATTATCAATATGTGATTTCTTTTCTACTCTCTATAAATGTTAGCACACAAAGATAAGAGGAGAATAATACCTGTGGAATTTTGTGGGGTGATTTGATCCTTGATATTTAAAAGTGGTGACCTGAGGTCAGTATTGCTAGTTTAATTTACACTTAGGTATCAGTTAAAAATCAGGTTTTGCAATTCACTGTCAGGTGAAAAGGATTCTATTGATGTAGTTATAAAGATGGAGACTAAAAGTGAGCAACCTTCAATTTTACTTACACTGCCCCTTTTCCCCTCATTCTATTAATAATTACTTTTATTCTATTCAATTCCATGTTCATATGATCACCTTTTTTACTTTATCTTGGAAGGAAGGAAAGAAAAAAGAGAGGAAAGGTAGGAGGAAGGAAGGAAAGAAAAAAGAGAGGAAAGGTAGGAGGAAGGAAGGAAAGAAAAAAGAGAGGAAAGATAGGAGGAAGAAAGGAAAGAAAAAAGAGAGGAAAGGTAGGAGGAAGGAAGGAAAGAAAAAAGAGAGGAAAGGTAGGAGGAAGGAAGGAAAGAAAAAAGAGAGGAAAGGTAGGAGGAAGGAAGGAAAGAAAAAAGAGAGGAAAGGTAGGAGGAAGGAAGGAAAGAAAAAAGAGAGGAAAGGTAGGAGGAAGGAAGGAAAGAAAAAAGAGAGGAAAGGTGGGAGGAAGGAAGGAAAGAAAAAAGAGAGGAAAGGTAGGAGGAAGGAAGGAAAGAAAAAAGAGAGGAAAGGTAGGAGGAAGGAAGGAAAGAAAAAAGAGAGGAAAGGTAGGAGGAAGGAAGGAAAGAAAAAAGAGAAGAAAGGTAGGAGGAAGGAAGGAAGGAAAGAAAAAAGAGAGGAAAGGTAGGAGGAAGGAAGGAAGGAAAGAAAAAAGAGAGGAAAGGTAGGAGGAAGGAAGGAAGGAAAGAAAAAAGAGAGGAAAGGTAGGAGGAAGGAAGGAAGGAAAGAAAAAAGAGAGGAAAGGTAGGATGAAGGAAGGAAGGAAGAAAAAAGAGAGGAAAGGTAGGAGGAAGGAAGGAAAGAAAAAAGAGAGGAAAGGTAGGAGGAAGGAAGGAAGAAAAAAGAGAGGAAAGGTAGGAGGAAGGAAGGAAGGAAAGAAAAAAGAGAAGAAAGGTAGGAGGAAGGAAGGAAGAAAGAAAAAAGAGAGGAAAGGTAGGAGGAAGGAAGGAAGGAAAGAAAAAAGAGAGGAAAGGTAGGAGGAAGGAAGGAAGGAAAGAAAAAAGAGAGAAAGGTAGGAGGAAGGAAGGAAGGAAAGAAAAAAGAGAGGAAAGGTAGGAGGAAGAAGGAAAGAAAAAAAGAGGAAAGGTAGGAGAAGGAAGGAAGAAAGAAAAAAGAGAAGAAAGGTAGGAGGAAGGAAGGAAGGAAAGAAAAAAGAGAGGAAAGGTAGGAGGAAGGAAGGAAGAAAAAATCAATCTCTACCTGAAAAGAGCTTATATCCCACTAAAAGAACTAATTATGTATCAATTATGTATGTAAATAAGTAAAGTGTTCAGGAAATAATCCAAAGTGATTTTGTGGTAGTATGCTAACAACTGTAACAATCAAGAAAGGCATGTATAGGAGGTTAATGTTTATACCAAATGGATGTGAGGAAATACTGCATTCCAGGCATGGAGAATATATACAAATAGGGAATGGGGAAGAGTCAATAGACCAGTCTAGTTGAAAAAAGAGACCATATTAAGTTGAGTATATAATAATGAGGAGGAGGAGGAGGATGGTGGTGATCACAGTGCTATTAATATTTCTTTTATACTTTGAGGTACAATGCAATGCAATATAGAGATATTATCTCATTTGATCTTCATAATGACCTTGTGAATTAGATTCCATTATTATCTTCATTTTATAACTGAGAAAATTGTGACTCAGAAAAGTTAATTAACTTGTTCAGGGTCACACAGATAGTAAGAGTTTGATGCAGAATTCAAAGTCAAGGGACTCCAGACTATTTTCATTCTGCCATTGTCACTGTGAAATATGAAAAGATACTGGAAAGATAAGTAAGTAGAAAAGCAGATTATAAAATGTTTTAATGCTATGCTACAAATTTGTATATAACAAATATTTCATATTGTATAGTTCTTGCAACTCACAATTTCTCCTCTAGGAATTTTGATGCTATAAATTATTGAATATATGTTTAGTATTGATTGATATTATTACTTCATTATTTATGTAATCTTTAGCAAGATATAGTTTCTTTCCTTATCTCTTTAAATTATATCTATTTTTACTTTTGCTTGATCTGAGATTCAAATCTGTTGTTTCTTTCTTTTTTTCCCCTTACCTGAAGCATAATAGATTCTGCTCTTCTGGGTTTTTAATTTTTACTCTGTATATATCTCTCTGATCAAACATGTTTCTTGTAAACAACATATTGTAGAATCCTGGCCTTTAATCTACTCTGCCATTTGCTTCCATTTTATGGGAGAGTTCATCCTATTCCCATTCACAGTTAAGATGACTGATTCCATATTTCCCACCATCCTATTTTTCCAAAGTTATACTTTTCTTTCTTCTTTTAGTCTTTCCCTCTTCTCCAGTGTTTTGTCTCTGACTACTAGCTCCCTCAATCCGCCCTCCCTTTTTTCAGTCCCTGGCTTTCTTATTCCTTTTGCCTTTTATTTTGCCCTCCCTTCTATTAGCCTCTTCCTTTTCTTTAACCTCCTACTTCCCTATCGAGTATGACAAATTTTTATACCAAACTAAGCATGTATGTTATTATCTCTTTGAGCCAAATTTGATGAGATTAAGCTTAAAAAATGTTCATCCCCCTCCCTTCTTTCCCTCAACTATAATAGGTATTTTGTGCCTCTTCATGTTAGATACTATATCCCATTTTACCTCCTTGTTTTTCCTCTCCTAAGACAATTCCTTTTCCACCCTTGATTTTATTCTATATTGTCACATTAAAGTCAACTTATACTTACACACTCTAAGTATACCCCTTCTAAATGCCCTGACAAAGATACAGTTCTCAAGAATTACACATATTGTCTTCCCATGTAGGGATGTAAACATTTTAACCTTTTTTCTTTTCTTCTATCTTATTTTTTATGTTGAGTCTTATACTTGGAGATCAAATTTTCTGTTTAGTTCTGGTCTTTTCATCACAAATGACTGAAAATCCCCTATTTCATTAAATGTCCATTTCCCCTATGATAATTTCTTGAAATTTGGAAAGATGTTATCCAAACTCTTATTTTTTTCAATTGAGGTTTTCAGGTAATCCAATAGTTCTTAAATTGTCTTTCCTGCTTTTATTTTCCAGATCACTTGCTTTTCCAATGAAGTACTTTACCTTTTCTTATATTTTTTTCATTTTAAAAATTATTTCACTAATTCTTGATGTCTCATTGAGTTATTCACTTTAATTTCCATTTCTAATTATAATTGAATTATTTTATTGAGTTTTTTTTAACCTCCTTTTGCATTTGACTAATCATACTTTTAAAGAATTGTTTTGTTCAGTGGATATTTTCCATTTCTCCAATTCTATTTTTAAGGAATTATGGTTTTTTTTTTCCCTATTTCACAAAATTTGTTTTTTAAGGAGGTGTTTTTTTTTCAGTCAAGGCTTTTGACTTTTTCTTCAACCTTTCATAACTCTCCTGCATAGATCTTATTTCTTTTCCTCATTTTTTTCTAGTTCTCTTTTCAGATCCTTTTTGAATTTTCCAAGACAGTCTTTTGAGTTAGAGACCAATTCACGTTCTCTTTGAGGTTTCACACCTGTAAGCAATTTGCCTTTGCTTTCCTCATGGATTTGTGTTCTGATCTTCCCTTTCTCCACAATACCTCTCTTTGGTCAGAGCTGTTTTGCTCATTTTTTAAAGGTTGAGATCTGATCATGGGGAACAGGATAGATCGTCATGAGCAAAGCAAAAGGGGCTTCTATCTGACTATGATAGGTCCTGTGGTGCTGCAGGCTTCCTCACTGTTCTGAGTAAGCCTCACCAAATCCCACCCGTTATGCTGGAGTTTGGGAGCTCATGATTTGCCTTCTGTAGTTATATTGGTAGTCTCAAAGCTGGTCTACTGACTCATTGGCCTTCTGAATCAAGACAAAGTAGTAAATACTGCCATATTTTGGCTAAGAGATTACTACTAGATTTCTCTGCACCAGTCCTCCCACAATGAGCCTTCACTGGTCAGGGTTTGAGACAGATCTTTCCTGAAGTTTTTCCAAGATATTTTAGGCTGAAAAATCATTATACTCTGAATATTTGTGGGTTTTGTCACTCCAAAATCCATTCAGAGGCTGGCTCTAGTGTTGATTCTGAAAGAAGCTGGGGAGAACTCAGGCAATACCTTGTCTATTTTTCACAATCTTGGCTCCACCTCAAATTTGTATATTATTTTGAGGTTATAAAGAGTCAGTCTATCTTCTTAGAAAAGGATCTTCTTACACAATGCATAATCTGTGTTTTAGAATTACCAATTTGGCATCTGTATGGAACGTGATAAAAGGACATAAAGGCTATGTCAAATGGTTAAAGAAGTAAGGAATTGCACTATCTGTAAAAAAAATAAATAAATAAAATAAGATTTTGGACTCTTCATCCACCTTTCCATTCTTTTTATGCTTTAAGATCCAATTCAATTGCCATTGTCTCAAATAAATTTCTCTTTAGAGTAATTTCTTCTCCCTGAAACTTCTCATAACATTTTTTCTTGAATCTTACTCTTGCTCTTATACTACAGTTACAACATTCTGGCTTTTATTGTTATCTTTATTAGATTACAAGTTCCTTGGTATCAGACATTGCATCATTTCATTTTTACATTCTCTCCTAACATCTTGTGTGAGTGTTTCTACATATAGAAGTTTCCCCTTCCCTCTCTGCCTCCTCCTTTTACCTCTCTTCTCCCCTTTATCTCTTTCCTTTCCCTCTTTCCCCATCCTGATTTCCCCCTTCTTTTCTTCCTCCCCTTTCCTCCTTCCCTTTTATCTCCTCCTTCCTCCTTCCCTCTTTCCTTCATTCCTTTCTTTTTCTTTTTTTTTTTTAGAATTTAGATTTGTAACTTCATTATTTGTTGTTTCTGTCCAAATCAGGGCTTATTTTTGAATTAAAAGGAGGAGGGAAAGAAGAAAGAAAAGAAAGAAGGAAGAGAGAAAGTGATGGAGGAAGAAAGAAGAAATGAAGGGAGGGAAGGCAGAAGGGATTGATGAAAGGGAGGAAGGAAGGAAAGAAACAAGCCAAGATTTTTAGGATAAAATATTAATTCAGAAGTCTATGTCCTGGAACTTTTTAATAACATCAAGGGAAAAAAGATAAAATTCCAGATACCTCAAATTTACCATCACAGTGGTTTAACTTCTCCAAGGAGCATCTGGATTATGAGAGTGGACACAACTTCAAATAGGTTTGACTTTTGTTAAACTTCTCTACTAGAAGTATTTGTATTACATGGGAGTTTAAATATAGAATCTAGTTGACTGGCTCTGTGGAAGGTGAACATGCCTGATATTTTATGATGGTTTACAAGAACAAATGGTATATATCCTGTAGCTTACCCTCTTACTATTCAAAAGCTTGGGAAAATAGCCTTAAAAAATTTGTGGGCCTTGTTGTTCTTGAACAAGTGAAATATTGTACTCTGCTCCAGCTGTCATTAAATGTTTGACAGATTTAGGAATGGGATGTAACAAGATGCCCACAGTCATCCAAAGCAGATTCTTCTTCTCCTATAAAATATATAACAGTTGTCCTGCTGATGCTTATCAGACTGCCTACATGTAGTAAAACAAGCTGGAGCAAGTGGTTGGTGTGAGCTTCCTATTTCTGTAATTGGGCTGGATTTGCTGCATGTATTTTTTTTTAAAAAGTCAGGTCAATTTATAAAACATGGCACCAGATTTTTTTCTGGTTCCTCTCTCTCTCTCTCTCTCTCTCTCTCTGGAAAAATATCCCTTACCAGAAAAGTATTTCCTCTGCATTCTGCACAGCTTAGACAGATGCAAAGAGATATGCACCAAAAGATTAAGAGACCCTTATTATGTTCCCATCCAATGTAATTTTAAGTAGGAGTTGGAAATGACAAAATGAGATTCCATTTGAATAAAAAAAAAGGCGAGAACATACTTGAATGTTTGGTTTCTATTAGTCAAAAAGAAAAGTAAGAAAAATGTAGTGTCAAACAATTTTATAGGAGGAGGGCAGATGGTTTACAGCATGATATTGTAATCAGGTAGAGATGTGATATTGAATCAGAAAAGGCTAATGCTTATTTGAGGATGCAGATAGAGAGCTCTCATGTCACAGAGCAGGAAGGTGATAAGATCTCTTTCCAATAAAGGAGGGTTTCCTTTCGCTGTACTACATTCACCTACTGATATCTCATTTTAGATACTAGAGAGGAATTGGAGTAAAAGCATAAGGAGAATCTTTCCCAGGATGAAGGCAAAAAAAACATGATTCATGGGAAAGGAATTCTCACCCTAAATCTGTACATGATAAGCTTAGTGAAGTGACAGCAAAGAAACATGACTGTTAAGAGTTCTGAAGATTTTTGCCATTAAAAAGCAAAGACCAATCAGTTTGGCAATAGACTAGTAGATGAAGATACCAGGATTCTAGGCTTGACTTTGCCTGCAACTGGATAAATTGCTTCCTAATGCTAAATCTGAGGTAATCTGAGAATTACCCTTCAGCAAATTATTAGGTCAGCTGTCTTTATTTTTCCTATTCAATGACTGATAAAATTATGCATTTCTCTTCTGAGAGAAAAAATATAATCAAATTAAGCAAGCTACTAAAGATGTTGGTACATTGGCATGAGAGAACCTACGTTCAAATCCTACTTTTGATACTGACTAGTTGTGCAGATTTGAACAAATCCATTAATCATATTGGGCCTCACTTTTCTCATCTGTAAAAATATAAAACAAATTAAATAAACCATTCAAAAAGTATGTTAAGTAGAAACAGTATTGACTGAAATAAGGGAACTTTGCTTCAAATTCTACCTCTGGTATTTATTATTTTTTATTTGGTTTATTTGATTAGTTATTCAATGCTCTTGGGCCTCAATTTCCTCACATATGAAATGAAGAAATTGGACCAAAGGTTCCTAAGGACTATTCTGCCTCTAGACTTATGATCCAATGATAATAATAACCATATCAATTATGTTTCATTTCATATCAACTATGAGAGATATAATTGTGGTTATATGCAAGTTGTCACATAGCAAACCCCAAACTGAAATATTTGTCACAATATCTGGATACTTCCAAATAAGTAGAGACTTGGTAATAGAATGATCATAAAAATAATGAAGTAAATTTTTAATGTTATGCTGTAGACAATGATAATTGAATTCTTATCCCCATAGACAAAAAAATCATTCTTCTATTTTCCCCCCAGCCCTCAAATCCATACAAAAAGATCTCAGGGAATATTTAGTTGAAGTCTCTAATTTTACAAATAAGATAACAAGAACCAACCAAGTTAAAGACCTTGTCATGGGGGAGGGAATGGTAGTAGAAATGGAATCTTTTGAAAACTTAGGAATGTTTGAAAGAGGAAAGAGGTTTATTTTCAAGGGAGTATACAATGTATACAACTGTGTATACAAATTGTGTTTACAATGTAGAGAATGCATATATACACACATACAAATACATATATAATATGTAATATATATACCTACATAGATATGCATATATGTATGTGCATATCTATACTACATAGATATGCATAAATGTATATGCATATATATATGCAATATACTGCTATGTATAAATTACATATATAATATGAATATCTTCAAGATAAGTAGTATGAAATATTTGATAGCAGTTGATTGTATAATGCTGGAAATCTCAAGTGCTCCAAATCTCGAGTCAGAAGACATGATTCATATCCATGCTCATTCTAATTAGCTGCATAAATATGAACTTTTTTATGGCAATTTGATATATAAACCAGTAGTTTCCTACAATCAACCTATGTGTATGCACATGCATGCAATGAAGGATGCAATGATAGACTAGAACAGTCTATCCTAGTATTCATCTATTTTAGCATCTATGGTGAAATTAGCCAATTCTGGTATTCAAAGAGAGGATATTAAAAACAATGTATATTTACCCTCTTTTTGAATACCAGGATAAACAGAAAAATGTACTTCATAGAGAATGCAAAAGAGGCAATGGTGTGGAAACCCAGATGCTGCCCACTGTCAGTTGAAGGATAATCATGAAATTAAATTAAATTAAAGAAAATGTTGAAGAAGCAACAATATAAAAAAGAGAATAGTAAACCCTTCCATGATTCTGTGTGTAAAATGAAGAAATTATTGCCTTCAGCAGGATTTTCATAACTATTGACAGTGTCATGTTGTCTAAAACTATAAGTCTGAATTCCTTTTATCAAAATCCATAAAAATCTTAGTGTTTGAAATCAAAATTCCTTTAAAATATTGAAATTTGAATGAATTGGGAGAGAAAACATATACATAAACTCTCCAAATGTTCCATCTTACAAACATTAAATGCAAACATCTACTTTAATTTTTATATACCCACATATATAATTCTATATGTATATAGGTATGTATGTATATATATATATATATATATATATATACATCAAATCATATATACATATATTGAGTGATATGGTGCTGAAGCTCAGGGGAGATACATAGATACTTAGATGGAGAGAGAGAGAGAGAGAGAGAGAGAGAGAGAGAGACAGACAAGTTAAATAGGCTTCTTTCCCTTTTGTAAATGTGTGGTGATTCTATTCTTTTTAAAGTCAGAGATACAGGAATTCCACTTGATATATTAGGTACAGGATAGGGAAACATGACATTTTAAAATAAGATAATATGGGACCTTCAGGATTGACAATGAGATTTTCCATTGGGTCAATGCTAACAGGTTTTCCATTGGGTCAATTCTTCCTTCCTTTCTTCCTTTCTTCCTTTCTTCCTTTCTTCCTTTCTTCCTTTCTTCCTTCCTTCCTTCCTTCCTTCCTTCCTTCCTTCCTTCCTTCCTTCCTTCCTTCCTTCCTTCCCTCCCTCTCTCATCATAAGAATGGAAAAAAAGGATCACAAATCTAAAACTGGACAAGAACTCTGCAATTGTCTAATAAAACTTCTTTATTTTGCAGCTGAGCAAGCCAAATCCCAGAGAAATGAAGAGGTTATGGTCACATAGGTAGTTCTCATCAGGAGTATGATAATAGTGAAGATTTTTTTGGAATGAGGGCTCTTTTCAAAATTAAACAGACACTAAGTTGCAGTTAGGAGCCTAGCTCTCAGTTCTCCAAACTCAGGACTCAGTCAAAGTTTTTTTGAAATCCAACATGTTTTCTCCCAAGTAATATCATTTAGCAGTGAAACCAATTTCTCTCTATGTTCCATTACTGATAGCAAGGCTCAATTATCTTATTCAGAATTATGAAATCTTAAAGTTCTAAAACCATGTAACTCAACCAAAACATGAATTTTACCTACCATAATCATTCCCCAAACAATGAATTCTAATCATCCAAACTCTATTTGAGTTTCTGAGTTGAAAGAAATTTAAGACAAACCTGAACAAGGATCTCTTCTAGAAATTAACCAACAAGCAATCATCTTGTCTTTGCCTGAAGACTTAGTGTGAGGCAGAATCTGCTATCACTTAAGGAAGCTAATTCTATTTTTAAATGGCTATATTTGGGATACAATTAAAGACGGCTTATTTTATTGGATAGAGGATCACAAACAGAATCTGAAGGAAAATAATCAACACAAACTTAAAGCACATTGTTAATGAACTACTTATATAAGGAATACATATGTCGAAAACAGCGCAGGAATTGAAAGCTTTGATGTTCCTTTTTTTCCCCCAGAAACTTCATGAAATTCACTCTTAGATACAGATTATCACTATCTGTTATGGACAACTGTTTCTCTGTCCATATATACTTCACAGAACAAAACATCTCACAGAGGCACATCTAACTAAATACAGTTTCAACTTGAACCTGTTACTCCTAAGTTCTTTTTTTTTTTTCTGGAATCAAGCAAAAGAAATCTAATTGCTTTTGAAAATATAATTAGAGATGGTTCCTCCCTCTAAAAAAAAAACTTTTCTTTTTTGACAGGTAAAATATCCATAGTTCCTTTTGTCTATCCCCACTAGTAATGAAAAAAAAAATCTTTCATTATCCTGATTCTACAGACACAGTCTTCCAGCTATAATATAATATAAGATGAGCAGAATATAGTTGATTCTCTTAATGTAATCTGAAAGAGTCTTAGCCATAATCGTCATATGATGGTGTGGACTCATGTTGAATTTGCCATCCACTAAGACCTCTAGGTATTCTACAGATAAAGTGACTTTTAAATGTAACTTTATTGTCTTGTATCTTTTAAAGAGGTGTTTTAAATCTTAATACTAAATGTCAGGTTCATTCTTAATACATTTTATTTTATTTTATTCAACCCCATTTTCTAGACTAATAAGTACTGTGAAATCTTCATTCTGCAAGCCAATGTGTTAAATATTCCTTTGAGCTTTGTGTCAATTACATATGTAATAAGTATGCCATCTATGCTTTATACAAGTTATAAAAATATTAAATATCCCAAGAACATTGCACTAGAATTCTCCCTCTGCTCCTACTCCAAAGGAAAGACATCGGTTTTCATTCCTTTTGGCCCACCTGGAAGACCTTTTTC
Source organism: Antechinus flavipes (assembly GCF_016432865.1). Taxonomy (NCBI): domain Eukaryota; kingdom Metazoa; phylum Chordata; class Mammalia; order Dasyuromorphia; family Dasyuridae; genus Antechinus; species Antechinus flavipes. Next base: position 215,095,708 of record NC_067401.1, on the reverse strand, counting down.
CCTTCCTCATTTTGTGACTAATGTATTTCCTTCCATTCTCAAGTGACAGCATTGTGTGAGTCTTCCAGATAAATTCAGATATGAATCAACTTGCCCTTAGGTAAAATTTATCTAAGGCAGCATCACTACTTCATCTTCTTCAGCCCCCACAATCAATCACTCTCTTCTTCAATCAGGGAAATTTCACTAAAAGAGATTCTATTGTGAAAAGATTTGTTAACCAATGTATCACAGTGTTTGAAAAAGCCTTGGATCCTAACTATGCCAATTAATTTTGAGTCTTCATGCACTCTGTGGATCTTCCAATTCATTAGTGTTCTTCTGAAAATTGAGGCATGACAATAAGGGAATTAGTTAAAACAGAAGGCATTTTAAAGACACCCTTGACAGCATTTTAGAAGTTCTTTACTGACTCCCCACCTCTCATTGAACCTTTCATCACTAAGCATATGAGGTAAAATTCTAGTTTAGGTGGAAGAAAACTTAGAAAAGTTTCAATAAGGCAAATAAAACCCTGAAACTTATATTTAGATGATAGCTATGAAACAGATTTCCACAATGTAAGATCACTAGGCTGAGTTTTCAGGTTTCATTGGGTTATTACTCTGACCTCTTAGGTATCTAAAATTAAAAAAAAAAAAGGAAAATGGAAGAAGACAGAAGAAAGAAGAAAGAAGGAGGAAGAAGAAGAAGGAGGAGAGGAGAGAAGAGAGGAGAAGGATAAGGAGAGGGAAAGGAAGAGGGAGGAGGAGAAGCAGGAGGAGAAGAAGAAGAAGACTAGATTCTTTACTGGGAATATTCTAATTCTACTGGAATTTGTTTTACTTTGAACTCATTAAGGACAGGAACTAAAAATGGATCTCTATTACACAAATCTCATTACTTTTTTTTTTATTAGGGTTACTAAACTGGTGGAACAGGAGATTAACATAATATGGTTTAACCTTTAAATATATATTATCCCCTGTTAACCTTTTTATGATTCTCATAGGTCCTGTGTTTATAGATTAAAACTTTCTGTTTAGTTCTGGTTAGAAAAAAAAAAAAAAAACAGAAAAACTTCCATCTCCTCCCCTGAAAGATGATCCTAAAGTTCACTGGGTAGTTAATTCTTGGTTGTAACCCCAGGTCCTTTGCCTACTGAAATATGGTATTCCAGGCCCTCCTATTCTTTATTGTAGAAGCTGCCAGATCCTAGTAGTCCTGACTCTTAGTCCTTGATGTTTGAATTTTTTTAATCTGGTAGCTTGCAATAATTTTTCCTTGAGATTATAGTTTTGGAGTTTTACAACAATGTTCCTTGGGGTTTTCCTTGTGGGATCACTTTCCAGAAATGAGAAATGGATTCTTTCAATGAATATTTCCCCCTCTGTTTCTAGAATATTGAGGCAGTTTTCCTTAATGACCTCTTGTAGAATGCTCTACAGGTTCTTTTACTGCTCATGGCATTCAGGTAGGCCAATAATTTTTAAACTTTCTCTTCTGGATCTCTTTTCCAGATCGGCTAATTTTCCAATGAGATATTTCACATTTTCTTCCATTAAAAAATCTTTTTTTAATTTTTGCAGTCTCAAAATTATTAGCTTCTTTTTGTCCTGTTCTACTTTTTAATATGTAATTTTCTTATTATCTTTTATATCTCTTTTCCATTTGGTTTATTCTACTGTCATAAGGAGTTATTTTCTTTAGACAATTTTTTCCTTCCTTTTCCAGGCTGTTGAGTCTCTCATGCATGCCTTTCATTTCTTTTCTCATTTTTTTCCTTCTATCTCTCTTATTTGCCTTATGAAATATTTTATGAGCATTTCCAAGATGCCTCTTTAGGCTTGAGATCAATTTATATCACTCTTTGAGATTTCTTCTGTGGACATTCTGTTCTCATCTAACTTTGTGCTGTGGACTGTCCTGGCTGTCACCATAGTAGCTTTTTATAGTCAAAGTTCTTTTCTATTTCTTGTTCACTTTTTTCTTTTCTTTTGATGTTTCCTCTTTTTTACTTTTAAGGTGGAGCTCTGTTCCTGTAGTAAAGGGGATACTTCCTGTGAATACCTGAGTCTTGGCTTTGAGCACAGGGACCCCTTGTGTTTGTAGGGGGTAGCTTTAACTGCTCTGTTCAGAGAACAGACTGGTTTCCCAGAGTTTGCATTCTGAGTAGGACTAGAAGTTGCCCTACTGATTTGCTCTTCTACTGAGCCAGGACTGAGGGTCTTAGTTGCTGGTTTGTTGTGACTAAGACCCTCTCAAATGGAGAAATACTTACAAAAATATAGATTGCCAGATTAACAGAAGAGGGAATAAATTACTTAAATAATCCCATTTTTGAAAAAGAAATTGAACAAGCTATTAAGCAACTACCTTAGAAAAATCTCCAGGGCCAGATGGATTTACATGTGAAAACAAACAATTAAAGAACAATTAATTCCAATACTATGTACACACTATGTGGAAAAAAAGAGGAAAGAAGGAATCCTAGCAAATTCATTTTATGACACAGATATGGTACTGATACCTAAACCAAGTAGGGTCAAAACAGAGAAAGAAAATCATAGATCAATTTCCCTAATGAATATTATACAAAAATCTTAAATAAAATATAAGTAAAGAGATTATAGCAAGTTATCTCCAGGATAATGCATTATGACCAAAATATGATTTATACCAGAAATGCAGGGCTGGTTCAAAATTAGGAAACTCCTTAGCATAATAATTATATCAATACCCAAACTAACAAAAATCATATCTCAATAGATGTAGAAAAAACATTTGAAAAAAAATCTAACATCCATTCCTATTAAAAAACTAAAGAGTAAAGGAATAAATGGAGTTTTAGTTAAAATGATCAGTAGCATCTATTTAAAACCATTATCAAGCAGCACATAAAATAGGGATAAACTAGAACTGTTCCCAGTAAGATAAGGGATGAAACAAGTTTGCTCACTATCACCATTGCTATTCAATATTGTATTAGAAATATTAGTTTTGGCAATAAGAGAAGAAGAAAAGATTAAAGGAATTAGAGTAGGTAATGAGGAAACTAAATTATGATTCTTTACAAATGATAAGAGAGTATATTTAGAAAATCCTAGACAATCAACTAAAAAACTACTAAAAACAATTCACAACTTTAGCAAACTAGCAGAATACAAAATAAATCAACATACATCATCATTTTACCAGCAATGTCCAGCAGCAAGAGACACAGAGAAATTCCATTTAGAATAATTGTAGATAATGTAAAATATTTGGGAGTCTATTTGCCAAGAAAAAGTCAACAACTATATGAACACAATTACAAAATACTTTGAACACAAATAAAGTCAGATCTAATCAACTGGAAAAACATCTAGTGCTCATGGGTAAGCTGAGCTAATATAATAAAAATGACAATACTAATTAAATTTATTTATTTAGTGTCATACCTTTCAAACTCCCAAGAAATTACTTTTCAGAGTTAGAAAAAATAACAAAATTCATCTGGAATAACAAAAAGTCAAGAATTTCAAGGAAATTAAAGAAAAAATGCAAATGAAGATGGTCTAGCTCTACCAGACGCAAAAATTAGTGGTCATCAAAACCATTTGGTAATGGCTAAGAAATAAGAGTAGTCAATCAGTGGAACAGATTAGGCTCACAGGACAAAGTAGTAAATGACTACAGTAATCTAATCTTTGACAAACCCAAAGATCCCAGCTTTGGGATAAAAACTCACTATTTCACAAAAACTGCTGGAAAAAAATTGGAAATTAGTGTGGCAGAAACTAGGCATTGACCCAGACCTAACATTGTATACCAAGAGAAGGTTGAAATGGGTTCATGATTTAGACATAAAGAATGATATTATAAGCAAATTAGAAGAACAAAGGATAGTTTATTTCTCAGATCTGTGAGAAGGAAGGAATTTGTGGCCAAAGAAGAACTGGAGCCATTATTGAATACAAAATGGATAATTTTGATTATATTAATTTAAAATGGTTTTGTACAAACAAAACCAATGCAGACAAGATTAGAATGGAATCAGTAAACTGGTAGATTTTTTTTACATTCAACGGTTCTGATCAAAGCCTCATTTCTAAAATATATAGAGAATTGACTCGGATTTATAAGAATTCAAGCCATTTTCCAATTGATAAATGGTCAAAGGATCTGAGCAGATAATTTTCAGATGAAGAAATTAAAACAAATTTTAGTAATATGAAATGGTGGTCTAAATCACTACTAATCAGAGGAATTCAAGGTAAGACAACTCAGAAGTATCATTATATACCTCTCAAATTGGCTAAGATGATAGGAAAATATAATGACAGATGTTGGAGGGAATATGGGAAAACTGGGACACTAATACATTATTGGTGGAGTTGGGAACTGATTCAACCATTCTGGAAAGCAATTTGGAACTATGCCAAAGGGCTATTAAACTGTGTATAAACTTTGATCCAGCAGTGTTTATTCTGGGCTTATATCCCAAAGAGATCATAAAGGAGGGAAAGGAATCCATATGTATAATAATGTTTGTGGAAGACATTTTTGTAATGGCAAGAAACTGAAAACTGAGTGAATGCCTTTAAGTTGGAAAATGGCTGGATATATGAGTGTTACAGAATAGTGTTATTCTATAAGAAATGGTCAGCAGGATAATTTCAGAGAGGCCTAGAGAAACTTACATTAACTAATGCTTAGTGATATGATTAAACTTAAGAGATAATTATACATAGCAACAACAAGATTAAATGATGACCAATTCTAATGGATGTGGTTCTTTTCAACAATGAGATAATTCTGGCTAGTTCCAATGGTCTTTTTATGAAGAGAGCTCTATACACCTAGAGAAAAGACTGTGGGAACTGAGTGTGGATCACAACGTAGTATTTTTATTTTTTTGTTGTTGTTTCCTTGCATTTTGATTTCTTTCTCATTTTTTTTTCCTTTTTGATATGATTTTTCTGGTGCAGCATGATATTTTTGAAAACATGTATAGAAGAATTGAACATGTTTAACATATATTGGATTACTTGTGAACTAGGAGAGGGGATGAAGGGAAAGGAAGGAAAAATTTGGAACACAAGATTTTGTAAGGATGAATGTTGAAAATTATCCATGTATATATTTTGACAATAAAATGCTTTAATTAAATTTAAAAAAAAAAAAAAAGATCTTCTCACTGGCTTTCCTAAAGTCCATTTGATCTAGGCCGAATACCTTTTTAACCCCACTGAGACTGATCTTTCTTGAAGTGTTTTAGGTCAATCTTGAGCTGGAGACTGCTTTCATTCAGTCAGACTCTATTCAGAGGCTTAGTTTCATGTGGATTTTGAGGGAAATTGGGAGAGCTATAGCACCTTCTTGACTTTACTCCACCATCTTTGCTCCATCCCCTATATATGTGATCTGATTTTTTTTTTTAGAATGCAAACTTATTGAGGTCATTTTTGTCTTGTATTCTAATAATCATCCACAAAATCAAGACATAATTCCTTAATAAATGTTTTTTTTAAATTTGTAGTGAAATAATTTATAAAGAAGAAATAAACTGGTATAAAATTATAAGAGAAAAATAAACCATGAAGTAAATTACTTTTTTAATTGCAGGATTAAAATCAATACAATTAGACTTAGAAAAAAAAATAGATTGGTGGGTGGGGCTGAATCTCAGTATTAAACTTCATTGTTAAAAAATCTGACATTCAAAATCTACAGAAGATTGGCTCAAATCTATAAGTTTAAAAAGCCATTTACCAAATGTTCAAAGCATGTCAATAGTTTTCAAGACATGAAATTTCAAGCAGTCATCTGAAAAATTGCTCCAAATCACTTGCAGTCAGAGAAGTGAAACTTACAACAGCCTAAAGCTGTCAATTTATACTAATCAAATTAGCAACCATTTAAAAAATGGGAAAATACAGTGTTAACAACATCCATGCTAATTTATTATCCGTGAAGCTGTGAAGTGATAAACCAGTCTCACTCAGAATATATTATTATTACCCACAATAATAACAAAATTATTTATATACTTTGACTAAAAGATATTACAACAAAAATTATTTTTTTTAAATATTTTATTTTATTTTATAATAACTTTATATTGACAGAATCCATGCCAGGATAATTTTTTACGACATTATCTCTTGCACTCGCTTCTGTTCCGATTTTTCCCCTCCCTCCCTCCATCCCCTCCCCTAGATGGCAAGCAGTCCTATATATGTTAGATATGTTGCAGTATATCCTAGATACAATATATGTTTGCAGAACCGAGCAGTTCTCTTGTTGCACAGGGAGAATTGGATTCAGAAGGTAAAAACAACTCGGAAAGAAAAACAAAAATGCAAATAGTTCACATTTGTTTTTCAGTGTTCCTTCTTTGGGTGTAGCTGCTTCTGTCCATCATTTATCAATTGAAACTAAGTCTTTGTCAAAGAAATCCAGTTCCATCAGAGTACATCCTCATATAATATCATTGTCAAAGTGTAAAGTGATCTCCTGGTTCTGCTCATTTCACTTAGCATCAGTTCATGTAAGTCTCTCCAAGCCTCTCTGTATTCATCCTGCTGGTCATTTCTTACAGAACAATAATATTCCATAACATTCATATACCACAATTTACCCAGCCATTCTCCAATTGATGGGCATCCATTCAATTTCCAGTTGCTAGCTACTACAAACAGGGCTGCCACAAACATTTTGGCACATACAGGTCCCTTTCCCTTCTTTAGTATTTCTTTGGGTTATAAGCCCAATAGAAACACTGCTGGATCAAAGGGTATGCACAATTTGATAACTTTTTCGGCATAATTCCAGATTCCTCTCCAGAATAGTTGGATTCGTACAACAAAAATTATATTCCTACACAGCCACTAATAGAATACAATGCTCTATATATGTATAAAATATGTATAGCATTAAATATTTTGACATAAAAATGGAAATACAATTTTGACTAATGATTTGGGGGTAACTATAAATTATGATATATTAGAATATATTTTTGATAAAGGGTGTGATAAAGATGAAGATATTTAGATATTCAGAGGTGTAAAGTGATATAAAATAAACTATTATCAAAAGATGACAGTAAATGATAATATCAAATCCAGAAAATAAATTCTTCATCAGTCAGTAAACTATATAAACAGAAGATCACATGAACTATTATAGTGACACAGTTTGGCAGTTTTTAAAGTGTTTTGGAGAATTTCTACTCTTTGGAGATTGGTGGGATCCCTGTGGAAAACAGGATAATACACCGTGACCAAGTAGGATTTATACCAGCAATGCAGGGCTGCTTCAATATTAAGAAAACTATTATCATAATTGACTATATGAATAACCAAATTAACAAAAAAAACCATATGATTATCTCAATAGATGCTGAAAAAGCATTTGATAAAATCCAATACCCATTCCTATTATAAGCACTAAATGGATTTTTCCTTAAAATGGTCAGTAGCATCTATTTAAAACCATCAGCAAGTATCATATGAAATGGGATAAACTAAAACCATTCCTAATGAGATTAGGGGTGAAACAAGGTTACCTACTATCACCATTGCTATTCAATATGGTATTAGAAATGCTAGCCTTGGCAATAAGAGGGAAAAAAAAAAGAAATTTAAGGAATTAGAGTGGGTAATGAGGAAACCAAATTATCACTCTTTGGAGATGATATGATGGTATACTTACAGAACCCTAGAGAATCAACTAAGAAACTATTAGAAATAATCCACAACTTTAGCAAGTTTACAAAATAAATCCACATAAATCCTCAGCATTCTTATACATCACTAACAATATCCAACAGTTGGAGATACAAAGAGAAAATTTCATTTAAAATAACTATTGATAATATAAACTATAAAATTTTGGGGAATTTATCTGTCAAGGGAAAGTCAGGAACTATATAACCAAATCTACAAAACACTTTACACACAAATAAAGTTAGATCTAAGCAATTGGAAAAATATCAAGTGCTTTTGGATAGGTTGAGCAAATATAATAAAGATGACAATATGCCCTAAATTAATCTATTTATTTAGTGTTATATCAATCAAACTCTCAAGAAACTATTTTGCTGACCTAGAAAAAATAACAAAAAAATTCATCTGGAAGAACAAAAGGTCAAGAATTTCAAAGAAATTAATAAAGAGAAAAGCAAATGAAGGTGGCATAGCTGTGCCAGATCTAAAATTACATTACAAAGCAGTGGTGATCAAAAATATTTGGTACTGGTTAAGAAATAGAAAAATTGATTAGTGGAATAGGTTAGGCTCACAGAACAAAATAGTCAATGACTATAAAAATCTAGCACTTGACAAATCCAAAGGCCCCACCTTTTGGGATAAGAATTCATTATTTGACAAAAACTGCTGGGAAAATTGGAAAGTAGTATGGCAGAAAGTAAGCATAGATCCATACCAAATACTGTATACTGAGATAAGGGCAAATAGGTTCATGATCTAGACACAAAAAATGATACTATAAACAAATTGAAAGAACTTAAGATAATTTACATCTCAGATTTGTGGAGGAGGAAGGAATTTGTGACCAAAGAAGAACTGGAACTCATTATTGATCATAAAATAGATAATTCTGATTATATTAAGTTAAAAGTTTTTTTTTTTTTTTTTGTATAAACAAAACTAATGCAGACCAGATTAGAAGAGAAGCAATAAACTGGGAAAACATTTTTACATTCAAAGGATCTGAGGAAGGCCTCATTTCTAAAAGAGATAGAGAATTGATTCAAATTTATAATAGTTCAAGCCATTCTTCAATTGATAAATGGTCAAAGGATATGAACAGACCATATCCAAATGAAGAAATTGAAATTATTTGTAGTCACATGAAAAGGTGTTCCAAATCTTTATTGATCAGAGAAATGCAAATTAGGACAACTCTGAGGTACCACTACATACCTGTTAGATTGGTTAAGATGACAGGAAAACATAATGATGAATGTTGGAGGAGATGTGGGAAAACTCATACAATGATACATTGTTGGTGGAACTGTGAATGGATCCAACCATTATAGGGAGCAGTTTGGAACTGTGCTCAAAAAGTTATAAAACTGGGGCAGAGCCAAAATGGCGGAGAAGGCACATGTGACTCTCTAGGCTCTCTAATACCCTCACAGCCAGTTATAAAAATCAGCCTCAAAAATAGCATTTGACTGGTAAAACCCATGAAGACTAGAAGAACAACAACTTACCAACTGAAGATAATCTGGAATTTCATCAGAAAAGGTATGTCCTGAGGGGCTAGGAACAAAACAGCGCAGGCAGGGAGAGAACTAGAGGCGAGCATATTATGCAGATGATGTGAGAGTGGTCTCTGTGGTTAGAAAATTACAGAGACAACACTGGCATAGATTGATAGCTCTGTAAAACAGTACAAAGCCACTATAAAAAACTCCAGAACCTAACAAGATCTGGCTGTACCGACCTAAAATCAGAAGTGACTCAGCACAGATCACAGCACAACTGTGCAGCTCCAATCTGCAGTATGGGGCTTTTCCTTGGGGCAGTTACAAACCTGCACAGCAGTGGAGCACAATCTGGGGCAGCCTCTAATCTGCACAGTGGGGGACTCGACCTGGGGCAATAGAATTGTACAACATGACTTGCTTTGGGACAGAGACACTTTTGGTCTAAGCAGGGCTGTTCCCTGGTCAGCTGCTAATATCCACAGTCCCACAGGGGATTTTGGTCTGGGACTGTGACACTTTTACAGGTTAGTCTCTAGCCTTTGGGAAATCACCAAACCATACAGTAGGGGTTCTCCACTGGGCACTTCCAAAGTTTGGCCCCTGGTGAATCACTTCCAGTGGGTGGGTGGGTGGGGGCTTTTGCCCAGACCACTCCCATACCTCGCTGCTTGCAGACTGTTTATATCTTTCCCTGATTTGCAGAGGAAGCTGGTAACCCCCTTGCCCTGAAGCCAGACCCTAAAGGCTTTAAAAAATGAGTAAAAAAATCAAAAGGACAATCGATAGCTTCTATACAGAAAAAAAGAGCAGGTTTGCAACCCTGAGGAGATTAATAGCAAACAGTCTCTAGACAATACCCCAAAGGGAAATGTTATCTGACTCCCTTTACATAAGGCTCTCCTAGAAGAAACCATTAAAAGTCTCAAAAGAAAGTTAGAAGAAAAATGAGGAAAGGAAAGAGAAGCTTTGCAAGAAAGTAGCAACTTCCTGAAATATGAATTGGAAAAGGTAAAAAATTCCCAGGCCATGCAGAATTTGTGAATTAGAAAAGGTTAAAAAAAACCCAGGAAAGTAGGATTTGTGAATTGAAAAAGATAAAGAATTCACAAGAAAGTAGGATTTGTGAATTGGAAAAAGAAAATAATTCACTAAAAAAAAAATTTAGTGAAATGGAAAAAATTTATAGAGCAAAACAACTCATTTGAAATCTCAATTGGACATATACAAAAAGAAGCAAAAAAAGCTAAAGAAGAAAATAACTCATTAAAAATCAGAACTGAACAAATAGAAATCAATGATTCATTGAGACATCAAGAATCAGTCAAGCAAGACCAAAAAAAAAAAATGAAAAATTAGAGAAAAGCACCAAATATCTAGTTGTAAAAATGACAGACCTGGAAAATAGATCTAGGAGAGATGATCTGAAGATTATTGGACTGCATAAAATTATGATGAAAAAAAGAGCCAAGATACTATTTTGTAGGAAATCACCAAAGAGAACTCTCCAGAGGTAATAGAATCAGAAGGTAAAATAGGCATTGAAAGAATTCATCGAACACCTTCTGAAAAAGACCCTAAAATAAAAACTCCAAGGAATATTGTGGCCAAATTTCAAAACTATCAGATTAAGGAAAAAATATTACAAGCAGGCAGGAAAAAAAATTCAAATACCGAGGTACCACAATAAGGATCACCCAAGGTCTGGCTGCCTCCACATTAAAGAACTGAAGGTCTTGGAATCCGATATTTGGAAAGGCAAAAGAACTTGGAATGCAGCCAAGAATAAACTACCCAGCCAAGCTGAGCATTTTCTTCCAGGGAAGAAGATGGACATTTAGTGAAACAGATGAATTCCATTTGTTTCTAAGAAAAAAATTAGAACTAAACAAAAAATTTGATCTCCAGCTATAGGACTTTAGAGAAGCAGAAAAAGGTAAAAGGAACTGTTGAGAACTGTATTTTTTTTTTTTTTGTGGATATACAAAAAGACTACATGTATAATTTGATTTTACTGATGTACCATAAAAAGAGAAGTAGAAATGGAAAGGGAATAGTATCAGAAAAAGGAGAAAGGGGAGATAAAAAAGAGGAAAACTTCATCCCACAAAGAGACAAAGAAAACTTACCATATCTGAGGGAATTTAGAGAGGGGACGGAACATTGTGTGAATCTTACTCTTATCAGAGTTGGCTCAAAGAGAAAATAATTGACATACTTGTTTTACAGAAAATATTCTTTCACCTCATTAAAAAGGGGGAGAGGAAAAGGGAAAAGGAAAAGAGTAATAAGGGAAGGGTACAAGAAAGGGGAAGAGATTTAAAGGGGGGAGGGAGGGATCCTAAAGAGGGTGAGTGGCATGATACAAGTGGGGCACATAAGTTTAAAATTAGGAAAGAGGGTTAGTGGGGGCAAGAAAAAGAAAAGCATAATCGGGGAATAATAAGATGGAAGGAAATACAGAATTAGTAATTTTAACCATAAATGTGAATGGGATAAACTCCCCCATAAAGAGGAAGCAGTTGGCAGACTGGATTAAAAGTCAGAACCCTACAATATGTTGTTTACAGGAAACATATTTAAAGAAGGGAGATACATACAGAGTAAAAGTAAAAGGCTGGAGCAGAATCTATTATGCTTCAGGTGAAGTCAAAAAAGCAGGGGTAGCCATCCTTATCTCAGATCAAGCAAAAGCAAAAATTGATCTAATTAAAAGAGATAAGGAAGGAAACTATATCTTGCTTAAGGATAGTATAGATGATGTAGCAACATCAAAACTAAACATATATGTACCAAGTAGTATAACATCTAACTTCCTAAAGGAGAAGTTAAGAGAGTTGCAAGAAGAAATACACAGCAAAACTGTAATAGTGGGGGACCTCAACCTTGCACTCTTGCACTCTCAGAATTAGATAAATTAAACCACAAAACAAATAAGAAAAATTAAAGAGGTAAATAGAATATTAGAAAAATTAGGTATGATAGATCTTTGGAGAAAACTGAATGGAAATAGAAAGAAATATACTTTCTTCTCAGCAGTTCATGGAACCTATACAAAAACTGACCATATATTAGGACATAAAGACCTCAAAATTAAATGCAGGAAGGCAGAAATAGTAAATGCTTTCTTTTCAGATCATGATGCAATAAAAACTACATTCAACAAAAAGTTAGGGGTAAATAGACCAAAAAGTAATTGGAAACTAAATAATCTCATCTTAAAGAATGACTGGGTGAAACAGCAAATTATAGACACAATTAATAAGTGCACTCAAGATAATGACAATGATGGGACATCATACAAAAATTTGTGGGATGCAGCCAAAGCAGTAATAAGAGGAAATTGTATATCTTTAGAGGCTTACTTAAATAAAATAGAGAAAGAGAAGATCAATGAATTGAGTTTGCAACTTAAAAAGCTAGTAAAAGACGAAATTAAAAACCCCAATCAAATACTAAATTTCTAAATTCTAAAATTAAGGAGAAATTTATAACATTGAAAGTAAAAATTATTGAACTAATAAATAAAACTAAGAGTTGGTTTTATGAAAAAAAAAAACCAATAAAATAGATAAGCCTTTGCTATATCTGATTAGAAAAAGAGAGAGGAAAATCAAATTAGTAGTCTTAAAAATGAAAAGGGAGAAATTTCCACCAAAGAGGAGGAAATTAGAGAAATAATAAGGAGTTACTTTGCCCAACATTATGCCAATAAATTTGATAACCTAAGTGAAATGGATAACTACCTCCAAAAATATAGGCTTCCAGATTAACAGAGGAGCAAGTAAATTGCTTAAATAGTCCAATTTTAGAAAAAGAAATAATACAAGCTATTAATCAACTCCCTAAGAAAAAAATCCCCAGGACCAGATGGATATACATGTGAATTCTCCCAAACATTTAAAGAACAATCAGCCCCAATGCTATATAAACTATTTGAAAAAAATAGGGAATGAAGGAGTCCTACCAAATTTCTTACATGACACAGACATGGTACTAATACCTAAATCAGGTAGGTTCAAAACAGAAAAAGAAAATTATGGACCAAACTCCCTAATGAATATTGATGCTAAAATCTTAAATAAGATATTAACAAAAAGACTACAGAAAATCATCCCCAGAATAATACACCATGATCAAGTAGGATTTATACCAGGAATGCAGGGCTGGTTCAATATTAGGGAAACTATCAGTATAATTGGCCATATTAATAACCAAATTAGCAAAAACCATATGATCATCTCAATAGATGCAGAAAAAGCATTTGATAAAATCCAACATCCATTCCTATTAAAAACATAGAGAGTATAGGAATAAATGGACTTTTCCTTAAAAAAATCAGTAGCATCTATTTAAAACCATCAGTAAACATCATATGTAATGGGGGGAAGCTGAAACCACTCCCAATAAGATCAGAAGTAAAACAAGGTTGCCCACTATCACCATTATTATTCAATATTGTATTAGAAATGCTAGCTTTGGCAATAAGAGTTGAGAAAGAGATTAAAGGAATTATAGTAGGTAATGAGCAAACCAAATTATCACTCTTTGCTGTGATGTAATGGTATACTTAGAGAACCCCAGAGAGTCTACTAAAAAAGTTATTAGAAATAATCCACACCTTTAGCAAAATTGAAGGATACAAAATAAACCCACATAAGTCATCAGCATTTTTATATATTACTAACAAAATCCAACAGTTAGAGTTACAAAGAGAAATTCCATTTAAAGTTAACTACTGATAGTATAAAATATTTAGGAATCTATCTGCCAAGGGAAAATCAGAAACTTTATGAGCAAAACTACAAAACACTTTCCACACAAATTAAGTCTGATCTAACCAATTGGAAAAATATTAAATGCTCTTGGATAGGGCAAGCAAATATAATATAGATGACAATACTACCTAAACTAATCTATTTATTTAGTTCTATACCAAGCAGACTCCCAAAAAAACTATTTTAATGACCTAGAAAAAATAACAAAATAGTTCATATGGAAAAACAAAAGGTCATAAATTTCAAGGGAATTAATGAAAAAAAAAATCAAATCAAGGTGGCCTAACTGTACCAGATGTATTATATTATTATAATATAATAAAATTATATTATAAAGCAGCAGTTACCAAAACCATTTGGTATTGGCTAAGAAATAGATTAGTTGATCAGTGGAATAGGTTAGGTTCAAAGGACAAAACAGTCAATAACCTTAATATTCTGTGTTTGACAAACCCAAAGACTCCAGCTTTGGGGATAAAAACTCACCGTTTGACAAAAATTTCTGGGAAAATTGGAAACTAGTATGGCAGAAACTAGGCATTGACCCACACTTAACACTGTACACCAAGGTAAGGTCAAAATGGGTTCATGATCTAGGAATAAAGAATGAGATTACAAATAAATTGGAAGAGTATAGGATTGTTTACTTCTCACACCTGTGGAAAAGGAAGGAATTTATGACCAAAGAAGAACTAGAGATCATTATTGATCACAAAATAGAAAATTTTGATTATATCAAATTGAAAAGTTTTTGTACAAACAAAACTAATGCAGACAAAATTAGAAGGGGAGCAATAAACTGGGAAAACATTTTTACAATCAAAGGTTCTGATAAAGGCCTCATTTCCAAAATATATAGAGAATTGACTCTAATTTAAAAAAAAATCAAGCCATTCTCCAATTGATAAATGGTCAAAGGATATGAACAAACAATTCTCAGATGAAGAAATTGAAACTATTTCTAGCCATATGAAAAGATGCTCCAAGTCATTATTAATCACAGAAATGCAAATTAAGACAACTCTGAGATACCACTATACACCTGTCAGATTGGCTAGAATGACAGGGAAAGATAATGGGGGATGTTGGAGGGGATGTGGAAAAACAGGGACACTAATACATTGTTGGTGGGATTGTGAATACATCCAACCATTCTGTAGAGCAATTTGGAACTATGTTCAAAAAATTATCAAACTGTACATATCCTTTGATCTAGCAGTATTACTATTGGACTTACATCCCAAAGAGATACTAAAGAAGGGAAAGGGACCTGTATGTGCAAGAATGTTTGTGGCAGCCTTCTTTGTAGTGGCCAGAAAGTGGAAACTGATTAGATGCCCATCAATTGGAGAATAGCTGAATAAATTGTGGTATATGAATATTATGGAATATTATTGTTTGATAAGAAATGACCAACAAGATGATTTCTGAATGGCCTGGAGTGACTTACGTGAACTGATGCTGAGTGGAATGAGCAGGACCAGGAGATCATCATATACTTCAACAACAATACTATATGATGATCAATTCAGATGGACGTGGCCCTCTTCAGCAATGAGATGAACCAAATCAGTTCCAATAGAGCAGTAATGAACTGAACTAGCTACACCCAGTGAAAGAACTCTGGGAGATGACTAAGAACCAATACATAAAATTCCCAATCCCTATATTTTTGTCCACCTGCATTTTTGATTTCCTTCACAGGCTAATTGTACACTATTTCAGCGTCTGATTCTTTTTTTGTACAGCAAAACAACAGTTTGGATGTGCATACTTATTTTGTATTTAATTTATACTTTAACATATTTAACATGTATCGATTATCCTGCCATCTGGGGAGGGGGTAGGGGGAAAGAGGGGAAAAATTGGAATAAAAGATTTGGCAATTGTCAATGCTGTAAAATTACCCATCCATATAACTTGTAAATAAAAAGTTATTTTAAAAAAGTTATCAAACTGTACATAGCCTTTGATCCAACAATGTTTCTATTGGGATTATATCCCAAAGCGATTCTAAAAGAGGGAAAGAGACTCACTTGTACAAAAATGTTTGTGGCAGCCATCTTTGTTGTGGCAAGATCCTGGAACCTGAGTGTATGCCCATCTATTAAAGAATGGCTGAATAAATTATGGTATGTGAATGCTATGGAATACTATTCTTCTGTAAGAAATGACCAGCAGTATGGTTTCAGAGAGACTTGGAGAGACTTACATGAACTGATGCTAAATGGAATGAACAGAACCAGGAGACTGTTATACATAGCAACAACAAGACTATGACAATAATTCTGATGGACATGGCTTTCTTCAACAATGAGATGATTCAAACCAGTTCCACTTGTGCTATGATGAAGAGGGTTATCTATACCCAGAGAGAGAAACATAAGAACAGAATGTGGAACACAACATAGCATTCTCACTCTCTGTTATTTGCTTGCATTTTGTTTTCTTTCTCAGTTTTTCTTTTTCTGCCTTTTTGATCTGATTTTTCTTGTGCAACAAGATAACTATATAAATATGTATACATATATTGGATCTAAATTGTATTTCAATATATTTAACATGTATTGGACTACCTGCCAGCTGGGGGGGGGTAGGGGGAAGAAGGGGAAAATATGGAACAAAACATTATGTAAGAGCCAATGTTGAAAAAATCACCCATGCATATGCTTTATAAATATAAAGCTTTAATAAAAAATAATAATAAAGAAATGCATAAAATATAACAATAAATGATAATATCAAATCCAAAGAATCAATTCTTCATCAATTATAAACTATATAAATAGATGATCACATGAATTATTATAGTGACACTGTTTGGCAGTTTTGTTTAACTGTTTTGGAGAATTTCTACTTTTTTGGAGATTGGTAGGATTATTGTGGAAAACAAATATATTTGGAAATATATTTAAAAAAATAAACTTGAGATTAGAAAAGTACTTTTATCATTTTGTTGATCAATTTGTGGTCAGAGTTTGTGAACAATCTATTGATTTTCATTGTGTAATGCCAAGTTATTTACTAGATTGATTAGATCAATTTACTGCTCTATCAACAATGAATCAACATGGATGACTTCACGTACTATATTTCTACATCTTTTAAAATATTTCCTAATTCAGTATCTATAGGTTGAGATTTTAATCTTTTTTTTGAAAATTTTTCTAGCTGGTTATGAATGGTTTTTCTTCTTATGAAAACTATGAGTTCATGTGCTTTGACCATTTGAAGACTATCTTTCAATCTTATATACTTGTTTCCATTTACTATAGAATTAGATATTAATAAAGTAGACATTTAGCAAGCTAACTTTTTTTCATAATTATAACTTTTTATTGACAGAACCCATGCCTGGGTAATTTTTTACAATATTATCCCTTGCACTCACTTCTGGTCCAACTTCTTTCCTCCCTCCCTCCACCCCCTCCCTTAGGTAGCAAGCAGTCTTATACATGTTAAATATGTCACAGTATATCCTAGATACAATATATGTGTGCAGAACTGAACAGTTCTCTTGTTGCATGGGAAGAATTGGATTCAGAAGGTAAAAATAACCCAGGAAGAAAAACAAAAATGCAAACAGTTTCCATTCATTTCCCAGTGTTCTTTCTTTAGGTGTAGCTGCTTCTGTCCATCATTGATCAATTGAAACTGAGTTAGATCTCTTTGTCAAAGAAATCCACTTCCATCAGAATACATCCTCATACAGTATTGTTGTTGAAGTGTATAATGATATCCTGGTTCTGCTCATTTCACTTAGCTTCAGTTCATGTAAGTCTTGCCAAGCCTCTCTGTATTCATCCTGCTGATCATTTCTTACAGAACAATAATATTCCATAACATTCATATACCAGAATTTACCCAACTATTCTCCAATTGATGGGCATCCATTCATTTTCCGGTTTCTAGCCACTACAAACAGAGCTGCTACAAACACATACAGGTCCCTTTCCTTTCTTTAGTAATCTCTTTGGGGTATAAGCCCAGTAGTAGCATTGCTGGATGAAAGGGTATATACAGTTTGATAACCTTTTGAACATAGTTCCCCAAATTGCTCTACAGAATGGCTAGACTTATTCACAATTCTACCAACAGAATATTAGTGTCCCTATTTTCCCACACTCTCCTCCAACTTTCCACATTATCTTTCCCTATCATTCTAGCCAATCTGACAGGTATGTAGTGGTATCTCAGAGTTGTCTTAATTTGCATTTCTGTGATTAATAATGACTTGGAGCATCTTTTCATATGGCTAGAAATAATTTCAATTTCTTCATCTGAGAATTGTCTGTTCATATCCTTAGACCATTTATCAATTGGAGAATGGCTTGAGTTCTTTTAATTTAGAGTCAATTCTCTACATATTTTGGAAATGAGGCCTTTATCAGAACCTTTAACTGTAAAAATGTTTTCCCAGTTCATTGCTTCCCTTCTAATTTTGTCTTAGTTTTGTTTGTACAAAAACTTTTCAATTTGATATAATCAAAATTTTCTATTTTGTAATCAATAATGATCTCTAGTTCTTCTTTGGTCATAATTTCCTTCCTCTTCCACAGATCTGAGAGGTAAACTATCCTATGTGCTTCCAATTTATTTATAATCTCATTCTTTATGCCTAGATCATGAACCCATTTTGACCTTATCTTGGTGTATGATGTTAAGCTAGCTCTTGATCTCTATGGGTGAGATTTAAAGTTCTAGAACTAATCTCTTTGATTGACTCAAACTTTGTAGTAGTTTGCTCATTTCTGTCCTTCCCAAAGTCACCCCTACCTCCTTTACCACAGAAACAGTCTAAATTGAAGTACTGTGGACAGCTGACTCTTCTCCATCTCCACAAAAGACAAACAAAAAGAGTGGAGCCAAGATGGTGGAGAGGACACACCCGTCTTTCTGAGTTCTCCTTTACTCTCTAACTATTTTTTTATGAAACAGCCTCAGAATTAGTGCTTGACTGTCAAAACCCATAAATATTGGGAGTACAACACATTACCAACAAAAGATAATCTCAAAATTTGCCAGAAAAGGTCTGTTTTTGCTTGCATGTGGGGTCCAAATGGGACTAGGCCAGGCACAGACTCAAGCAGCTAGGCAGTGAAAGTATGCAAAACAGTTCACGCTGAGCAGACCAAGGGGGAGAGGGGTCTGGTCTTAGTCAGATGAAAATTTGGGGAGAGAATTTTACCACAGTATTGGCTACTCTCCCTCGCAGCAAACCAATAAATCAGCAGAGGAGGTATAAACACAAAGAGTAAAGACTATAACCCCAAAATGCCAGAGTCTTTCAGGAACTGGCCACATCCACCCAGCACCAGGAGGGACTCAATGTAATTTCAGCGCCCAACTGCTAATCCCAACACAGACGCTGATCCCATTGCAGAGGATGATCTCAGCACAGCCATTGCCATTCCACTGCTGTTTCACTGCTATTTCCTATTGTCTGTTGAGGAAGCTCGGTAACCCCACATTGCCCCAAAAGCAGACTGCACCTTTTTTGTTTGTTTGTTAAAATGAGTAAAAAGGCAAAACAGG
Organism: Antechinus flavipes; assembly: GCF_016432865.1. NCBI lineage: Eukaryota > Metazoa > Chordata > Mammalia > Dasyuromorphia > Dasyuridae > Antechinus > Antechinus flavipes. The sequence continues at coordinate 215,076,199 of NC_067401.1, read as the reverse complement.
CTCTAACTATAGATAGCTTCTATACTGAACCAAGAGGAGACAAAAACAGTGGATCTTTAGATGAAAACCTAAAGATACATATGATCTGGTCCTCACCACATAAGGCTCTCATAGAAGAAATTAAAAAGGCATTTAAAAGAGAGCTAGAAGAAAAATGGGTAAAGGAAAAGGAAGCTTTGCAAGAGGGTCTGGATAAGACATGTAACTCATTAAAAGACAAAGCAGGAAAAGAAATCAACTCCCTGAAAAATAGAATTGGTGAAGTGGAAAAAGAAAATAACTCCTTAAAAATGGCAAAATGGAAAACAAATCCCAAAGGATAAAGCAACACATTTTAAAACTCAATTGGACAATTACAAAAAGAAAATTTAAAAATGAAGAAAATAATTCATTAAAAATCAGAATTGAACAAATAGAAATGAATGACTCTAAGAGACACCAAAAAAACGAAAAAAAAAAAATAGAAAAAAAAATTAATACCTAGTTGGGAAAACAACAGACCTGGAAAACAGATCTATGAGAGATAATCTAAGAATTATTGGACTCCCTGAAAATAAATATGAAAAAAGAGCCTAGACACTATTTTTCAGGAAATCATCAAAGAGAACTGCCCAAATGTTATTGAAATGGAATGTAAAATAGCCATTGAAAGGATTCATCAGTCACCTACTGAAAGAGATCGCAAAATTAAAACTCCAATAGTGTGACTAAATTCCAGAACTATGAGATCAATACATACAGGGAGCCACAATAAAAATTATTCAGGATCTAGAAGTGTCTACATTAAAGGATCTAAGGACTTCAAATCTGATATTCTGAAAGGCAAAGGAACTTGGTATGCAGCCCTGAATATTTTACCCAGCCAAATAGCATTTTCTTCCAGGGAAGAAGGTAGACATTCAGTGAAATTGTTGAAATCCATTTATTTCTGATGAAAAAAACAGAGCTAAACAAAAAGTTTGATCTCCAAATATAAGACTCAAAAGAGGCATAAGAAGGTAAAAAGAACTCTTGTGAACTATAATTCTGTTAGGAGTATACATAAAGAATACATGTATGATTTAGTTTTACTGTTATAATATTAAAAAGGATCTAGAGGTAGAAAGTAAAGTATAACAGAAAAAGGGAAAAATGGAGATACTATATCTCACAAAGAGGCAAAGGAAACTTATTATATCTAGGGGAAAGGTGGGAGGGGGAATGAATAGAATGTGAATCTTACTCTCATGAGAATTGACTCAAAGAGAAAATATTAGACATATTTGGTTTACAGAGAAATTTCTCCCACCTCATTGAAAAATGGGGGGGAAAAGTGAAAAGGGAAGGAGTAGGCTAAATAGATGGGGATACAGAAATTGTAAGGAAAAGGTTTAAGAAAAGGGGAGGGACTCTAAGGGGAGAGGGATCATAAAGAGGGAGGGCTGTGTGAGGCAAGTGGTGCTCATAAGTTTAATACTGGGGAAAAGGGGAAGGGGGAAAGGAAAGAGAAAAGCATAATCTGGGGTTAACAAGATGACAGGAAACATAGAATTAGTAATTTTAACCATAAATATGAATAAGTTAAACTCCCCCATAAAGCAGAGGCAGATAGCAGATTGGATTAAAAGCCAAAATCCTACAATATGTTGTTTAGAGGAAACCCATTTGAGGCAGGGCAATATATACAGAGTAAAGATAAAAGGCTGGAGCAGAACCTACTGTGGTTCAGGTGAAGTAAAAAAAACAGGGGTAGCCATCCTGATCTCAGATCAAGCAAAAACAAAAATTGATCTAATTAAAAGAGATAAGGACAAGCACTATATCTTGCTAAAGGTAGCATGTATAATGAAGCAATATCAATACTAAACATATATGTACCATGTGGTATAGAATCTAAATTAATAAATAAATGAAAAGGAAAGGGATACTAAAAAGGGAGGGCTCACAAGTTTAATACTAGAGAGGGAGGTAAGGGGGAAGAAAAGTAGAAAAGCATAAGCAGGAGTTAACAAGATGGCAAGTAATACAGAATTGGGAATTTTAATCATAAATATGAATGGGGCAAACTCCTCCATAAAGAGGAAGTGATTAGCAGACTGGATTAAAAGCCAGAATCTTATAATATATTGTTTACAGGAAACACACTTGAAGCAGGGTGATACATACAGAGTAAAAGTGAAAGATTAGAGCAGAATCTACTATGCTTCAGATGAAGTCAAAAAAGCAGGGGTAGCCATCCTGATCTCAGATCAAGCAAAAGCAAAAATTGATCTAATTAAAAGAGATAAGGAAGGACACTATATCTTGCTTAATGGTAGCATAGAGAATGAAGCAATATCAATATTAAACAAATATGCACCAAGTGGTGTAGTATCTAAATTCTTAAAAGAGAAATTAAGAGAGCTGCAAGAAGAAGAAATAGATAGCAAAACTATAATAGTGGGAAATCTCAACCTTGCACTCTCAGAATTAGATAAATCAAACCACAAAATAAATAAGAAAGAAGTCAAAGAGGTAAATAGAATACTAGAAAAGTTAGATATGATAGATCTTTGGAGAAAACTAAAAGGATACAGAAAGGAGTAAACTTTCTTCTTAGCAGTTTATGGAACCTATACAAAAATTGACCATATAGAACATAAAACCTCAAATTCAAATGCAATAAGGCAAAAATAGTAAATGCATTCTTTTCAGACCACAATGCAATGAAAATTACATTCAATAAAAAGCTAGGGGGAAGTCCAAAAAGTAATTGGAAACTAAATAATCTCATACTAAAAAATTATTGGGTGAAACAGGAAATCATAGACATAATTAATAACTTCACCCAAGAAAATGATAGTAATGAGATATCATACCAAAATGTATGGGATACAGCCAAAATGGTAATAAGGGGAAATATTGTATCTCTAGAGGCCTACTTGCATAAAATAGAGATAGAGAAAGTCAATGAATTGTGCTTGCAACTAAAAATGCTAGAAAAGGAACAAATTAAACCCCCCTCCTCAGTCAAATACTGAACTTGAAATTCTAAAAATAAAAAGAAAGATTAATAAAACTGAAATAAAAAACTATTGAATTAATAAGTAATACTAAGAGTTGGTTCTATGAAAAAAACAACAAAATAGATAAACCCTTAGTGAATCTGATTTAAAAAAGGAAAGAGGAAAATCAAATTGTTAGCCTTAAAAATGAAAAGGGAGAACTTGCCACCAATGAAGAGGAAATTAGAACAATAATTAGGAGTTACTTTGCCTAGCTTTATGCCAATAAATTCGATAACTTAATTGAAATAGAAGAATCCCTTCAAAAATATAGTTTGCCCAGATTAACAGAGGAAGAAGTCCCATCTTAGAAAAAGAAATAGAAGAAGCTATTAATCAACTCCACTAGAAAAAAATACCCAGGACCAGATCGATTTACATGTGAATTCTACCAAACATTTAAAGAACAATTAACTCCAATGCTTTATAAACTATTTGAAAAAATAGGGATTAAAGAAGTCCTACCAAATTCATTTTATGACACAGACATGGTACTGATACTTAAATCAGGTAGGTTGAAAACAGAGAAAGAAAATTGTAGATCAAGCTCCCTAATGAATATTGATGCTAAAATCTTAAATAAAATATTAGCAAAAAAGATTACAGAAAATCATTCCCAGGATCATATAACATGACCAAATAGGATTTATACTAGGAATGTAGAGCTGGTTCAATATTAGGAAAACTATTAGTATAATTGACTATATCAATAACCAAATTAACAAAAAACCCTATAATCATCTCAATAGATACATAAAAAGCATTTGATAAAATCCAACATCTATTCCAAATAAAAATATTTGAGAGTATAGGAATAAATGGAATTTTCCTTAAAATAGTCAGGAGCATATATTTAAAACCATCAATAAGCATCATATGTAATGGAGATAAACTGGAACCTTAGGAGTGAAACAAGGCTGCCCACTATCACCATTGTTATTCAATATTATATTAGAAATGCTAGCCTTGGCAATGAATTGAGAGAGAGAGAGATTAAAATAGAGTAGGTAATGAGGAAACCAAATTATCACTTTTTGCAGATGATATGATGGTATATTTAGAGAACTCCAGAGATTCTACTAAAAATCTATCAGAAATAATTCACAACTTTAGCAAAGTTGCAGGATACAAAATAAATCCACATAAATCCTTGGCATTTTTATACATCACCAACAAAATCCAACAGCAAGAGATAAAAAGAGAAATTCCATTCAAAATAATTGTCAAAAGCATAAACTATTTGGGAATCTATCTACCAAAGGAAAGTCAGGAATTATATGAGCAAAATTACAAAATACTTTCCACACAAATAAAGTCAGATTTAAATAATTGGAAAACTATTAAGTGCTCTTGGATAGCCCGAGATAATATAATAAAGATGACAATACTCCCTAAACTAATCTATTTATTTAGTGCTATATCAATCATACTCTCAAGAAATTATTTTAAAGACCTAGAAAAAATTACAACAAAATTCATATGGGAGGACAAAAGGTCGAGAATTTCAAGGGAATTAATGAAAAACATTATAATACATCTTAGATAAAATATATGTATGTAGAATTGAACACTTCCCTTGTTGTACAGGAAGAATTGGATTCAGAAGGTAAAAATAACCTGGGAAGAAAAACAAGAACGCAAACAATTCACACTCATTTTCCAGTGTTCCTTTTCTGGGTGTAGCTGATTCTGTCCATCATTGATCAATTGGAACTGAATTAGATCTTCTCTTTGTCGAAGATATCCACTTCCATCAGAATACATCCTTGTACAGTATTGTTGTTGAAGTGTATAATGATCTCCTGATGATGCTCATTTCACTCAGCATCAGTTCATATAAGTCCTTCCAAGCCTTTCTGTATTCATCTTGCTGGTCATTTCTTACAGAACAATAATATTCCATAACATTCATATACCACAATTTGCCCAACTATTCTCCAATTGATGGGCATCCAATCATTTTCCAGTTTCTAGCCACTACAAAAAGGGCTGCCACAAACATTTTGGCATGTACAGGTCCCTTTCCCTTCTTTAGTATCTCTTTGGGATATAAACCCAGTAGTAGCACTGCTGGATCAAAGGGTATGCACAGTTTGATAACTTTTGGGGCATAATTCCAGATTGCTCTCCAGAATGGTTGGATTTGTTCATAACTCCACCAACAATGCATCAGTGTCCCAGTTTTCCGGAATCCTCTCCAACATTCATCTTTATTGTTTCCTGTCATCTTAGCCAATTTGACAGGTGTGTAGTGGTATCTTAGAGTTGTCTTAATTTGTATTTCTCTGATCAGTCGTGATTTGGAACACTTTTATATGAGTGGAAATAGTTTCAATTTCATCATCTGAAAATTGAGGGACAATATGGCATAATGGATATAAAATTGGAGCTGATATCAAGAAGACTAGGATTCAAATCTATTTGGGTTCAGACTAGTGGCAGGACCAGAAAAAAGTCATTTTAACTTTCTGAACATCATTTCCTTATCTGAAAAAGGCAATAATAAAACCTGTAGCATCAATATCATACAACTTCTCTAAGCATTACCATGGTATCTATAAGGACTTATATAAATTTCAGCTATGACTATTATAATGAAAAGACCAGAAGGGTTGATATAATTCAAATGCTACTTTGCCTAAGGCAATCAAATTGAGTAGTTGATTGGTTTTAATTCATTTGATTCAGTGATTCTATGAAAATAAACAAATGACAGCTACAGAGCAATAAGAATGTTTTAAACTGACATTAGAATTGATAGGTACAAATCAGTAGCTTTAAAAGGTTGTGCTTTTAGTCTAAAATGCTAGATTTGGGGAATTTTTTGAACCAGGTGAAAAATAAATTTACCTTATTACATTAATAACACATTTCATTATGAATTGCAAAATCTTATTGCAAAAGCCAATTGACTTCACTAGGCTATCAAAGGGTTCCATAATATGCAAAAGGTTCTACTATATTGTGCTGCTGCCTCTCCTTTCTTTGAATGTTTCTTATAATGAAAGATTCTTTCCTCACAACTTCTGTTCCTTTGAGTAGTAACTTGGGTATTGAAAATAATGTAATCTTCTACCCTGATGAGGAATTCAAGGTACTATTGGGGCCACCAAATCCACAGTCATTGTTCAAGGAAATACTGACCTATTGCAAGATGGGCAACTGCAACCATTTTATGTTTCTCGTGTTCAGGCTAACACTCAACAGAGAATTTTCAGGGCATATATTAAAATTAGCATGTGCCTATGGAATTGTTTCACTGAGAGAAAACCACTTACTTCTGTGGCTTCTCTTATACATGATTATTAAAATTCCCTCTATGCATGCCTCCCTTGAGCTTTAATTACAGGATTGCAACATGTTCAAAACAGGCCTGCCAGAGTTTTCACTTGTACTGTAGACAGAGCACATATTTTTCCTACCCTGCAAGTCCTTTATCCTTCTATTGATTTTCCAGGCAATTCTGTATTGATTTTATCTTCATATTTTCAATGCCTCCTTGGTCTTATTCTCTTATTTTTCTGCTCTTAGATCTTTGGATTTCTTCTTAAATAAGACGGGTCAGCCAATTAGGATTTATCTGTGATCTTCAGTTGCCATCCTGAAAATTCCTTGTGATCAAAGCTAGTGTAGATTTTTTTTCCCAAAGACATAAGTTTAGGTTAAGTTGGAGAATCAGACAATGCCAGGTAATCTTACCAAGGATGGACCTCATAAGACGTGAAGGGTTTTGGGGAAAGGTTCTGTTTATAAAAAGCTTCCTTCCCTCCTGGTCTTGCATTATGAGCTTTCAAACTATTTTCATGAACTTTATGAAACAACTGTACTAGACTATCCACCATCCATGTTTCCCCACCTCTTATCCTCTCGTGAGCCATGTAGTTTCCTTCATCTGGAATTCTTTTCCCTTTTTTAATTGCTTATTAAAATCCTCTCTGGACATAGAAGATGCTTGATAAATGTATTTTAATTGGTGGATTAAACCATTTTAAGGAGTCTAAAGTGTCTTCTCCATGAAGTTTTCTTAAGTCAGAAACTTTTGCTTTCTTATCTATATAAAATTTATAACCTAGCATAATGCCTTCCTCCTAGTAAACTCACAATAAATATTTCTCAATTGATTGATTTTCCTAGATAGAATTATCATAGCACTATGGAAATCAAATATTAAATATGTTCTTTTAAAAACTAATATTTGTGTACATTGTTATTTGTTTTTTGAATATTGCCATCTCCTTGACTTGAGTACATATTCATTGGAAGCATCTCACAATTAATTTGATTTATAATGTAATATGGGAGAAACTAAAGCAAGATAGAGATTAGAGAATTTTTAATATTTTATTTGAGAGAGAGATTGTGCTGGGGGCATGATGTCCCCAAGGCTGATGTCCAAAGCATCCAGCAGTGAATGTGAGCTCTCAATGACATGTATATAACTCTAAGCTCAGGTAGACAAAGGGCAGTGGAGTCCAAACTCTGGTGAGTGGGAATCTCCAGTCAGGGATCATCAATCCGGTTCTGACAGGTTGGGAGTTAAAGAGATATCCAGCTAGAGACAGGAAATCTGAAACTTAGAGATATATACAATGCCAGTTAGGTAACTGAGATAGAACATCTGGAGTCTTATCTTCTGGAATGTTAGATCTCCACAGCCCTAATTACCTCAGTAATGATGGGCAGAAAAGAGGGGTTGCAACCAGAGAAACCGAGGCAAAACAATTCAGGGAAACTGAGGCAGAACAATTTAGGGAAACTGAGGCAGAACAATTTAGGAAAACTGAGGCAGAACAATTAGGGAAGCAGAGGCAGGACAATTCAGGATATTGAGTCAGGACAATAAAAGGGCACAACAATAGCACATATATTTACATACTTTAATTTAATTCAACAAGCATTTCTTTATTGAGTATCTAGTATGTTTTGATCATTAGGCTATAGTCAATGAAGATTTTGGAGGATCTAGATCTGAAATTTCACAGATGTAGGGAGTTCGTTGGTGAAGAAATTTCTTCCATTGAAGCAGAATATCAACTGGTCCCAAAGTTACAGATTTTAAGAGATGCTTGGGGGCACTAAAAGGCTATGAAACTTCCCCAGGGTGATATAACCTGTATAGGTCAGAGATGAGACTTGTACACACAAAGATGTGTGGTTCTCACTTTATGGTTCTCACAAATAATATGTTAGTTTCCCTCATTGAATTATAATCTTGTGATACTATATATGCACAAATGATCATGATTCCAATGATACAAAGTAGAATAAATAGGAGCTATGCACAATGATATGTAATGTTTAAGAAAGAGAAGATAATTTCTGATTGATAAAGGATGTGGATGCATGGAGTAGAACATGGCAAGGTAAGACAAAGAAGATCACTATCAGAACTTATCCAGGAGTAAAATCCAGAATACTTATGTTGGGAAGATAGAATTTTAAGGAGAGATAGAATGACATGGAGTATGAAAGCTAAGTTGGAATTGCTAAATAGTAAGAAACATGGCTAAATTTGCCATGAGTGGTTCACTAAAGTGGGAAGGTGATACAGTGAAATGGTTAATGAAGAGGATGATTGAATAGAATAAGTGTTTGTAGGGGAAAATACAATCATTAATCAAGGGATCAGGATGTGTTTTAGTTATAGTTTTCTTTAATGTAATAATTCACATTATATAAAAGGATCACAGTTAGACAGGACCTATCTCCTCACTTTACAGAAGAGGATTTAGGGTTAGGAGAGATTAAGAAAATTAGCTGTAATCACATAAGTAATGAATGCTTGGTTGAACTCTAAACCTATAGTTCCTTAATTAAATAAAGCAAAGTATCCAATGGTTGATTCTATCTCTCTGGTTCTTCATGGCTATCCTTTTTTTTTTTTTTTTCTTTACAATGAAAGCATTATTATTCCCACGGCAAATATTTGAAAAAGTCCTTCAGGCAAGTGTTTCTTCCTATAAATGAAAATAAACAAGCAAATGAACAAACAAAACAACAAAAATTTGGTCAACCAGGAAATTCTGTGAGAAAGGATATTATAATTTCCTGAATTTTCTGGTTAACCAAAGGCTAACCTTCTGGCAAATCTTTCTAAAACAAACTAACCAATTTGCTTTATTTGGAGCATAAAATGTGGTCCAAAAGTTTATTTGATATTTTAAATATTTGTTGTGCTTTTTATAGCCCAAATTTGTATATATTAAATAAGCAATGAATCAGCTTTGACTCTGATAATTATCACTGAGAACTTAAAGCTAAGGATCTATGTTGAATTTTTGTTTATTATATCTGTAAAATATTTGCATTAGCTACCCTTTTCAGCTTTGGGGGTATTATCAGAAATAATATATATATATATATATATATATATATATATATACATACATAGACAGATAGAGAGAGAGATAGAGATATAGATATGTATATACAAATTTATTTTTATTATCATCTTGTTCTTATCCTAATTTAAATGTATTCAATGTTCTGGGACAAGTTGCTTTTTTATTAGCTAATGTTCCATGGGCTATTGCATAGTGGGTAAAATAAATGGTATTTTCTAGTAGTTCAATAAAATTATTAGATAAGTTGATGTAACAATTTCATTATCATCATTGTTTAAAAAGGCTCATAAGTATAAATTAGAAGTTATAGGAGATTGATTTGGATCAAATGAGATAAAACATATAAAGTATTTTACAGATTTGAATACTATACAAATGTAAGATATAAGAAATGTTTTATTTGTGTTGTTTTTTTTTAAACAAAAATATTTTTTGATACTAAAATTTAAATGCTAGCTCTCTTTATATTTCATCTTTGATGTAATGGGCTGAGGCTTGAGTTGATGCACTGAGGTCCCAAGCACGTGAGGCTAAATAATAATTGGACCATTCTCTATTAATATATATGCTGAGAGAAAGAATGGCCCCCACCCACTCTTTGTGCAAGTCCTGATGTGTTGTATAGGAAATGACGATTTTGGTGGGTGGAGGCAGGGGAATGGAAAGGGAAGCAGAAAGAGAGACTGCTGGCTGGTTTCTTGACACAGCTGTTTGTATTGCTATCACAACCCCCCTTCACCTCTGATCCCCCTTTCACCTGCAATCCCCCTTCACCTCTGCTGGTTGGCTTCCTGTCACAGCTGCCCATATTGCTATCGCAATCCTCCTTCACCTCAAAAAGAATAAATTTTCCCCTTAACCTGAATTCCTGACTCTGGCTGATTTTAAATACGTGGTCATCACAATCTTTTATTATTTTCAATGGAGGAATAAAGAAAGGAGACATTGGAATAATAGATCTTAAATGTCATTCATCAATCAATCAACAAGATTTTTTTAAACCAACTATTATGTTCCAAACCACTGTTAGTTTTAGGGAATATGAAGACAGAAATGAAGTTTCTGTTTCAAAGAGCTAGCATCTTAGAAGATATGTATATATAATGACATTTATCAAAAGTACACAAGATACAATATGAATTGGGGGAAAATGAATTAGTAGCTTGGGAAATAGGAAAGTTTTCCTATAGATGATAAAACATGAAATGAGTTTTGAAGGAAAACTAGGGATTCTAAGGTATGGAAGTAAGAGTAAAGTGTGCTTTTAAATTGAAGGTAGCCAGGACAGAGGCATGAAAATGAAAAATAGTGTACTATGCATGAGAAACTACAATAAAGCTATTTTGACTAGACCAGAGTTAAAAAAAAAAGGGGGGGGTGATGAATAATATCTAATAAGCCTAAAATCAGAAGTAGAGGCCAAGTAAAGGCCTTAAATTCAAAATGTTGTAGATTAGATGCGCTTCTAGAGGTAATAGGGAGCTATTGGAATTTATTAAATAGAAGGATAATATGTTCAGAGTGAACTTTTGCTTTGATAGCTTTGTGAAGGATGGAGTAGAATAGAATAATACTTGAGACAAGATGATCAATTAGAAGGCTATATAGCATTGTCTGGATGAGAAGTGAGAAAGGAAAAATAAAGTTGGGACACGGCAGAAATAGTAATAGAACTCAGTCTTCCCTTCTAGGTTTCACTACAGATCAAATTAAGCATATATTTATATATGAAATTAATTTTTAAAGGCATTATTTTCCTAAACTTTTCAAGGAAGTAACATTTTCATTATGAGTAATCCCATTTAATGAACTCAAAGATGGCAATCTAAATTTCAGTAGTTATATTGGGTATTGAATGAATGTATAAGATCCTTTTTTTTTTTTTTGTCATCAGCTGGAGCTTGAAAATTCTTTGGTTTTTTTTGTTGTTACATAGAGATTTTTATTATAATGGGGTTTGTTCTAACAGGCATTGACTTGTACTACTGGCAGTTAATCCTAGCGTTAAGAGAATTTGTTTCAGTATTTCTGCAGGTGTACAATAGAGATTGAGTACAAATCCCCCAAACCACTCTAGCTAGTCAAAATATATTACAGGCTCTTTGGCATCCCAAGGACTAGGAACAGAATGGAAAGTGATTCAATACTGCAAGTCTTTGACACTGGGGAGAAAAATGGAAAAGGAGGCAACACTAGTTTTCTATTGTCCTTTGCCCTCCTCTCCATGGGCTATGTTATTCATTATAATATCCCAATTTGAATAATGACTGCATTGTAATTCCTATATCTCTCAGTAGATAGTCTGCATATTCTCAGTCTCTTAACCACCTTTCAACCAGCATTTATTATAAATATTCCAAATTACTTTCTGTGAATAAGGAGGAACTTTCACAAAGCAAATTAATGTCTTCATGTCCGTTTGGCATCTGGATATTCTGATCATAACAACATATACATAACATTATGCTAAATAAATCAATTAGAACTATGAAGATTATTTTTAAATTTGACTTTTCCCACAAAGAAACAATTAGTTATTGTTATTATTTTGCTTTGCTAATCTTACCCTTTCTGCATAAAATATACCTCTATTGATTATGACTTTTAAAAGAGATAGGGTGATTTTATTTACTAGCAACTCGTCTATCACTTAAAGTCTTAGAGTTACCTGGGCCTTTAGCAGTTATTTGATTTGTCAAGGATCACACAGCTAGTCGGCATTAGAGACAAGGAAACTTATGTCTTACTGTCTCCAAGACTGGTCCATTCTACTGCTCTGTCTCAGTCTACTAGCAAAGAATTTACTCCTACCATAAATAGATAAGTTGTCTTTCATTGACTTGAAGGTCTAAATGAGTCAAGACAATAGCTGTGGTTTTCAGTTTTTAACAATTAAATGAGAAGAGTGAGCATAAGGCTTAAATTAATAGATAAGTTCCATTCTATTATATAACCAGACCTGCTGCAAGCTAGTAGCAGCTAGTTTGTATTCATTAAAGCCTCAGCTGATTTGCTCAGATACTATTCTCTTTCCCTCTCTGAGTATGAGATCTTTACAAGTTGCAAATTCACTCTGAAGGAGAAATTGAAGATAAAGATGTTGCACTGATTTAGGCAACCAACAAAAGCATATCAATAAAAAAAATTGCATTCCACATATAAATAGAAACTTTTAAAAAAATTCAATGATAAAGATGGATCTTCAAAGAAAATTGTACTTGGAGTCATGATTTGAATCCCAGATCTGCCATTTGTGTTCTGACTCATACATTTTAGACTATCAATGTAATGCTGGCAAAACTGAGGCAACATAGAGATTAGAGACTTTTTAATATTTTATTTGAGAGGGAGAGATTGTGCTAGGGGCATGTTGTCCCCAGGGCTGATGTCTCAAAACATCCAGCAGGTAATGTGAATTCTCAATGATATATATATATATATATATATATATATATATATATATATATATATATATATATATATATATGGCTCTAAGCTCAAGTAGCTAAAGAAAGGCGGGTGTGTGTGTGTGTGTGTGTGTGTGTGTGTGTGTGATCCAAAGGCTGGTGAATGGGAATCTCTAGGCAGTGACCATCAATCCAGTTCTGATAGGTTGGAGGTATGATCATAAATTCTTGATGACTTAGGAGGAATTAGGAGCCCAAAAGTCTGAATTTCCCCTTATCTTGAGTTTACACATTTACAATTTATAACCTTAAAGTAATTAGCCTTAAGTTATATCAGTCCTAGTGATCAGGAGTGAGGTTGCAACCAGGGGGATTAAGGCAGAACAATTCAGGGAAACTGAGGCAAGACAATAAAAGAGAACTGTGGCACAACATATCAACTAAGTAGTTTGGTATTATAGGATAGAGTCAAGGATTAAAATCTTGGTTCAAATTCTAGCTCAGTCATAGATTAGTTATGTGGCTCAGAGTAAATTATTTGATCTTTCTGAAGCCTCAGATTTCATTTCTGGAGTTTGAAAAAAAGTAATAGCAACTATATCACATAGCAATGGTGAATCTCAAATGAATATGAAGTGTTTACAAGTTTTAAACCTTATGTATTTAAACATAATTATCAATCATCACTATGATTATTATTATGATCATTTCTAAAATTATGACAACTACTTGGCAAAAAAAAATTGTGAACTTTAAAATAGTATTGAACTATCCACATGCCACCATGACTGATGCAACCATTGACCAAATTCCTGATTTTAGCATTCACCCTGCTCTAATCAAGAGAAATAAAATGGTCCAGCCAAATTGGATTTTTCATTATCCTACATTCTTCCCTAATTGTCTCTGTTTTTATTTTTTCCCTTTTGTCAATGAAATGAAATGGTATGGTGGAAAAAAAAGATTGAGTAGAGTTGAGAATAACTTGATTCTGCCATTTAGAAGAAGCTCAGTGATCCTGGAAAAAATAATCTCTGTAGCATCAAGTTTACTCATTTGTAAAATGAGATGATTTGATAAAATAAACTCTGAGATTCTTCTCAACATTAAATTCATCATCCTATAATCAAATTCAATTCATTTGCCCCTTCTCATTCCCATGATCCAAATTGTAATGAATGTTCTTCCCTTCCAAAACATATCATTGAACTTTTTCCAAACCCATCTGGCTTATATTACAATTTATCTTGCATTACACTTAGTTATTCACATGCCATCTTTTCTTGATTACTCTGGAAGTGCCTTCAAGGTAATGATGAGGTGGGAGTGGAAGGCATACTTTATTTCACCTTTGTTTTAGCACAATTTCTTGTATATGGTCATTGTTTAATGAGTGGTTGTTGGGCTTAATCAAAAGAGCAGTTGCATACTCAAGAAAAGTTTAACACAAAATCAGTTGGTACTTCCACGTTTTCTTGAAATCCAAATGTTTTTCTTAAGCTTGAGAGCTGAAAACCTTATATATGTAATTCAGAATTAATAGTCTGATGGATTTCTAACTAATGAAGTGCAAAACTGATCCAACTTGTTTTGTTTTTCTCATGGAATTTTTCCCAAAATAAACAAATTAATAAATAGATAAAATTCCATTCCCAGTGTATCATACATATAGTTAAAGCAGACTGAATACTCATTATTTATAATTAATAATCAATCAGAAATTATTTTAATATAGTTATAAAGGGGGAGAAGTGTTTCTCACACATGTTCTTATCTATTGAATCACTGTGGTATATTGTTATTTGATGGTGATGGAGTTAAGAAAATTTGAATAGTAACTAAAGCATGATGTGATGTCAAAGGAAATATATATTTATGGATGTTTTTTTCTTTAGAGAGAACATCAGATACCAGAAAAAACTCACTTATATTTGTTATATAACATTTACATACTGGATACACAATGCTTTGTTTCTATGGGCCATCTGTTGGGGCATGAGAAGAATTTTTTTTATTCTGAACATTCTTAAGTAATGCATTTTATATATGTATCTGTTTGACATGATTCACTGTCTTTTATTAGTGTATTAAATATAAAATTTTGTATTTACTTTATTATCTCAATTACCGTCTCCACTCTTTCCCCCATCTATACCTGAGTCAGATCCAGAATAATTTCATTTCAGCTTCTTAGTATATAAAAACTCTCTCTCTCTCTGTCTCTCTCTCTCTCTCTCTTTCTCTCTCTCTCTCTCTCTCGCTCTCACATTCGCTCTCTTTCTTGCTCTCTCTTCTCACATCTGAAAGATCATAGCTGTAAATACAGTTCTAAACTCAGGACTACAGACTGGATATTTTCCTTTTAAGACCTTGTTGTTATTTCTCTCAACATCAGATTTCCTTGAAAACTTAGAATGATACCTAGAATTTCAGTGTTGAGATGAATACCATTTATAAGATGACTGCCTTTGAATTTTGAGTCTGATATTCTCATTTTTTTAGCAAGTGTTCCTGGCCACAAAGCAATAGACATATTTTCATAAATAATAATGCCAGGATGCTCTTCTTTCTAAAAATCCACTGCTCGCAAAGAAGTACTTTTTTAAAAAAGAAAAATTCAATTAAATTCAACAAAATAACAATTTTTATAAAGAAAGGGATGTTTATAATTAAATAACTCAATGGGAATAACTTTTATAATTTCCCTTATCTTCCATAAGAGAGAGTTTTTAAGAAGATACAAAACTTCCTTCATGCTGAAATGAAATATGAAAAGGTTGTACCCTAAGAATTCAAACGTGAACTAAATTTTAAGAAAAACAATGTAGACCATTCAAAAGGAATGAAATATAAATTCAGAAAAAATAGCCACAATCCAAGAAAATTTTAGTACATGATTTTAATAATGATAGGGGGTTAAATTGATTGATCAAAAATGTTCCTTTCTCTAGAGCTTATCTCTATTATTAGAAGTAGTTGTGGTATAATATATATGATGATAAATAAAAAGTGTCTTTTTATTCTATAAGGATGTAGCCAACATGTAGTCTATTCTTTTTGAAAAACACAACTTGGAAAAATCTCTTCAAGATATACTGCTGCTCTATTTGGATGCTATGGCACATTAACAGATAAATCTTGTAATTTCTAATGGTAAAAAATATATGTTTAGCTCAACCTAATTTAAAGTCTAATTTACAGAATTGAAAATATTTTCCTGAGAGATAGTAAAAGTTCCATGTCCATTTATATAAAAAGTACCCACAATAGTAATGAGTATGGCAATTATATCTTAGCATTGCTCTCAAATCATTTGGGGAAAATATAAATAATTATTTTAAGGCCAAAAGACCTCACAAAACAATAACTTCCAAATCTAAGCCAGTGTATTATTTTTAAATGAAAAAAAAGAAAGAAAAAGGCTGAAAGAATCATGAAAAAGAATATATCAATTAAAGAAAAATGAGAAAGCAATGAAAGAATAAAACAAGAAAGGAAGAAAGACAGAGGAAGAAAAATATGAACAGGTTGAAACATACAACAAGCATTAAGTCATTTAGGGGTGTGATTTATAGTTTTGCACATTTTGACATTAACTATAAATCAGAAAACAAACATGAAATATGTATTTTTAAATCTATTCATCAGCCTCTTCCTCTCCTACCCCCCACAGGTTTAATGTTCAATCTCAGTTTGTAGATGATTCCCTATTGACAAGAAGAAAATAGCATAACCCTAGTTTGGGTTAATGTTCCTTGCTGAAACATCCATTTATCAAGAAATAATTGCCTGCCCTCCGTAGCTCTGAATCCCAAGTAAAGCTAAGGGATCTTTTGACTTAGAAAGAGAATCCTCCCATTGCAAACTACAGATGGAGAAGTGTCATTGCTATACCAAATAGTCTGCTTAAAAATGAAATAAAATACGAACCCAAAGCAAACAGAAAACATGTTTAGTGCTTCAGTTCTATGGCGGTATACAAAGCGCTTGGACAACACTAGGAGAGGAAAAGATTCCGATTGGCTAGGAGCTATTGAAATATCATGGCCAAACTGGAAGGCAAAGACTAACAGTTTATTGTATATTCCTAAATTAGCTAGAATAACTTTTTAAAAAAGCAAGCATATTTTATACCTTAAAAGTAAAAGCCAAAATAAGAAAATGTATGTCTGTGTTGTCTAGGGGCTGGAGGGAGGGGCGACAAGTTTAGGGTTTAAGTTCTTATTTTTCAAAACAAGATAAGGCACATTTCAAAGTTTAAAAAGACATATTTGCACAGACACTAATCATCAACTTACTTTATCTTTGCTGGCCCAATGTGGTTCTCAGTTTTTTAATCACTTTTCCACTGGCGCAGCTAATGTGCCTACAAGTTGTCTAGAATTTTAATATTGCTAAAATTCAGTGACGCAACTTGTGATTAAATTGTGAAAACTTGTTTAATGCAAACTCTGATTGAAAAGAATACATGCTTATTTAAGGAAAATGTACAACTTTGCAAAAAATTATTTAGCTCTATATATAGCCCCACATTTAACAGCTTTACCAACCTGCAAAAAAGTTGGTTCTTGTAGAAAACTGCCAGGCTATGTAGTCTGAAATCTGGAGTAGTATTACCAGAGAGCTGTCAGTCAGCCATCCATCCATCTAATTGGCTTCTTACCATCTTTCCATCATGTTTTTTTTATAACTGGTCGCCTCTGGCTAAAATGCAAATCATGAGGAAGAGCCGTCTAGAAAAAGCTGCTGCTTTCTTAATTATCTGTCAGAGTATGGACCAGTGGACCCAGGGCCGCACTGTGGAGTTATGCTAAGCAGCAAGGCATCATGGGAATTGGAGTGACAGCTCATTTTCCTCCTGTGTTTTCTGTGTTCGAATGACAATGCAGAAATATGGGTTTTCCCACACTTTCTCTGAACACCTGGGCTATTGCTCAGGGGAGCACAAAGCCAAAACTGTCACATTTCCAGACATGGTCTTATTGCTGTCACTATGACAGGATTGTTGACAAATGCCAGCAGTCATCTCAGCATCTTGGGAAACGTCTGCCATGATTGTGTCAACAGCCTGACAGAAATTGTTAATGTTTAAACTTCTTCCCCTGACAGAATCCTGTCTTGCTGACAATATTTGTCATATGAAACTCAATCTTTGTCAAACTTGCTTAAAAATTAACACTTCCCCCATTTTTTTTTTTTTTTAGCTAACTGCCTAGCAAGGCATTTTTTTAAGCAAGAAGATTTCAACAAGGTAATGTAAGACAGTTAGTTAAGACCACACTGAGTACAGATTCAGCACCCCATTACAAACTTGTGTCCAGCTTGTCCTTTTGACCTTTGCTACAAGTGTAGTGTTTTTCATTTTATGTCCTCCCTCTTTTATTAATAGGGATAAAATTTCTGAATTATTCAAAAGCATCAAAAATCTTATTTCTCAGTGTGCTAAGTAGAAAACCAATTAAACACAGTTTAACACATATGAATATCAGTTTAAGTTTGGAGACATACATTAAATGCTTTTCCAATTTTGATTTTGAAAGCTAATTTGAATAAAACATAAAAGTTTTGCAATAGCTTAGCCCAAGTGTGTTGTGTTTAAAAACATTTTGCCAAATCTCGACCACATGCATAGTCCAAGAATCCTCATTTTGGCAATGTCTGTTGTGAAATGTTTATGTGATAAGTCTCAGATCAGATTTTTAAAAAAAGAAAAAAGAAAAAAGAAAAAAAATAAACATGTTATTGGAAATCTACAAAGTAGCTGATTTTTGGAAATAAAATTAGCAAAATATGATGTTGAGATTACTAGAAGGTTGTTGAATTGTTTTCAGTGGTTCTAGAAACAGCCAAAATCCCGTCAAGGGGATGATTAACATCCCAGAAATTGTACAGGACAGGCTGATTGGTTAGCCAAATAAAGCACTTAGCTGTCCTTTAGCGAACACCCCAACTCAGAATGGGAGAAGAAATAATTATTAGTAGTTATTTTGTAATAATTAAGCCAAATATGGTATAAACTTATAACAAGATAGGGTACTTTGGCCAAGCACACTTCAGTGATTTATTATTGGAACAGAAATCTCCTCACAGCATGGCAGGAATCCAGAAATACCACCTGCTGAATTGTTACCAAATCTAATTTCCAGTTACAACATATCTAACTAATAATAATGTGTTATCACTCCAGTTGCTGTGATGATAATCAACGTTTTTTTCTTTCTTTATTCTGTTTCTTAGTATCCACATTTGGTTTAGTTTTTCTGTCAGATTTGCAAATTCATCTTTCAGAGACACTTTTAAAATTAGTATTGATGTTCTAATTCATATAAATGGAGTAATAATAATATGAATAAAATGTAAGCATACATATACTAGGATAAAGGTATTTATTTGGAAATTAAAAAAAAAACTTCTCTCAATTTCATTACTGTCTGAACTTTGGGATATAATTTCTTCTTTGAGTTTCATCATTTAGAAAGTGGAATGATTAGAGTAGATAATCTCTAGGAGTCTTCTAACTCTTTAATTCTATGATTCTACTATATTATATATTGGACCTATACTTTGTACGTGGCAGATAATGTGGAAAATTGAGCCTAAATTATATTTCTTGGGTTAGGTGTCAAATGAATTGTGAACTTGGCACAAAGCATCCTGGAAAATAAATAATAAAATAGATTTCCCTCCTCTCAGCAGTAGATGGGGGGTTACTGCTGCATAATATTGTGTGTATTTATGTATGTATGTATAGTCAAGCAATGTTTCTGTATTGTGTGTCAATAGGACAGTGGAGATGGGCTTGAGAGAGGAAGATGGTGGAGTTTTTAACATTTCGAGAAATATCTGTGCTAGTGAAAATAAAAGGCATGAACCAAACTGATTAAAAAAGAAAATAAATGACCTACTTCAACATATACGTATAAATAGAAATGAAGATGATATGTACAAAAATATGCAAAGTATTTTTAGTGGGAGCTATGAGGACTACCAAGGAAGATTCTGCAGAGAAATTTGAAGGAAGCTAATTATTCTAAGACATGGAAGAAAGGAGGCAGTGCATTCCAGACATTCTCCATATGCAATTAAAAGAGCTTGCAAACACATCAAGAATAGCTACCAGAATGAAAACTATGGATTTAGAGACCATTTCTTCTACTTGTGATCAACCTTCTCCCCCTCCTTTTTATATTAACATTATGAATACATTCTTCATTTAGTATTTTTTTTTTCAGACTATCACTATGTAAAAAATTTTGGATCCAAATTATACATTATTATATAATTATATCAATATAACCTCCAAGTCTTAGACAATCAGCTACATAAAATGTAGCACTCCTACATATCCACCTAAATCTTTCTCATATTTCAAATAAACACAGAAAATTAAATATTTCAAGAATTTTTATTCTGTTGACCATGATAATCCTTTTGCCAACACTGATTGTAATTATTTTTTATACCTTAACAGATAGTCTTCCTTAGTTGAGCCTGAAATATTCTTCTTCCTATGAAGAAACTATTGACTATCTCTTTGGAAACTAGCTGGAGTTTACATAGCATCCTAGTTTCAGAGCTGGAAGAGATTACCTCACCTTGGTGAGGTAAGACAATTGAGACCTCTCAAACATGATTTGCTCCTGGCTATAAAGGTAATAAGTAACAGAATCAGCATTTGAATCCAATACCACTCTTTCCTGAACTAAAATAAAATCTGGTCTACTATGGAAATATTCAGGCAAAAGTGACACAGGGAAATTAACAAGGGAAAAAACAGAGAGAATCAGGGAGGGCTTTATTGACGATATATGGCATCTAGTTTGAGTCTTGAAGAAAATAATTTTAAAAGATAATTTAAAATCAAATTAAGGAGAGCATTCTAGATATTGAGGATGGTCAGAATATAAAATGTTGCTATTAAGAAGCAGTTGGTGGTTCAGTTTAATTGGAAAAAAGAAAATATAAAGGCAGAGAAAGTATGATAAAAACTAGTTGTAGGGTGGAGTCCTCTCATAGTGAATTTCAAATACTAGGCAATCTATCAACAAAACATTCATTAAACTCCTAATGTGTCAGATTGTGGGGTTAGTGGAAGAGAGATGACCTAAAATCCTGGAAGATTTAAGTTTAATTTTTTCTTTCAATTGATGCTGGTTGTTTGACCCTGTGCAAGGCACTTAAGCAACTCTTTAAGACCATAAGGTGCAGAGAAAGTTCTGGCTTTCTTTAGCTGAAGATGTTTTCTTATCTACATCAATGAAATCACAGGCCAAAGCCCTATATACTTTGTTCCAGCAGCTGTAGTAGGTATTGAGGATGCAAAGACAAAAAGCAGCAGGGAGGGTACAGGACAGGTTTCATAGAGAAGGAAATACTTGACTTGAACTTTGAAGGAAAGTGGGTATTCCAAGAAACAGACGTAAAGAGGGATTGGATTCTAATATAGAAGACCACAGGTGTAAGTGTTTAGAGATTATTCTAATTCTCATTAGAATGTTGTGTGTAATAGTAAAAAAAACCCAGTTTAGCTGAACCAAAATGTACTTGAAAGAAAGTAATTTAAATAGTGTATAATAAAGCTAAAATGTTTTCATTTTATCCCAAAGACAATAGGAAGCCACTGTCAGTTTTGAATAAGGGAGGGACATGGCCCTAACTATACATTGAGAAGAATTATTTTAGTAGCTTTGTAAAGAATATAATTGAGAGACAGGAAAGATAAATATTACTGATGATAAGAACATGAACAAGGTCATAATCTAAATAGAGAGAAAGGAAGAACAAGGCATTTATTCAGCAACTACTATGGATCAGGCATTGTTCCAAATATTTAAAAAATATTATCTCATTTAAACCTCAGAAATTAGCAACTGAAAGGCAGATAATAATATTATTCATTTTATAGTTAAGGAAACCAAGTAAAAGTAAAGTGACTTGTCCAAATTCAAGCACTTAGTAAGTGCCTGAGGTCACAGTTGACCACAGGTCTTCCTAACTCTCATCTCAGCATTCTTTCCACTATACCACCTAAAAGACTCTAAGAAAAAGTACATTTTTCTAGCTTGTCTCAAGCATGATCCTTATAAATACTCAGCAGTCAATTTTCTATTTTGTTTGTATGTTTTGTTTGTAGTGAATTAAGGTTTAGGATAGGGCTTTTTTTTTTTCCTGCTCATGACCTTTTTTTTTTTTTTTACCCCCCCAAATTTTTATGCATCCCAAGCTATCTGGATATATTAAACAGGTATAAAAATCAAAATTTTACTGATAATCAATCACAAAGAATTTTATTTTAAAACAATTCTTTGAAATGAAAATAATTTTACCATTTATTAAAGACAAAAACAAATTTGCTGACTAATAAGATGATTGTAGTTTTTAGTTTTACATCAAGAATTAAATCTTGGGGGAATATTTGATATTTTTGGTTATTTGTTTGTTGCCAATTTTTTTGTAACATCCACATTCAATTATGTGATCCCATATGGGATCACAACCCATAGTTTAAGAAGCAAAGGCTAGGAAACTTAGAAGGTCTAGAGGCAGCAAGCTGGCAATAATACTCATTCTATCTTAGTACTGACCTTAATGATCATTCTTTAATATTAACTTGGAGTAAGTTGGAGAAAACTATTTCCATAACATAGTATAAGTTTTTTAAAAAGATGATTGTACATGAAACTGCAAATACATTATTTACAACTTACTATTCCTTTAAAAATATATAATAAAATTACCATGCTAATTTGTTTTTCCCCCCCTTTTACTCTCTTCACCACCCTACAGATGGCTACCATTAGGCACAAATAAACATATGTAAAATCATCTTATACACATTTCTATTTATCAGTTCTTTCTCTGAATGCAGATTGTTGTTTGTCCTTCCTTCTCTAAGAGGATCAGGACATCAGGGAGGTAATGCCATGACTTACAAGTGAAGTGAATTTAAGTGAGGCAGGGCTGTGCAAAGTCATCCTCATTTTCTCCTCCAGAGCCATAGGTATTCAGTGGCAAGATATAGATCAGGGCTTCTGGAGGCTACTATTGAAGTGGAAGATCCAAGAGTTTTTTAAGCTAAATTTCCTTCTGTTTGTCTGAGTCCTTCTAAGCACTGAGTCAATGTCTATTCATTGATTAAGGGCAAAGAACGGCCTCTTTTATCTAATTTTAAAAAAATCAAGCTGGGAGGTGAAGACCCTCAGACTTTCTAGCCAAAACTGAAAAAGAAATGCAATTTATACTCACTCTAAACTATCAAGATCCCAAACAATGACTAAATGAGGCTTGTACCTTTGTTGGTCAATCAAAGAAAAAGTGATTTGGTTTTTAAGGTGTGATCTGTAAAAAATAAATCAAACCTCTAAACCCAAAGATTTTTTTTGAAGTTTCAAAAATCAAAAGTTATATTCCTTTGGATAGAGCACCTATAGGGTATGATTCTCTATATGAACAGACAGAGTGGAGGGAGGGAGAGGAGAAGAGTGAGGGAGAAAAGCCCATACTGATAGCATTCTTTGTATGTTCTTTGTAATTAATGAAATTTTAGCTTGTGTTGCCTCTTAATTATGAGAAGCAAGCAGGTAAGGAAGGAAGTTTCAGCTGAACCATACTTCCTGCAGCCTTGTGGGGATGTGAAGAATAAATATATTTTTAGCACTGACCTTGTACTAAATGCAAGGCTTCAACACTGGAATATAGCTCAGGGTATATAATCCCATGTATACTTAATTCATTTTAATTCAATTGGCTACTCTGCAAACACTGTACCAAGTACTGAATATATTAATATAGCTGTAACAGAAACCCTGCCCTCAAGAAACTTATATTCTAATGGGGGAAAGGGAGGGTTAGAGAAGATATGGACACATATAATCATGTTATAGGTAATAAATACAAAGGAGATTTCGAGACAGAGTATTATAGATAAGAACACTTATCTTTGAAATTCAAGGATAGCTTTGAAGAGAAATTAACACTTAAGATAAATTATGAAGGAGGTAAGATGTCAGTAGTAAGAAACAGGGACAGAGATTTTATTTCAGGCAAGTGGGGCGGAGTGATCAAAACCATAGAGATAGAAGAGAGCAGAAGAAGAATGATGAGGGAAAAGCGGTGCAGTGTTGTTGTAACCTAGAGTAGATAGGGAGGGGATCATTGTCTGAAAAGACCATATTTATGACAGTAGGGAAAATTTATGCCAGCATGACATTGAATACACTTACAATTGTATGCATCATTTGCTCTCCTTGGTAATGGAGGTATGTCATACTAATAGGAGGGGGAAAGGAGGACATTGGCTTTGGGCAAAGCAGTGTGTGTAGAAATTGCTAGAAGAAAAACATAGATGACCTATGTAGAAAAATACCAATTAATGATAGTTAGCATTTACATAGTGCTTTAGGGTCTGCAAAGCACTATATAATTATTATCTCATTTGATCCTTAAAAGAAACCTGAAAGGTAGATACTATTAATGTCTTGATTTTAAATAGGAGGAAAACAAGGCAAGCAGAGGTTAAATGACTTGCCCAGGATCACAAAGCTAATAAGTGTTTGAGACTAGATTTAGGCACAAGTCTTCCAAAGTCCAGATCCAGCCACATTTAATAAGTGGCTTAATGAGCCACTAATACTGAGCTATTTTAATATAGAGATACAAATATAGGTAATATATTATGTATGAGATTTATATAGATAGATACAGATATAAAATATAGATTTAATATAAATTTAATTTTAGTATTATATTACTATAATCAATATAAATACTGAGATATTTTAATATATACAAGGCAAACTGAGATACCAGTCAGGTAGGCAAGATGATACTTAGCCCAAAAGTTTATATTAGCTAGATTGTATCTCAGAGGAACATTTCTATGTTCTGTATTCATTTGGATAGTTTTTCAACCTACAAGTATATTTTTTTTTCTTCAGTCTAAGTTATAATCTTTGTAAAAGTTCAGTTTTGTTTCTGAGTGTGAATTCTGAAAAAAGAAGGGCAAACCTAGATATCCAAAAGCTTTTTAGAGCGAAGACATAATGATCAAGTAAACTTAACATTTTCTATAATATCACATTTATGGAAGCAAAGAAACAGAAAATAGGTGATTTCTGTTAAATTGATTGTTAAATAACTAAAAGAATTGTATAGTGAAATATTATGTATTATGAAGTATTATTAATATGAAATATTATTATTGTTATTAAAATGATGGCTCTAAAAAATTCAAGAAAATGTCATATTGTTATGAAATGATGGGAGGTGGAATAATCAAAATCAGATGAACAATGAACCTAATGGAAATATAAATGAAGAAAATGTCACTTAACAAAATTGAAGTCTGAGTAGATTTTTTAAAAAAGTGATTGCTGACTATAGATAAGGAAACACACTTCCCTTCTTCTAGCATTGAAGTGGAGATAATGACAACTATTTAGCTGGAACATTGAATACATTTTTGGGTGGTCACTGAGTTGAATGCTATTTATTGCTTTTGTCAGAGTATGACAGTCATACTGATGGTCAGAGTAGAAAGAAAGATATTTTCTTAAAATCTGGGAATGAGTGTAATATCAAAGCAAGAAGCAATAATAGTATTTATTTATTTATTAAGAAAACAATTGATCATATTGGGAAGAAGACAAAACCCCAGGGAAGGATGATATCTTTCTGCTCTTTATTTTTCCTTTCCTAGATTCCTATTCCTTTAGTATTGAAAAGAGCTGGAATATAACTTCCTAATTTTCTTAAACTAAAATCAAAAAGTACTCCAGGCTCTAGAAATTAGTTTGATGTTTCTTCTTACAGCTTGGGGAAACTAGTAGAGAATCCAACTTTGTTCCATATCTTTCCATCATCTCTGGGGGATGGGTAGGTGGCACAGTGGATATAGCACTGACCTTTAATTCTCATATCTTGATCCATCTATTGCTTTCTATGATTTCTATAATTCATTACTCTTATCCTTTTTTGACAATTCCTTGTTGGTTACATAACTTGTTTCCATCTTTCAGATAGTTTTTCAATGCCTTATTTTTGATGTTTATATTTAGTCTTTTAGAGGCAGTCTATTATTCTACTAATCTACTAATAATTATTCAGATAGATGACAATCACCATCACCACTTACATGAAAATAGCACCTTGTTCATATAGTAAAAAGTTGCTTGAATAGTGGAAATGAATGTACAGTAAGTAAAGCTAGAAGATTTCTCCTCAGGATTGTTCAGCTGTACCATGTTGGGGGCCTGAATAGTCTCAGTAATGCCAGACTTTTTTCTCCCCCACCATCATGCCATTCACCTATTTCCAAAGGAAATATATGTTATCTTTTTATGGAAAACATTCTTTTTGTCACACTTCTTGATGTAGCAAAAATTATTTTGACTCATTATTCACAAAACACTATGAAATCCTGAGGAGAGAGACTATATGAATACAAAACATTGTTATTATGTAGACCAAAGCTAGAGTGGAAGGGAAGAAAGAGCTTGTTAGAAATGTGGTCAGAAAGAACTCCATCCTAAAAAGCAGGAACCTGAATTGAAAAGTAAGAGTCCCAGGTCTTTCCTCACCAATAGACAGAGCCAGCAAGCCTTATGTATTAATTCAATTTTGGTGAAGAGCTAAGAAGGAAACAACCAGCTCCCCAAGGAGGAAATAAAGAAGAAAAGAAATAAAATTAAACTTGAAAATATCTATAGATTTCATAATGGAACTGAGACACAACTATAAGCTAGTCATTGTGGTAATTATCTTAATGGGATATAATATTTACATGATCATAAAGGTATTTTTCAACAAAATTTCAAATTACAATACTGATAAAACTTAGCAGGGGAGTGGCAAGCAAGGGAAGTAGAGAACTGAGTTTATAAGTTAGGAAGTAAAGGTTAATGAGTTATTTCAGATGGCAAAGTTCCTATGTGGCTTGTGCTGACACCATTACTGAGTGAGAAGCAGTGGGGCAGATTGAAAAAAAGAAAGAAAAATGAACTAATAGAGAAACTAGAATGATAAGACAATCAATTTAGCATTAATTATCATGTGACTCTGAGATTAGTTGTTTTGTAAAACATCCTAATGTCTTTAGAGAAAAGGTGCTATATAAACGCTAAAGAAGTGTAATTATAATTAATGTAAAGTAAAAAACACTTTTAAAGTCTATCTGAATTTGCTGAGGTTTATTTTAAATTAACTTATTACACTGGGATTCAGAAGGAACAAGTACCAACAAAAACATAAAACCTTGCCAATACCATTGCATTTCTTTGTTTTCTTTTCTTTTTTTTTTTTTTTTTACTTTTTGTTATTGTTATTTGTTTTACCATTGCATTTCTTTGAAGGAAGTGTCTGTTTTTTCTGTTTTATAATTTTAAAAGTTCCTTTTGAAAGTGTTACCATGAATAAATCCCACCCCTTTTAATCTAAACACAGAGAGGAATATATATATATATATATATATATATATATATATAAATTTAAAAAAAAATGCTTATAATTCTTCCTCAGCCCTGTAGATTCATATACATAATGATGTTCCAGAATTCAGACATCTTCCCTCCCCACAGAAAGAAGCAAAACCTCTTCAGACACAGACAAGATCAGTTAACTTTCCTCTCAGTATTCCTCCCAGCAACCAGACTAACCTAAATTCCCCAGGGAGTTATTTAGACCTCTGCCTTCCCTCCTTTTCTCCCACCCCCAGCTCATCAGTCATGTCAGAGCTAACTGGGAGAGCAGCAAAAAGGTAAAATTTAAAAGTTTGTGTTTTACTCCTTTTGTCATGAAAGCATTTTCTTATATTACTTTCTAAAATTCTTTTTGACATGATAAAGGGTAAAATCTAGGGCAAGATTATGACCCATGTTTTATGCATTTGAGTTACTTTTTTTAAATTGCTGAGTGTTAATTTTATATATAAAACAAAGAAAATAATACTTTAGAGGTATACTTAATGGGACAATAAAATGAGAGCCACAGTGAATTGAACTAAAGGCAACTTAATAACTCCATTCTTATCACCAGAAGTTTCTTGTCATCAATATAGTTATAACACAATCATATTTGGATTTGGAATAGGGTTGTTCTACAGTATGAAAGTGGTTTTGCCTACTACTTACATTAATTTAGCTAAAGATACTTAGGAAATAATCTCAGGTATAGCACCCTGGAAATAGTGCTGAATTTGGAATTTGCTGCGTCTTTCACTACCCATGTAACCTCAGCAGTGGTGTGCTAATAAATGTTTAACAACTAGTTCTGTACTCTGAATTATTAAAATTGTATTCATCAATTTCTTAAACCTAGAAATCAAGAAAATATTTTTAAAAGGCCCTGATTTGTAGAGTTTGACAATTTCTGAGGCACAGTGAATAGAGCATCTAACCTGGAGTCAGGAAAAACTGAGTTCAAATATGGCTTCAAGCATTTGTTAGTTATATGATCCTGGGCAGGTCATTTAGCCTGTTTGCCTCAATTTTCTCATTCATAAAATGAGGATTATAACGGCACCTACTTCCTAGGGTTGTTTAGAGGGT
The DNA here is from genome assembly GCF_016432865.1 of Antechinus flavipes. Taxonomy (NCBI): domain Eukaryota; kingdom Metazoa; phylum Chordata; class Mammalia; order Dasyuromorphia; family Dasyuridae; genus Antechinus; species Antechinus flavipes. The sequence continues at coordinate 215,047,883 of NC_067401.1, read as the reverse complement.
CTAATGAGATAATAACTGTAAAGTGCTGAACATAGTGCTTGACACATATTTAAGTGCTATGTGTCTGCTATTACTCTTATTAGCAAATGTCTATATTGGATATTTAACAATAAAATCTTCTGAACTGAATCATAAGCTCTAGAACTTCGTTTCTTAATTCTACAATGAACTAATTCTATTAGGTAACCTCTAAGATCCTTGCTTATTCTATTCACAATTCTTTGTCTAATGTCCACAAAACACGGTATTTTCATGTAAATTCACTTTATGGATGTTTAGTCATTTTTATTTTCAGTGATGTGAAACTCTGTCACCCCATTTGGGTTTTCTTGGAAAATATGTTGGAGAAGTTTGCTTCTCCATTTGATTCTTCAGCTCATTTTACAGATGAGGAAACTGAAACAAATTGGATTAAGGGGCTTGCCCACCCAGGGTCACATAAATAGTAAGTGCTTGAGGCTTGGCTTTGAATCCACAAAGATGAGCTTTCTTAACTTCAGGCCCACACTATATCCTTTGTGTTATCTAGCTGCCCTGAGGCTCACTTTATCACGTTTTTAAAATATTCTTAATAAGTCATTAAGTGCTGAAGATTGCAATAAATGAAAACCTACATGGTCCCAGCTTTCAAGAAGATGGCAAAATTGAAACAGGTGGAAATGGTGTGTATACATAATCATGATATAACAGAGAATAAAAGAAAGGACTAGTACAGATAGAGAACCATAAGAAAATTTGGGAGTTAAGTGAGAGCCATTACATGCAAATTCCCCAGGTCAGAGAAACTAGGCTATGGAGAAAGAGAAAATATTCAACAACCAAGATAGAAAGAGTGGGCTTTCTAGTCATGTGAATGAATGAATGAATGAATGAATGAATGAAGGCAAGAGAGTCCTTCACCATTGACTGGCACAGTACACATTCAAACTTTGTGTGTTTGAGATGTGTCAATGATAGGGTTAAAGAAATAGGATATGTATGAAATTGTGATGGACTAAAATAAATGTTATTTCTTCAGAAATGTTAACTATAATAACTAGATAAATTGTGTTCTGATCAGATTCACAAAAGGGAAAAGGGAATTCTGTAAAGATTTCCCATTTTTCTCTACTTCACAAATGTACCTTTCTTATAAGTTCAGTGCCATTTCTCTACCAAATTAGAATTGAATCTTCTCCATACTGTATTTTTGTATTTGTATATCTTAAAATAGTATTGTAGATTTTTTTCCTGGTGGTTTTTTATATGATTTTATAGTACAAACAAAACAAAACAAAAACAAAAACAAACAAAAACACTATTTCTGGAACTTAATTGCTATGAAATATTTATCAAAATTAAGGATTACGTTTAATCTATGTGCTGCCAGAGAAAAGAACTAAGTCAATGGGTAGAAGTTAAATGCAAATAGATTTTGGCTTAATACTAAGAAGAACTTCTTAATAAATATGTTTTTATTTTTCAGTCATTTAAGTCACGACCATCACTTTGTCATTTTATTTGGGATTTTCTTGACAAAGATATTGGAATGGTTTGTCATTTCCTTCTCCAACTCACTTTACAGATGGGGGAATTGAGACAACCAGTGTTAAGTCACTTGTGTAGAATCACATAGCTAGCAAATGTCTGAGGTCAGACTTGAACTCATAAAGATGACTTCATTCCCAGCCCTCTATTCAATATACCTAGTTGCTAGAATGATTTATTTACTATCAATTTGTTAATAATCATTAATGAATAGCAATCACTTATTATTCTTAATAAAAAAGGAGTATAATGATGGATGGGCTGCCTCTGGAAGTAGACAGTTCTCTACTACCAGAAGTATTCAAGTTTGTCTTGTATCACCACTTGTCAGCGATGTTACAGGGCAACATCATCTTTGGGACTAGATAATCTGAGAAATCATTTCTAATTCATGAATTTTATCAAGTATTCTAGGATTCTATGGACTTCTGCATCAATATGAGGCACTGTGTTAATCTTGTCCTATAGACCATTTTGACTTTTAAACTTCTTAGGAATTTCATGAAGAGCTCTAATGAAAATACAAAAGAATAGAATACAGCTGTCCTGGTGGAAATGCCTATATACAGCATCCTTTTAAATAAATCCCTTTCAATTCAATTTAGTAAAACTAGCACTCTCACATAGACATGACACTTTGAGAGTAATGTGTCCCATTCTGGCCACTCTATTACAGGAATGACTTTAAAATGTGCAGCAGATGGTAATTGGCAAATGACTGTAGGCTTTGGAAGATGAATGTTATGATTAGCCTGACGTGGACTGCACTACTCAGAGATTAAAGAATATATAGGTTTCTTGAAGAGGAATCCAATGACAATTCAGATGCCAGGATCAAGCAGCAATCTGATTCATTTCCCAAACTGCCTGGTATGCTACAAGATGTATGTTTGGGAGGCTGAAAGTGGTTACCAAAGTTGCATATGAGTGACACTTCCTGTCTCGTCATATAAACTGTGTGACATATTAAACCAAATCTAAAATAGCATAACATCTGAATATATATTGGAGACAGCTAGCAAACACATGTACAAGTGAAGGATGCCTGCAGCATGTAAGAGTGTGTGTGTGTGTGTGTGTGTGTGTGTGTGTGTGTGTTCAGGAAGGAAAAAAAAGGTACATTTAACCCTACACCACCCCATATGGCTTGCATAATTGCCCTAGTTATGATCAGTATTTAAATTAGTATCAGCCATCTTGCACTCAAATCTTGAAAAGCTCAGATAACAATAGATTGTCAATTGCTCATTCAGCCCAATTCAATATTTTATCCTTTATCATAATTCTTCTTTTACTGATCTTTCTGAAACTTTAGGAAGAGTCAAAAAGAGAAAACTCTCTGAAAATGTATGGAGGTCAATGAATCCTCCTCATCAGTTTCTTTATAGCTCCACGTCCTGAAATTCTAACCAGAAAATCACAGAAAGAAGTACTTTGGAGACTATTTCAATGACATTTTTCTGTTCCTACAAAATCATAGGCTCACAGAAAGTAAGAGCTGGAAGGGACATTAGAAATCATCTATTTCAACTGCTTTATTTTATAAATGACAAAACTAGAGCCTAGAGACTTGTCTAAGGTCAAGGTGGAAATATTTTGAGACTTGCCTCTATCTAAGGATTCAAAGTTAAAATTTTAAATCATGCTCTTTCAGTTAAATTCATGAGTATGAACCCATCTCTCATTGAAAGTCATGTGAAAAATAGGAGTGAGGTCTCATAAATAATTACCAAAAATATATATACTAGTCTCTAAAACCTTCCTTTCTGACACCCACTTTAAGGACTGAGGAAGGGAGGTAGAAACAAACAAAAACAACTGAAATTGTTAATCATTTATCACTATCCTAGATTATACTATGGTTTTACTGAAAAATCTAGATTCTCAGCACAATGTATGGTACATAGTCAGATACTCAGCATATGGCAAGAAAGGTAGGGATTATGATCTGTGAAGGTTCTAGCTTCTAAAGGAAACTTCTCCATTGTCCATGAGAAGAATTGATTGGGAGAATGATTATGGGGAGAAAGTTGATTGTGGTTCTTGTATCAGTCTAGAATAAGAACTATATGAATGAGCACTGAGGGCTATTAGTAATGAGAAGGCTATTAGTAATGAGACTTGTAGTCCTTATTCAGAAATTCTCTCTACTCCTGTCTCATATAATTCCAAGAAAAAAAAAAGTCCACAAAAAAGGCTGTGTTAAAACTTGGACAGAGGGCAGATTCTCTTATAATAAAACAAAAAAGACCTTAAAGATTATATTTATTTGACAAATTCCATAAAGATTATGAATACTGTTTTCTTGGGGATGGGAATAGACTATTTTATATTTATGTCATTTATATTATTTAAACATAAATATTAAATAAATATAGATAAATAGAAGTACAGGATAAATCATAAGTCTTCACATTTTATTTTATTTTTCAGATTAAAAAAAAAACATTTTTTGTTGCAGAAATGAAATTCCTGCATGAAATAGAGTATGAAATTCTAATATTATGAAAGGGCTGGGGATTTAGATACAGACAAAGTGAAGCCTATGTTAGAAAATGCATGAGGCCAAGAATATATTTATATGTGGGGAAAGAAGGTTATTGTAATTAGTATAAATGTGAAGGCATCAGCCACTTCCATGGGACCAAATTATAATTTCTTTCAAGGTCTTTTTTTTTATATTATATATATGTATATATATATATATTTATATATATGATGTAAGTGTGAAAATAGAGGAAGACCAGGTGATCAAGCAGCTCTGTTATGGGTACAGATGTGAGTATACACAAGACCAGTCTTTTCTTCTGGATGATTTTCCTTGTTTAAGGCATCTTTGTAGTTTCATAGCCAACTATAGTTCTAGGGCATGGGATACAGACCTGCTGTGGTAAGGATGAGTTATGGAGAACCCTAGGGATTGGAATTGTTCATAGACATTCCTGAAGCACTGAAATTTATTGAATACTCATGGCATAGTCATGCCTGCAGTTTTGGAAGAGTAGTTTGACAATTGAGTGAAAGATAGATCTAAGATTTAAGGCAGAGAGATCAATCACTTGGCTACTATAAGACTCTAGATGTAAGGGCATTAGGTCTGACACCAAGATGGTGGTTGTGCCTAAAATGAGAATGGATCACATCCATGAAACTTTATGAATTTAAAAGAAACAGCAATTGAAAACTGATTGGATAGAGTGGATGAGAATAAGAAGTAGATGGTAATACCTAAGTGGAATTGCCTAAGTGGAAGGTGGTGTCCTGTGACTGTGGAAACAAAAGAATACAATATGAGTTTCAAAAACAAAACCAATTTTTGGGAGAGAGTTTCTTAGAGTTTTCTTGTTGAGCTGATGGGCTGCACCACTCCACTTACAATAGTGTCTCCAGAGTCAAATTCCTCTAGATTAGTGGGGATCACTTTTGGCACCTGAAATTAAGGTGGATGAATAATAAAAAAGAAAAACAAACACCAATTTGCCCATTTCTCAAAATTTTGTTTAAAAAGGAGGGAAAAAAATCTTTCCTTTCTTATTGGTTCAGGTCATCGTGTCTTCACAGTAGTAAATTGTTCAAACATATCAAGATAGTGGAGGAAAAAATCAGCACCTAAAAGGGAAAAAATGTGTCAATCTCACCAGTTTTAAAAGTGCAGATAATCAATAAAAGGGAGTTATCACCACTGTCTTGGGGCAGGAACAAGTTAGGATTGTGCCATTTTGCAATTTAAACTAGAAAAAAAATCTGTGAGAAATGCAAAGGAAAAGTCCCTAACAATGAGAAGTTCTCCAAAGTGGAATCAATATATATATATAGAGAGAGAGAGATTATGGGTTCCTGCTTAAGGAAAGAATGCATGGCAACTGCTTGGGTGTGTTATATTGGTAATTCTTTTTTTTTTTTTTTGATTGGACTAGGCACTCATATATCCACTGAACTTGGCACTCCTATCCCCCAATTCTGTCAAACATAGAATGCAACATGCTTTGTTAGATAGATAGCCTGAAATGATTTTGATTTCTAGGAATGCAGAAATGTTTGCAATTATGGAGTCTAATGATGATTACCAATCACCAGAATATAAAAAAGACAGTAAAGATGGAAATTACAGTAGTGTTGCTGATGTAGCTCCTATTGCTGCTATCACTACTATTATATCAACAACAATTAATTTAAATGACAGTTTGAAGTTTGCACAGAACTTTAAATACATTATGTAACTGGATGTGGGTTCTGAGTTCTGTGTTATCACATAAAAGTGAGTAGGAAACACTATGTGTGCCAAGGTTAGTCCCACAACTGAAGGAAATATGCTTTAAAATAAATAAATACAATAAAAGCAAATAATCTTTTAGTAGTAAAATGAATGGCACATGTACTTAGATATTCTTTAATTTTAGGTCATTAACACATCTGGGATATGTTTGATATGGTTCACGGTCATCTCCTTTGGTGATCTTCCTTTTACTGTACCTAGTTAATGTCTTTCTAGTTTCCTCCTGTAGAATTATTTCTTTGTAACATTTGTGGGTTTATGGTGACATAAAACAAAAAAAGCATTTATGGGGAAAATATTCTATCTAGTGGCCCAATGTTTGTGCCGTTATGTCTCAGTGTTTTGGACTTAAGTAGGAAAGACAAGTTCTCTCAGCAATTTAAAAATAAGTACCTTAGAACTCAAAATTTTAAAGTAGATTATCTATGTTCTCACATCATCAGTAAGTCAACAGTCAGGTTTTGAAGCTAGTTGTGATTCCAAGATCAGTATAATTTAAATTTGATATCCAGCTAGCATACTACTACTACTATTGTGGTTGTTGCTATTGCTGCTATTCTACTTGTAAGTGCAATGAAATTATTTCACTGTGAGAATTGATATCAGAAATTTTAAAATAAGTTTATTGCAATTTTTATTTAAATAATTCTGGCTTAGTAACCCACAAATTTCACATCCTGATAGAACTCAAAATTTATGATTGATTGTTATATGTAGTTTATAAACTAGTGTTGACTTTGAGATTCCACCTACTCCAATAGATCCAAGTTTTTATATGTGTGGTTACATAAAATAAAGCAAGAAAGAATGGAAATGAAGGAAAGAAGGGAAGAATGAGGAAAAAGGCTAAAATAAAAATAAATCTTGCCCATACTGTGTCACTTTTGTGTATGTTCTTCCAAAAATTGGCTACAAGGATTTCTTCTTTTTGTGCCTTCCCTGAATTATCTTGAGAATTCCAGTAAGCTAATGGAATTTTCCTTCCTTTCTGCCTCCCTCTCTCCCTTTTCCCTTCTTTTTTTCCTTCCATCTTTTCTTCCTTCCTTCATCCCTTCCTTCCTTTCTTCCTTCCTTCCTTCCTTCCTTCCTTCCTTCCTTCCTTCCTTCCTTCCTTCCTTCCTTCCTTCCTCCATCTCTTCTTTCTTTCCTCCCTCCCTCCCTCCCTCACTTTCTTCCTTCCTCTCATCCTCTCTCTTCTCGCACTCTCTTCCTTCCTCCCTTCCTTCCTTCTTTTCTTCCTTACAAAAAAATGTATTGATTATCTTTTTGTTGAGTATGAAGTGACTATTCTTCTCGGGGGACAGATTAATAGCAATTCTTGAGTTATTGAGTTAATGAATTATAAATCAATAGCATTAAAGAAATAATAATTAAGCAAAATACAGATAGAAAATAATAAGAATCACATATAATGCAATGGCCTTATAAAATAAATTTATCAGAGCAATAATACTATTTCTGATGCCCCTCCTTCATAGTGCCCAGTATTCCACAGGAAGTGGGATCTCAATCCTTGTTGTTGGCAGCCTGACTTGTCATTGAGTTCATTAATCTGCATTTATGACATTTTAAATGTTGGTCTTATCAGGAGTGTGACTCTTTCTTATTCTGTGACAGATAACTAGGTTGACCCTTAGCTGCCTGAAAACCTCAAAAGAATGACAGGAATCCTATTATTAGGATTCCAAATTCATAAGAGAACACAGTAGCTTGGGAAAGGACCTTTGAAATAAAAAGCTGTGTGTAAAGAACAGTAGATTTAATAATCAATAGAGCACTTACTTGGAAGAATCCAGGGATTGAGGAGATGGGAAAAAAATATACAACCATTTTGAAAAGGTGACAATAGAAAGAAAGAAATATGCTACTTGATAATTTTAATGGTTTGGAGAGTGTGAGGGACTTGAAGAGGGAAATAATAAAAAAATACCACATATTGAATTAAGTAAACCCCTCCCAGAGTTGCAACTAAAGCTTGCTAAATTTGCACTTAGTCTTGTGGGAATTTGAAACTAAACAGAAATACAATTGTAATTTCTTCTCACTTTGCAATCATTATCAAGAAATGGTATGACTTGATTATATCCCAAGGTTAATCATAAAGTAAACAAAATAAATGATCACACAGAAAAAGAAAATTCACATGGAATTGAATTTAAAAATGCAAAGACAAAAACAAAATTGGCAGGAACAGAAACTGAACAGTTTTTTTTTTTTTTTCACAACCTTGCTTAATATAATACAAAATTCTTCACTAGCAAATTAAATGCAAAATATGTTGAATTTCTTATTTGTCTTGCATCATTTGTATTTTAAAACATTGTTTGTTGATGAATGCTAAGCTCACAATAAAAAAGAAAATTTAATTGAAAAGAAATTAAAATTCAACAGGCATTTGTTGAATATCTCCACTCTTCAAAATTTTATGCTGGGCATTTCAGGCAGGATGAAAAGATTAAAAAAAAATAAGATGTAACTCTTCCACTTAAAAAAATCTAATTTGATAGTAAAGATTAAACATATACAGAAGTAACCAAAATATGGAATGGTATATGATAACTGTATGAGACAGGTACAAACAAAGAATTGTGGTACCTCTATAAAAGGAGAGATCACTTTTGTTAAGGGGATCAGGGAAAGTTGAAAGAAGAGGTGATAACTGCTTTGAATCATAAAGGATATGTAGAATTTCATGAAGTAGGGATGCATGTGAAGTTAAGAGAGAACAATGTACATGTTCAAAGAGTTTTCATGAACAAAGATACAAAAAGAGGAAACTGAACTGAATGAACTTGGAGTAGAGAGTCTATATTGAAGGATATTATGAAAATGAACAACAATCAATACTTAGCTTGAAAGCTGCTGTGGTGTAAAAGAAAGAGCCTTGGATTTAGACTTATAGGACTTCATTTTGAGTCTTAGTTATGTTACTGGCTGACCTTGATCAAATCTTACTTCTCTGTGCCTCAGTTTCATTGTCAAGCATATTAAAAGGGTTGCAATATGTGAATTGATGGAGGAAGGTAACTTAAAAGAAATTAACCTATCATTGTCATAATTTCTCATTGTAGAGCGTAAATATAAATCTTTGATCACATGATTATTAGAGTAATAATAAAGCTCGGATTATGGAAATCAAGTACCAACAACATTTCCACTATAAACTAAGAAGGAGTCATTAAGTCATTGTTCTGAAAGAAATATTCGAAACAAGGAATCAAAGAAAAGGTGGCAAAATGACTTCTTCATGAACTTGTTCTTAAACAATGCTTTTGCAACTTCTCAAATTGGGAGAACACTGAAAGTCAAAGTCAGTTAAGTCACTGGACAACATTTAGCGGCTTTGTTTTGTTTATTACTTAGAATTTTGTGAGGATTCTCCTGTCATACTATCCATCACAAATAGACATTAGATAGATGGATAGTTGCTCTTTCATTTTCTTAAATTAAAATCTGTTTATAGCTCTAGGCATCTTTTACTCTCTTTTGCTGCTCTTCTCTTTGCAGAGGTTCAGTTTTAGTGGCTGCATTTGTCAAACTTATGACTAAAAATAATGATGAGTCAAAAAAGTTATCTTGCTTATTAGTATAGCCCCAAATTTAGGAAGTAATTCTTAGTTTCTTATTTGAACTTATTTGGAGTTTGGTTTGCAAAGAAAGACTTAATGCCTATGTTCCTTTTGTTTTATTTCCTGTTGAGACTTAAAAGAGAGATTTGTAACCAGGATCAGTTTTATTAAAAGGCAAATATAATATAAAACAAAACTCATCTTTTCCCTGCCAAACCCATTCTTCTTCCAAACTTTCCTGATCCTTCTTATAGTCACTTGGGTTAACAAAGTCAGTCATCTTTGATGCTTATCTCTCCCTTACCCCATATATCAAATTAATTGCTAAGTTTTGTCAGTTTTGTCTTTACACAACATCTTATATCAGTACATCCCTTTTCACCCGCATCTTCAAGGCCTTAATTTATGCCCTCATCTGTTCCTGCATGGACTGCTGTAATTGTCTCCTATTTGTCCCCAGTCTTGATTCTCTTTTTTCTCCAATTCATTTGCCACATGGCTGCCAAAATGAAATTCCTAATGCTCAATACTTTCCTGATCAATAAACTCCTTTGATTCCCTATTATCTTCAGTATCAATTCCAAACTGACTGCATCATATGCTTATATCCCTATTGCAAATTACTCCCCTCATTTAATCCATTATTCAGCCAAATTGTCTTTCTTACTTCAAACACAATATTGTATGCCACTTCTCCATAGCTTTCTACTGTCTGTCCTCAACTGCTGGAATGAATTTTTTCCTTCTTGCTCTTATCTTCCTTAGTTTTCTTCAAACCTAAGCAATTACTACCTTCTGTATGAAGACATTTCTGATCCTCTCAGATAATGTCATTCCCTTTACCAAAATACTTTTTATGTTTTTTTTTAATATAAAAACTGAGATACTACCCAAAATTGTAGTTGGATCAGGCTAAAATTTGTTACATGCTTTGTTATAAGTTAATATTGCTTATCCCTATTTTAGCAGACCTATACTTGTTGGGAATGTTTCTGAATTTCTTTTCGTTTTAAGGTTAGCCTGTTTGTCCTACATATGAGTGAGGTTAGTCTTCTAGTTTGATCCCTGATGTCTAAAAGGAATTCCTGAAAAAATTCAAACCCTATCCACATTTCAGGATAAAACAAGTTGAGTGGAGATCCAGAAGAGAACTTTTTAATGAATCAGAGAAAGGGTGAGTACTATAGCTCCCTAGCCTAGCCCCTGGCTTCCTCATTCTGTTTTGTTTTGTCTAGACAGAATGAGAATGTGGTGTCCTTTTGATTGTAAACTCCTTGAGGACAAGAATTATGTTTTGTCTCTTTTTGTATTCTCTGCATTTATACTTAGGCATTTAATAAACACTTACTGATTCATAAATTGACTGATTTTGATCCCAATTTTCTAATTACTGTTAATAAAGTTCTAGCTCTGACACCTTTGTAAACATCAGTCTTTTCTTTTGAGGGGGAAGTTCAATTTTCTTTTCCTTTTATTGTTTTTAAGTTGGATAACGACTTCACAAAGACCAATTATAACAATGACCTATGAGAACTTGGTAATGTGGCGTCTATTATGTAATGTTAATTTCTGGATTGCTTGTGAATTATACCACATGAACTTGGCTAAAACTAGAAAAATATCTTCATTGGTTTGCTGACCATGTTTTTATGGAGCACAAAAAAAGACCTCTCATATCAGTTGATTCAATTACAGAATATATATGTATTCTTTATCGTCTCTAAACACCTTTGTTTTAGGTAATTGATGGGGACAATATCATTGACTGAACCAATTGTATACTTTTTAGGGTCTTTATATATATAAGTTCAAGAAAGTTCAATAGTTAGAAAAAAATGTTTTTTTGAGTAATCCATTGGAGAGGATCTAAGAGAGAGAGGGGATAGAATTAGGGAGAGGTAATTTCTCCCTCCTATCAATTATTGTTTGCTTTGAAGGAGAGTTGTTCACTAGTTGAGACACACCACCTCTCTGGAACCACTCTTCTTTTCCAGTGAAAGTTGGAGAAGTATTTCAGAGGAAATACTAAGGTTATTTTATATATCCCTACATATGTACATGCTGTTTCCTTGCATACAATTCAAACTACCTACATATATTGACTTTTTGTTTTGACTTCATTCTTAATATCTAGCACAGTGTCTGTGACATAATTGGCACATAATGTTTATTGATCAATTAGGCAAAAATGATGCCTATCTCTATCAGATGACTTAAAGTTCTATTTCCCCCAATGTTTATCATGTCATATAGGGAAAGACTGGTATAGGGTCTGACATGTCAAAATAAGAAAATCTTTCTTTTTTATTCTTATCTCATATGTCACACCTTAAAATATATAGATCTAAGAAGGGAAAAACATTGAATGAATTCTTACTGAGGTATCCTGATTGGGAGAGAGTAGCAATCAAAGATTAAATTTATCACAACACACTGATTATCTAAAATGTACAAAGAGAAAATTGTGAAATCCTAAAGACAAACTTCAGAAATATTCACTGGGTTAGCTCTTTTATGGCAATCAGTGCTTTTGAAGCAAGTCATGGTCCCTTTAAGAAACTAGTCCTTTTAGATTGATTTATTCCTTTCTGATTCCCAACTCCTCCTAGCTGATGCATTATTAATTCAGGAAGCTAGGACCTTTGATTCACAAATCCTGGTCAAAAACATCCCTTTGAATTCCAATAGGAGATCCAGGCTTGTCCCAGCCCCCATGGGATCTGAGCCAACTTGGGCTATCCTCGCCCCCATTCTAATTATCTGCTCAGGTTTTCCAACCCCCCACCAAGCAAATTCTAGACTTAGCTGAAACCCAACAAGGAGCCAACTTGGGACTCCACCCACAGGACCCTTTAGCTAAATCTCTCATTATAAAAAGAGCCAAGCTGGAGTCCTCTCTTTGCAGAGGTTCTAAACATGCCAGCTATGCCATGCTTGACATCCCAAGGAGCCTCCGCCCACTGGAATACTGTTTCCATTGTCCTCCTTTCTTTATCCTCACCTATTTCCTTAACTAGACTTTAACAAGACTTGAACTAGACTTAAACCAGACTTGAAACTTACTTCCAATTCCCATAATAAATCTCTTTTATCTATCTAGATTTTCGGGTCTGTAAATTCCTTTACAGGGGACACTTGTACTGTCAGAAGGGAATCCCAGAACTCCCTCTCCTTGTGCCAAATCCAAAGGGGTTACAGGGGAGCTCCATTTGACTCCCTGAACCCCAAACCTGCCACTAGACCTCATTTAATTCCCTGACCACCAGAAATCCTAATTTCATTTGGGTATCTTAAATCTAAACCTCATCACTTTGATTGTAGTGAAGTTCACCAGTAGGGAAGAAAAGAATTAAAATTTAGATATTGTTTATTATGTGCCAGCCACTCTGCTAAACCTCTTACAAATACACTCTCTTCACAAAAACCCTGCTACATAAGGGTTATTATTATCCCCATTTTACAGAGGAAGCTGAGCAAAACAGGTTAAACTCTCCCTGGTTTGCATACCTAGGAATGTTTAAGATCAGATTTGAATCAGATCTTCTTGATTCTAGGCTCAGTGTACTATTTACTATGCTACCAGATACCTCTAATGAAAGCTTTGGTCCCCTTCACAATATATTCCTTAATATACTGGTAGAGTGATAGGAGTTTGGGATTAGGAATTATGTGATCTAAATTTAAACCATACAGATAGTATAATATAGTGAAAAACACACTGGCTCTGTATTTGGAAGACATGGGTTCAAATCCTGCTTCTGAACTTGCTAAAGGTGACCTCAGGCAAATAACTTAAATTCCTGGAGCTTCACTTTTCATCCACAAAAAAATTAGAGCATTAGATTCAATGGCCTCTGAGGATCCTTTTACTTTCAGATCAATGATCCTATGAGCAAATATCAGTGTTACTGAGGGTAAATATTTAATCTGTTGTCCATTCCTTTTCTTATTTGTAAAACAGGAGAATTCGCTTTCATCTTTTAAGTATCTTTTTGCCATCTTTAATGAAAATTCAAGTCTCCAACATGTATAGCATGTAACTCTAAAATCCAATGTCTTTTTTCCCCAACACTCCTTTTATGAAGATAGTAAAAGTGTTTGTGTGTGTAGGTGTGTGTGTGTGTGTGTGTGTGTATAGCACTTTAAGTTTTGTTCACATATTTGCCTCATGATGATTTTGTCAGATTGTGTTCCATTTATTTTATACCCATTTTAAAAGATAAAGATGCTGAGATCAAAAGTGGAACAGGTTTTCCAAATGGAAATAAATCTTGTAAATTTCAGAGCCAGACAGTAAACTCAAGTCCACCATGATTTCTATTATTTGTGCTATATCTTTGAAAGGACAAAGGTTGATGGAATAATAATAATACTTAATTAAATTTCAACTTCACATAAACTGACAAGCTGGTAAAAACAACCACCACTGCCACCAACTAAGATAAACCAATTAATCATCTTTTACAAAAGGCCCTTTGGGAGATATAAAACTATCATGTCATTGTCATCTTTTTCCTCTCTTTCTTACTAATATTTTCACTTGAAATTTTGTTCTACCTTTGTACTGATATTTAATTGCTGCTGCCATTAAATTTCAATATTTTTCCCTCAACACTACTTATTTTTCAGAAGTTGCATAGTCCTTTGCTGGCATCCTTAATTAGAATCTTGATTTCTTAACACTTTTTTTTTTCTTTTGTCCTAGGATTAGGGCAAGAACCAAAAAAGATTAAAGGTGGAACAACAGTGAATGGTATTAGTACTCTGGATATCTAAGATCAAAGCCTTTCTAGCAGATTTCTATGGTTAGCTTTATTGCTTGTAGGGTATAGTTTAGGGTGGAGAATGTAATTAATCTAGTGAGCAATGAGGAAATAGAGTCAGATTACTAAATTAGGGTAAAAAATATATAAGTTGGGACTGAAAGTGAACCACAAACATCAAGCAGGAAGTAAAGTCCAAAATATAGGTAGAGAAGTCAATTGTTTGAAACAAGCTAAGGAGCAGAAACAGAAGTAAGAGTCTAGAGAGAGCTTGAGTATTAACTCTCCCCTTAGTCTTAGAATTCTCCATGACTACAACCATTTTCTCATGAGTCAGATTTTCTGTCTCTATTGTCTGATCATGGAAAAATTCTTTTTTTTTTTTTTAAATAACTTTTTATTGATAGAACGCATGCCAGGGTAATTTTTTACAGCATTATCCCTTGCATTCACTTCTGTTGCGATTTTTCCCCTCCCTCCCTCCACCCCTTCCCCCAGATGGCAAGCAGTTCTTTACATGTTGAATGGGTTACAATATTATCCTAGATACAATATATGTGTGCAGAACCGAACAGTTTTCTTGTTGCACAGGAAGAATTGAATTCAGAAGGTATAAATAACCCGGGAAGAAAAACAAAAATGCAAGCAGTTTATATTCATTTCCCAGTGTTCTTTCTCTGAGTGTAGCTGCTTCTGTCCATTTTTTTTTTCTTTTTTTTTTTTGCTGAGGCAATTGGGGTTAAGTGACTTGCCCTGGGTCACACACTTCTGTCCATCTTTGATCAATTAAAGCTCTCTTTATCATAGAGTTCCACTTCCATCAGAATACATCCTCAAACAGTATCGTTGTTAAGGTATATAATGATCTCCTGGGTCTGCTCATTTCACTTAGCATCAGTTCATGTAAGTCTCACCAGTCTTCTCTGTATTCATCCTGCTGGTCATTCCTTACAGAACAATAATATTCCATAACATTCATATACCACAATTTACTCAACCATTCTCCAATTGATGGACATCCTTTCATTTTCCAGCTTCTAGCCACTACAAACAGGGCTGCCACAAACATTTTGGCACATACAGGTCCCTTTCCTTTCTTTAGTATCTCTTTGGGGTATAAGCCCAGTAGAAATACTGCTGGATCAAAGGGTATGCACAGTTTGATAACTTTTTGAGCATAGTTCCAAATTGCTCTCCAGAATGGCTGGATGTGTTCACAATTCCAACAATGTATCAGTGTCCCCGTTTTCCCACATCCCCTCCAACATTCCCCATTATCTTTCCCTGTCATTCTAGCCAATCTGACAGGTGTGTAGTGGTATCTCAGAGTTGTCTTAATTTGCATTTCTCTGATTAATAATGATTTGGAGCATATTTTCATATGTCTATAAATAGTTTCAATTTCTTCGTCTGAGAATTGTCTGTTCATATCCTTTGACCATTTATCAATTGGAGAATGGTTTGATTTCTTATAGATTAGAGTCAATTCTCTATATATTTTGGAAATGAGGCCTTTATCAGAACCTTTGATTGTAAAAATGTTTTCCTAGTTTATTGTTTCCCTTCTAATCTTGTCTGCATTTGTTTTGTTTGTACAAAAACTTTTCAATTTGATATAATCAAAATTTTCTATGTTGTGGTCAATAATGATCTCTAGTTCTTCTTTGGTCATAAATTCCTCCCTCTTCCACAGGTCTGTGAGGTAAACTATCCTATGCTCTTCCAATTTATTTATAATCTCATTATTTATGCCTAGGTCATGAACCCATTTTGACCTTATCTTGGTGTACGGTGTTAAGTGTAGGTCAATGCCTAGTTTCTGCCATACTGATTTCCAATTTTCCCAGCAATTTTTGTCAAATAATGCATTCTTATCCCAGAAACTGGTGTCTTTGGGTTTGTCAAACACTGTATTATTATTAAAGTTATTGGCTGTTTTGTCCTTTCAACCTAACCTATTCCATTGATCAACTAGTCTATTTCTTAGCCAATACCAGATGGTTTTAGTAACTGCTGCTTTATAATATAATTTTAGATCTGGTACAGCACCTTCATTTGATTTTTTTTTTCATTAATTCCCTTGAAATTCTTGACCTTTTGTTTTTCCATATGAACTTTGTTGTTATTTTTTCTAATTCATCAAAGTAGCTTTTTGGGAGTCTGATTGGTATAGCACTAAATAAGTAGATTAATTTAGGTAGTATTGTCATCTTTATTATATTTGCTCGCCCAATCCAAGAGCATTTAATATTTTTCCAGTTGGTTAGATCAGACTTAATTTGTGTGGAAAGTGTTTTGTAGTTTTGCTCATAAAGTTTCTGATTTTCCCTTGGCAGATAGATTACTAAATATTTTATACAATCAGTAGTTACTTTAAATGGAATTTCTTTTTGTAACTCTAACTGTTGGGTTTTGTTAGTGATATATAAGAATACTGATGACTTATGTGGGTTTATTTTATATCCTGCAACTTTGCTGAAGGTGTAGATTGTTTCTAGTAATTTTTTGGTAGAATCTCTGGGGTTCTCTAAGTATACCATCATATCATCAGCAAAGAGTGATAATTTGGTTTCCTCATTGCCTATTCTTACTCCTTTAATCTCTTTCTCAACTCTTATTGCCAAAGCTAGCATTTCTAATACAATATTAAATAGTAACGGTGATAGTGGGCAACCTTGTTTTACTGCTGATCTTATTGGGAATGGCTGCAGTTTGTCCCCGTTATATATGATGCTTACTGCTGGTTTTAAGTAGATGCTACTGATTATTTTAAGGAAAAGTCCATTTATTCCTATACTCTCAAAAGTTTTTAATAGGAATGGATGTTGGATTTTATCAAATGCTTTTTCTGCATCTATTGAGATGATCATATGGTTTTTGTTCATTTGATTATTAATATGGCCAATTATATTGATAGTTTTCCTAATATTGAACCAGCCCTGCATTCCTGGTATAAATGCTACTTGATCATGATGTATTATCCTGGGGATGATTTTCTGTAGTCTTTTTGCTAATATCTTATTTAAGATTTTAACATCGATAATCATTAGGGAGATTGGTCTATAATTTTCTTTCTGTGTTTTCAACCTACCTGGTTTAGGTATCAGCACCATGTCTGTGTCATAAAAGGAGTTTGATAGGACTCCTTCATTCCCTATTTTTTCAAATAGTTTATGAAGCATTGGGGCTAATTGTTCTTTGAATGTTTGGTAGAATTCACATGTAAATCCATCTGGTCCTGGGGATTTTTTTTTAGGGAGTTGATTAATAGCTTGTTCTATTTCTTTTTCTGAAATGGGACTATTTAAGCAATTTACTTCCTCCTCTGATAATCTGGGAAGCCTATATTTTTGGAGGTAGTCATCCATTTCACTTAGGTTATCAAATTTATTGGCATAAAGTTGGGCAAAGTAACCCCTTATAATTTCTTTAATTTCCTCTTCATCAGTGGTAAGTTCTTCATTGTTAAGACTGCCAATTTGATTTCCCTCTCTCCTTTTTCTAATCAGATTTACCAAAGGTTTATCAATTTTATTGGTTTTTTCATAAAACCAACTCTTAGTTTTATTTATTAGTTCAATAGTTTTTTTTTTTTTTTACTTTCTATATTATTAATTTCTCCTTTTAATTTTAGAATTTCAAGTTTAGTAATTGATTGGGGGTTTTTAATTTGGTCTTTTTCTAACTTTTTAAGTTCCAGACCCAATTCATTGATCTTCTCTTTTTCTATTTTCTTCAAGTAAGCCTCTAAGGATATAAAATTTCCCCTTATTACTGCTTTGGCTGCATCCCATAAATTTTGATATGATGTCTCATTGTTGTCATTATCTTGAGTGAAGTTATTAATTGTGTCTATAATTTGCTGTTTCACCCAATCATTCTTTAAGATGAGATTATTTAGTTTCCAATTACTTTTTGGTCTATTTACACCTAACTTTTTGTTGAATGTAGTTTTTATTGCATTGTGATCTGAAAAGAAAGCATTTACTATTTCTGCCTTCCTGCATTTAATTTTGAGGTCTTTATGTCCTAATATATGGTCAATTTTTGTGTAGGTTCCATGAACTGCTGAGAAGAAAGTATACTCCTTTCTGTCACCATTCAGTTTTCTCCAGAGATCTATCATACCTAATTTTTCTAATATTCTATTTACCTCTTTAATTTCTTTCTTATTTGTTTTGTGATTTGATTTATCTAAATCTGAGAGTGCAATATTGAGATCTCCCACTATTATAGTTTTGCTGTCTATTTCTTCTCGCAACTCTCTTAGCTTCTCTTTAAGGAAGTTAGATGCTATACCACTTGGTGCATATATGTTTAATACTGATATTGCTTCATTGTCTATAGTACCCTTAAGCAAGATATAGTTTCCTTCCTTATCTCTTTTAATTAGATCAATCTTTGCTTTTGCTTGATCTGAGATAAGGATGGCTACCCCTGCTTTTTTGACTTCACCTGAAGCATAATAGATTCTGCTCCAGCCTTTTACCTTTAATCTGTATGTATCTCCCTGTTTTAAATGTGTTATCTGTAAACAACAGATTGTAGGGTTCTGACTTTTGATCCAGTCTGCTATCCGCCTCCTCTTTATGGGAGAGTTCATCCCATTCACATTTGTGGTTAAAATAACCAATTCTGCATTTCCTGCCATCCTAATATCCCCAGATTATACTTTTCTTTTTCTTGCCCTTCTTCCCTTCTTCCCTATTGGTCCCACTAACGTCGCATAGCTCTCCCTCTTTAGTATCCCTCCCTGCTCCCTTTGAATCCCTTCCCCTTTCTTGTACACTTCCCTTATTACTCTTTTTCCTTCTCCCTTTTCCTCTCCCACTTTTTAATGAGGTGAGAGAAGAGTCTGTATAAAACAAATATGTCAATTGTTTCCTCTTTGAGCCAACTCTGATGAGAGTAGGATTCACACAATATTCCTCCCCCTCTCTAAGTTCCCTCATATATGATAGGTTTCCTTTGCCTCATTGTCGCATGTAGTTTCCCTTTTTTTATCTCCCTTCTTCCTTTTTTCTGACACTATCCCCTTTCTATTACTACTTCCCTTTTTCATGTTATATCGGTAAAATCAAATTATACATATGGTCTTTATGTATGTTCACAGCAGAAATACAGTTCTCAAGAGTTCCTTTTACCTTTTTTACTTCTCTTGATTCCTGTTGTTGAAGATCAAATTTTTTGTTTAAGTCTGTTTTTTTCCTTAGAAACAGATGGAATTCCTCTATTTCATTAAATGTCCATCTTCTTCCATGGAAAAAAATACTCAGCTTAGCTAGATGTTTATTCTTGGCTGCATTCCAAATTCTTTTGCCTTTGGGAATATCTGATTCCAGGCCCTTCGATCCTTTAATGTTGAGGCAGCCAGATCTTGCGTGACCCTTATTGTTGCATCTCGGTATTTGAACTGTTTTTTCCTGGCTGCTTGTAAAATTTTTTCTTTAGTCTGGAAATTCTGAAGTTTGGCCACAATATTCCTTGGAGTCTTTATTTTAGGGTCTTTTTCAGAAGGTATTCGATGAATTCTTTCAACGCCTATTTTCCCTTCCGGTTCTATTACTTCTGGGCAGTTCTCTTTGATGATTTCCTGTAAAATAGTAACTAGGCTCTTTTTTTCATCATAATTTTCTGGTAGTCCTATGATCCTCAGGTTATCTCTCCTAGATCTATTTTCCAGGTCTATTATTTTTCCAAGTAAATATTTGACATTTTTTTCCAATCTTTCATTTTTTTGGTTTTGCTTGACTGATTCTTGATGTCTCAATGAATCAGTCATTTCTATTTGTTCAGTTCTAATTTTTAGTGAGTTATTTTCTTCATTAGCTTTTTTTACTTCTTTTTGTATATGTCCAATTGAGTTGTTTTGCTCTATGGAATTTTTTTCCATTTCACTAATTTTTTTTTTTTTTTTTTTTTTTTTTTTTTAGTGAGTCATTTGCTTTTTCCAATTCGCAAACTCTGTTTCCCTGCACTTCTTGGGAGTTTTTTTTTTACCTTTTCCAATTCACATTTTAGGAAGTTGTTTTCTTTTTCCATTTTATCAAATTTTTCTTTTAGTGAGTTATGTGCCTTTCCCCATTTCTCTTCTAGCTCTCTTTTAAGGTTTTTAATAGTCTCTTCTAGGAGAGCCTTTTGTTTGGAGACCAACAATCATCTGGAGACTGTCTGCTATTAGTCTCTTCAGGGTTGAAAAGCTGTTCTCTTTCTGTGTAGAAACTATCAATCGTTCTTTTGATTTTTTTTACTCATTTTGTTAAAGCCTGTAAGGTCTGCCTTCAGAGCCAGGAGGTTACCAGCTTCCTCTGCAGAGCAGTGAAAGGTATATGAACGGGTAGCTGTCCTGCCAACCGGCTACAAAAAGCAGCGAGGTACTGGAGTGCTCTGGGAAAGAGTTCCACACCGGAAAATAACTCAGGCCTGCAGAGCTGGGCTGGGAAAGTACCTTTCAAAGAACCTCAGCTGTGTGAGATAACGACTGCCCTGGAGCTAGACACTTAGCAGTGAGAGTTTCACTGCCCCAAGCCAAACCCTGCCCTGGGGCTATGGGTATTAGCAGCTGAGCAGTGAATGGATTTGCAGGGACCGGAAGTGTCTACCCGGGAAGTGCGGTCAGCTGGGGAGGTTCTATTGCCCCAGGCTGAGCCCCCCACACTGCCGATGAGAGGCTGCCCAGGCTGTGCCCCATTGTCGTGCAGATTAGTAACTGCCCAGGCAAAAGCCCCGAACTCCCTGATGTGGCCACAAGGCTGCGGTAAAGTCTGCCTGAGTCACTTCCGGGTTTGAGGGGTTACAGCCAGATCTCTTTAGGTTCTGGTGTTTTTTAGAGGACCCTCTGTTTTAGGCTTTAACTTCTCTGCCAGTTTACTGCTTTGTAATCAAGGTAGAGTAGTTAGCCTATAGCAGAGTGGTCCCTATAACTTCTCTAGCCACAGAGATCACCCCCGCCCCTGGTCTGCTCAGGACGCTAGCCTCTCGCTGCCTGTGCTAGTCTGTTCCTGGCCCTTCAGGACAAACCTTTCCTGGCGAGCTTCCGGATCAGCTGGTAAATTGTAGTGCTTTTTATCTTCATGAATTTAAGCAGTGAAGAGTTATTTTTGAGGCTGGATTAAATATTTGGTTATGAGGATAATGAGAGGAGCTTAGAGAGTTGTGTGTGCCTGCTCCGCCATCTTGGCTCCGCCCCGGAAATATCTATCTATATATTAATCCATTTATTCATCTATTTATTTACTTGTTTATTTTAAAAGCAATTTCTACATTTTTGCTTTGTTTTAAAATTTATTTTGATATCTTTTGTTTTGCTATATTACCTACCTTTCCCATTATTCAGCAAGAGGGAGAGGGAGAGAGGAAGAAGGAAAGAATGTTGAGTAAAACTAAGCAACATATCAACCATGGCTGATATTATATGAAGCAATCCACAGGCAAAGTTCTTCATCTTTCAAATTAAGGGAGGGAGCTGCATTGGTATTTGGGATAGCATTCATCATCCTACATTTCCAGTATTTATTTTCTTTGTTGCTGTTCTTTCTTTCATTTAAGCTGATATTTGGTTGTTTCAAAGAGAAATCCCAAAGGATCTCTAATTTAACAGTATTATTCTGAGGGAAGATTTTGGGGAAACAGAGAATTAATTCTCCTTATCCTTTCTCATTTGCCTTAAAACTCCACACCATCAAATCACCATTTACCATCTTTTCCTCTCCAGATTTTTAGTTCTGCCCCTGGAACAGTCCTGGGGCCTAAAAGAAGAATTTTTGCCTCATTTTCTATCTGTCTCAATGCTAAGATACTAGGAAAGTACCCTGCCACCTTTCTTTTCCCCTTTATGTATTGTCTTCTCTCATCTAAGATTTCTGAGGCTAAGGACTGTCTTATTTGTTTTAACTGAAATTCCCAACTGAACATAGTCCCTGGCACATAGTAGGTCCTTAATTAGTACTTTATCTGTCTATCTTGCTTACTTCAGGATGATTTAATTTACATATACAAAGATGAAACTTTAGAAGCTACCTACTTTTCAAAGGCTATCTGATGTGGGCAGTGGACATTAAATTAAAAACATGTTTTTAATTGCACAGTTTCTGAGATCTTTTTAATTCCAGCTTATGATTTTATCCATTGATTTCACTTAATACCAGGAAGTATAAAAGCAAGTCAGATATAAATGGGGGAATTTGAAGGGGGTGCAGGGGAGGCAAGGAGATTGACAGGACTTTTTAAGCTTCCCAAATTATTCTAATACATTCAATTTTTATTCAGGGTGAAGATTCAGGTCAGTCCCTCATTACTCCAATCTGGTTCTCCCTTCTAGGGTACTATTATTATCTTTCTTATTCAGATGTTATTCAAATTAGTCTCTCTATTAAAAGCAGCAAACGGATACAGGCAAAACATATTGTTAGTAAATCTTCACCAGTTTGGCAACACATTAATGATAGATCTGGCACTCTCAATGTCAAAAACTCCATCAGCATCTGTTACAACAGAATCAAGATAAAAGGAGAGAAATAAAAACAGCAATAAAGGGGTGGGTGAAAAGCATATTACATTTTTGAAATTGTACTGTATTAGAGTCTTTGTCTCTAAAGAATTCCTTACTCTTCCTTAATCTGCTTAGATAAGGAACTCAATATTCAATTAAATTAAACCTACATTTATGTAATCACTACTTAGTTCAAGTGACCCACTAACTGTTGTCCACTATCAAGATAGATATGACAAAATCCTTACTCTCTAAAAACTCAAAATACATTGTAAAGCCAGATACAAAAGAATATATATTCTACCATGGGTATGCTCAAGTCAGCTCACACCCTGAACCTGTTTGTTAAATTGTCATGGTAAGCATCTTATTCCTCAAAAAATCAGCAAATGCTACAAATTAGCCCTTATTTTGTGTTGTTGATTGACTTGACCTAAAATAGTGATGGAGAAAATCTTAACAAATAAGATTCAACTTTAATACACGTTCTTTGTGTTTTAAGAAAAGACTGTTAACATTTTTTTTTAGAACACTTCTCAGTAATTATGATACAAGAGAAAGAGTGACATAAGCACAAATGAGAGTAATCAAGAGAAGATGAAATACAGGTCTAAATTAGAGACTAGAGCCAGGTAGTATAGTGTTTGAACATAAGCCTTCTTTACTTTTCTTATCTTGGACACTGGAACTACCAACTTAAGGCCTGTGTGGCCATTATTGAACCTACTCTGAAAGAAAACTGATATAAATAAAGTGATTTACTTTCCCCTATTCTACTTTAATTTTAGTAGTTCTTTTCCCATTGTTATTATTTGCTTTTACATCATCTTTATTGCACCTTGTATCTCTTCTCTTCCCTAATCCCAGAGAGTCATCCTTTATAACAGATAATTTTTGAAAAAAGAAAAATAAGAAGAGAGAAAAAAATCACTGACTAATCAGAGTATGAGAAAAGCAACTCTCCACCCAAAAAAATCCTTATGTTACATGCAATATTCCATATCCACAGAAGCTGACTTCTACAAAGAGAGGTTGGAAATAAAGGGAATCTTTTCATAGCTTTTTGTTCCTGCTTCTTTCATTTTTTTCCATTGAAAGATTATATGGTAAATGCAAAGCTTATTTGTTCTTTTATACTGCTTTTTTTTTTTTTGCTTATTTACATAGTGTTTTTAAATTGGCTATTTCCAGATTAAAATAACATCAATCTTAATTACTTTTAACTCATACATGTCTCTAATTGTGAAGTGGTGGGGTAGAACTGCAACAAAACAAAACAGTATTGGTTATTTGTAAATAAAAACAAAAAGTGCTAAGATTCAAGCTGAAGAGCAAAAGTCCCTGACTAGAGCTGAGCTAATTCATAAGGCAATTTTAAAATTAATATTTGTATAAGCTTTTTAAAAGGTAGAACTGAACCAGATAATTTGTGTTACTCTAATAGCAAGTCAGATTATTGTTTTATTGGTAAAGAAAAAGTAATCACTTTTCCTCATTTGGTCTCCTCTATTCCCTCATAGAAAGTTTTTTAAGGACTCTAGTCCATAATAGTAATTATAAAATTGGAATTGTCCAGTAAATGAAGAAATTATGACTAGATTCAGTTAATAACACTTGCATTCTGAAGGAAATTAGATATGGTGGGGAGAGGCTAGTTCTTTATAGATTTGAATCTACAGTTCTTAACATTGTGTATATGTATGTATGTGTGCATGTGATTTGTCCATATGTATGTCATTCCTTTTTGGAATCTGATAAAATTTATAGACGTGTTTGAAGATATATATACACAACGTTAAATCTAGCTACATACACATATACATATGTGTGTGTGTGTGTGTGTGTGTGTGTGTGTGTGTATCCTAGATGATATACATTATATTTAATTTGTAACTGGAAGAAATGTTAAATTCATTTTAGAGGTTAGTGAAAATACTGTTGCATTTTTCTCTGTCTCTGTTTGAGGACTCCTTGAGATATACCTATAACCTAGAACCTTAGGATTAGAATTCATGACTTAAAAATTAAGAAAATGTATTTCAGGAAGTTGAAATTATTTACTTATAATCACACAGTTAACAAGTAGCAGAAAAAGATTCAAATTTATATCCTCTAACTTCAAATCCAAACGTCTTCCCATTATGCCACATTTCTTGTTTCAAGAAAGTCCAACTCTTTTTCTGAGGCTGAAGGAGAGGCAGAAGGAGGGAATACGTGAAACCATTAAAGACTAATAGAGATGAAAATATGAGTTAACAGTGGATAGAGATTCGTATGACTGACTGCATGAAAGTCCCCAATAAAAGAAAAGGTCATTAAGGAAATAGAATATCTCTTGAGTGCTCTCTTAATTTATTTACTACCACTCTTCTCCATGATCTCTGCACAATGATTCTAGGCTTCTCACCTCACGCTCTAACTTCCCATACTTCAATACCTGATGAAAGAGTTAGCATTTAATGGTAGAAAGGATATTAGATTTGGAATTAGAGAATTACCAAATATTAGAGATGTAAGATACTCATGTGAACAAAGTTCAATCACTTCCCATTTGGAATATAGTTTTATCATCTGTAAAATGTGCAAATTGAGTTAGATCAATCTATAAAGTCTCATTTAACTCTAAGTTCAATGATCCTATCAACCTATACTTCAGCAGTGTCACAGATACTTTCCATACTTTTTCTCTACTCTATCAACATTTACCTGGAACAGGAAGATGATGAAAGCAAAGCAAGTTTTTTAATCTTAATAGAGGTGTTAATGATTAATAATCATGTTATGTAAAATGAAATGTATTCAGATGCAGAATGTCAAATAATGGAGATAATCTTTAATGGTTGAATTCTAAGAGGCCATTGGAAAACTTCAGTTCTTTTGGTAATGATTAGAATGGGATACTGGAAGACTACATGTCACAATCTACTTCTGAAACCTAAAGTTTGTACAGCTTTTGGGAAAATCATCTCACCTCTCAGTATGCAAGCATTTGTATTTTGTTTTTGTTTTAATTAATCAATTTATTTCAATATATATTGCTTTATGAATCATGTTGGGAGAGAAAAATCAGAACAAAAGGGAAAGAGAAAAAAAGAGGGAAAAAAAGTGAGCGTAGCATATGTTGAGTTAGATTCAATATCCATAGTTCTTGTTCTGGATACAGATGGCATTTTCTTTCCATTTATTGGGATTGCTTTGGATCACTGAGCCACTGAGAAGAACCAAGTTTTTCTTAGTTCTTCATCACACATTCCTGTTGTTATTATTATTATACATTATTAATGTATTTCTGGTTCAGCTTGTTTCATTCAACATCAGTTCATGCAGATTTCTCCAAGGTTTTCTAAAATCAGTCTGTTCATCATATTTATAGAATAATAGTATTCCATTACCACATCTTATTCAGCCATTCCCCAACTGTTGGACATCTACTAATTTTCAAATTCCTTGCTAGCACAAAAAGAGCTGTTACAAACATTTTTGTACATATGGATCCTTTCCTCTCCATTATGATTTCCTTGGAATACAGATTCGGTTGTGATACTGCTTCTACTTATATGTCTGAGGCAAAAAAAAGGCAAGTATTAAAGACAACATGCTGAATTGATGAAGTCAAAGCATGAACTGGAGTTATTTGACTCCAAGATTAGTGCTCATGAAAACTGAATAAATGTGTGAATGAAAAAGTACATTAAGGATCTATTATGTATCAGACACTGACAGCTCAGTACTAGAAATAGAAAGTAACACATATAGTTACATGGTAGCTGCAGAAGGAGTATTGTCCTATGAAGTCATAAGGATAATTGATAGAGTTATAAAGTAATCAAAGTAGTGATAGTTGAATTTAATTATCATTCCCAGAGGAAGAGGTAGAAGATGGGGATGAGAAGTGGAGATGAGAGGTAGAAGATGGGAATGGGGAAGTTGTCCAGGGACAACTGGACAAAAATAATAATTTAGGTTAAATGTGTTTATAATCACGAATCTGAACAGTTGTGCCCCCGAGTAGAATTCCAAGAGAATTAACTGTTCTAGAAAAATGAGATATAGGTTAAAGGCTGCTGTTCCAGGTATGGAGAAGGAAAGCAACAAAAGTAGAGAAGCATATAATCTTTAGAGATATTGCAAAATATCTCTAAACAATTCCACAAGGCTCTTATTTTAAGATATTTCAACCCAGAGTTCACAGCCCATTCCCAAAGTCCTAAAATACTTGATGCCCCCTCAAATTAGCATCTGATGAATACCATCCATCCCCTAAACTTGTTCTCTTTCCTCTTTCTGCTAGGCATTGAGTTTTAATGGCATATATATACTAGAAAATAAAAAGGGATAAAAAAGACAGTTTAATCTGACGTAGATGTAGATCAGCACACACTATAACTTTAAGTATTTCAGAAGAACAGTGATAATTAGCAGCCAGAGGCAAAATAATCAGTATTAATTTGGTTTAATGTTAAAGCCAAACTAGTAAATTTTCCATTGACCAGAATGTCATTATTTCTATGTTAATCTGTTACCAGACAGAAAGAAGCTTCCAAGTAATCACAGTTACCTTTAATAAAACCTATTTCCTTTTATAAAACCATTAATTTAAAAAAAATGATGTTTGCTTGCATTATTTATTTGTTTTACTATTTCTTTTCCCTCCTCTCCCCTCTTTTTCACTCCAAACCTCATTACCAAAATAAAGCAGAAAGGAACATGATGATAATTAGGAAACATTAACATTTTTGGGGGCATTCATCTTAAAAAGGAATATTAAAGTAGAGTAATTTATATGGAGCGACTAAATTATAAGCAATAGCAGTCTGATCGCCCCTTTAGAATAGAGTCTAAAATGATTACACATCAATGAAGGAGACAATCAAGACTAATCAGGCAATGATTCCAAGTCATTAAGATTCACTTTCTCATCAAAGCTTCCATTCCATATCTAGACTGTAGAAATGTATAAACCCAAACCAAAGCAGGACTGCTTTCAGCCTACTTTCTGTATAGGATATCCCAGAAACTGAGAAACTACTGGGTGGTTGATGAGAGCTTCATTTCTTTTCAACAAATAAAGATAAGCACTGTATTGAATGCTGAAGATACATATAAGAAAAGTTAGAATTTCTCTGCTCTCATTGAGCTTACATTTGAAGAAATAACACATATGGATGATTTTTAGTTAAATTCAAATAGAAAAGTTCTATGATTCTAAGGATATAACTGTGATGTAGATGCTTTTTAAAACTTTTGTATCCATTATAATAATGTCATAATAATATTATATCTTCTGAACACATTCAGGAAAGCCTGGAGATCCTGGACCAAATTTCCTCCTTTCCCTTTTACAAGAGAGAAAAAGAGACAAAGAGAGAGACTAAGAGACAGAGACAGAGCGACAGAGAGGCAGAAAAAGAGACAGACAGAGACAGAGACAGAGAGGCAAAGAGATAGAGACAGACAGAGGTAGAGAGATAGAGGAGCAGGGCAAGACAGATACAAAATTTAAGAGAGAGAAACAGAGACAGAGACAGAGAGAGACAGAGAAGAGAGAAAAAGATGGAGATATAGAGATAAAAGCAGAGACAGTGAGGCAGAGATAGACACAGGGAGCCAGAGACAGAATTAGAAAAAGAGACACTAAAGGAGAAACAGAGAGGCAAAGAAAGGGAAATATAGACAAAAATAGGAAGAGAACATATCATGGCTAGTAGGATCTTTTGAATCAGTCTTGTTAAAATCTCCAGGTCCTGATCATAGATCTGATTTGACAGAGAACACAAAATATCTTTGCAAGAAAGTACAAACTCCTAAACTGAGTAGACTGGCAAATTTCTATGAAATTAGGCTTTTGGTCTTTTATCCCCTTGTTAAATCTAAGTAAGATTTCTAAGTAATTGTTAGGAGTAATACCGATCATATCAAAGATGTTGACTTTTCTGCTTCTCTCCCAAGGACTGGATATAGATAATGAGAGTATCTTAAATGTTGTTCAATTTGATTGAATTGAATTTCTTTACTAAGAAATTTCTCACCCCAATGGATGAAATTATGGAGTCAATCATTTATTCAATCATGAAATGCTCTATTTTCTTCGAGAATATGTGTATGTGCCAGTAGGTGTCAGAGGTGCAACATAAACCCACAGTTTTTTCCTACCAAAAAATACATGACACACACCTCTCTCAGACTATATTGTACAGAACTGTATTGTTAAAGAAAGGCTCTTCATTTTCAAATACCTATACTAATGAAACCATAAGTCAGTTTCTGTACTTATTCTATCTGCAGAACTCTAAATTAGAAGTTATTAGCAAGATAGAAGAATTATGCATGATATACTAGCTAAAAATATTCAGTAAAGCCAAATCTCAAAGATTTAGAAATAAAAGTGATCTTCAAAATCATATATTTTCGCGCAGATAATCAATTTGAACAAAGTTACATTGTCTTGTAACTGTTCTGCTGCCCTGGCGTAGCACTGCAATTCATATCTTAGACTGGCACATCTGACTGGTGAAAATTCACTAAATCTAGTCAGCGTCAGGTGATACAGTGAATAGATTGTTTGATCTACACTCAGGAAGATTTAAATTGTGTTCCAGCCTTGAAAAGTTATTATTAGTATGACAATGGGCAAGATCTACTTAATTTTATTCATTTGTAAAGTGAACATCAATTTCCCAGGGTTGTTGTAAGGATAAAAATGTAATAATATTTGTAAAGTGTATTGCAAATCTTACATTGCAATATATGCTCGCTATTATCATTATTGTTAATATTATTAATGTTGAATGCTGCCGCCTTTCTTCTCCCCTGAAGAGCTCCACTCTACTTTGTGCTCCCTATCCTCCCTACCTTGTGCTTCTTACTCTGTGAAAAATAATCTAATCAAAATCATTCCTGGATGACTATAACCATAATTGGCCCAGTAATTCCACTCATCGTCCCTCATCATCAGTATACTCTTTCCTGGCCACAAATCTCCCAAACAATTCCTCTTTTCTTTTCCTTTTAGAATATATGTTCTTTAAGGGAAGGATTATCTTTTTCTTTGTAGTCATATCCTGGGCATTTAGCATGGTGTTTGAAACACAGCAAACAATTAAAAATTCTTCCTTCTTTCCTTCATTCCTTCCTTCCTCCTTCTTTCTTTCCTTCTTTTTCCTTCCTTTCTTCTCTCTGTCTCTCTCTCTCTCTCTGTGTGTCTGTCTGTCTCTCTTTCTTTCCCATCAAAGCTTCTAGTTTAATTGTTGTGTCATTTCCTGTCTCCTCAGTAGGGGAACTAGGCTCCCTGATATGCATGCACCCTCAAACCTGTATATACATGCATCTCAGATTCTATTCTTGCCTTTAGGCAACAAATTTTTTAACCAGCTTGTGGATAGGAAATTTTTTTTAAAAATACCAAGAATATAAACATGAATCATATATAGGATATTTTATTTTATTCCACACAGAAAGAAAACACTAAGAAAAATCATAGAATAACTAATTTACACTGAGTTGAAAGGCTAGTATATATCATCAGGACATGTAGTATAAGGGATCTGATTGGCTATTTTATATTTTACCTCCATTTAGTACAGAGTGAAGAAGATCAATGGGACTCCTCTTGTTGATTTCTCTCTTTCTGGCTAAAACTCTTCTATCTTTGTTATTGTCATTGTTATTTTCATCACTGCTATGGTAACCTAAATCCAATGCTTAAGTCCCTGGAAAGAGTGAAAATGCTAGCTGCCTTTTGAAATCTCACAGTGCTTTATACTGAAGGAAAGAAGACACCAACATAGTACTTACTATAATGGGTTTTTAATAAATGTTAATTGATTGATTGACTGACTGAAAAAAAAAAAGCAATATCCTCATAATAGATAGAGGCTTGACTAGGAAGCCATTCACTCAGAGATTGACTTAACTGGGAAAAAAATCTCTCCCACTGCCCTTCCTGAATTCAGAGAATTGTCCTTATGCCTTGTGGCTAACAGGAAAGAAAACTGAGAGTATGGTGGTGGTGGTGGTAGTGGTGGGGTGATGGTGGAGGTGATGGTAGTAGTAGTAATAATAGTAGTAGTAGTAGTAGTAGTAGTAGTAGTAGAAGAAGAAGAAGAAGAAATAGTATATAGTGAGTCTTCTGGGTAACAGATAAAGCCTTTCTATCATGCAAAACCAAGGCTTTGCTATATATTCATTCTCACTGGCAGAGAATAATAATTGGGATTCAAACTTCAAAGTTCCTTCTATATTTAGCAGTTGGAGGCAGTATGTGCTTTCTTCTCTCTGTCCCTCTCTGTGTCTGTCTATCTCTCTTTCTTTCCCATCAAAGCTTCTAGCTTAATTGTTGTGTCATTCCCTGTCTCCTCAGTATGGGAACTAGGCTCCCTGATATGCATGCACCCTCAAACCTGTATATACATGCACCTCAGTAAAGGCTTTTTGCAAAGCAATTTATGTGTATTACGCCATTTAATTCTAAAACAACTTGGTGAAATATTTTTTTAGTGTTTTTGCCTCCATCTAATTTTTAATATAAGGAACTTCAAATGAGGAACATTATAAATGTCTACTATTAGGTGCTATTATTATTTATATTTTACAAATGAGAGGTTTGTGACTTGGAGAGGACAAGAAACTTGTTCATTGTCATTCAGTCAGCAAGTAAGAGAGATATATTTGGGTCTTACTGAGTTATTATCCTGTACACTATTGATGATAGCCTCATTGATGCCTTAACTATCCAAAGCATGTTCATATCATTTACTTTGATCCTTGAAACAATCTTATGGTATAGAAGTATCATTTCTATTTATATAGATGAAGAAATTTATTAAAGACAGAGAGAGACAGAGACAGAAAGACAGAGAGATAAACAGAAACACAGAGAGAAAGACATAGAGAGGGAGAGGGAGAAAAAGAAAGAGAGAAGAGAGGAGAGAGACAGAGATAGAGGCAGAGACAGAGAGACAAAGAAAATGAGAGAGACAGAGAGAGGGAGAGGGAAGGAAAGAGAGGGAGAAAAAGAGAATCTACCTAGATATAGGGAAATCAGCATACATCTCCAGAATGCCAGGTCAATTTTGAACACTTATTTACATAACTTTGTGTTTGAATTATTGTCCATTTCTACCAACTACATTTCTCAGTATATTAACTTTGTATTTATTGTGTCTCTGGGTATGGAGAGTCATAGTTTGGCATATTTTGTTGCATTTTCCATACATTGATCATAAAGATCATACTGATTAGATCAAATAACCACCCCCATCCCCAGATTTCATTTAAACAAACAAACAAAAAATCTGTTTTCTGGCTCAGACCTTGTTTGTCAAGTTTTCACAAGGAGAGAATTTTTATGGCCGAATTATAAAACCCTGAAAATAGGACTTTATAATGGAAACACTGATACAACCGTAACTATAGTATTGCAATTGTATCACTATAAGAAAATTGGTTTAGATAATATACCCTTCTGGAATGAATGCCATTCTAAATGATTGTGCAGCTCCATAAATCTAAGCTAACTCAGTAATTCAAAATTACTAAGATTTAAGTTTAGTACCAATAAGCAATAAACTTATGGCTACTGCTAAAATAACTGCTGGTCTCTACTCCCTTATTTCACAGCAGGTGGTCTGCTTCATGCTGGTTGGCAGACTGAATGAAAACAGTCAACACTTTTAAACTAATTCCTGGAGTTGACAGAAGACTTTAGAGTAATTTCAATTGGTAAAATAATGTTGTTGTGTTTTTCATAGTGCTTTTCTTTCAGTTTTTTTTTTTCAAATTAAGGTTCTTTAAGGCACTTGACCTTTCTGACAAAAGGAAGGACAGAGTTAGTAACCCCCTTCTTCTACAGAAAAATTATGGGACTTTATATATTTTCAAAATGTTATGAACATAATGTCTGAAATCATAAAGTACTGCTATCACTACATCTGAAGGGGAACATAGATTTAAAGTCAGCAAAGGACTTCAGAAGTAATCTTTTCTCAACTCTCTCATTTTACAAATGAGCAATTCAAAACAGAAAGATAAAGGACTTTGTACAAAGACATACAGTGACCTTGCTAGTAAGATACTAAAGTAGGAAGTAGCAGAGCTGCAAGGAAAGACTTATTGGCTATAGAGTAGATTTTAAATTCTGTAATCAGAGGAACCACAACATATTTCATTTTTCTCTTCCTCAAAAATACAGTAGTGTAAATTAGCCCTTAATTATAAAATCCCTTGTCATTTTATTATTTTCTTCTTAGTCCTACACATTTTAAATATACTAAAATTCTCATAAAATAATTTATTTGTATGCAGTACAGATTCTGTAGATACTCTCTGAACCTCTCCTTGCTTTGATAGATTGGGCCTCCAAAAAGTAGCAGACAACTTCTCTTTTTTCAGAGACTCTTCTTTTCTTGGAGACCCTGAGGAATTGTGTGTCTTTTTTATGTTACATTTTATGAGTCCTCCACAGATGCTTTTTCTCTCATAATTATCAATTGATAATGACTAGATAGTTAAATTTATTGAATTTTTGGTTAAGAATACTTAGGAATATAGGGTTGACAAAGTTCCACAGTGGATAAAGCACTGACCATAGAGTTAGAAAGAGTTAAATTCAAATTGGGCATTAGCTTTGTGTCCCTGACCAAGTCAGCCACTTAATCTGTATTTGCTTTACTCATCTGTAAAATGGGGACATAATAGAGAAAGAGATGGCTAACACCTCTTTTGCCAAGACAATACTGTGGACCAGAGGTAGACACAACTGAACAAAACCACCACTTGGGAATATGTCAAAAACATGAAGCCTCAGACCATTTCTTTTAGTCCTTCATACTGGGAGGATTAAGTGTATCATTCTAGTTTCGAATTTCTTAGGACTTCTCTGTCTTCTGAGAGTTTGGAAGCTGTGAAAGTAAGTAAGGCACTCAATCATCTTATATTTTTCTAATTTATACTTTATACCTCCTGCTCATAACACTGATTTCTCATTATCAGGCCAGCAATATAGTGATTTATTCATATATTTATTTTGTATCTTATTACTAAAGTCAATATCTAGTTTTGTAGGGTTCCACTGAGGTTGTGGATAGATTCCAAAAAGTTAATACATTGGGGGGAGGGGCAGAACCAAGACAGCAGATAATAGATAGGTCTTTGTCTGAGCTCTTCTTGGCTTCTCTCAGAATCACCACCAGGTCAAGCCTCTGAATGGGTTTTGAAACCCACAAATATTTGGAGTGTAACAAATTTCCAGCAAAAAGATATTTTGGAAGAATTTAATGAAAGGTATCTCTCAATCAGGCAGTCCAGGGTAGGGGGGTAACCCTGTACAGGCTCATGACAAGGAAGCCCAGGGTAGAGAGACCTCTTGGACCTGGGGAAATCTACTTAGCCAAAATACAGCAGCATTGGCTACTCTATCATGATCCAGAAGCCAGTGGATCAGCAGACTAGTTGTGAAGCTTTCAATCCAACTACCAAAAGCAAATAGTGAGCTCCTGAACCCCAGAACAGCTGGACTTGGCTATACCCATCTAGTAAGGGAAGAAAGATGACAGCATCAGCATTAGGTCAGCATGAACCACTGTCATCAGAAAAGGAAACTTGGGGCAATATCCCCTTTGCTCTAAGAGCAGACATCAATCTTTAAAATGAGCAAAAAAAGCAAAAAGAGCTCTTACTAAAGATAGTTTTTATGGAAACAAAGAAGAAGAGACCTCAAATCATGAGAACACTAAAAGCAAAATGTCTCCAGATGATGCCTTCAAAGGGTGATATAAGTTGGTCTCTAACTTAAAAGGCTCTCTTGGAAAAATTAAAAAAGCATCTTAAAAGAGAATTAGAAAAATATGGGGAAAGGAACTGAGAGCTTCAAAAAAGGAAAAACAGAAATCTTCTAAAGAAAATCACTCAATATATAGATTTGGGAAAAAGGAAAAAGAAAGCAACTCCTTAAAAATAGATTTTGTGAAATGGAAAAAGAAAACAAATCCTTGAAGAAAAAAAAATTGGTGAAATGGAAACTAAGAACAATTTTCCAAAACATAAAATTGATAAAATGGGGGAAAAAATCAAATAAACAATACAACACATTTAAAAGTTCAATTAGCTATATTCAAAGAGGTAAAAAAGCTAATTGAAGAAAATAATTCAGTAAAAATTTTATTTGAACAAATGGAAGTGAATGAATCAATGAGACTTCAAAAATCAAACAAAATCCCCAAAAAAGGAAAAAAAAAAAAAAAACTAAAAGAAACTGTAAAATATCTAATTGGAAAATGAGTCAGAGGACGAGAAAAATAGATCCAGAAGAGACAATCTAAGAATTATTTGGACTACCTGAAAATCATGATTAAAAAAAAGCCTATACAGGATTTTTCAATACATCATCAAGGAAATTTGCCCTGATATCCCAGAACCAGAGGGTAAAGTAGCCATTGAAAGAATCTACTGATCACTTCCTGAAAGATACCACAAAATGAAAACTTCAAGGAATATTGTAGCTAAATTCCAGAATTATCAGATCAAGGAGAAAATACTGTAAGCAGCCAGAAAGAAATAATTCAAATATAGAAGAGCCACAATCAGGATTACCCAGAACCTAGCAGCTTCCACATTGAAGAATCAGAGGGCTTGGGATATGATGTTACAAAAGGCAAAGGAATTTGACTACAACCGAGAATCAATTACCCAGCAAAATTAAGCATTATCTTTCAGGGAAAAGAGTCCATATCCAATGATGTGTGTGATTTTCAATATTTTCTGATGAATACCAAAGCTGAGTAGAAAATTTGATCTTTAGATACAAGCCTCAAGAGAAGTACAAAAAGGTAAAAGTAGAAAAAAAAATCTATGTTTTTTAAAGATTAAAATATTTATATCTCTACAAGGGAAGAGGATAGGTTTAAAATTTAAGAATTGTATCTTTGTTATGAATATGCTTAGAGGGTCTAGGTATAATTTGATTTCATTGCAATTATATTAAAAAAACTGGGGGTGAAAAAATGATTGTACTGGAAGAAGAGGGTAAATTATATCATATGAAGAAGCAAAGAGACCTATTACAATAAAGGGAAAGAAGTGAGGGGGATGAGCATTGTGTGAATTTTAATCTCATCAGATTTGTCTCAAAGAGAGAATATCAGAGATGTTTAGTTTGATAGAGAAACCTGTCTTATCCTATAAGGAAGTAAGAGGGGAAGAATGGAGGCTAATAGGAAAAGAGAAGAGAAAAGGGATAAGAAAGGGAAGGGTCTGTACAAGAGAAGGACAGATTGAGGAAGGTGGTGTTCAGAAGTAAAACACTGGAAAAGGGGGGGGGAATATGAGGAAAGTATAACTTGGGGAAAAGTATAGAGTTAGTAATTTTAACTATGAATGGGAATGGGATGAGCTCTCCCATAAATGGAAGTGGATGGCAGATTGGATTTAAAGCCAGAATTCTATAATATGTTGTTTATAAGAAACACATTTAAAGCAAATGATACATACAGATTAGAGGTAAAAAAAAGTAAAAAGTATTCTGAACAGAATTGATTATGTTTCAGCTGAAGTAAAAAAACAAGCATGAGTACCAATTCCAAGATTAGATCAAGCAAAACTAAAATTAGATTTAATTAAAAAGAAAAGAAAGGAAACTACATTTTGATGAATAGTACCATAGGTACTGAACCAATACCATTACTAGACATATATGTACCAAGTGCTATAGCATCCAATTTCCTAGAGAAGCAGTTAAGAGAGTTGCAAGAAAAAAAGACAGAAAATTATACTACAGTGGGATCTCAACATCACTCTCTTAGAAGTGGATAAATCAAACCACAAAATAAGTGAAAAAAAAAAAGAAGTAATGGATGTAAATAGAATTTTAGAAAAATTAGGTATGATAGACTTATGGAGAAAATTGAATGGGAACAGAAAGAAATATACTTTTTCTGAGTGGTACATAGAATCTACACAGAAATTGACCATGTTTTGGGGCATACAAACCTTAAAATCAAATGCAGAAAGGCAGAAATACTAAATGCATTTTTTTCAGGTCATGATGCACTAAAAATTACATGTTATAGAAAACCAGATAAAAATACTCCAAAAATTGTTTGGAAATTAATCTAATCTTAAAGAATAAGTGGGTGAAGCAACAACTCATAGACACATTGATAATTTCCTTCAAAAGAATGACAATAATAAAAATATACCAAAATTTATGAGGAATTTTAATTAAATTAACTAAAGATAATTTAAAATATTTGGGAATCTACATGTCAAGATAAAGTCAGGAACTATATAAACACAATTATAAAATATTTTGTGCACAAATAAAGTCAGATTTGGGAAAATAGCAAGTACTCATGGGTAGGCCAAGTGAATATAATAAAAAAATCATAATTCTAACTGAATTTACTTATTAAGTGCCATACCAATCAAACTGCCAAAAAAAAGTTCTTTATGGAGCTAGAAAAATAATAATAGAGTTTATCTGGAAGAAGAAAAGGTCAATTGTAAGGGAATCAATGAAAAAAAAATGGAAATGAAGTTGGCCTAGCTGTACCAGATGGAAAACTATATTATAAAGCAGTGGTCATCAAAACCATTTGGTACTAGCTAAAAAATAAAGTAGTTGATAATTAGAATAGGTTAGGTTTACAAAACACAATAGTGAATGACTATAATAATAATCTAATATTTGATAAATTCAAAGACCCCAGCTTCTGGTATAAAAACTCACTACTGACAAAAATTGTCTGGGGAACTGGAAAATACTATGGAAGAACCTAGACACTGACCAACTATCTAATGTTCATGATTTAGACATAAAAACCAATCCAATAAGCAAATTAAAAGAAAAAAGAAAAGATAGTTTACCTCTCAGATCTGTGAAGAAGTAAATAATTTATGGCCAGAGAAGAACTAGATTATATGGTGAAATGCAAAATGGATAATTTTGATTATGTTAATTTAAAAAGTCTTTGTACAAAAAGAACCAATCCAGATATGATTAAAAGCAAAGCAGAAAATGGGAACAAATTTACCTCCAACAATTCTGATAAAGTCCTCATTTCCAAAATATATAGAGAATTAACTCAAATTTATAAGAACACAAGCCATTTTTTTTAAATTAACAAATGGTAAAAGGATACGAATAGACAAATTTTTGATGAAGAAATTAAAATAATTTATAGTCATATGAAAAGGTACTCTAAATCACTATTGTTCAGATAAATGCAAATTAAGACATCTCTGAGGTTCCATTCCATACTTCTCAAATTGGTTAAGAAAACAGGAAAAAATAATGATGAATTTTGGATATGATGTGGGAAACTAATTCTAATTATTTAGTTAATTACAACTAGTTAGTTAGAAATTAACATTAATGGATCATTGGAGGAGTTGTGAACTGATCCAACCATTTTGAAGAGTAATATGGAACTACATCCAAAGATCTATAAAATTGTGCATGCCCTTTGATCCAGTAGTTTCTATACTGGGTCTATATCCCAAAGAGAGCATCAACAAGGGAAAAGGACCTAGATATACTAGTCCTTTTTGTAGTGACAACGAACTGGATCTTAGTGAATGCCCTTCAGTTAGATATATTATGAATAAATAAAATTGTATGAATGTTATGGAATAGTGTTGTTCTATAAGAAATGATCAGCAGGATGATTTCAGAAAGGCCTGAAGAAACTTACATAAATTGATGCTAAGGGAAGTGAGTAGAACCAAGAGAACATTGTCCACAGCAATAACGAGATTATACAATAATCAATTCTGATGGACAGAGCTCTTTTCAACAATAAGGTGATTCGGCTAATTCCAATAGCCTTGTGACAGAGAAAGAGAAATGTGTTCTACTTATGAACACATTGAATTTTAAAGAATTTCTCCTTCATAGATTTGATATGACCAATGTTAAATATAATATGAACTAGGATCAATTGGGGCAAGGTGAGAGAATATATCACCTTGGGCAAGGTGATACTCTGGATTTGAAAAGGAATAGAATGAGAGCAGCTGAGGTTATTTTTTTTAATTTAAATTTTATTTTATTTAATAATAACTTTGTATTGACAGAATCCATGCCAGGGTAATTTTTCACAACATTATCCCTTGCACTCGCTTATGTTTCGTTTTTTCCCCTCCCTCCCTCCACCCCCCCAAGATAGCAAGCAGTCCTATATATGTTAAATATGTTGCAGTATATCCTAGATACAATACATATTTGCAGAACCAAACAGTTCTCCTGTTGCACAGGGAGAATTGGATTCAGAAGGTAAAAATAACTCGGGAAGAAAATCAAAAATGCAAATAGTTCACATTCGTTTCCCAGTGTTCCTTCTCTGGGTGTAGCTGTCTCTGTCCATCATTTATCCATTGAAACTCAGTTAGGTCTCTTTGTCATAGAAATCCACTTCTATCAGAATACATCCTCATACAATATCGTTGTCGAAGTGTATAATGATTTCCTGGTTCTGCTCATCTCACTTAGCATCAATCCATGTAGGTCTCTCCAAGCCTCTCTGTATTCATCCTGCTGGTCATTCCTTACAGAGCAATAATATTCTATAACATTCATATACCACAATTCTCCAATTGATGGGCATCCATTCATTTTCCAATTTCTAGCCACTACAAACAGGGCTGCTACAAACATTTTGGCACACACAGGTCCCTTTCCCTTCTTTAGCATTTCTTTAGCATATAAGCCCAATAGAAACACTGCTGGATCAAAGGGTATGCACAGTTTGATAACTTTTTGGGCATAATTCCAGATTGCTCTCCAGAATGGTTGGATTCGTTCACAACTCCACCAACAATGCATCAGTATCCCCATTTTCCCGCATCCCCTCCAACACTCATTATTATTTTTTCCTGTCATCTTAGCCAATCTGACAGGTATGTAGTGATATCTCAGAGTTGTCTTAATTTGCATTTCTCTGATCAATAGTGATTTGGAGCACTCTTTCATGTGAGTGGTAATAGTTTCAATTTCATCATCTGAAAATTGTCTGTTCATATCCTTTGACCATTTATCAATTGGAGAATGGCTTGATTTTTTTATAAATTTGAGTCAGTTCTCTATATATTTTGGAAATGAGGCCTTTATCAGAACCTTTAATTGTAAAGATGTTTTCCCAGTTTGTTGCTTCCCTACTAATCTTGTTTGCATTCGTTCTGTTTGTACAAAGGCTTTTTAATTTGATATAATCAAAATCTTCAATTTTGTGATCAGTAATGGTCTCTAGTTCATCTTTGGTCACAAATTTCTTTCTCCTCCACAAGTCTGAGAGATAAACTATCCTATGTTCCTCTAATTTATTTATAATCTCGTTCTTTATACCTAGGTCATGGACCCATTTTGATCTTATCTTGGTATATGGTGTTAACTGTGGGTCCTTGCCTAATTTCGAGCAGCTGAGGTTATTAAGGCAAGTAACATCAGGTGGCAATCAAACTGATTCTTGAAGAAAGATAAGAAATTTTGTAGAGGAGAAAGAAGTATATTCTTAGCAATTAAATAAGCCTGGGGAAGTAATTTAGATAATAGATATTAGAAAACTTTAATTGACAAACTAAGGAATTTGTATTTTCTTTTTAGATAAATTAGGAAAATATGGAATGTTTTGGAGCATTACAAAGTGTTAAGTCATTAGAGTTGATAGAGACAATAATTATCTAATTTAGCATGGTTCAGTATCATTGATCTGATATTACAAGGAGATGTTTTGGGCCAAAACCTGAAACAAGATCCTAAGTAAAACTAATAGAAACAATGCTTGTGTTCACACCTTTAGAGAGCTCATATAAGCAAGAAGTATTTAAGTACTCATTGGAGTTTACACGATTAGGAGATTTCAGGGTTTAGTATGAGATATCCAAATTCACACCACCCTTGAAGCTCTTAGGGCCAGAGAGCACTATGGGAGAAAACCCATAATCCTACTCTCTCAGATATAAGAAGCAGACAGAGGCCCAGTCAAGGGAGTTCAGCTGAATTAGATTGAGAGGGGAGCGTCAAGTGAGTCCAGCCAGAAGCCCTCTCTTAGAAGAGAGTTACTTTGGAACATTGACTGGGGTCGGAGAGGAGCACTCTGGGAGGAAGTCCACAAGCCCTCTCTCCTAGGTAAGAGAGAGTCATTCCATTTTCCATTTGGCTGGCTGGAGGCTGAAGAAAGCAGAGGCAGAAACAAAGGGCAATCTACAAGAGCTCTTGGCACCAAGCAGAGAGATAGGCCTCAATTAACCAGGTTATTTTAGAAGGAGAAAATAAACATTTGCATTTTTACCAGCTGGCTGCATTTTAGGTGATTATTACTCTTAACCAAAACTAAGGCTGCCTCCAGAAAACCTCCCTGAGAAACCTTCTCCCAAAGAGAACCATTACATTATTTTAAAAGAAGAAAATCACCACAGAAAGTGAAGTGAGCTAAATCTTAGGAAGAATATCTTGGTTTTTATAATAGAGAATATATTAAAAATTGAAGACACTGGAGAATGACAGATTAGGAGGTTATTTCAATTATTGTCCTGAATTATTCTATGTTCCTATAAGTCATGGGATATTATGTTCTTAAAATAAACAATCAATAAATGAAACAGGAATTATTTATAAAGCTCTTGTTATGTCAGGCACTGTCCCCAGCACTGATCATAAACCCAAAATAAACTGGAAGATAGTTGATAGTTATAAATAGGCTGCAGTATATTAGCAATTTACCTTTTGTTTACAAATGTCTTAAAGTACATAACCAATAAAATACAAATAAGAAAAGTTAACTTTTTTTACTGCTGAAATTTTGTCCTTGTTTTATATCTTATAACATTAGAAATTTGTGTGAGGCACTAAGAGATCAAATTATATGCCCAGTGTCAAACATTAAGTATGTCAGAGGTGAGGTATAGACATAGTTCTTTTGAACTCCAAAGCCAGATCTCTCTTCATTACATCATGCTGCCTGTATAGATATTTTACTTTTTCACAATAATAGTTAGACACATAGATAGTGTGCTTTACAATTTATCAAACTTTATGTTTTCCAAAATACTTTTCTCCTGACACCTCTTGTGAGTTAGGTAGCAATACTCTAACATGTACATCACATAGCAATTTGACTTTAGGAAACAGGAGATGAATTTCTATATGATGAGAAATTAATCAGAGAGACTGAATAAGAATGAAGATAAAGAATAAGTGGAAATGATGGTCTTTTCAGGTCAGGAAATTATAACTGTACTTAAAAGAGTTTTTTTTTTTTTTTTTTTTTTTTTTTTTTAGTCAGCTTTGAAATACTATCCATGAAAAAGATAGTAATCTTGGGGTTCAAGTTACTTCCCATGTTCTTCCTAATTTCTCTCTGAGCCTTTATGACATTCTTGCCTTGATAAACCTATTAAATTTCTTTCAATCAAAATGACTTTCATCACTTCCTAGTATGCAATGGAAATTAGCCACCGTTATTACTTACTCATAGTCAGATGGCACAATGCCGTGGATCAAAGGAAAAAGTGGGATTTAAAATGAGTACTGTGTTCTTAAATAATCCTTTGAGTATACAGAAGTATTTCTTGGTGCTCTTTTAAAATTTGGCATCTCCTAAAAATTTTCATATCTCACCTCAATCTCACAGATTGTTCTAAACTCTCTGATCTGGGGCACCTTTCTGCCTTTTTTCATCTGGTATTGAAATTGAGCAAAATGATTGAGATAAAGGAGGTAGATAACTTTGTCACTTCCTTCTAGCTCATCCAATACATTTCAGAATGTTTTTAAATGCATAAAACATAATATATAAGATTATGAAAAAATGTTTATAGTTATTAAAGTATTTTTAAATTGATAGACCCTACTTATAGAGATTTTATTAAAAAATTGTTTCATTTTGTTTTTAACATGGCAGATGGAGTTAAGAGGAAGCAACTTGTAGATGATACAAAAGTCCAATGGTGAGATGAACTTATAAGACTTAAAATAAGAGTGTTAAAGTTTAAGAGGTGTTAAAGGGTGATAATAAATTCCAAAATGGAAAGTTTTGTAGTGAATTCCAAGAAGAAAACAACAAAAACAACAGTTAATGTTATTTTGATTGCAAGGAGACCAAAGAAGGTATTTAGTTTTACTTCTGTGGCCAAAAATAACATATCCAGCACAAATAACCATAATATTATTTTTTTAATAGCCATTCACTTAACTCACAGATTTTTAGGACCATGAAGGATATATCACTCTCAAAAATCTATAAAGAAATTAAGGGAAAAATACGAAAAGACTATGTATAGAATGGTATGTGGATTCATATCAGTGGGATAAAGTGTATAGATTAATGGGAAAGTTATATAGATGGAGGGAAAGAGGGGAATAGGGTCAGGTGGTGATGGGGGACAGAAAGATGTTTTGATTAATGGGAGCAGTATAAAATATAAAGGTTCATGGGAACAAGATAGAGAAGAAGAGAAAGGATGGAAAAGGGGATCCTGGGTGGGGGGAGATTAAATAATAGCAAGACAAGGAATAGAATTAAAGTAGAAGAGTTATCAGGGATAGGAAAGAAGAGATATACACAAAGACTAGAACAAGCATCAGGAGTAGAATTTATTAGTAAAAAAAGTAAAGCTAGTAAACATTGATCTCAAAGTCAATTTTAAAGATTCAGTTAAGAGAAAATCTATATTATTGTCAACCATATTAATTTTATTTTAGATGCATAGCTACATAGATGTAATTGTGTATGTAAATGTATGTACATATACATGCAAAATCACACACGTGTTTGTGTCTGTGTGTGTGTGTGTGTGTGTGTGTAACTTTAGCCTACATGGGTGATGTGGGAGGGATGAAAGGGGAAAAAAAGAACCAAGATGAAAGTGCTTAGCAGAGGACAAAACCATAAAGAAGCAAAGAAAAGATGAACAGTTATATATATAATTTATTTTATTAGTATATATTTTTTTCTTAAAATGGAAATTTATTGTTACATATTTTGAATCCTCCATGATGTTCTGCTGAACATATGACAATGTTCTATTTTTTGTTTTCCTTTCTTCTCTTTATTTTACTGTTTTGAATTTTTTTCTTATTTTGTGTTTAATTTAAAACAAACACAAAAAAAGATTTAAAAGAAAGAAAAAAATTTGTTCAGATGTGGTTTGGGCTACTTCTACTTCTGGGATTCTGTGGTAATAATTTCATAAGATCATAAATCTAAAATGGTATGGTTCTTCGGAAGTAATCTAATATATTCTACTTATTTACAGATGTGAAAATAAAGTCCCAGACAGGTAAAATGATTTTTACAAGGACACATTAGAAATACACATCAAAAATGGGTCATAAATCCAGTTTCTTTGACTTTCAAGAAAATATATTGTTATACTACAGTTGCTGATTATCTAGTTACTTTAATGTTTTTTAAAATGTTATCACATAATAAAGACAAAAGTGTTCTCATTCAAACATCCTCAATTATTACATAATCCTGGAAATAGTTGAGTTTCCACACCAATGACACCATACTTAATATGTCTTTTATGTGAGAACAAGGTGTCTTGGATGATTTCTACTCTTAATTGCCATCTTGAAGGAAATGTGGAGGTTGTGATGGCAGGAATGGCAGATGAGAGGGTGGGTGAGAAAAGCAAGGAATGGAAATCTTGCTCTATTTGTTGTTCTCATATTTCTGTTCACTGATGCATGCATTCTTTCTTACTCTATATAAGCTCTACTGACCAAGAAAACTGAACCACAGGAGACAATAATAGACCTCATGAGAACTGATAAAATCATCAAGGGAGTTAGAGAAAAGAAAAGAGGATCAAAATTTATTGGGAACTAGATATTGATCCAGCAAAACACCAAGGCCTGAGAAGGGAGTAGAAATATAAAAGGAGAGTGCTATGTTTGTTAAACAGGATAAAGAGGTGATCAATGGTGATGGTTGAAGGAACAAGTGTTATAAGTTGGGGAAAAGTATATATTCCTGTGTTTTAGTTAACAGAAAGGTTCTGCAGCTAGTA
Organism: Antechinus flavipes; assembly: GCF_016432865.1. Lineage (NCBI taxonomy): Eukaryota > Metazoa > Chordata > Mammalia > Dasyuromorphia > Dasyuridae > Antechinus > Antechinus flavipes. Next base: position 215,003,252 of record NC_067401.1, on the reverse strand, counting down.
GATTTCTAATCTAGTCCAAATTAGTGTTTTAATAGGTTGATAAATTGATATATGGAGAGGTAAAGTATTTTGATAATATTAGACAGTTATTGAAATCATTTTAAAAAACATTATCTTTGTTTCTAACAGAATTATGACATAAATAAAGTTCTCTGAACACACCAGTATAATAATGAATCATAGATTTATGAGACAGAGAAAAGGTGAGGTCAACTATTTTAGTTTCTCCTCAATTCCCTTTTCTTCTACTTAATTACATACACTCTTCTAACAGAGTTTTCCCAGTGACTTATCTCTACAACATTACCTATTTCTTTACTTGGAGGTGAATTGTCTATTATTTTTCTATTATTTCACTAAACCATTACTTATTGATAGCTTATTTAGAAATTTTGATAAAAAACCATTTCCAAGGATATCATGCAGCTAGATGATTTGCTCAGTCACATAGCTCATGTATCATAGATATAGGTCTTTCTGACTTGAAGATGAAGCCCTTATCCAGTTAGACACACCATCTCTCTCTTAGAATAATGTGTAGAAAAGGAACATAAAAGGAGATTCCAAGGTAAAAGTCTGAAAGAAAACATTATTGTTTTAATAACTCTAGAATTCTGGTGACACATTTTATGCTGTCTCTTTTAGGAACCTTGTTATCTAGGAGCAAAAGACAGAGTGAATCCGTGACTTCTGTTTCTATCCAGAATCCAGCAATTGATAGACTTCTAACAATCTATATAATCAAACTATCCAGAAAAAAAATTACCTCTTGACAAAAGAGCTGATCCAGTGATAATAAAATAAAGGAAAATAGTTTTGCTTTGTTTTTTCATTTCACTCCATTATAATGTCTCTCTTCTTCAAAAATATAGGAATTAAATTCTTATGTCCTCCAAAAACTAGATTGGATTAAGTTTAATATATGGTTAAATTTATCTGAAAAAGTGAGTAGGTGATGAGAGAGATTTAATGTATCATCTTTGTATTTCATTGGAATTTTCTTGAAGTTCTGCAGAGTAGTTGTGGATCATTGTATTGCTAAGAATAGCAAAGTCATGCATAGCTGATCATTTCACAGTACTGCTATTGCTTTTTACACAGTACATTTCACTTTGTTTATGGAGATTTTTATGAGAGTACATTTCTCTTAGAACTCTACATTTCTCATAGAACAATAATATTCCATCATAATCACATCTCACAATTTATTCAATCTTTCCCCAATTGATCAGCATGGCCTTTATTTCCAATTATTTTGCCCCGAGAAGAGAGTTGCTACAAATATCTTTGTACCTATAGGTTTGAATTTTTTTTTTGATTTCCTTTATTTTAAAATATATTTTGAGATTCATGGCCCTTTGGGCATAGACATATCTTTTGGTCATTTATCAGTTGGGCATGACTTATTTTTTTTTTTAAATTTGACTCAGTTCCCTCTATGTTTGAGAAATAAGGCCTTATCAGAGAACTTGCTTCAAAATTCTTTTTACAATTACTATTGCTAAATATATTTCCTTCCATTTATTATATTCTCTTTCTCCTGTCACCCTGTCTCTTCTCAAAGGAATTTTGCTACTTAGTATATCCTTCCCTATATACCTTCTCTTCTATCATTCTGCCCACATTCAATATTCCATTTCCCTCCTATTTTCCTGCAAAGTAAGATAGATTTTTATATCTATATCAAGTGTGTATGCTATTTTCTCTTTGAGCATTTCTGATAAGAGTAAGATTCACTAATTCCTCCTCTTCTTACCGTTTCCTCCTCCACTGTAAATGTTTTTTCTTGACTGTTTTTATGGCAGATAGTTTATATCATTCCACTTCTTCCTTTCTCTTTCTCCTAGTACATTACTCTCTCACTCCTTAATTTCATTTTTTAAGACATTATCCCTTTATATTCAATTCTAACCTGTCCCCTTTGTCCATATATATATATATATATATATTATGGCTTTTTATTTACAAGTTATATGCATGGGTAATTTTACAGCATTGACAATTGCCAAATCTTTTGTTCCAATTTTTCCCCTCCTTCCCCCCATCCCCTCCCCCAGATGGCAGGTAGACCAATACATGTTAAATATGTTAAAGTATAAATTAAATATAATATAAGTATCCATGTCCAATTATTATCAGACTTTGAAATAGTGTACTATTAGCCTGTGAAGGAAATCAAAAATTCAGGAGGACAAAAATAGAGGGACTGGGAATTCTATGTAGTGGTTCAAAGTCATCTCCCAGAGTTCTTTTGCTAGGTGTAGCTGGTTCAATTAATTACTGTTCTATTGGAACTGATTTGATTCATCTCATTGCTGGAGATGGCCACATCCATCAAAATTGATCATCATATAGTATTGTTGTTGAGGTATATAATGATCTCCTGGTGCTGCTCATTTCACTCAGCATAAGTTCTTGTAAGTCTCTCTAGGCCTTTCTGAAATCATCCTGCTGGTGATTTCTTACCAAACAATAGTATTCCATAATATTCATATACTACAATTTATTCAGCCATTCTCCAATTGATGGGCATCCACTAAGTTTCCAGTTTCTGGCCACTACAAAGTGGGCTGCCACCCCTTTGTACCTAGAGGTTTTTTGCACATAGAGGCCCCTTTCCCTTCTTCAAAATCTCTTTGGGATATAAGCCCAGTAGTAACACTGCTGGGTCAAAGGGTATGCACAGTTTGATAGCTTTTTGAACATAGTTCCAAATTGCTCTTCAGAATAGCTGGAGGTATTCATAATTCCACCAACAATGCATCAGTGTCTCAGTTTTCCCACATCCCCTCCAGCATTCTGCATTATCTTTCTCTGTCATTCTAGCCAATCTGATAGGTGTGTAGTGGTATCTCAGAGTTGTCTTAATTTGCCTCTCTCTGATTAATAATGACTTGGAGCATCTTTTCATATGGCTAGAAATAGTTTCAATTTCTTCATCTGAAAATTGTCTGTTTATATCAAAGGATATTTTATCATTTATCAATCGGGGAATGGCTTGATTTCTTATAAATTAGGGTCAATTGTCTATATATTTTGGAGAAGATAACCTTTATCAGAACATTTGACTATAAAAATGTTTTCCCATTTTATTGCTTCCCTTCTAATGTTGACTGCATTGGTTTTGTTTGTACAAAAACTTTTCAATTTGATATAATCATTTTTTTCTATTTTGTGATCAATAATGATCTCTAGTTCTTCTTTGGTCACAAATTCCTATCTCTTCCATAGGCCTGAGAGGTAAACTATCCTATCTTCCAATTTATTTATAATCTCATTCTTTATGTCTAGGTCATGAACTCATTTTGACCTTATCTTGGTGTATAGTGTTAAGTGTGGGTCAATGCCTAGTTTCTTCCATACTAGTTTCCAATTTTCCCAGCAATTTTTGTCAAACAGTGAGTTTTTATCCCAAAAGCTGGGGTCTTTGGATTTGTCAAACATTAGATTATTAAAGTTATTGGCTGTTTTGTCCTTTGAACCTAACCTATTCCCCTGATCAACTAGTCTATTTGTTAGCCAATACCAAATGGGTTTGGTAACAGCTGCTTTATAATATAATTTTAGATCTGGTACTGCTAGGCCACCTTAATTTGATTTTTTTTTCATTAATTCCCTTGAAATGAGACTTCCAGCCAAGATGGCGGAGAGGAGGCACACAACTGTGTAAGCTCCGCGTTTTCTCTCACTATCCATTTCATTACAAGCCTCTGAATTAATGCTTGACTGAAAAAAAACCCCACAAATAGTTACCAAGAGAAGCCATCCTTGAGATTTGCCAAGAAAGGTCTGTTTTTGCTCGAGGGTGGGTACGGTTTTAGATCAGGCACAGGCTGAGGGCAGCAGCAATGAGAGCACAGGAGCAGACTGGAGAGGGGGTGGGGTGTGATTGCAGCTGTCTCTGTGGGGAGAGCTTTGCCACAGGATTGGATACTTTGCCCTGGCAGCAAGTCAGCAGCTCAGCAGAGAAGCGAAAAACACCAGGAGGTGAAGAACACAACCCCAAACAGCTGGAGTCTCTCAGGACCTTCCCACCCCTCCCCCATAGTGTCTCAGCACACTCTCGGAGTCTCAGAGTGCAGGCACAGCACAATCCTGCTAGTGCCTCGCTGCTGCCCCCGCAGTCTGTAGAGGAAGCTCTGTAACACCACCCAGCCCCTCCCCCAAAGATAGCAGACTCCAATTAGGTTTTTTTTTTTTTCTTTTATTTTCTTTGCTAGTTTGTCTTTGATTCTTTGACAAAATGGGCAAAAAATTGAAGAGGACTTTAACCCTTGACAGCTTCTATATAGATAGAGAGCAGACTCTAAATCCTGAGGAGACTAAAAACAAACAGTCTCCAGGTGAATCCCCAAAGGAGGAGATCATTTGTTCCTCAGCACAGATGAACTTCATAGAAGTAATTAAAAAGGCTCTCACAAGAGAGCTAGAAGAAAAATGGGAAAAGGAGAGGGAGGCTTGGCAAGAGAGTCTGGAGAAGTCATCCCACTCATTTAAAGAGAGAGTGGATAAAGAAGTAAAATCCTTGAAAAATAGGATTAGTGAACTGGAAACAGAAAATAGCTCTCTAAAAAAAAAAATTGGCAAAATGGAAAAAAAAATTCCATAGAACAAAAGAACTCAATTGGACAATTAGAAAAAGATATTAAAAAAGTGAGTAAAGAAAATAATTCATTGAAAATCAGAATTGAACAATTGGAATTGAATGGCTCGAGGAGACAAGAAGAATCAGTCAAGCAAATCCAAAAAAATCAAACAATGGAAAAGAATGTGAAATACCTTCTGGGGAAGACAACAGACCTGGAAAACAGATCCAGGAGAGACAATCTGAGAATCATTGGACTCCCAGAAAAGCATAATGAAAAAAAGAGCCTGGACACTATTTTCCAGGAAATTATCAAAGAGAACTGCCCAGAGGTCATAGAAACAGAGGGTAAAATAGACATTGAAAGAATTCATCGATCAGCTACTGAAAGGGATCCTAAAATCAAAACACCAAGGAATATAGTGGCCAAATGTCAGAACCCTCAGACGAAGGAAAAAATATTGCAAGCGGCTAGAAAAACCCAATTCAAGTATCGAGAAGCCACAATAATGATCACCCAGGATCTAGCAGCATCCACACTAAAGGATCAAAGGGCCTGGAATATGATATTCCGAAAGGCTAAGGAACTTGGTATGCAACCACAAAATAACTTACCCAGCTAGAATGAGCATCTTTTTCCAGGGAAGAAGATAGACATTCAATGAAGTAAGCGAATTTCACCTATTTTTGATGAAAAAGCCAGAACTTAACAAAAAGTTTGATCTACAAATATAGAACTCAAGAGAAATCTAAACAGGTAAAGATTAATCTTGGGAACTATATTTCAGCTATAAAGATGTATAAAGAATACATGTATACCTTGTTCTAGAGACTAGATATGGAAAGGACATTGTACCAGAAAAAGGGTAAAGTGGGGGTAGTACATCTCATGAAGAGGCATAGGAAACCTATTATATCTGAGAGAAAGAATGGAGGGGGATGAATATAGTGGGTATCTTACTGCCTTCAGAATTGGCTTTAAGAGAAAAATTTTAGACATATTCAATCTAGGGTGAAACTTCTCCCACCTCATTGAAAAGTGAGAAAGGGAAATTGAAAAGGGAAGGAATAAGCTAAGTGGGAAGAAATATGGAAACTGGGAGGGAAAGGGGTAAGATAGGGGGAGGAACTCTAAGGTGGGGGGAGGGATACTAAAAAGGGAGGGCTGTGAGAAGCAAGTGGTGCTCACAAGCTTAATACTGGGAAGGAAGGTAAGGGGGAAAGAAGGGAGAAAGGCGTAAACCGGGGTTAACAAGATGGTAAGTAATACAGAATTGGTCATTTTAACCATAAATGTGAATGGGGTAAACTCCCCCATAAAGAAGAAGTGGTTAGCAGAATGGATTAAAAGCCAGAATCCTACAATATGTTGTTTACAGGAAACACACCTGAAGCGGGGAGATACATGTAGGTTAAAGGTAAAAGGTTGGAGCAAAATCTACTATGCTTCAGGTGAAGTCAAAAAAGCAGGGGTAGCCATCCTGATCTCAGATCAAGCTAAAGCAAAAATTGATCTAATTAAAAGAGATAAGGAAGGGCACTACATCTTGCTAAAGGGTAGTATGGATAATGAAGCACTATCTATATTAAACATATATGCACCAAGTGGTGTAGCATCTAAATTCTTAAAAGAGAAATTAAGAGAGCTGCAAGAAGAAATAGACAGCAAAACTGTAATAGTGGGAGATCTCAACCTTACACTCTCAGAATTAGATAAATCAAACCACAAAATAAATAAGAAAGAAGTCAAAGAGGTAAATAGAATACTAGAAAAGTTAGATATGATAGATCTCTGGAGAAAGTGTAATGGAGACAGAAAGGAGTACACCTTCTTTTCAGCAGTTCATGGAACCTATACAAAAATTAACCATATATTAGGACATAAAAACTTCAAACTCAAATGCAGTAAGGCAGAAATAGTAAATGCATCCTTTTCAGACCACAATGCAATGAAAATTACATTCAACAAAAAACCAGGGGGAAGTAGACCAAAAAATAATTGGAAACTAAATAATCTCATGCTAAAGAATGATTGGGTGAAACAGCAAATCATAGATATAATTAATAACTTCACCCAAGAAAATGATAATAATGAGACATCATACCAAAATGTATGGGATGCAGCCAAAGCGGTAATAAGGGGAAATTTCATATCTCTAGAGGCCTATTTGTATAAAATAGAGAAATAGAAGGTCAATGAATTGAGCTTGCAACTAAAAATGCTAGAAAAGGAACAAATTAAAACCCCTCATTCAAACAATAAACTTGAAATTCTAAAAATAAAAGGAGAGATCAATAAAATTGAAAGTAAAAAACTATTGAATTAATTAATAAAACTAAGAGTTGGTTCAATGAAAAAATCAACAAAATAGACAAACATTTAGTAAATCTGATTAAAAAAAAAGGAAAGAGGAAAATCAAATTGTTAGTCTTAAAAATGAAAAGGGAGAACTCGCCACTAACGAAGAGGAAATTAGAGCAATAATTAGGAGTTACTTTGCCCAACTTTATGCCAATAAATTCGACAATTTAAATAAAACAGAAGAATACCTCCAAAAATATAGCTTGCCCAAACTAACAGAGGAAGAGGTAAATATCCTAAACAGTCCCATCTCAGAAAAAGAAATAGAACAAACTATCAATCAACTCCCTAAGAAAAAATCCCCAGGACCAGATGGATTTACATGTGAATTCTATCAAACATTTAAAGAACAATTAACTCCAATGCTAAATAAACTATTTGAAAAAATAGGGATTGAAGGAGTCCTACCAAACTCCTTTTATGACACAGACATGGTACTGATACCTAAACCAGGTAGGCTGAAAACAGAGAAAGAAAATTATAGACCAATCTCCCTAATGAATATTGATGATAAAATCTTAAATAAAATATTAGCAAAAAGATTACAGAAAATCATCCCCAGGATAATACACTATGACCAAGTAGGATTTATACCAGGAATGCAGGGCTGGTTCAATATTAGGAAAACTATTAGCATAATTGACTATATCAATAACCAAACAAATAAAAACCATATTATCATCTCAATAGATGCAGAAAAAGCATTTGATAAAATCCAACATCCATTCCTAATAAAAACACTTGAGAGCATAGGAATAAATGGACTTTTCCTTAAAATAGTCAGGAGCATATACTTAAAACCATCAGTAAGCATCATATGCAATGGGGAAAAACTGGAACCTTTTCCAGTAAGATCTGGAGTGAAGCAAGGTTGCCCACTATCACCATTATTATTTAATATCGTATTAGAAACACTAGCCTCTGCAATAAGAGTCGAGAAAGAGATTAAAGGAATTAGAGTAGGCAATGAGGAAACCAAACTATCACTCTTTGCAGATGATATGATGGTATACCTAGAGAACCCCAGAAATTCTACTAAAAAGCTATTAGAAATAATTCATAATTTTAGCAAAGTAGCTGGATATAAAATAAATCCCCATAAATCCTCAGCATTTTTATACATCACCAACAAAACCCAACAGCAAGAGATACAAAGAGAAATTCCATTCAGAATAACTGTTGATAGCATAAAATATTTGGGAATCTATCTACCAAAGGAAAGTCAGGAATTATATGAGCAAAATTACAAAAAAGTCTCCACACAAATAAAGTCAGACTTAAATAATTGGAAAAATATTAAGTGCTCTTGGATTGGCCGAGCGAATATAATAAAGATGACAATACTCCCTAAACTAATCTATTTATTTAGTGCTATACCAATCAGACTTCCAAGAAAATATTTTAATGATCTAGAAAAAATAACAACAAAATTCATATGGAACAACAAAAAGTCGAGAATCTCAAGGGAATTAATGAAAAAAAAAATCACATGAAGGTCACCTAGCTGTACCTAATCTAAAATTATATTATAAAGCAGCAGTCACCAAAACCATTTGGTATTGGCTAAGAAATAGATAGTTGATAAGTGGAAAAGGTTAGGTTCAGAAGACAGAATAGTCAATCTAGTGTTTGACAAACTCAAAGATCCTAACTTTTGGGGTAAGAATTCATTGTTTGATAAAAACTGCTGGGATAACTGGAAATTAGTATGGCAGAAATTAGGCATGGACCCACACTTAACACCATATACCAAGATGAGATTGAAATGGGTCCATGACCTAGGCATAAAGAACGAGATTTTAAATAAATTAGAGGAACATAGGATCATTTATCTCTCAGACTTGTGGAGGAGAAAGAAATTTGTGACCAAAGATGAAAGAGAGACCATTACTGATCACAAAATAGAAAATTTTGATTACATCAAATTAAAAAGCCTTTGTACAAACAAAACTAATGCAAACAAGATTAGAAGGGAAGCAACAAACTGGGAAAACATCTTCACAGTTAAAGGTTCTGATAAAGGCCTCATTTCCAAAATATATAGAGAACTGACTCAAATTTATAAGAAATCAAGCCATTCTCCAATTGATAAATGGTCAAAGGATATGAACAGACAATTTTCAGATGATGAAATTGAAACTATTACCACTCATATGAAAGAGTGTTCCAAATCATTATTGATCAGAGAAATTCAAATTAAGACCCCTCTGAGATACCACTACACACCTGTGAGATTGGCTAAGATGACAGGAAAAATTAATGACGAATGTTGGAGGGGAAGCAGGAAAACTGGGACACTGATGCATTGTTGGTGGAGTTGTGAAAGAATCCAATTATTCTGGAGGTAGTCATTCATTTCACTTAGGTTATCAAATTCATTGGCATGAAGTTGGGCAAAATAACTCATGATTATTGCTCTAATTTCCTCTTCAATAGTGGCGAGTTCTCCCTTTTCATTTTTAAGACCAACAATTTGATTTTCCTCTTTCCTTTTTCAATAAGATTTACCAAAAGTTTATCTATTTTATTTTTTCATAAAACCAACTCAGTTTTATTTATTAATTCCATAGTTTTTTTTTTACTTTCACATTATTAATTTCTCCTTTTAATTTTAGAATTTCAAGTTTAATATTTGATTGGGGGTTTTAATTTGGTCTTTTTCTAGCTTTTTAAGTTGCAAGCCCAATTTATTGATCTTCTCTTTCTCTATTTTATTCAAGTAAGCCTCTAAATATATAAAATTTCCACTTATTAAAGATGTAAAATTTCCCATATTACCGCTTTGGCTGCATCCCACAAATTTTGGTATGATGTCTCATTGTTGTCATTATCTTGAGTGAAATTATTAATTGTGTCTATAATTTGCTATTTCACCCAATCATTCTGTAAGATGAAATTATTTAATTTCCAGTTACTTTTTGGTCTATTTACCCTTAACTTTTTGTTGAATGTAGTTTCTATTGCATTGTGATCTGAAAAGAAAGCATTTACTATTTCTGCCTTTCTGCATTTAATTTTGAGGTCTTTATGTCCTAATATATGCTCAGTTTTTGTGTAGGTTCCATGAACTGATGAGAAGGTATACTTTTCTGTCACCATTCAGTTTTCTCCAAAGATCTATCATACCTAATTTTTCTAATATTCTATTTACCTCTTTAATTTCTTTCTTATTTGTTTTGTGGTTTGGTTTATCTAATTCTGAGAGTGCAAGATTGAGATTTTCCACTATTGAACTTTTGCTGCTATCTATTTCTTCTTGCAACTCTCTTAACTTCTCCTTTAGGAAGTTAGATGCTATACCACTTGCTGCATATTTGTTTAATACTGATATTGCTTCATTTTCTATAGTATCCTTTAGTAAGATATACTTTCATTCCTTATCTCTTTTAATTAGATCAATTTTTGCTTTTGCTTAATCTGAGATCAGGATGGCTACCCCTGCTTTTTTGCCTTCACCTGAAGCATAGTAGATTCTGCTCCAGCCTTTTACCTTTACTCTGTATATATCTCCCTGCTTTAAATGTGTTTCCTGTAAACAACATATTGTAAGGTTCTTACTTTTGATCCAGTCTGCTATCCGCCTCTGTTTTATAGGAGAATTCATCCCATCCACATTTATGGTTAAAATTACTAATTCTGTATTTCCTGCCATCATAATATCCCTGGATTGTGCTTTTCTTTTTCTTGCCCCCCCCCTTACTTCCTTCCCTAGTATTAAACTTATCGACCCCACTTGCATCACGTAGCTCTCCCTCTTTAGGATGTCTGCCTCCTCCCTTTGAATCCTTCACCTTTCTTGTACCCTTCTGTTATTACTCTTTTTCCTTTTCCCTTTTCCTCTCTCATTTTTCAATTAGGTGAGAGAAGATTCTCTGTAAAATAAATGTCAATTATTTTCTCTTTTAGCCAACTCTGATGAAAGTAAGATACACACAGTGTTCCTCTGCCTCTCTAAGTTCCCTCAGATATGATAGGTTTTCTTTGCCTCATCCTGGAATGTAGTTTCCCTCTTTTTATCTCATTTTTCCCTTTTTGTGACACTATCCTCTTTCCATTTCGACTTCCCTTTTTAAATATGTTTATCAGTAAAATCAAATTATGTGTGTGGTTTTTATGTATATCCACAACAGAAATCCAGTTCTCAAGAGTTCCTTTTATGTTTTTCTACTTCTCTTGAGTCCTATGGTTGGAGATCAAATTTTTTGTTTAAATCTGTTTTTTTTTTTTTTTCCCTTAGAAACAAATGGAATTCCTCTGTCTCATTAAATGTCCATCTTCTTCCATGGAAAAAAATGCTCAGCTTAGGTGGGTAGTTTATTCTTGGCTGCAATCCAAGTTCTTTTGCCTTTCAGAATATCAGATTCCAGGCCCTTTGATCCTTTAATGTTGAGGCAGCCAGATCTTGAGTGACCCTTATTGTGGCACCTTGGTATTTGAATTGTTTTTTCCTGGCTACTTGTAATGTTTTTTCTTTACTCTGAAAATTCTGAAATTTGGCCACAATATTCCTTGGAGTTTTTATTTTAGGGTCTTTTTCAGGTGTTCGATGAATCCTTTCAATGCCTATTTTACCTTCTGATTCTATTACCTTTGGAGAGTCTTTGGAGAGTTTTCTTTGGTGATTTCCTGTAAAATAGTATCTTGGCTCTTTTTTTCATCATAATTTTTAGGCAGTCCAATAATCTTCAGATTATCTCTCCTAGATCTATTTTCCAGGTCTGTCATTTTTACAACTAGATATTTGGTGCTTTTCTCTAATTTTTCATTTTTTTGGTCTTGCTTGACTGATTCTTGATGTCTCAATGAATCATTGATTTCTATTTGTTCAGTTCTGATTTTTAATGAATTATTTTCTTCTTTAGCTTTTTTACTTCTTTTTGTTTATGTCCAATTGAGGTTTCAAATGAGTTGTTTTGCTCTATAGAATTTTTTTCCATTTCACTATTTTTTTTTAGTGCATTATTTTCTTTTTCCAATTCACAAATCCTCCTTTCTTGTGAATTCTTTATCTTTTCCAATTCACAAATCCTACTTTCCTGTTTTTTTTTTTTTTTTTTACTTTTTCTAATTCACAAATTATTCTGTTTCCCTGCATGGCCTGGTAATTTTTTACCTTTTCCAATTCATATTTCAGGAAGTTGTTACTTTCTTGCAAAGCTTCTCTTTCCTTTACTCATTTTTCTTCTAACTCTCTTTTGAGACTTTTAATGGTTTCTTCTAGGAAAACCTTATGTAAAGGGAGTCAGGTAACATTTCCCTTTGGGATATTGTCTGGAGACTGTTTGCTCTTAATCTCCTCAAGTTTGTAAACCTGCTCTTTTTCTGTATAGAAGCTATCAATTGTCCTTTTGATTTTTTTTACTCATTTTTTAAAGCCTTTAGGGTCTGGCTTCAGGGCAAGGGGGTTACCAGCTCCTCTGCAAATCAGGGAAAAATATAAACAGTCTGCAAGCAGCAAGGTATGGGAGTGCTCTGGGCAAAAGTCTCCTCCCCACCCACCCACTAGAAGTGATTCAGAAGGGGCCAAGCTTTGGAAGTGTCCAGTGGAGAACCCCGCTGTATTGTTTGGCGACTGCCCTAAGGCTAGAGACTAAGCTATGAAAGTGTCACAGCCCCAGACCAAAGCCCTCTGTGGGACTGTGGATATTAGCAGCTGACCTGCGAACAGCCCCACTCAGACCAATAGTGTCTCTGCCCCGAAAGCAATTTGTGTTGCCTGTTGCAGTGCTATTGCCCCAGGCCGAGTCCCCCACTGTGCAGATTAGAGGCTTCCCCGGGCTGTGCCCCCCTGCTATGTAAATTTGTAACTGCCCCAAGGAAAAGCCCCTATACTGCATGTTGAGGCTGCACAGTTGTGCTGTGATCTGTGCTGAGTCACTTCCGATTTTAGGTTGGTACAGCCAGATCTTGTTAGGTTCTGGAGTTTTTTATAGTAGCTTTGTACTGTTTTGGAGAGCTATCAATCTATGCCAGTGTTGTCTCTGTAATTTTCTAACTACAGAGACCACTCTCACGTGCAATTTATAATAATATGTAATTGCCTGTATTTTTGGAGGTAGTCATCCATTTCACTTAGGTTATCAAATTTATTGGCATAAAGTTGGGCAAAGTAATCCCTTATTATTTATTTAATTCCCTCTTCATTGGTGGAAAGTTCTCCCTTTTCATTTTTAAGACTACTAATTTGATTTTCCTCTCTCCTTTTTCTAATCAGATTTACCAGAAGTTTATCAATTTTATTGGTTTTTTCATAAAACCATCTCTTAATTTTATTTATTAGTTCAATTTTTTTTTTACTTTCAATATTATTAATTTCTCCTTTTAATTTTAGAATTTCAAGTTTAGTAATTGATTGGGGGTTTTTAATTTGGTCTTTTTCTAGCTTTTTAAATTGCAAGCCCAATTAATTGATCTTCTCTTTCTCTATTTTATTCAAGTAAGCCTCTAGGGATATAAAATTTCCTCTTATTGGCTGCATCCCACAAAGAGCAGGGAGGTATGGGAGTGCTCTGGAAAAGAGTAGGATTCACACAATGTTCCTCCCTGTCTCTAAGTTCCCTCAGATATGATAGGTTTCCTTTGCCTCATCATGGGATGTAGTTTCCCTCTTTTTATCTCCCCTTTTCTCTTTTTCTGACACTATCCCCTTACCATTTCTACTTCCCTTTTTATGTTATATCAATAAAATCAAATTATACATGTGGTTTTTATGTATATCCACAACAGAAATACAGTACTCAAAGTTCGCTTCTCTTGAGTCCTATGGTTGGATATCAAATGTTTTGTTTAAATCTGATTTTTTTCCTTAGAAACACATGGAATTCCTCTGTTTCATTTAATGTCCATCTTCTTCCATGGAAAAAAATGCTCAGCTTAGCTGGGTAGTTTATTCTTGGCTGCATTCCAAGTTCTTTTGACTTTCGGAATATTGGATTCCAGGCTCTTCGATCCTTTAATGTTGAGGCAGCCAGATCTTGAGTGACCCTTATTGTGGCATCTCGATGTTTGAAGTATTTTTTTCCTGGCTGCTTGTAATATTTTTTTCTTTAGTCTTATAGTTCTGAAATTTGGCCACAATATTCCTTGGAGTTTTTATTTTAGGGTCTTTTTCAGAAGGTGTTCGATGAATTCTTTCAATGCCTATTTTACCTTCTGGTTCTATTACATCTGAGCAGTTCTCTTTGATGATTTCCTGTAAAATATTGTCTAGGATCTTTTTTAAATCAAAATGTTCAGGTAGTCCAATGATCCTCAGGTTATCTCTCCTATATCTATTTTTCAGGTTGTTTTTCCAAGTAAATATTTGATGTTTTTTTTTCCTAATCTTTCATTTTTTTTTTTTTTTATTTTGCTTGACTGATTCTTGATGTCTCAATGGATCAGTCATTTCTCTTTGTTCAGTTCTGATTTTTATTGTTATTTTCTTCATTAGGTTTTTAAATTTTCTTTTTTTATATGTCCAAATGAGTTGTTTTGCTCTATGAAATTTTTTTTCCATTTCACTATTTTTTTTTTTTAGTGATTTTCTTTTTTCAATTCACAAATCCTACTTTCTTGGGAATTCTTCACCTTTTCCAATTAAAAATTCTGTTTCCCTGTACTTCTTGTGAGTTTTTTACCTTTTCCAATTCACATTTCAGAAGTGTTTGCTCTCTTGCATAGCTTCTCTTTCCTTGCCCCATTTTTATTCAAGTTCTCTTTTAAGGTTTTTAATAGTCTCTTCTAGGAAAGCCTTTTGTGTTGGGGATCAGCAATTGTTTGGAGACTGTCTGCTCTTAGTCTCCATGGGGTTGAAAACCTACTCTTTTTCTGTATAGAAGCTATCAATCCTCTTGATTTATTTACTTATTTTTTTAAAGCCTCTAGGGTCTGCCTTCAAGGCTGGGAGGTTACCAGCTTCCTCTGCAGAACAGGGATAGGTGTATGGATGGGTAGTTGTCCTGCCAACTGGCTACAAAGAGCAGGGAGGTATGGGAGTGCTCTGGGAAAGAGTTCTTCCTGGAAATAACTCAGGCCTGCACTGCAGAGCTGTGGAAATGCCCTGCAAAGAACCTTGCTGTGTGAGTTAAGGACTGCCCTGGGGCTAGAAGCTGGGCAGTGAAAGTGTCTCTACCCCAGGCCAAAGCCTGCAGTGGGGTTGTGGGTATTAGCAGCTGACTAGTGAATAATCCAGCACAAACAGCAGTGTTCCTGCCCAGCAAAGCATGGATCACACTGCAAAAGTTCTATTGCCCCAGGCCAAACCCCACCCTTTGCAGATTAGAGGCTGCCCTAGGCTGTGTCCCCCTGCCATGCAGATTTGTAACTGCCTCCACAAAAGCCCTGTACTACAGGATGTGGCTGCAGGGCTGTGTTAAGATCTGTGCTGATTCACTTCTAGTTTTGAGTGGTTATAATCAGATCTTGTTAGGTTCTGGCGTTTTTTAGAGACTACCCTCTATCTTTGGCTTTAATTTCTCTGCCAGTTTACTGCTTCATAATTAAGGCAGAGCAATTAGCCTATGGGAAAATTATCTCTAGCTACAGACATCACCCCCATCTCTAGTCTGCTCCTGATGCTAGTCTCTCCCTGCCTGCACTGGTCTGTTCCCGGCCCCTCAGGACAAACCTTTCCTAGTGATCTTCCAGATTATTTTTGACTGGTAAGTTGTTGTGCTTCTAAACTTTGTGGGTTTTAACCAGTCAAGTGCTATTTTTGAGGCTGAATTTAATAGTTGGTCCTGAGAGCATGAGAAGAGCTTAGAAAGTCGTGTGTGCCTTCTCTGCTATCTTGGCTCTGCCTATATATATTCTTCCTACCTTCCATGAAACTGAAAAAAATATTCTGATGAGTTAGAAGTATCATTCTTCCATTTAGGAATATAAACAGATAAATTTTTTTAAGCTCATTATGATATCATCACTTTCCTCATAACCTCCTTATGCTTCTATTGAGTTCTGTATTTGAAAATCAGATTCTGCTCTGGTCTTGTCATTATGAATGCTTGAAAATAATTTCTTTCATTATATATGTCCACCTTTTTTCTTGAAGGATTATATTCAGTTTTGCTGGGTAGGTGATTCTTGGTTGGAATCCTAGCTCCATTGTTCTCTGGAATATCATATTCTAAGTCCTATAATTCTTTAATATAGAATTTATTAAATATTTTGTTATCCTGACTGTGCTCTAATATAGTTGAATTGTTTCTTCCTTGCATTAGTTTCTCCTTGACCTTAAAATTCTGAATTTGGCTAATATATCCTAGGAATTTTGATACTGGAATCTCTTTCAGGAGGTGATTGGTGGATTCCTTCAATTTCTATTTACCCTCTGGTTGTAAATTATCAACACTGTTTTCCTTGATAGTTTCTTGAAAGTTGTATCACTCTCAATTATCTTCTTACGTTTTCCTTTATCATTCTTACTTGATTTTTTAAAGGTTTTTATTTTCAAAAAATATGCACGAATAATTTTTCAGCATTGACCATTGCATAGTCTTGTATTTCAAATTCTCCCCCTCTTCTCCCTACCCCCTCCTCTAGATAACAAGAAATCCAATATATATGATATATGTTAAAATATATGTTAAACCCAATATATGTAAACATATTTATAAAATTCTCTTGATGCATAAGAAAAATCAGATCAAAAGGAAAAGAAAATGAGTAAGAAATGAAATGCAAGTGAACAACAACCAAAAGAATGAGAATGTTATGTTGTGATCCACAGTAAGTTCTTACAGTCCTCTCTCTGGGTGTAGATGTCTCTCTTCATCAGAAGATCATTGGAACTGGCATCAATCATCTCATTGTTGGAAAGAGTTGTGTTCATTACAATTAATCTTCCTATAATATTGATGTTGCCAGTGATCTGGTTCTGCTCATTTCACTTATTATCAGTTCATGTAAGTCTCCCCAGGCCTCTCTGAAATCATCGTTTCTTATAGAACAGTAATATTCCATAACATTCATATACTATAAGTTATTCAGCCATTCTCCAACTGACGGGCATCCACTCAGTTTCCAGTTTCTTGCCACTACAAAATGGGCTGCCATGAACATTTTGGCACATGTGGGTCCCTTTCCCTCCTTTAAGATCTCTTTGGGATATAAGCCCCGTCAAAACATTGCTGGAACAAAGAGTATGCACAGTTTGATAAATTTTTGAGCATAGTTCCAAATTGCTCTCCAGAATAGTTGGATCCATTCACAGTTCCACCAATAATGTATTAGTGTCCCAGTTTTCCCACATCCCCTCCAACATTTATCATTATCTTTTCCTGTCATCTTAGACAAAATGACAGGTGTATCTCATCAATCGTGATTTAGAGCACCTTTTCATATAATTAGAAATGGTTTTAATTTCTTCATCTGAAAATTGTCTGTTCATATCCTTTCCTCATTTATCCATTTGAGAATGGTGTGAATTATTATAAATTTGAGTCAGTTCTCTATATATTTTAGAAATGATGCCTTTACCAGAATCTGTAGAATGGAAAGGTATACTTGAATCAAGGACAGCAGGGTATTTATAGTTAAATACCTACTCAGTATGATTGATGGGATAATGATTCTCTAATTAAACTTATACTTAATGTGATATAATGATATAATCACTCTAGTTAGCATATACTTACTGTGATATAGTGATGAAATGACATGTTGGCACATGCTCAGTTGCTGTAGTGATGTAATTGTATTGAAGTATTTAACGGCTGAGAGGACTAGAAATTCAGAGTCTCAGACACATAGGAGACACAATCGAATCTCAAACACAAACACAGAGAAGACATCAGACTCTAAACTCCATCTGTGACCAATCTCATTGTGACTCTTCTGCCTTCATCATTTTTCCACCTAAAGACCAAGGCTGTTCAGAGAACCTCCAGAAAGCTAGATATGACATTACATTTTGGCTCCTTAAATGTAGGCCCCTAAAGGTAAGGACCTACATTCAGCAGTTTGATCATAAATTCAGTGGAGAAGTCCCCTGTGACCTAGAAATAGGGTGAGTATAAACACAGACAAGCAGAAAACTTTGAGGACTAAACTATTTATTATAGTTAATTTATTATAGTATAAATTTTCAGCTGAAATGGGGCAAATACTAAGAATAGAGCCTCCCCCACCCCAAGGGAAAGTGTGTAGAATGCATAGTTAGTTTAATAAAGAAGCAAGGTTTGTTGATAACTTGGAAGCAGATCACTGGACTCTTAAATATATTAGAGTGAACATCTCCTTGCCTCTATAAGGAAGAAAAATTGAGCCAGATATGTGGGAAATAGTGGGAGAGAAGCTAATTGAATATTACAAAGCTATAGATCCTGATTCAATTCCTGGGGAAACATTATTTATGTATAATATAATACAATTGGCTTTAAAGAATCCCACAGGTTCTTTAAAAAAAAAAAAAAAAAGGAAAAGTTTTAAGGTAGACAGCAGACAAGGAAGTGTGAGGCAAAAGAGCTGAAGGGGGATGGAACTGACAAAGCAGCTGAAAAGCATGGAAAATTGGACAAGAAAGAAGTTCAGTATAGCATTGATGAATTTAAGGGGTATGTATTTCTCACTTTCACAGCTCTGTTTCACTTCTGCCTACAAGGGAGCAGGTGCCTTTAGGGCATTCCCCATCTCCTGGCCCTCCTCTCCCAACTTTGCCTTTGTGGGTAGAGGAAGGAGTAGGAGTTGGGGGAGGAGGGAGCAATGATGTCATCAGCACCATCCATTCATCAGCTTTTGTCCACTCCCATGACAGGATTAGAAAAGGCATTAATTAAAACTAAAAAAGAAGGACAGGATACATTTGATTTGAGAATAAAATCATATCCTGTGACTGAAGAATTTGACGCTTCAGGTCAAGAAAAAAAAAAGAAGATATACTCCTTTTAATCTGGAAATTATCAAATATCTGAAAAAAAAAAAAAGGGCTTGCATTATTTATGGGTCTACATTGTCTTATGTTATGATGTTATTAGAGAATTTGGCTTTTGAAATTTTAACCCCCAATAATTGGAAATCTGTAGCAATGACACATTTAGAACCTGGACAAAACTTGTTGTGGCTTTCGGAATATAATGAACTCTGTAGAATAAAAGCCCATGAAATAGACAACCTGAAATTAATATACCAGTCACCTGTGACCAACTAAGAGGTATAGATCCTTATGCAGACACTTTAGCAACGATTAATTACCTTTTGACAGCATATAAGCAAATTGCTTCTGCTGCTATCAAAGTATGGGACTCCCTCCCAGGAAGACAAAATAGAGGGAAGGCCTTCACGAAAATAGCACATGGGCCAAATGAACACTTTGCTTATTTCATGGGATGTCTGCAGACAGCTGTCATATGAACTATTGGGAAAATGTAGCAATAGAAATTATGATAAGAAACTTGCTCAGGAAAATGCTAATGAGTTTTGTAGAAGAATTATACTAGAACTACACAAGGATGCTCCTTTAGAGGAGATCATAAGACGCTGTGCCACAGTGGGCACAAATACCTTTTATATCTAGGCTGTCATGTAGACTTTTCAAGATCTGAACATGGGAAGACAAGGTCTCTTTTGGCAAAGGACTTCCAGAGAGACTTGTTGATGCTTTCAATGTAAAGTAGGGCATCTGAAAGCTCAATGTTGGCCTGAAGATAGAGTGAGAAAACAGGGTGGGAGAACAAGACCCAAAACCCTAGGTCAAAAATCCAACAAAGGCTTCCATTGGGCATCAGAATGTAGATTGACTCAGGGAAATGGGAAGCAGGGCTAGGCTCCAGGGCCCCAGGCAAAAAACATTTGGGGCATGATAGCAGCGGATGTTACATGCAGAGTCTTTAGAAGTTCAGTACTAATTCTGAGATACCACTACGCACCACTCAGATTGGCTAAGATGACAGGAAAAGATAGTGACAAATGTTGGAGGATATGTGGGGAAACTGGGACACTGATGTTAGTGGAGTTGTGAATAGATCCAACCATTCTGGAGAGTAATTTGGAATTATGCTCAGGAAGTTGTCATACTGTGCATACCCTTTGCTCCAGAGTATCTGAACTGATGCTAAGTGAAATGAACAGAATCAGAAAATCATTATACACACACTTCAACAACAATATTATATGAGGATCAATTCTGATGGAAGTGGCTATCTTCAACAATAATGAATTATTGTTGTAATGTATATTGTAATGAATAGAACCAGCTAAAACACAGTGAAAGAACACTGGGAAATGAGTGTGGACCCCAACATAGCATTTACACTCTTTCTGTTATTGTTTGCTTGCATTTTTGTTTTTCTTCCTTTTTTTAACCTTCTTTCTATTTTTTAGGTTATTTTTACCTTCTTTCTGAATCCAATTTTTCTTGTGTAGCAAGACAACTGTATAAATATGTATACATACATAGTGTTTAATGTATACTTTAACGTATTTAACATGTATGGAATTATCTGCCATCCAGGAGAGGGGAGGGAGGGGGAAAGTTGGAACAGAAGTTTTTGCAAGGCTCAATGTTGAAAAATTATCCATGCATATGTTTTGTCAATAAAAAGCTATAATAAAAAAAAAAAAGGAAAAAAAGTTCAGTATTCCAACATGTTCAATCAGCCCAAGAAGCAACTTGATAGGAGAAAGGGATTACAATTGGGGGGAATAGAGTTGTATGCAGTTTGGACTACTGAGATATCCCCTGGAGAGGTAAAATCTATCTGGCCTATTTTTTCTGCTCTTCTGTGGAATCAGTATTACACCAGGTAATACAGACATCTTTCTGAGTGTCTTCAGTACTGGGTGGGAGAAGAAATATGAAATTTGGAGTTAAAAGGAAAGGGAAACAGGAGATTGACATAAGCAAACTGTCTGGCAATCTTTATTCAACTATTATCAAGGGCAAATATTTTGCCTCCAGACACAATAGGCTTGACCATTTCATCTCCTGAAAGTGTGTACAAAACAGTGTCTATCCATACACTGGATTTGGCAAGCTGGGGAAAGTGTAGCTATTATCCCAGGCACTAATACAGGTAGACAATGTTTGACTTATCATCAGGAGAAGTAGTAGCATTGAGGTTTATTGATACACACTCCTGATAGGCAGTCTGGTGATATTTACCCAGATTTTGACTCCCAACAACAGAATCTAGTAATATTCTGTACTGCAGCCATTACAGCTGACTATCCTATGCTTACTATCTATGTTAATGGAATACCACTGAAAGGGTTAGTAGACATGGGTGCAGATCTTACAGTCATTAGAGGTGCCAATTGGCCCAGTCATTGGCCAAAGATTAAGACAGACACTTATATGTCTGGCATAGGAGAGTCAATAGCAGCTGAAGTTAGTGCTACCCCTTTGAGGTGAACATTTGAAGGTGAAATAGGAGTTTTTACTCCTTTTGTAGTTGAAAAAATCCCCATCAATCTATGGGGAATATTAGGCCATAATAGTATTTAGCTATGCATGAACTGTGTCCTCCTTGATAAGCTCCAGTAATCAGAACTACTTGAACTCTACAGAAATCCTATAAATGAAAGGTTTCTTCAGTTCTTTGCAACAGTAATTCCTGATTTGAGCCAACCAATAAACTATTTTTTTCTATGAAGAAATCATCCACCATGAAGATGATTTTCTTTATATTTTTTCTGCTCTTCTGTGGAATCAGTATTACACCAGGTAATGCAGACATCTTTCTGAGTGTCTTCAATACTGGGTGGGAGAAGAAATATGAAATTTGGAGTTAAAAGGAAAGAGAAACAGGAGATTGTCATAAGTAAACTATCTGGCAACCTTTGTTCAACTATTATCAAGGGCAAAGCATTGTATATGAGATCTATGATGCTTCTTTCCCCATATTCTAGTAAAAAAAAATGCTGACTTAGAATGACAGAGTAATATGCAGATTCTTCTTTTTGCCAGTGGACCAATCCAAAACAGAGAATTCTTTGGTCAACTATATATGAATTTCAAAATTTTGAAGTCAGACTGATTTTTTTTAAGTCTTTATATGTTAGTTATTGTTTCTCTATTCTGAGGACAACAGAACTACCATGAATATTTATTTTAATATGAAATGTTGGCAAAATATACTTTATAAAATTGTATTTTGATAAATTTAGTTGAAAAATTCTGAATTTCAAGCATACGAAATCATAGAATGTTGGAAATAACAAAGATAAAAGATTATCTAGTCCATTTATTTCATGCCAGAGATGAGAGACATAGAGATTAAGTGGCTTTTCTAAGATCGATTACATTATGTTAGTAATGACCCTGGAATAGAAAAAGAATTTAAAATTTCAATATAAGTTGTCTTTCACTAAGTTTCATCTGAATCACTGAAGTTTGGCCCAGATGATCAAGCTAAAAACAAATAACAAACAAAATTCTAACTCTTCAGGAAGATGACTGTAAGGTTGGGATATATTATGTAGTTCTTCAATGTATTTGCTTACATACTTCTCCTCTCCCTCATATGTTCATAGATTTGTTAATACACACACACACACACACATACATTTGAGATTCAATATGAAGGAATAAAGTAACTTTGATGTTAGACAATCAAGGTAGAGTAATTGCTGAATACAAGAGTAAATCTCTACCCTCTATTGTAGATCATTCTATAGATTGATAAAAGCTTTCCATATTCACTGAAATAACAAAGATTTACTAAGTACCTATTTTGTACAGAACCTAATATTAGGAGCTATTGAAGGAGTTATAAAGTTTAAGGCTAGATCACTGACCTCTTGAAGCTTGCACCATAGTTGAACAATGTGGCCCTAAATCAGAAAATGGAAAGTGTATCATAGTTGTCTATGAAAAAAATGTGATATATAATATATGTATATATAATATATATATATATATATACACATATATATATACATACATACATATATGCACATATATTCCTATGTATGTATATATCACAGAACTATTTCTTTTCTGACTTCATTCATTCATTCATCCATTTATCTATTCAACAAGTATTTTTCAAGTGCCTACTAGAAGGTGAGAGAACTACAATAACTCACAAAGGGGATAAGGTGATTTTTTTTTTTTTTTTGCTAAAGCAATTGAAGTTAAGTGACTTGTCCAGGGTCACACAGCTATGAAATGTTAAGTGTCTAAGACCAGATTTGAATTCATGTCCTCTTGACTTCAGGAATAGTGCTCTATCCACTGGGTCATCTAGCTGCTAGGTGATTTTTTTTTAATTGCACAAACCCTTATCAGCTCTTTAAGTACTTCTCTTTTTATTTTTATAAAAAAAAAAAAAAAAAAAGCTCTCTTCACACTTTAGCTGATTTCACAAAGTCTTTAGAGGGCTCCTACATTTGCTGACAATCAAACCAGATTGCAGTGGGGGAGAGAATATGAAGAATTCCATATTTCCTCCTCACAATTAGGTGTATGGAGAAGGGGAGAGGGTATATGAAAGGAGGAAAATATTCAAGTAAATCTATCTTGCCCACTCTTTTTCCTTCTAACTGTACATGGTCCCATGTAATATCATTGTTTAACTCTTACTTGTTCCTGTGCCCAGTTTTTCTTATTGTATAGAGTAGGAAATTCAGTCTCAAAAAGAATAAATCTGACCTCTGCCTAAGGTTATGGTATAGTTTCAGAGCTAGAACCTGAGTTTTCTGATTCCTAAATCTGAGGCTTCAATTCAATGAATGTAAAGTTAATCTCACAAGAAGCATGAAATACAATTGTTTCTCAGAAGAGGGAGAAATCACTTGTGACTAGATGGTTAGGGGAGACTTTGTTGATGAATTGCCTTGGGCATTATAGCTGGTCTTAAATATTTTAAAGGCAGTCACGTGAAAAAAGTTTTCAGACTTGCTCTACTTGGCCTCAGATGGGAAAAGTGGGAGCAGTGGGTAGACATAGGAAAGAGGTGAATTTAGGCTTGGTGGATAGGAAAGCTTCTTATGAAATGGATTGCTCTATGACATGGTTAGTTCTCCATCACTGAAAATATTCTAGCAAAATCTGAGTGATCTGTTGGGTATATTGTAGATGGAATATATTTTGGGGGTATAAATTGGAATAGTTGCTTTTGGGGGTCATTTCTAAAATTTCTAATTCTCTTATTATTTTTGAGAAGACATGAGAGAGGGTGAGAAAAGAACTTTAGGATTTCAATTTACAAAAAACAAAAACAAAAACAAAAACAAGAAATTTCCAAGAATAATAGTCAGGTGACAAATGGTGGAGACTTTTTTTTTTTTTTTAACAAATACAAAAAATAAATTAAGGGGATTAACACTGACTTCCTGGAGTAGGAGAAAGTCAGACACTTAGAAAGGGAAGAAACCTCTGGGGCCATTTAGTCCAATCTTATCATCTTATAGATAAGGAAACTGAGGCAGAGAGACTTGATTTAGTGGCTTATCCATAGTTACTCAACCAGGATGATTCTAGAGAGGGACTTCATCCCTATTTATATAATTTGCTATTTTCTCTAATATTTACATATCATTCCTCAAGGAACTTTTCATTTAAGTGTAGGCTCCTGGAAGATGTTACTTGCTAATGACCACTTCACTTGGGATATTGTTATAGATGGTTGTACCAATCCAACGGAATTTATTAAGTCCTTGCTACATCTATGCTACATGCTAGGGAGGCAAATAAAATAAATGAAATTATCCTCACTTATAAATATTTTACATTTCAATGAGGGAAACAAAATATAATATTTCATATAGAAATATATATATCTGTTATTAGTTAATCAATACAAATGCATTCAAAATAGTTAACTACAAAGTAGTTTGGGAGTGAGGACAAGAAGATTCACGACTTTCTTAGTTCAGTCTACTATCAACTGATCAAAACAAGTTTGCAACCAAGTGAAATGTTTTTGCCAGCTTAATATTAAATTTAACTAGGTAATTATAAAAATGAAGGTGTTGTGGAAAAGTATAAAACCCATAAAATGATTTCAAAAATTCTGAGAATACTAGCAGCTGTCACTCTTTGGACACAACATGCCAATGATTCAGAGCATGAGATTAGAAGAAGATATTATCCATACATTATTTCATTTGATCCTAACTGAATTTTATGATACAGATAATAACATTATCTCAATTTAATGGATGAGGAAACTAAGTTTCTAATACATAGGTACATATAAACATGTTATATGTATTACCATACATGGAGAGACAGAGAGAAAGAAAGAGAGAGAGAAGAAACTGAGAAAAGTTAATAATTTCCCTAATATTTTACAGGTACTAATTTCTAAGAAAGAATTCAGAGCCTGCTCTTTTTTAGTTAATCATTCTATTTAGAATCTTTCTTGACTTTCTTTTGTAGCTCTCCTTTGTCCTTTTTCACCTTTTATTTTGTATCATTATTTCTTTAAATTTTCTCATTTAACTCTAGAAAATTATGCATTCTTTAAAGTCAAAGGTCATATCAATCTCTGTTAGCCCAGCCTTTAGCACAGTACCTTATATCTAAAACACATTTAATCAATGTCCACTGAATTGAGTAGGATCCAAATGAACCACTTACAACATTTTCTGTTCCTAAAGGAAGATTTAGAAAGACTTTGCAATGTGGACCCCAAAAAAACCCAATTTCTTCAAGTAAAATCTCAGATGTTAGATTTGATGTCCCTGAGTTTTCATCATCTGAAGTCATAACTTGATTTCAAGAATGATGTTTATTTAGTCTAATTACCACATTTTAAGGCCAAAACATGGAATCTCACTATGGTGAAATAATTTAAGTTGTTGTACTTTTTATTTGGTACATATTGTTTTTCTCATATATTTTTATGATTCAAATATTAAACCATTACTATAACAAGGAATGACATTTTTATATGAGAAATCAATAATGAAGGAACAGTTTCCTCTAATATAATGAGGCAATTTAAACTTTAATCCTAATTGATGTTTAGATATTAGCATTTCCTAATAATAATAAGTAGAACTATTAACTAGTTCCAAGGAAGAAATCGCCAGTCTTTATAGAGAAACTAGCAATTGACAACTAGTGTCAACAAGCCTCATACTTT
Organism: Antechinus flavipes; assembly: GCF_016432865.1. Taxonomy (NCBI): domain Eukaryota; kingdom Metazoa; phylum Chordata; class Mammalia; order Dasyuromorphia; family Dasyuridae; genus Antechinus; species Antechinus flavipes. The sequence goes on along the minus strand of NC_067401.1, from coordinate 214,977,295 downwards.
ATTACCATTACTGGATTGAAGAAGACTTGATAATATTAATTTGTCCTTAGTCTGAATGTAAATCTTGCACTGTTTTTCCTGAAAATGACATCTCTTAAAATTTAATAAATAAATTGTTATGCATACTGTCTGACTAAACAAAGCAAATTAAAATTCATTGGAAAGTATAGAAATCACAAAATCTTATTCTGAAGTAGCTTTACAAGTAATCTAGTCAAATCTGTTATCAAAAAGGATTTCTTTCCACAAAATCTCTGAGACATGCCTACCTAATCTTCACTAGAAGACTTTCAGTGACAAGAAATTTACTACATCCCAAAGCAGCCCATGACTTTTGAATAGCTATTGAGATGATATCTTTCTCTTTCTCTTCATCTTCCCCTGAATATGTTTTTTTCTCCTTCAAGTCTCTAAGATCATCTGAACTTTTATACATCAGCTTTAGGGAATTCCTGTTGTCTTTGGAATAAAATACAAAGTTTGTTCTTTATTTTTAAATCTATTCACAAACTACCTATCTTTCCATTCTCATGGTACATTATTCTCCCTCCTGTAGTCAATGATGTGACCAAACTGAATTTCTCTTAGTTTCTTAAACAAAAGACATCCTATCTTCCATTTCCTTGTCTTTTGGATTGGTTATCTTTCACTCAGGGAATTTATAACCCTCACTTGTACCTCATAGAATCTCTCTCTCTTGTTAAGACTTATTCAAAAGTCACTTCTTACATGAAGATTTCCCCTGTTGATTTTCTCTAGCTGCTAGGATTCTGACTCTCAAACTACCTTGTATTTAATTAATTTGAATTCATTTGTATTTATTCTCATCACATTTATCACATATGTATCATATTGTGTATACATATAGGTGTACATATAAGATGAGATAGTACTGTGCTTATATGATCTTACTTCCCTTCCTCCATAGCATAATCCCAAAATTAACAAGCTTCACTAAAACACTGTCTTTCATCTTAAATCACTTTTATTCTTTGTCCTGTCATCTCCACCTAACTAATTCTTAGACCTGAATGACTCATACCATTTCCCTCCACTACTTTTTTGTCCAACCTGTCAAATACTGATCCAAGCAGCCAGGAATCACTGTCAACTTTAGGCCACTGCAAATACATATAATTTAATTTCAATTATATCCTTCCATGGTGAAGTTTTCCTTTGTCTCTGACTCCCCACTGTAATATCAGTTTAACTTTTCTAAAATTTCTCTTTATGCCCCACGACTATTATCCCCCACTACTATTTCTTACTGTCCTTATTTGATGACATTTCCACAAGAATGAGACTACTTATTATAAGAGACTCAGTCCTTATACTTCAAGGTTCAAATCTACTCTCTGTTTTTACCCATTTTTTCCAATTTACTTTTCTGGACTCAGTTTCTTCATCTATAAAATAAAAAGATATAACCAGATGACTTCCTGATCTGAGTAAATGACTTTCTTTCCACATTTCAATTTACAATTGTATTAACTTTTGCTCCACTTTCAAGTAATAACCTGGTTACTTATATTTGATTACTGTTTTACATTTGATCCCATTCCTATCTTTTTTCTTCCAGGACCTTCCAGGGCCATCAATAATTTTCCCTATCACTTATTTTTAGTTTCTTCCCATAGATAAGATTTTTCCCCATTCCTTCCAAACATGTCAAATTCTGTCTTATCCCTGAACAAAGCTTTCATTGACCCTAACATCTGTCTTCCATATTATAGCTTTTTATATGCTTAAAGATAATAATCCTGCATCACTTAGAAATTCCTTTTCTTGAGTAAAATATTTCCAACTTAACTTTGTATGTTATCATATCCAAATCTCCTATCATTCTGTAAAATTCTCTCAAGTTTATGAGTTCTTCATTAAATATGGTACCCAGAAAGGAATACACAGTTCTACATATGTTATGGACAAAATGGAAAAAAAAAAAAAAAAAAAAAACCAGATCCCTTCCTTTGCCCTAGATACTATCCTGCTAATGTTGGAACTCATGATTAAGTTAATATTTTGATTGCCATGTTATATTGTGATTTATGTTAAACTTTCAGTTAAGCAAAAGTCTCAGGATTTGTACAAAAAAAAGTCATATATATGTATTGTGACCTCTGTCTATATTTGCAAAGTTGTTTTTTGAACCTCTGTAGAACTTTGCATTTATAATTTTAAAAATCATCATTAAATTTGGTCCATCATTCTAACATTTTAACATCATTTTTTCTAACCTAATACTTTTGTATGACTTGCTAGTCCTTTCTCCTATTTCCATATAGTGTACAAATTTCACAAGCTTTTTACGCCTGTCTACATCCAAGTTGTAACAATGTTAAAAATCTCTCAGAGTCAAATAATCTAGTAGTATCTGGAATATTCCACTAAGAAATAGAATTTTTATTTTACTGAAACCAATCAAAATGGGGAATACATATGGTCTTAATTGTAATACTCCTTATTCCTTCTAATGCACCTTCTCAAATATTATTTTTGCTTAAGCTAATTTTATCTTTCTTTTTTTACTTACATTTAATTTATGGATTACACTATGTATGAGTATAAACAAATACAAAATAATCTGAAGAAAGAGGGAATACTATCAACTAGATATGCAACTCAAAATTTTTGATAGTCTGGACAGAAACTAAGGATTCCTAGATCTGGAGATGTGGAGATTGTTTACAATGGGTAGCTTATGCAAAGTCAGTGATGTAGGAGATAGCATACAAAATAGTAAGCAGAATTTTGGACACACACTTTCTTCAGTCAAGAATGATGTCTTATTCTTCATAATTTCAGAAGTTCCTTATATATGTCATTCACATACATATCATATCCTCTTTTGCATTATGATTTTTGAATAATGACAGTAATTGACATTTATGTAGCTGTTTTAAGTTTGCAATGTTACTTGATTTTTAGAACACTGCAAATCTGATATTCTGTCATGTATTTTTACCTTTTGATGTTGATGCAAACATTATAGCTGAAATAGGTGAAATTGTATATAATCACACAGAGAAATGGTACTTCAAGGCCAGTGAATTGAGAAAATTAACATTGTATTGTAGGTCTTTAGGTTGTTGTGGAAGGTTAAAAAAGATTAGAGGCAGGTAGAATAGTGAAGAGACTATTGAAATTAGTTAAGGTCAGTTATGGTTACCACTCTACTTGTAATTTGTTCCAGTTATTAGAGATGGGGTAGCTAGATTCCTGACATTCCAGACCAGATATAGTTTCAATCTTGTGGGTGGTAAGAGATAAAATAGGCAGAGACAGGAGATCCAAGACACAAGCAGAAGTTTAATTTCAAAGTTAGAAAAAATAGGTTTGCAAACCAAAGTCCTCTTAAGGAGCAGAGCTGACTGGGTTATAGTAGAGACAGAGTATTTAACCCTGAACACCCCAAAAGGTGGACCCTTCACAGTCATTTTTAGTTCTTAATTCTCACAGCAAGCTCTTGTGTGCAGGTATCTTTGGGACAATATAGTGGGTCCTGTGGAAATAATCTCTAAGATATTAGAACTATTAAACTGTCTCATACCATAAGGATAATTCAAACTTATGATTATTCAGTGGAGTAGAGAACTAGAGTCAATGCAGTAGAAACAGGAGTGTAGCCCCTCGTTCAGTTCATTTCTCTGTTATAAGATACAGGAATTGTTCGAATATGAAGAGATATTGATTAATCACTTTGCGCTGCAGCTGACTGACTTGCTTCTGGCACTCCATTCCTTAGTGAAAATAGAGAAGTTCCAAAAAAATCTAATAGTAATCAATTAATGTGAAAATCATAAATCCTTCAGAAAATACCTGTTGCTGGTCAAAGCAATACATTTTGTGAGATTGTAACATCATCCAGGGGATAGAAGCAGGAATTGTTATACTAAGCACAGGCCTTAGCCTGCTTCTGGGCCTTAACTTTGGAAAACAGTGCATATTCAAATAACTGAACAATAGAGACTGCCCCAGCATTTTAGAACTCTCAGTTATACCTTCCATATAGTGATTTTCCTTATCATAATTCCAATATACCTTGGGTCAGCATCAAAAATTAAATGAGAATTTGGGGGGAGTTTTGTAGAAGCTGCAAATGATGGATGAAGGCTAACAAATGATACAAGGGAAAAAAATTTAGCAGCTCAGAAATGCATAAAATATAACTTTTAATGTCATGATAATTCATACTTGTTCTCTGGTAGAAAGGGAAGGCCAAAAAATTTTATACAGATTTTCCAGATCATGGAGGTGCCACAAACTCCATGATGCAGAAGAAATAATTTTATAGATTACATGTGATAAATAAGATGAGTAGTTTAAAGAATTCTGAATTCATAGAAAAATGTGGTTTTGCCAAATTCAAATTAATTTTTAAGTCAGCATGCTTCATTAATTAGTATCCTGGCTTGGCATTAAAATGATGTGGGTTCCTATTCTGCTTTGAATACTTAACAGCTGTGGAAAATAATTTAATCTATATGCTTAAGCTTCCTCATCTGTAAAACAGATTTGATAACCTTGAAGATTCTTTCCAAATCAAAATCTATAATCATAATTTGAACAATGGATTTTTGGGGGGTGAAGGATTAGAGAAGTTAATATTGGCTAAAAGATGGAGACTATCTTAGAGGTTTTTAGACAGACCTATGAATAACTTTGAATTCCTCCTATTGCCCCCAAATAAGGAAGAAGAGAAAAGAAAAAAGAACCTATGTCATTTTCTATGATTTTTAATCAAAATTGGGCTTGTGTTTTTCTTTTCTTTTCTCAAAATATAGCTGGATTAATAATTCCAGCTGTTCTTTCCTTCTTACAGCAAGAAGTGGAGGAGGAGGAATATCCAAATTTGGCAACTATGATTACAGCAAAAAATGCAGATCAATCAAGGGCACTTGTAAACAATTGTGTTTTGAATATGAAACTAGGATCAGTTACTGCATAAGACCTTCAACGGTATGCTGTGTTTGAGGGCAGAAGACAGAGGACTGATGAACACAGAGAAGAAAACAAAGTAAATCATTAACTTAAAAAATGAGTAAAAACCTAAAGTAAACCCATGTTCTTTTCAAAATTTTGCAGCAGTGCTCATATGACTCTGTAATATTAATTAAATAAAATATCTTTTGCACTGTCTGGTATTCTGTTCTTGTGACTCATGCCCCTACTGCTTTCTCACTTATTCCCTCCCAAGAAGACAGATGATGCTGTTTCAAAAACAGCCCTTTTAATGTCTATTTTTTTTATTTCCACTAGGACATAGCAGGGGTTCACACAATGAAGCAAAGAAGGGAGAGAGTACAGAATATACTTCTTTGAGATTCTATTGTCAAATGAAGTTCAATTCCCATTTTCACATTTGAGACAAACATAGGGTTACTGTGTTATGCAATGATCTGGAAATTGGCCTTCTCAGCATGGAATTGCTAGATTATGCAGAGAAAGAGAGAAAGGAGTGAATATGAGAAGTGAATGCTTAGGATGGCAGAATAGATATAGGTTCAGTTATTATCAGAGCTGAAGCCTAACCTTTTCCCCAAATTAATAATTACATTGGTAGTGGGAAGTAATTCAAAATAGAGTTTGGAGTAAACACGAACCCACCTAATGGTTAGGAATCACTATCTATATCAAAACTTTTATAGACTCCATGACTTCAGAAAAAGGGTTAGAAAAAGACGGTCATTTTTGACCACTTAATTGTTCATGAGTTGTAAATAAAATGTATTGACTCTATGGCTTTTGATCATGGCCCTTTCCCAATTTTTCAAGTCTTTGTTACCTACCTAAGTTCCCTTTCCCTTAATATCTTTTAATGTCAGTGATGTTTCTCATAATATTACCAGATTTTAATTCAAGAAGTATGTGACAGAATCATAGGCAAAAAAAGGTAAAAGCTGGCTCCAGCACACCACTAGCTATAATTATCCTACTGGGAGAAAGCCTTTATAATGTGTATAAATTTTATTCTTCCACACCAATTCTAGTGCACATTTTGCTGATATTAAGACACATACACACATGAACACACACAAATGAACACACCAACAAAAATAAATGCATACATGCCATATATGTAGTGCGTGTATTTGTTGTATATATGCATATAAGGATTTTGTAAATATGTGAATCTATGCAAGGAGAGAAGCGTGATAAAAGACAAAAAGCAGAGCATTTTTTTTTTTTACACAATGAAAAAGATCATAAGCATATTATACATGGGAATAATGACAGAGTTTATCTTAATTGGATTGGATGAATCATATTGGGCAATGAAAGGAAAAAATTGGCTGGATAAAATGACATCAGATCATTAAAGTCTTGAAAATCTGGAAAGAGAAGTTTAGAATTGATGTTTATAATACATTGTAAATAAGTATACCTGTATGCAAATTAGTAATAATGAAAGTGAGAGACTGAGCTGAATAGCATATTCCCTGTTAAAAAAAAATGCTCACAAGTCTATTATTTTCTGAAAAGATTACTGTTTGAATATTATTAGAGATGTCAGCTGGCTTCCTGGCATCTCTTGTAGCCTCCCCCATTTTGGGATAAGTGCTCTTCTGATTCAAGCTCATTTGTTTCCTCATGTTAAATGACCTGGGATGTAAAGCATGAATTGCTTTTCTTTTATACAGCTACGGGAAGAGAACCCTACAAGATCAGAAGATGCCATAAATATTTGGGAAACTGCAAAACATTTTGTGAAAGTGATGAATATAAATTTGGTGTATGTATTAAATGGAGGCTTCAATGCTGTATATAATACCTGAGGTGAAACATTTACCTGTCTTCAAAATGGAAGCATTGAGAGCTCAAATTACCACAACAGCAATTCATCTTGATAAGCCAAGTAGACTTGTACCTTCATGAAAGGAGGGATCAATTTTTAAACCTCTCTGTATTATCATTCTAATGTAGTACTTTTAATATGGTAGATGCTCAATAAATAATGTTCATTAGTTGTTGATTGACAAATCACTTTCTGGACTCTTGATTATAAAATTTATCCATAGTTCTTTTTCTCTCTGTCTCTGTGTGTCTGTCTCTGTGTCTCTCTCTGTCTTTCTCTGTCTCTTGTCTCTCTTCGTGTGTGTGTGTGTGTGTGTGTGTGTGTGTGTGTGTGTGTGTGTGTAAAACTGCTATTTAAGTTGGTTGCTTACATGCTTAATTTCTCTAATGCCTCTTCCTCAATATGGATTAAACTAAAGAGTCACAAAACAATAACTGTGTAAGAAAGATTATAGTTTTATTTTTATGCCTTTCTCACCCAAAATGATATAAATTATTTCACTTTTTCTATTCCTTTCATTATTATCAACAGCACTTTCATTCTCACTTTATTTAAAATACTGATGTTACTATACATTAGGTCTCCAAATTTATTCAAATGTTTCTGTTTCTGCAATTTTCTAGTCATTTTTCCTCTTATGAAATTTTTCCTTTGTCTCTATATTACTGAAGTTATCTTTTCGCATTTCCTTTTGGACTTTGCCTTGTTAATTGAACTCTAACTTAATATCTCTTAAAATTTACTTTTTTTTTTCTTTAGCTTATTTTTTAAATTCAAATTCCCTCAGGTATCACAATCCTTCTTTTGACCTTGTTGTCTATGACCTGGCTATGAACTTATTTGTCTTTTTTTTTTAATTTCAAAATTCTCACAAGGGAGTTATATGTACTGATATTTCCAATTGCTTGTTATTCATACATACATTTTTTTTTTACCTCATAGAACATTATTCCCACTCACCTCTCAACACAATTTTAATGAGTTTCTCAAGTTTTATTCCTTGACCTTCCCTCTTCCAAGCACTATATTTCATGGATTTCATGAACTTAATTTCATTTGCCTTTTTTGGGAATGAGTTCAATGACTTTTAGCCAAAAACAATAACTCCCAAATAAATATCCACAGCCATGATTTCTCTTCTAAGTTCTAGTTCTAAATTTGCAATTGCCTGGTAAGAACTTTAGATAACAGTTATTAATTTATGTATTCGTTCACTTCACCATATTAAAAACATAAATAGTAAAGCAAGACAAATTCCCACAATCTCCATGTCCAAATATGCTTGTTTTATTGGTGATTTTAAGCCCATCAACTTATCTGGCAGAAGATGAGTGTTATGATTTATTTTTAATTCTCCACACTCATGCTTAATCACTGAATTAAAGATTCCTAAGTTTTATACAATTGTTTTATTTTCTATAATGTCATTTTATAAATTGTTCTCCTAGTTTTCTCACTTAACTTATAATTTCCTTTGACACTATTTTTTTTTTTTTTTTTTTTTTTTTGCAGGATGGAGGAATCTGGAAAGATAGTAGAGTATGTCAGGGAATTCCAAAGTCTCCAGATTTACCCCAGCAATAAAACAAAATTATGCCTCAGGTCAAACCATAAGTGAAAAACAAATAAGACTTAGGGTCTAGGACAACCCAAGAAGACCTAAATAAAGGCCCCATTAATGAAGTTTAACAGTGTGAAATATAAATATTTCCAGGTTAGCTCTGTTGATACAGCAAGCAGGGAGCTAGCTGGGTTTGGAGATATCCTCAACAAGCACTAGGGGAACTTTCATTTCCTATATTGAGGGAGGAGTTAGGAATCTGCATCTAGGAAAATCAAAGGACCCTCAACTGATAAAGGAATGTCAGGCCCAGCTGTGCTGCTGTAATCTAGCCCTGGGTGAGAAGGAATTAGAACATGCAGTTTGTCACTTCACTGTATAACAAACATAAATAATAATGCAAGACACATTCCCGCAATCTACATATCCAAATTTGCATGTTTTATTGATAAATGGGAAGGAAGCTTGTAGGCCTAGGGCCCAAGGGGAGCATAAAATCCCTATCTTATTGTAGAGGAAGCTTGAGACAAGCTCCTCTTTGCAGAGAGCTCAAGAAGAGATCTCAACCTTTAAAAATGAGCAAAAAAGCAAAAAGAACTCTCACCATAGATAGCTATAATGGAGACAGGGAAGAACAGGCCTTTAATCCTGAGGGCACTAAAGGCAAAATGCCTCCGGAGTAAGCCTCAAAGGGTGATATGAGTTGGTCTTCAACTCACAAAAACTCTCTTGGAAGAAATGAAAAAGGATTTAAAAAAAAAAAAACTTTTATTTAAAAAAACAGAATAAGAAGAAAACCATAAAAGGAATACAAAACAATATTAAACAAAACACAAGAGAGCATTGTTATAAACCCAGCAGAACATTAGGGAGGATTCAAAATATATAACAACAATTTACCAGATTAAGAAAGTATAGCCATTAGTAGAAGAAATTATATGAATGAGTGTCCATGTTTTCTTTACTTCCTTGTAAATTGTTCTTTTGTTCTCTACCGTGCACCTTTTCCACTTTATTTATCTTTTCTCCCCTTCAGCCCCACCCCATCCACAAGCATGCTAGTAGTTTAAAAAGTGTGTATTTATATTTACATATATAGATATATAGCTATACATACAACAAACACACCTCAAACTTCCCCCTTCACATACACAGCCGTATATCTTTCCTATCTTTCTTGACTCATTGCTTTAATACTCTCCTAACTCATCTTGTTGTTACTTAACACCTTCTTACCCCTTTGGTTTTTTTTCCACACCCTTTTCTTCTCAGTCTGCCTATCCCTCCCCCCTTATTTCTTTGTAGATTTTGAAGGGTGCTTTAATATTCATGGTATATATGTAGTGTTGCCTATTTACCTCATTCCCAATGTAAGTAGCTTTACAGAACTATGCTTCCTCCTCCCTATACGATGTTTCTTTGTTTCTTCCTTTGCACCTCACTTGTAGAATTACTATTTTTGCCTTAATTCTGCTCTAATCTTCCTTTGGAGCTGCCCTATTATTCATGAAATCTTAAACATATGGTATTCATTTCCTATTTATAAAAAAAAACATAAACAATTTGTCTGTGTTGAGTTCATTGTAACTGGTCTTTGGTTCTGGATCTTATGTGTTAAATTTTCCGTTTTAGGTTTGGTTGATAGAAAGTCCTGGAAATTTGCAAGTTTGTTGAATGTCCGTACAATTCTAATTGTAGCTCTAGCATTTTTGAATTTTTTCCTTGTTTCTTGAAATTTTTTCTCTTTAATCAGGAATTTTTGAAATTTGGTAATAATGTTCCTATGTGTTTTTTACAAAGGATTTCTGAGGTGGTAATCTGTGAATTTTTTTTTATTTCTACTTTCCCCACCTTTCTATCATATCAAGACAATTTTCTTGGATTATTTCTTGTATGATGGTGTACATCGGTCCTTTTTTTGGTCACAACTTTCAGGCAGCCCAATTATTATTATATTATCTCTTTTTGATCTGTTCTGTAGACTTGTCATTTTTCTTGTAAGATGTTTTACATTCTGTTCTATTTTTTTATTCTTTATAAGCTATTTTGTTATTTTTTGGTCTCTTGTATCTTCAATGGCCTCCCCTTACTCAATTCTAATTTCTAAAGACTTATTTTTATCTTTGAGACTCTATATATTCTTTTGTAGTTGGTTAACTTTTTTTCATAATCTTCTTGTTTTTTATGGTTTTTATTATTTTTTTTTTTTGGTTTTTCCTCAAAGTCTCTCATTTGATTTTTAGATTCTTTTTTTGAGTTCTATAAATTCTCTCTGGACAGGAAGCCATTTCATGTTACTATTTGGGGTAGAAGCTTTTTGTAATTTCAATGTCCTCCTCTAAAGATGAACTCCAATCTTCCCTATTCCCATGGTATGCTTCTATAGTGGGATTCTTTCTTCTTTGCTGGTTAATTTTTAAAATAAAAGTATTAGTGTAAGCACCTCTAATCCTGAGGTTAGTGAGATAATGCTTCTGGCTTCACCTCAGTTCTCCTCTCTGACCAGGAACCCTAAACCAAGATCACCACCCTCCAACAAATGGCAACAGCCAGCAGCATTCCTGCTCCACTGCTTCTGCACTCACCAGGTGCTGCTTCCCTTTTGCTCAGAATCATGTCTTTGCAGCAAAGTCCCTTTCCCTCTTTTATGATGTCTTTGGGACATAAGCCCTATAAAAACATTGCTGGATCAAAGGGTATGCACATTTAGATAGCCTTTGGGGCATAATTCCAAATTGCTCTCCTGAATGGTTGATCAGTTCAGAACTCCAAAAAAATGTATTAGTGCCCCAGTTTTCCCCGCATCCCCTCCAACATTCATCATTATTTTTTCCTGTCATCTTAGCCAATCTGACAGGTGTGTAGTGGTACTTCAGAGCTGTCTTAATTTTCATTTCTCTGATCAATAGTGATTTAGAGCACCTTTTTCATATGACTAGAAATGGTTTCAATTTCTTCATCTGAAAATTATTGGTTCATATCCTTTGATCATTTATCAACTAGATAATGGTTTGAATTATTATAAATTTGAATCAGTTCTCTAGAATAGACTCTAGGTGTTTATCAGAACTCTTGGATGTAAAAAAAAAAATCCAGTTCATTGCTTCCTTTTTAATCTTGTCTGCATTGGTATTGTTTGTACAAAAACTTCTAACTTAACATAATCAAAAATTATCTGGAAAACATCTCCTTAAAGAGAGTAATTTGCTAAGTGGAAAAATGAATACAAAACCTCCTGGAGGAAAACAGCACCTTACAAGTTAGAATGAGGACAAATGGAAGCTTATGATTCTATAAAATATTGACAATCCAAATGAATGGAAAAATGCAAGAAAAATTAAATATCTTTGTGGGAAATCAAAAGAAAACTAAACAATTGAGCTGGAAAAGAGATCCAGATGAGACAATATCAGAATCATTGGATTACCAGAAAGACACAATCAAAAGGAAGACTTGGATGGCATTTTCCCAGAAATTATTTAGGAAAGCTGTCCTGATGTCCTGAATACAGAAAGCAAAACAGGCAGTGAAAGAACCCACTTATCACCTTAAAAAGATTCCAAAATAAAATTTCCAAACAATATAAAACCAAATTCCAAAATTATCGAGTGAAAGAAAAAATACTACAAGTGACCAATAAGAAACAATTCAAATATTGGGTAATCACAATCAGGATTACACGGACATGTAACAGGAATGGACCTGTTACATGGAAGCAACAACATTAAAGTGGTCCTGTAACATTATGTTACAGAAGACAAAGGAGCTAGAATTATAACCTGACTAAATTAAACACAATATTTCAAGGGGAAAATGTCATAAAATGAAAAAGAAAAATTTTAAGCTTTGAAGACAAGAACTAAACAACAACAACAACAACAACAAAAACCTCTAATATCATGACCCAAGAGAAGCATTAAACAGATAAAAAAATGAAAAGAACACATAAGGACTTAGTAAAGATAAATTGTTTACACCCCTTCATGGGAAAATGGTAGTATTAATTCTCAATGATAATATCCCTCATAGTATATTGAGAAAATACACATTAACATAGTGTATCGGTATAAATAGAATTTGAAAGAATGGCATTAAAAAAAAAATTAAGTGATGAGAAAAAGGAGAACACTAGATGAAGGAAAAGAGGTAAAATGGTATAAAGTATTTCACCGAAGAAGAATGAAAGATCTATTACAAAAAAAAAAAAATGCAAGATGGAAGGGTGGACAATGAAAATCACTTGCTCTCATCTGTATTGGTTTAAGAATGGAATAATATACACACCCAGATGAATATAGAATTCTATTCTACCCAGTAGGAAAGCAGAAGAGGAGGAGATTAAGTAAATGGAAAGGTATGAGCTGATAAGAAGAAGGCTAAATGAGGAGACAGCAGCAAAACACTGATAAGAGAGGGTGAAATGAAAAAGAGGACAAGAATAGGATTGAGCAAAATAACAGGTAGTAATCATAGCCAAGGTGAGTGGGATGAACTCTTCCATAAAATGGGTTTAAAATGTTTCAAGAAAGACATTCGAAACAGAGAGACACACACAAAGTAAAGATGAGAGGCTAGAACAGTACTGATTATGCATCAGATGAAGTGAAATAAAAAGCAGATATTCAAATCTTAATTTCAGATGAAGCAAAAGCAAAATAGATCTAATTAAATGAAATAAGGAAATAAAGTACATCTTTTTAAAGATATCATAGACAGTGAAGCAACATAAATACCACACGTATGTGCATCAAGTGATATAGCATCCAAATTCTTAAAGGAAAGGTAAAGTGAATTTACAGGGAACAAGAATAGATAGCAAAATTATACTAGGGTGGACCTCCACAGCTCCTTTTCAGAACTTGATAGATCTAACCAAAGCATGAACAAGATAGAAACTAAAGAGGTGAATGAGGAATAAGACTTGACAGAATTTTTGAGAAAACTGAATAAAAACAGAAAGGAATATGACTTTTCTCAGCAGCATATGGGACTTACACAAAAATAGACAATTTAATGGAACATAAAAACCTGAAAATCAAATGTAAAAAGGTAGAAATAGTAAATGTATTCTTTTCAAATGATTACATAATAAAAATACACTAAAAAAAAAGCAGTGGAAATACAACTTAAAATTAATTGGAATTGGCTCAAAGAGGAAATAACATACATATTCAATATGTGTATAAAACTCTATCTTACTCTGCAGGACAAAAGAAGTGGAATTGGATATGGAAAGGGGGGAGGTTGATAAATTTATTGTGGGAGAAAGTGCTCAATACCAAAGCACTTTTAAGGAGGGATTGGATGAAATGAGAAAGAGAATAACAAAGGGAAAAACAGATATCAATAGTAACTGTAAATAAGAATTTTGAAGCAAGTTTCTATGATAAGACATCAGTTCTCAAACGTAGAGGGAACTGAGTCAGATTTATAAACAATAAGTGCCATGTTCCAATTGATAAGTGATCAAAAGATATGATTTTTTGTGCCCAAAGTGTTATAAGTTCATGCACAACCTTTGATCTAACAATACCACTAGTAGGCATGAATACCAAAAGATATTTTTTAAAAAGAAAGAAAAAATGACCTATGTGAACAAAAAAACATTCATAGCAGAGTTCTTTTCAGGAAAAAAAATGGAAATTGAGGAGACATCCATCAATTAGGAAATGGCTCAAATTATAATATGTGTTTGTGATGGAATATTATTGTTCTATTGGGAAGAATACTTTTTAAAAAACACCTGAAAAGTCCTCCATGAACTCAATCAAAGTGAAATGTACTGAATACCAAGCAATAGCAATGTTCTGGGATGATCTGGCATAAATGATTTTGTTCTACTCAGTAGTAAAATTATCTACAACTACTCTGATGGACTTAAGATGAAAAATCCCATCCATACCCAGAGAAGGAATTGTGTCTGAATATGGATTGAAGCATTCCCTCTTTCTCTCTTTTTTAATTTAATTTTTCTTGAGGGCTTTTATTTTTATAAGTGTGGAAAAATCTATGTTTTCTTTCCCAACTTGACTTTCATGGAAATGTTTTGCATAACTTCACATATGGTTTCTTAATTGTAGGTGGGGATAAAGGAGAGAACTTAAAACTCAAAAATTTTAAAAACAAATGTAAAAAAGTTTTGAATATAACTGGGGAAAATACTAAATAATTTTTTTTTTAAATTGCAAACTAAAGAACACAATCTTAAAAGAATAAGTGGGTCAAAAAGAAATAAGCAATAATTTTATTAAAGAGAATGAAAACAATGAGAAAATATACCAAAACTTATAGGACACAGTCAAATCAGGATTTAGGGAAAATTTAATTTCTCTAAATTCTTATGTTAAGAAAATGACAAAAGAATAAATCAATGAATTAGACATGCAACACCACCAACAACACAACTTGAAAAATTTCCCTAATTGAATGCCAAATTGGGAATCCTGAAATTCAAAGGAGAGATTAATAAGGCTGAGAAAATGAACATTAAAAAATGAGCTAATAAATAAATCTGGGATCTGGTTTCATGAAAAAACCAAGAAAATAGATCAACAACTGATTAATTTGATTTTAAAAAGACAAAAGAAAATCAAATATTCAGTATGAAAAAGTAATCACTACTAATGAAGAAAAATAAAAACCTTTATTAGTTAATATTTTGCCCAATTTTATGCTGATAAATCTCATAATCTGAGTGAAATTGATGAATATTTATGAAATTATAAATTGCATAGATTAATGGAGCAGGAAATAGGAAGCCTAAATAAACCTATCTTACAAAAAGAAATTGAACAAACCATTAATTAACTTCCTAAGTAAAAATCATTAGGGCTAGATGAGTCCATGACTAAATTCTACCAAACATTTAAAGAACAATTAATTCCATTACTATATACACTATTTGGGAAAATAGGCAAAGAAAAACTTTGCAAAATTCCTTTTATGATACAAATATGGTGCTCATATATAAACCAGTAAGAGTTAAAACAAAGAAAATCATAGACCAATTTTCCCTAGTGAATATTGTTGCAAAATTTTTGAATTAAGCAAATACAGTAAGGTATCACAAGTATTATACATTATGACAAGGTGAGATTTATGCCAGGAATGGAAGTTTCATTTAGTATTAAAAAAAAAAAAAAAAGAATAACACTTCCTGCCAAGATGGTGGAGAGGACACATACATTTACTTAATCTTCGTCTTTGCTCTCAGAATTTATTTCATGACAAGGCCTCAGAATTAGTGCTTGACTGGAAAAAAAATAATTACCAATTGAAATTAGGCAGAAAAAGTCTGTTTTTGATCATGGGCGGGGATGGGTGCTGGCTGAGGGCAGGAAGTGAAAGTATGGCAGGCAGCTCACATTGAGCAAACCAGAGGGGTGTGGGGTGTGATCTCAGCTGTTTTTGGAGAAAGAATTTTAAAACAGTGTGGCTACTTTGCCTTGGCAGAAAGCCAGTAGACCAGGAGAGAAGCTGTAAACTAAGGAGGTAAAAACTATAACCCTGAAAAGCTAGGGTCTCTCAGGACCTGGCCACACCCACCTGGAGTGTCTCAACATGCTCTCAGAGTCTCAGAGCACAGATGCAGCGTAGCCATTGATGCCCTGCAACTGCCTCACTGCTGCCCCCCACATTCTGTAGAGGAAGATCAGTAATACCATCCAGCCCCTCCCCTCAAAAAAAAAAGCAGACTGCATTTGTTTCTTTGTTAGTTTATCTTCTTTGATTCTTCTCTGACAAAATGAGCAAAAAATTAAAACAGACTCTAACCATTGATAGATTCTATATGGATAGAGAGCAGATTTTAAACCCTGAGGAGAATAAAAACAGGGGATATCATCTGGTCCACAACACACAAGACTTTCATAGAAGAACTTTAAAAAGGCTCACACAAGAGAGCTAGAAGAAAAATGGAAAAAGGAAAGGGAAGATTGGCAAGAGAGTCTGGATAAGTCATCCCACACATTTAAAGATAGAGTGGATAAAGAAATCAAATCCCTGAAAAACAGAATTAGTGAACTGAAAAAAGAAAATAGCTCTCTAAAAAATAAAATTGGCAAAATGGAAAAAAATTCCATAGAACAAAACAACTCACTTAAAAACTCAATTGGACAATTAGAAAAAGATATAAAAAAGTGAGTGAATTCAAGCAAAACCAAAAAAAAAAAAAAAATGAAACAATGGGAAAAATGTCAAATACCTTCTTGGGAAAACAAGAGATCTGGAAAATAGATCTAGGAGAGATAATCTGAGAATTATTGGACTCCCTGAAAATATGATGAAAAAAAGAGCTTGGACACTATTTTCTAGGAAATTATCAAAGAGAATTACCCAGAATTTATAGAAACAGAGGGTAAAATAGATATAGAAAGAATCCATCAATCACCTACTGAAAGGGATCCTAAAATCAAAACTCCAAGAAATATAGTGGCTAAATTTCACAACTATCAAACCAAAGAAAAAATATCACAAGCCGCTAGGAAAAAAAAAATCAATTCAAATATAGAGGAGCCACAATAAGAATTACCCAAAATCTAGCAGTGTCCACATTAAAGGATCAAAGGGCTTGGAATCTGATATTCCATAAAGCTAAAGAATTTGGTATGCAGCCAAAAATAACTTACCCAGCCAAAATAAGCATTTTTTTCCCCAGGGAAGAAGATGGACATTCAACAAAATAAGTGAAGTTCATCTATTTCTGATGAAAAAACTGGAACTAAACAAAAAGTTTGTTCTACAAATATAGAATTCAAGAGATACCTAAAAAGGTAAAAAGAAATCTTGGGAACTATATTTCTGCTATAAAGATATATAAAGAACACATGTATAATTTGTTCTAGAACTAGAAGTAGAAAGGAAATTGTACCAGAAAAAGGGTAAAGTGGGGGTACTACATCTCACAAAGAGGCAAAGAACACCTATTATATCTGAGAGAAAGAATGTAGGGAGATGAACATAGTGCGTATCATACTTTCATCAGAATTAGCGTAAAGAGAAAAATATTAGACATATTTGATTTATGGTGAAACTTCTTCTATCTCATTGAAAAGTGGGAGGGGGAAAGTTCAAAGGGAAGGAGTAAGTTAAGCAGAAGGGAATACAGAAATTGTGAAGAAAGGGGGTAAAATGGGGAGAAATTCTAAGGTGGGGACAGGGATACTAAAAAGGGAGGTCAGTGAGAAGCAAGTGATGCTCACAAGTTTAATACTGGGGAAGGCGGGATGGAGGAAGGAAAAGAGAAAAGCATAAGCAGGGATTAACAAGATGGCAAGTTATACAGAATTGTTCATTTTAACCATAAATGTGAATGGGACAAACTCCCCCATAAAGAGGAAATTGGCAGACTGGATTAAAAGCCGGAATCCTACAATATGATGTTAACAGGAAACACCCCTGAAACAGACTGATACATACAGAGTAAAGGTGAAATGTCGGAGCAGAATTTACTATGCTTCAGGTGAAGTCAAAAAAGCAGGGGTAGCCATCCTCATCTCAGATCAAGCAAAAACAAAAATTGATCTAATTAAAAGAGATAAGGAAAGGTACTATATCTTGCTAAAGGGTAGCATAGATAATGAAGCAATATCAATATTAAGCCTATATGCATCAAGTGGTATAGCATCTAAATTCTTAAAAGAGAAATTGAGAGCTGCAAGAAGAAATAGACAGCAAAATTATAATTGTGGGAGATCTCAACCTTGCACTCTCAAAATTAGATAAATCAAACCACAAAATAAATTAGAAAGAAGTCAAAGAGGTAAATAGAATACTAGAAAAGTTAGATATGATAGCTCTTTGGAGAAAACTAAAAGGAGACAGAAAGGAGTAAACTTTCTTCTCAGCAGTTTATGGAACCTATATAAAAATTGACCATTTAGGGCATAAAACCTCAAATTCAAATGCAATAAGGCAAAAATAGTAAATGCATCCTTTTCAGACCACAGTGCAATGAAAATTATATTCAATAAAAAGCCAGGGGAAAATAGACCAAAAAATAATTGAAAACTAAATAATCTCATACTAAAGAATGATTGGGTGAAACAGCAAATCATAGACATAATTAATAACTTCACCCTAGAAAATGACAATAATGAGATGTCATACCAAAATGTGTGGGATGCAGCCAAAGTGGTAATAAGGGGAAATTTTATGTCTCTACAGGCCTACTTGCATAAAATAGAGAAAGAGGTCAATGAATTGGGCTTGCAACTAAAAATGCTAGAAAAGGAATAGATTAAAACTCCTCAGTCAAACACTAAACTTGAAATTCTAAAAATAAAAGGGGAGATTAATAAAATTGAAAGTAAAAAAAAATTATTGAACTAATTAATAAAACTAAGAGTTGGTTCTATGAAAAAACAACAAAATAGATAAACCCTTGGTGAATCTGATTTAAAAAAGAGAAAAATCAAATTGTTAGTCTTAAAAATGAAAAGGGAGAACTCGCCACTAAGAAGAAGTTAGAACAATAATTAGGAGTTACTTTGCCCAACTTTATGCCAATAAATTCGATAACTTAAATTAAATGGAAGAATACCTTTAAAAATATAGCTTGCCCAGATTAACACAGGAAAAAGTAAATTAGCTAAACAGTCCCATTTTAGAAAAAGAAATATAACAAGTTATTAACCAAGGAAATCCCTAAGAAAAAATCCCAGAACCAGATGGATTTACATGTGAATTCTGCCAAACATTTAAAGAACAATTAACTCCAATGCTATATAAACTATTTGAAAAAATAGGGAATGAAGGAGTCCTACCAAATTCCTTTTATGACACAGACATGGTACTGATACCTAAACCAGGTAGGTTGATAACAAGAGAAAGAAAATTATAGACTAATATCCCTAATGAATATTGATGCTAAAATCTTAAATAAAATATTAGCAAAAAATATTATAGAATATCATCCCCAGGATAATACAACATGACCAAGTAGCATTTATACCTGAATGCAGGGTTGGTTCAATATTAAGAAAAATATAGCATAATTGACTATATCAATAAGCAAATTGACAAAAAACATATGATCATCTCAATAGGTGCAGAAAAAGCTTTGGATAAAATCCAACATCCATTACTAATAAAAACACTTGAAAGGATAGGAATAAATGGACTTTTCCTCAAAATAGTCAGGAGTATATATTTAAAACTTTCAGTAAGCATCATATATAATGGGGATAAACTGGAACCTTTCCCAGTAAGATCAGGAGTGAAATAGTGCCCACTATGACCATTATTATTCAATATTGTATTAGAAATGCTAGCCTTGGCAATAAGAGTCGAGAAAGAGATTAAAGGAATTAGAGTGTGTAATGAGGAAACCAAATTATCACTCTGCAGATGATGTGATGGTATACTTAGAGAACCCCACAGATTCTATTAAAAAGCTATTAGAAATGATTCACAACTTTAGCAAAGTTGCAAGATACAGAATAAATACACATAAGTCCTCAGCATTTTTCTACATCACCAACAAAATCCAACAACAAGAGATACAAAGAGAAATTCCATTCAAAATAATTGTTAATAGTATAAACTATTTGGGAATCTATCTACTAATGGAAACTCAGGAATTATATGAGCCAAATTACAAAACACTTTCCACACAAATAAAGTCAGATTTAAATAATTGGAAAAATATTAAGTGCTCTTGGATAGGCTGAGTGAATATAATAAAGATGACAATACTCCCTAAACAAATATATATATATATATATATATATATATATATATATATATATATATATATATATATATATATATATATATATTTGGTGCTATACCAATCAGACTCCCAAGAAATTATTTTAGTGACCTAGAAAATATAACAATAAAATTCATATGGAAGAACAGAAAGTCGAGAATTTCAAGGGAATTAATGAAAAAAAAATCAAATGAAGATGGCCTACCTAGCTGCACCTGATCTAAAACTATATTATAAAGCAGCAGTCACCAAAACCATTTGGTATTGGCTAAGAAATAGATTAGTTGATCAGTGTAATAGGTTTGGTTCACAAGACAAAACAGTCAACAACTATAGCAATCTAGTGTTTGACAAACCCTAATGCTAACTTTTGGGATAAGAATTCATTATTTGACAAAAACTGTTGGGAAAACTGGAAATTAGTATGGCAGAAATTAGGCATGGACCCACACCTAACACAGTACACCAAGATAAGATCAAAATGGGTCCATATTTAGGAATAAAGAATGAGATTATAAATAAATTAGAGGAATATAGGATAGTTTACCTCTCAGACTTGTGGAGGAGGAAGGAATTTGTGACCAAAGAAGAACTAGAGATCATTATTTATCACAAAATAGAAAATTTTGATTGCATCAAATTAAAAAGCCTTTGTACAAACAAAACTAATGCAAAGAAGATTAGAAGGAAAGCAACAAATTGGGAAAACATTTTTACAGTTAAAGGTTCTGATAAAAGCTTCATTTCCAAAATATATAGAAAATTGACTCTAATTTATAAGAAATCAAGCCATTCTCCAATTGATAAATGGTCAAAGCATAGGAGCAGATAATTTTCAGATGATAAAACTAAAACTATTTCCACTCAAATGAAAGAGTGTTCTAAATCACTATTGATCAGAGAAATGCAAATTAAGACAGCTCTGTGATACCACTACACACCTGTCAGATTGGCTAAGATGACAGGGAAAAATAATGATGAATGTTGGAGGGGATGCAGGAAAACTGGGACACGATGCATTGTTGGTGGAGTTGTGAACGAATCCAACCATTCTGGAGAGCAATCTGGAATTATGTCCCAAAAGTTATCAAACTGTGCATACTTTTTGATCCAGCAGTGTTACTACTGGGCTTATATCCCAAAGAAATACTAAAGAAGGGAAAGAGACCTGCATGTGCAAAATGTTTGTGGCAGCTCTTTTTGTAATGGCTAGAAACTGGAAAATGAATGGATGCCCATCAATTGGAGAATGGTTGGGTAAATTGTGGTATATGAATGTTATGGAATATTATTGTTCTGTAAGAAATGACCAGCAGGATGAATACAGAGAGGCTTGGAGAGATTTACATGAACTGATGCTGAGTGAAATGAGCAGATCCAGGAAATCATTATATACCTCAACAAGAATGTTTTCTGATGGAAGTAGATATCTTTGACAAAGAGAAGATCTAATTCAGTTCCAATTGAAAAATGATGGACAGAATCAACGACACCCAGAAAAGGAACACTGGGAAATGAGTGTGAACTCTTTGCAGTTTTGTTTTTCTTCCCAGGTTATTTTTACCTTCTGAATCCAATTCTTCCTGTGCAACAAGAGAACTGTTCGGTTCTGCACACATATATAGTATCTAGAATACATTATAACATATTTAATGTATAAGATTGCCTGCTATCTAGGGGAGAAGATGGAGGGAGAGAAGGGAAAAATCAAAACATAAGTGAGTGCAAGGCATAATGTTGTGAAAAATTACTCATGCATATATACTGTCAGTAAAAAGTTATAATTATTAAAAACAAACCAACAAAAAAGCCATTATCTACATAGTTGACCATATTAATAAGAAAACCACCAGAAATAATGTAATTATCTCTATAGATACCAAATTTTTTTGACAAAATACAGCATCTATTCCTTTAAAAAAATACCCTGGAAAACATAGGAATAATGGGAATATTCCTTAAAATGATAAACAGCATTTATCTAAAACCATCAACAAACATTATCTGTAAAGGAGATAATCTAGAAGCCTTTTAAACAATATTTCTTATCTCCACTATTATTCAACACAGTACTAGAAAAGTTAGCTTTATAAATAAAAGAAAAAAAAATAAAAGAAATGGAAACAGGCAATCAGGAAATGGAATTATCACTATTTTTCTGAGGCAATTGGGGTTAATTAAGTGAATTTATCCAGGTCACACAGCTAATGAATGTTAATGTCTCAGGTCAGATTTGAATTCAGATCCTGCTGATCCAGGGCCAGTGCATTATCCATTGTGCCATCTAGCTGCCTCCAAAGCCATCACTATATGTAGATGATATATTGATACACTTATGGAGTCTAGAACACCTAAATGTGCTAAAATATTTATATCAACTTTTTTGTGTTGACAAAATTTGGAAACTGAGGTGATTGACATCAATTAGAGAATGGCTGAATAAACTGTAGTATATGAATGTAATGGAATACTTTTGTGCAATAAGAAACTGTGAACAGGAAGATTTCAGAAAAAGTTGGAAAAACTTATACAAATGGGATGTGAAGAGTAGAATCATGAAAACATTTTTATCAATGTCAGCAACACTATTTGATGATCAACTTTTATACACTCAGCTTTTCTCAGCTACACAAGAATCCAAGATAAGTAGAAAGGATTGATGAATAAAAATTGAGGATTTTCAATTTTGCACTTTTCTACTCTTTTAAATTATATGCCTAATTCTTTGATCTCCTCTTTCTCTACTTTATTCATGTAAGCATTTACAAATGTTACATTTTTTCCTAAGAATTGCTTTGACTGTGTCCCACAAGTTTTGGTGTGTTTTCTGAATGTTGTCATTCTCTATTTTTCCTCTAACACACTTATTTTCTCAAAGAATTTGGATACTATACACTTGGTGTATTTTTGGTGAGTATTACTATTATTTCCTTATTTACAATACATCTTTTAGCAAGATGTAGTTTCCTTCCTTATCAGTTTTAATTAGATTTATTTTTGCTTTTGCTATTTCTAAGATCAGGATCCCTACTCCTGCCTTTTTTTTTTTACTTCAGCTGAAGCATAATGTATCATCCTCACCTTTTTACCTTTATGTATGTCTCTTTTCTTTAAGTATATTTCTTGTAAACAACATATTATAGGATTCTGGGTTAATCCACTTTGCTATCTGTTATTGTTTTATGGGATAATTCATCCCATTCACATTCCGTTATCATTAGTATCTATGTATTTCCTTCCATCCTATTTTCACTCCTGTTTATATTCTTCTCTATATATTCATCATTCCCCTTCCTATCAATATTTTACTTCTAACCACCACCTCCCTCAATCTGCCCTACCTGCCCTTGATAAATTTCTATACTCAACTGAGTGTGTATGTTTTTTTTTTCCTTATCAAGCTAAATCCAATGAGAGTAAGATTTAATAATTTAACCCCCTTTTTTCATTCCCTTTATTGTCACAGGTTTTTTGTACCTTTTCATTTGATAAAATTTGATATCCTTATTCTACTTCCATTTCCCATTTTCTCTTCTGGTATAATATTTATTTTTACTCCTTAATTATTTAATGTATTTTATCACACTGAAGTCAATCTTTTGTCTATGTATACTTCTAACTGCCCTAAAAAAGATATAATTGCCAAGCATGGCAAGTATCATCTTCCCATCTAGGGATGTCAACAACTTTAACTCAATTAATAATGTACTTTATTTTGTATGTATTATTATTTTATAGGAAAATGTTTATTTTCTTTATGCTTCTCTTGACTCTTGTATTTTAAGAACAACTTTTCTGTTCAGCTCTCATCTCTAAAATCCTCCTTTTCAATGAAGGACTATTTCCTCCATCAAAAAAAAAAAAAAAAAGAGAAAGAAAGACTGTTCAATTTTGCTGGGTGGTTCTTAGTTGTAATTAATCCAAGCTTTTTTTGCTGATAAACCAGAAGGCTTATCATTTTCTAAGCCACAAAATCCTTTAATGAAAAAGCTTCTAAGTCCTGTGTAATCCTTATATTTGTAGTGATATCCTTGATATTTGTATCATTTCTTCCTGTCTTCTTTTTTATTGTAGTAAGTTTATTTATTTTTAATACACAATGCTTTATGAATCATGTTTGAAGAGAAAATCAGAGCAGAAGGGAAAAACCACAGGAGAGATAATAAACAGAAAAAAAATAAGTGAAGATAGCATGTATTGACTTACATTCAGTCTCCTTAGATTTTTTTTCTGTGTGTAAATGGCATTTTTTGTACAAAGTCTATTGTAATTGCTTTAAATCACAGTGAAAAGAAGCAAGTCTTTCATAGCTGATCATTATACATGCTATCTATTTTTGCATACAATTTATTCCTGGTTCTGCTTATTTCACTCAGCATCAATTTAGGAAATCTTTCCAGACCTTTCTATAATCAGCTTGTTCATCATATTTATAGAACAATAATAATGGTTTATTTAACATTGCTCATGTACCATGGTTCAGTCATTCCCCAATTGATTGACATCTACTCTTTTTCCAATTCTTTGCTACCATGATAAGAGCTGCTGCAAACATTTTTGTATATATGGGTCCTTTTCTCTTTATTATTTCCTTGGGATACAGATCCAGTAATAGCATCTTCCTGTCTTCTTGCAGTACTTTTTTCCTTGACTTGGTAATTCTGGAATTTGACTACAATATCCCTAGGACTTGGAGATCTCTTTCAAGAAGTAACTGATGGATTCTCTCTATTACTATTTTACCCTCTGTTTTAGGGCAATTTTCAATGATAATTTCTTAAATGATGTTGTCCAGATTCTTTTAAATTTTTTGGATCATTACTTTCAAGATGTCAAATAATTAGCTTCTCTCTCCTGGATCTATTTTCTGAGTCAGTTGTTTTTCATTAGCTTCCATTTACAAAATTCTAGTTTTTAAGGGATTATTTTCTTTATTTATCCTTTGTACCTCCTTTTCCATATGACCAATTCTAGTTTTTTAAGGATTTGTTTTATTCAATACATCCTCCTTTCCTTCAATATGCCCAATTCTATTTTAAAGGAGTTTTTTCTTGTCTATTTTTGTGCTTCTCCCCCAATCTGTTGACTTTTTTGTTTATTTGTTTCATAATTCTCCTATATAATTACCTATCTAAACTGATTTTTAAAATTATTTTTGCATTCTCCCAAGAGAACTTTTTAAAGTTAAGACCAATCCATATTCCCCTCTGAGGTTTCACATTAAACATTTAATGTTGTTGTCATTTCCTAAGTGTATCTTTTGATCTTCCCTATTGCTATAATTGTTTTCTATGGTTAAGCCTCTTTTGGGGGGATTCTGCTCCTTTTGTAAACTTAAACTCTGCTCTTGAGTCACAGGGGACATTGTTCTAAACTTCTTGAGCTGGGGACCAGAGGCCTGGTCACCGACTTTTCACACCAGGCCTGAGGTTCTGGCAGCTTGTTCACTGTGCTGGGATGGCTCTATCTAGTCAGGCCTATTGTGTCAGGGTTCTGGGTTTTGCAATTTGCCTTCTGCACTGGAGCTTCACAATTGGCCTACTAGGACACTAGCTTATTGAGCTAGGAAAGGGGGGCATCATTTGCCAGTCTATGCCATGGATAAGAGCTTCCCTTTGGCTTGTGCAGGTACCACTTGTGCTATGCTATGCGCCCCTTTGGCCCCAGTGAGACCATTACTGAAGTCCTTCTAAGTTATCTTTAGTTGGCAAATTATTTTGCTCCATCATTTTGTGATTCTGTAGCTTCAGAATCCATTTAGAGGCTTGAGTTATTGTTGTTTCTGAAGAAAACTAGGAAGAGTTCAGGAAACTTCCTGGCTTCTCTTAGTCATCTTGGCTCTGTCCCTCAAAGGATGATTTTAAAATTGAATTAAATTATGTTCATATATAGATAATAGAAAATAAATAAAGGTTTAGAAGAAATCTGAGAGATACAATTCATTTTAATAAGCCTGTACTAACTATGAGGCAGTATTTTAAGAACTGGGCTATACATAAAAAATAAATAAGTCAAGATCCCTGCCCTCATCTTATTTGTTAAGGAGGAAAGAGAAAGCATTAATAACTGAAGAGTTTGTGAAAGACATGACAATTATTTCTGCCAGATAAAAATAATTATCACAGTAAAAAAATTAAAAGTTATAATAAAAAATTTAAAATAATTATTATAAAAATATAAAAAATAACTTAAAACAATAAAGATTTGACTCTTTAATATTTGTAAACTGCTTTAAAATTTTATTTGATTTCACCTTTATAAAACCTTGAGAAGGGGATATTATTATGGACACCATTTTATAGAAGAGAGAACTGAGGCAGAAAGAGTTCAAATGACTTGCCAAGAGTCATGTATATAATTTGTGTCTGAGACTATAATTGAACTCAGGTTTTCTTGACTACAGCTGCAAAGCTCTATATATTATGCCAATTCCTCATTTACTGAAATTGTGCACAGAAGAAACAGAACAGTAGGTTCATTGAGGAACAGAGACCACCTTCGTTTTCACTGTTGTTGGAAAGATATTTGTTACTAAAAATAAAAAGGTGTTTCCATCAGGAATCAAAATAAAGTAGATATAGATTGACCTGGGAACAAAGAAATAAATCACATAACTATAGAGAAAACCCATTTCCAGGCTGATGATTAAATATTCTTTGATGCCTTAGTATGCCCTTTCATCCTAGTCCAACCCCCAACTTATTGCCTTTACTATTTCCTTTCACCACTAGGTGGCAGGGCAGAGCTTCTTGATACCTATTGCTCTATCATTCTAATTGATAACTTCACTTTTTACCATTACATCTCTACCAGTGTCAAACGACACCAAGTTACTTCCCTTTACTTTCTTGATTCTCTGAATATAATGTAAAGTTATTCTGCATTTAGATTTGTATAATCTTGTCATTTTACTTATCTGATATGATTATCTGATATGATATGATGTGATATATTTCCTATAAGCATTTAATAGAAAAACATTTAACAGTACTTAAATAACAATTTTGTTGACATAATAAATTTGTTCTACTAGTTTTGCTAATTTTTCCATCAATTCATAAAATCTTTCTTAGAATCTCTAAAATTATCCATTTTACCATTTCTTATGGCATTACAGTATATTTCATTATAACCATCTGTTATATTTTTGTCTAGTCATGTGTTCTCTGATAAGAACCCTCTCCCTTAAGTTGGCTAGAAAGCACTTTACAAATTTTGAAATCCTATATAATTATCAATTTTTGTTATTGCTTTGCTTTTCTATGTCATATGTGTCTGTTCTCTAAAATAAAATTTCTCTACAGATATGTAACTATTTCTTGGTGGTAATATTATTTCTGTTATATGGAATTACTTCTATATCTGAGTTTTTTTATGGCCCCAGGACAAAGCAGATATGGCTACTTTGTCATTTTGAATTTCCTATTGTGTAAGGCTCAGGATCCCATATGATAAAAAACCACACAATATGAAGATATAATTAACAATTAGTTATATGGAATTCTAGTTAGAAGAAAGATATAAACATCTATGGAATGGTTACTATGTGATAAGCATTGTTCTAAGTGCATTAACAATGTGGTTGTCATTTTGGAGAGCAATTTGAAATTATGTCCAAAGGGCTATCAAAGTGTGCATATCCTTTGATCCAGGAGTGTTTCTATTAGGTCTCTATCCTAAGAGATTATAAAAAAAGAGAAAAAGATCTATGTGTGTAACTGTTGGAATCTTTACAAATTGTTAAGTCATTAGAGTTGATAGAGACAATAATTATCAAATTTAGCATGGTTCAGTATCATTGATCTGATCTTACAAGGAGATGTTTTGGGCCAGAGCCTGAAACAGATCTACATGGTATACATAAACCCATCAATATGGGAGGCATTACACATAATTTACATAAGCACATAGCAATATAACACAGGCTAGTAATAATGTAACAAATAACATGAATCAACATACAGAATTATTTAGGAGAAGATATATCTGATTTTATAAATGTATATCCTGTGATTGAGAAGCTTGACTCTTCAGGTCAAAAAGAGAGAAAATACATGGGGCTACATCATCTTATGTGAAGATGTTACTAGATAATTTGTCATATGAAATCTTAACCCCGAATGATTGGAAATCCATAGCTAGACCATGTCTAGAACCTGGATAAAATTTGTTGTGGCTTTCAGAGTTTCATGAATTATGTAGGATTCAAGCCCAATGCAATAGACAAACTGAAGCCACTGGACAAATAGCTTTTGACCAACTAGCTGGTAAAGGTCAGTATGCAGAGAATTCAGAACAGATTTATTATCCCATAACAGTGTATGAGCAAATTTCTAAGGCTGTAATAAAAGTTTGGAATTCTCTCCCTGGACAGAAAGATGGAAATAAAGCTTTTACAAAAATAGAGCAAGGTCCCAATGAACCTTTTGCAGATTTTGTGGGACATTTGCAAACAGCTGTAATAAGAACCATTGGAGACAATGCAGCAACAGAAATAATGACAAGACATTTGGTTAAGGAAAATGCCAATGAAGTTTGCAAAAGAATTATATGGGGACTAGACAAAGATGCTCCTTTAGAGGAGATCATAAGACGTTGTGCCACAGTGGGCACAGATGCTTATTATGCCCAAACTATGATGAACATGGAAAGACAAGGTCCTTTTTGGCAAAGGACTTCTAGAGAAACTCATAGATGTTTTCAGTGTGGAAAAGTTGGACATTTGAGAACTCATTGTAAATATGGAGACAGAGTGAGAAGACAGCATGAGAGAATAAAACCCAAAACCCCATGTCCAAAATGCAACTGAGGCTTTCACTGGACCTCTGAATGTAGATTGACTCAGAGAAATGAGAGGCAGGGTCTAGGCCCAAGGTATCAATCAAAAGATTAGTGGGGCATGATAGCAGCTGAGGTTACACTCAGAGAGACTTTAGAAATTCAGGACTCTGATGTCATCAACCAACAGAAAAACAATCAAGATTACAGTTAGGGAGAATATAGATTTTTTAACCCAACAAGGCAGTATCCAGTGCAAACAACTCCAATGTAATTACCAGATGATGAGGAGGAATCCCAAAAGTGGTAAATAGAAGGGAATTAGATAGGTTGAATGCTTGGGGAAGAAGGTTTGCTTGTATTTTTATAGATGGAGAAGGAATCAGATGGGTGCCAATAAGCTATATTTGCCTTGTCCATCAAAACAAAGG
The DNA here is from genome assembly GCF_016432865.1 of Antechinus flavipes. Classification (NCBI taxonomy): domain Eukaryota; kingdom Metazoa; phylum Chordata; class Mammalia; order Dasyuromorphia; family Dasyuridae; genus Antechinus; species Antechinus flavipes. The sequence continues at coordinate 214,948,019 of NC_067401.1, read as the reverse complement.
CAAAGATTTAAGAAACATCTGACACTAAAGAGCATGGCTGACAATGAGACTGTTAAAAGAAATTTAAAATCTTCAGCTTTCAGTTCCTGAAAAACCAGCAACAATCATTGGATTCCCTGAGATGAAACAGAAAAAGAGAAAAACTTCAAAACAAAGGAGATTTAAGAAACATCTGCTCCTGAAAGAGCATGGCTGACAATGAGACTGTTAAAAGAAGTTTTAAAAATCTTCAGGAATCATTGGATTTCCTAACACAAGATGAGACTGTTTTAGTTCTTGAAAAAACCAGCAAGAATCATTGGATTCTTTGAGATGAAAAATTGTTGATGAGACTATTGCAGTACTTCAGAGCTTACAGGAACTATTGGGTTCCTGGCACATGAACTAATGGACAATGGATTCCTTTTGGACTATTTCTAGGACTTATGGACATGTATAATTCCTTATTTGTTACATTACTACTAGCCTGTGTTATATTGCTATGTGTTTATGTAAATTATGTGTAATGCCTCCCATATTGATGGATTTATGTATACCATGTATATCTGTTTCAGGTTCTGGCCCAAAACATCTCCTTGTAAGATCAGATCAATGATACTGACCATGCTAAATTAGATAATTATTGTCTCTATCAACTCTAATGACTTAATAGTTTGTAAAGATTCCAACATGTAACAATTTTGTAACACCCTTTTTTGTAGAGTCAAGGAACTGGAAATTTAGTGGATGCCTATTAGTTGGGGAATGGTTGAATAAGTTATGGTATATGGATATTATGATATATTGTTGTTCTATAAGAAATGATCAGCAGGATGATTTCAGAGTCCTGGAGAGACTTACATGAACCAATGCTAAGTAAAGTGAGTAGAACCAAGAGAACATTGTGCACAGTAACAACAAGATTATGCAATGATCAATTGTGATGGACTTGGCTCTTGTTAACAAAAAGGTGATTCAGGCTAATTCCAATAGATTGATGATGGAGAGAACCATCTGCATCCAGCGAGAGAACTATAGATACTGAATATGAACCACAACATAGTATTTTTTACCTTTATTGGTGCTTGCTAATTTGTTTTTATTCTTTCTTATTTTTTTCTTTTTTGATCTGATTTTTCCTGTGTAGCATGATAAATATAGAAATATATTTAGAAGAACTGCACATATTTAGTCTATAATGGATTAATTGCTGTCCAAAGGAAGGAAGAAGAGGGGAGAGAGTAAGAAAAAAAATGGAAATAAGGTTTTGCAAGGATGAAGGCTGGAAACTATCTTTGCATGTATCTTGAAAAATAAAAATATATTGTTAAAAGGAAATATACAACATGGTGTAATCTTCACGAGGAAATTTCAAAAGTTAATAAAGAATAAAATCAATAAGAATTAAGGGTATACACCCTGACATTCATTTCCATCTAATTCTAGGTATATGGAGCTTGATGTATTGATGCTAATAAGGCAGTTACATGAAGCCAAATAAATTCACTGAATCACATTAGATTTTCTCCATCCTTCTTTCATCCAACCCTCTGTGGAAGGGTTTTCATTGACTGAGATATAATAAAATATTTGTAGAGCACAAATATATTTTAGAGGAAAGCCAGATACAGAGTTCTCATCCATTATCTTGGAATCTTTAATATTGAGTCAGATGAATCTTTCCCTATATGTCACATCACAATCCTTAGTTACATTGCAAAAAGTTTTAAGACAAATGATAAAAAAAATACTTTCTAAAAGTTCTAGTATTGTCAATGACTAGGCTTTATGTCATAAACATAAAAGAATTTTAACATCTACATTCTTAGCCTGAAAATTGTCCCCTTAAGCAGATTCAGAATGAATAGCAAAAAAAATGTACCAGGCCAGAACACAGAAGAAATGAGTTTTTAACCTCTAACTAAATAGATGATTCTTACAAGTAACATCACCTAATTAGACCACAGTTTTTTTTTTCACTTAAAAATAGTAGGAAAAGGAAATGAATTAGAAGGACTTTTAAAAACTTAAATGATTTTTTTGTTAATTTTACATTATTCATTCTTAATATTATATTTCAGTGAAATTGGACTACTTGCTATTTCCTGAATAGATATAATTGATATTCCATCATTTAATGTCCATTTATTCATTTGTACAAAGTCCTCTGTGTCTATGAATCATGCATTCAGCCAGATGTTGTCCTGCATTTTTAAGATATCCATAATGGGGTTTTTATTCTAGTGATACAGTCTAGAGACAGACAGAGGCACAGAAAGATAGAAAGTTAGAGACAGAGAAAGATAGAGATACAAAAAGAGACAGTTTGGTAAACTATTTAAATTCTATGGCCTAAAGGAAACCACTAGTCAATTCAATAGTGTTTCATTTTTACAACATTTTTAAATGTGATTGTAACTTAGAAGAGCTGTCAAGCTGTCAGTGCCTCATAGACTTGAGAATAGAAGAGGAAAAGTTTTGCTCAGGTGGAGAGTGGTGAGTATAAGACAGAAAACTATAAAGAAGAGAAGTAGTTTAAGTGGTACATTTTGGCACATTTTTCCTAAATTTAATTATATTTTAAAAGACTACAGTCCAGGATTGTGTGTCTCATAGTTAAAATATAAGCTTCTTGAGAATAAGGACTGTTTTTTATATATTTCATTTATTTCCCCAGTATACAGCAGACATTTGAGAGATTTTTTGATTGGTAACAGGCAAGAAAAATTTAAAAAAAAAAAAAAAAAAAAAACCAGTGGCAGTACTGACAATTAAGAAGTAGATATCCACAAATCATGTCCTTTGGCTTCTGATGAATTAGTAAAGTTGGGGGGAAAGGGTGTGTATGTGTGTATGTGGTGTGTGTGTGTGTGTGTGTGTGTGTGTGTGTGTGTGTATGTGTGTTCAATGAGGTAATATGCATGTAGTGCCACAGATTATCTAATTATTATCCTAGAAAGGGAGCTCCTTTTTACTATGTGGTTTTTCTACTATCTTGTAGAATAGGTTGCATATATTTTAAATAATCTTCATTGGTATGTACTGTGCTGATTTTGAGATGAGTTTTATCTTCTTTTGAGAAGACTTCATTATTTTACCAATAAGTTTATTTTATCTAAGAGAAATAAAGCAGATACTCCCTGTTCTCATGCTTATCAATGTACTCACTGTTCTTTTTTTATGCACAACCATAGAAATTAAAGTTATTTATTTCCCCTATTTATTTCTGTTAGGAGTCTCAGAAAGCTGTGTTACAAAGACCATGAAATAATAATTTTACTTAGTTTACCATTATAAATTTTGAATATAGAACAAAGATACCCATTGAAAGAGATGATATTGGTTCTGGATTTATTTAACACTGACGTCCTTTTCCCCTGCAGAGACTATGCTCATAACAGTATTTGTTATGGCCTCTGTGCCATAACAAAGGGATAACCTTCAACTATGAGCATCTCCTTTGGTGAGAACTTTTTAACATTGTAAGATGAATGCTAGTGAATGCATCACCAATGCCAATTCTTCAATTTTCCATGAAACAAATATGTTTTTATAGTTGAGATGCCTACCAAGCAAAGACTTTTCGTCCATTAGTATTCCTCAACTCTTTAATAACATGTTGTCTGTTCTATAGACTAAGAATTTATCATTGAAATTATTTCCATTTTACAACCAAAGATCTTTTTTCTTTAAAATTTAACTCCTCAGGAATTGCTTTTTCTTTTGTAAGATATATGTGTGTGTGTGTGAGTATATACATATTACATATGTGTGTATATATATATATATATATCAGGCTATAATCTTCCACACTTATCAAAATTAAGTTTGTAAACAAAATTATAATGAATTGAAGAAACTTTTGGGATTTAGAAAAGGAGAGAAGTGCCAAGGAATTACATAAGGAAGCTTCCAAGAAACTTAGAAATCCTAGAAGTTATGAATTATTCATCTATTATAAAAAATCATTACCATATGTGAACTACCCATAGAACAGTTATACAATATTGGGTGGCTATATTTTATATGACCTAATGAGGAATTTTCTAGGTATAAGCTTTGAAATGCAGGCCTTAAATGAAAATCAGCACCTGTGTAAAATATTTTATTTTCCACTTGAATGTTGACGAGGTAACTTGGTAGGAATAACAGAGAAACCCTGCCATACTGATGAGATTGCTTCCTGGGAGAAATAGTAAAGGGTACTTGCAGGGATCAGCTTCATCTTACAATACTATCCCTTGTGGAAGTCTTGGGTAACACTATCTTAATGTATCCAATCAGATGTCAGATCTCCAAGGTTAAATTTTCCCTATAAATCTGAGTTTCTGTCATTTTGAATCCCTTTTGGCTTAGTCCAAATTTTCATTGGGTGTTTTTTTTTTTTTTCTCATCTCCTCCCCTGTGTGCCTCATGGTTTCTTTCTCCTTACACCATTCTTGCCCCATGCTTGAAGGTGTCTTTTTCCTTCTCATATCTAACTTTTTTAGAGTGATAAATTTCTCTATGGGTTTAGTCAGCCAGTAAATGGCACACTCCTACCTGTATTCTCTTTCTCCTAATTAGATGTGAGTCCATTGGGGAACTTATCTTTTCCATTGTTAATTCCACTGTTAAAACCCCTTTCTTTATTAACTTTATGCTCTCTCAAATATATTTGATATTTACCCCTCCTGGTGTCTATATTAACTCTTCATTTTTGTGTATAACCTCTTCTCATAAATAAATGTGCCTTTAGGCAAAAAAAAAAAACCTTGTGAATGCATCACATATGAATTGCTATCAAACTCTAACATTTGGTGTGCTTTGTCAACCTCAACATTTGGTGCCTATTCTCATCATTTGACAGTATATTTAAGACACAATCCTAAAGAAGAGAATCTTAAACATTTCTAATCATAACCTTAAAGAAAAACCAAAATACAACTCTAAATAATAGAAGAGATGAGGGAATTAAAATGATTTAAAATATTGAAAAGATTAAGGGTGAGCAAAAAAGGGAAAAGAAAGAAAAGCTGTGGAAGAAGAAATTGAGCAATAGACCCAAGAAGTTGGAATAAACCTCCAAAGTAAATTCTGTAGCAGTAGAATCAACAATAGGAAGGAATGAAACATTTTCTATTGGAAAACAACTTAGAAGGTCACCAGGAAGGATCATTTGTTTAAAAGAGGAGTGCAGTCCAGTGAAGGCAGTCTTGGGACAAGCCAGCAGCAGGCCACTCACAAGAAAACAAGGGACAGTGCTTCCCACCACCCTAGGAGCAGGCTCAACTTTAACATGAATTAAAAGTTGGAAAATAGGCTGGAAAGTGAGCAAAAAAGAATAAAAACATCTTGGATAAGGATCAGAACTTAGACCAGAGAGCAAATGGCTAAAAGACAAGCTCAAAAACAGTCAGGAAGTTTCAGAGGCAAGATCTGAATCAAGAGTTGTCAATTTAAAGTTCTATCAATTATTCCAAGTTACCAATAATGAAAATAATTAATCATAATAACATAAATAAGAAATGTTAGAATATTTCATAATATAAATAATAATAAAAATGGAGGAATATTATCCTGATTTAATTAAAAGTACATAAAACTTATGAAAGAGTTCTCTCTACTGAATGATATAAAATACAAAGCATTATTAGTATATTAGTTATAGATAGGAGAATGATAATAAGCATAATCAAAGGGAATTAAGAAATAGTTGTATAAACCTCTGAATCTGTTTTCCAGTACGGTAACCTTTATTAGGTATCTATTCATACTTTTTAAGAACTTTGGCTCTCTGAAACTGAAAGTAAATGCAATTCATGTCCCCATTTAATTTCTGGTTCACAATGATTCATTTTATCATACATCTGCTTGTTCAATGGTCCATGCAGCACTCATTGTGAGATCAGTGATCTAAAATTTCTTGCTAACATAGAGAATGATAAATGTGGGTGTACGCCGTGTGTGTCTCACTCAAAAACTCTAAGACTGAAGCCTTGCGATTGTTCCTTAGTTCTGACAATCTCTCTGCCCATGAGGATCTGTTACCTTCTTATTGACTTATTCCTGATTATGACCACAATCATTCCAGGTAAAGCAAGCATTTCTATGCAAACATTCATTAAACACGTAATATAGAATGACTCATAGTGTCTCACTTTAATTTAAAATAAAACAAAACCAAAATTAGAGGCCTATAGAGACTATCATTTTCATGTGAACAGCCTCTATGTCTTATTTCATCTTGAATCTCCTGCAAGTAGCATACCTGACATGTGTAGTAAGTTATTGGCCAATAGGGCATTACTTAACCTAGCAAGTTGATGTAACTTGGTAACATACCATTGATTAAGGATCAAATTGGAGGAAATGAGATGGAAGGATTAAGTGATGGTTGTAAAGTCAAGAATCCCTATTTTTAAATACTGCCTCTTCCCTTTAATCTTAACCTCTCTGAGTCTTATTTTATTACTTTATAAAATAACTGAGATAGATTAAAAGACTTCTGAGTACTCTTTTAGCTCTATATCCATGATCTTATAATATGTGATTTACCAAGGTATTGCTAAAAAGGTAGCTGATGGTTAGCTAGGTTACGGAGGTTTGGATTGAAGAGATTCAAGGGAATCTGCTGCTCACACTCTTTTATAAGTGGTAAAGTATTTATTCTGATCTCCTCAGTGAATTAGTTTTGTTTGTGGCAACATGCCCTTTCCCTCATTAATATTTTTTCCTCTGTATCTCAGTTGCCACATCTACAAAATAGTAATAATAATACCTGAATTACTTCTTCATTTCATAGTTTAATTACAAGGAAAGCATTTTTGGGGAAGATGTATTAGAGAAAATGTATTGTTATAATTAGTTTATACTAATAATAAGTACAGAGTAGTAAATATAACCTAAGTCATTTGTCATAGCACAGAATTGGGATGAAAATTCCCAAAGAATAGACAATTGGAATATGAATCTTCTTAAATGATACCTTAAAAAATTGTTCCTCTTTTTCAAGTACCAATCCTGTCAGTCACCTCATGGAACTTTCCTTTCTCCCTACTACTAAAAATGACTTTTTCTACCTTTAATTGATTTCTTATAACTCTTTGCTTGCTTCTCTATTTTTTGTTCATCACAGTCTGCTTTACCTCACAGTTGATTTTGTTCATATCTTATCACCTACTAAATTTTAATCTCATGAAGGCAAGCTTTCTTATCTTCATTATAATATTCCTAGAACTTGAAATATATTAAATATTTATTCATTTGAATTAAATTGACTTAAAATACCAATATAAAAATATCAGCTGGATGTATCTTATTATTGAGAAACAGCTATGGGAGATTGGACAGGGTAGCTTGTAAGGGATGGGAATTGGAATCATAAGACTTGCGTTCAGAAATCAAACTACATTTACTAGTTTTAAGGTCATAAAAAAGTCAATTAACTCTCAGTTTTCTCTGAACAATGAGGGTCATAGAATGTACCTCAGCAACCATGTAGTCTGACATTTCCATTTTGAAGATGTGGAAAGAGAAGCCCAGAGAGGATGAATTCTCCTCAAGGCTATGCAGTTATAATTATCAGAGGTAAATTTTAATCCCTGGTCTTCTGACTCTAGAGCAAATGGTATTCCTTCTAGTTCTGAGTTAACTGTCTGGTACTTAGTATAAACTTAATAATGTTTACTGTTTGTGTCTTTTGCCTAATGATATTTGTCCTACCTGCATCCTATAATTCTCATTATAAGTAAAAAGCTTTGTAAATTTAAAAGAGTTCTAAAAATATCAGCTATTAATCAAAGGAGAATCAGCTTATGATTCCTTTGTTGTCTTCATTTCAAAACAAATCCTTTTTTTAGACCTGCACTGGAGCTTACAGAAGTTTTATTCTTATAATTGATTATCTTTATGCTGAAAATTGTTGTACTGCTGGCCTATGATAGTATCACTTGGTGATTACAGATTTTATAGAGGAGGCTCTGATTTTAAATTCCCACTGGCCTGTTTGATTAGGTAAAGAAAACTTAGAATGTTGGTATCTTCTCTAAAGGAGCAGTTAGGTGCTACAGTGCAGTTAGTAAGAGCTGAGTTTCACTGATTTTTGACGTCTCATTGAATCATTCACTTCCATTTCTCCAATTTTAATTTTTAACGAATTATTCTTTGATCAGTATTTTAACCCCATCTTTGCATTTGACCAATTGTATTTTGAAAGGAGTTGTTTTGTTCATGGATTTTTTTCCATTTTCCATATCCATTTTTTTCATTTTAAAGGAATTGTTTTCTTCAGTCAGTTCATGTGTTTTTTTTCCCCAATCTGTTGGCTTTTCCCAAAAAGCTTTTATAATTTTTCTGCATGGCTCTCATTTATTTTCCCCATTTTTCTATCTCTTACTTGATTTTTAAAATACTTTTTGAGCTCATTTAAGAGAGCTTTTTGAGTTTGAGAGCAGTTCATATTCCCTTTTGAGGCTTCACAGGTATGAATTTTGCCATTATTGTCCTCTTCTGGGTTTGTGTTCTAATCTTCCCTGTTCTAGGGTCAGAGCTCTTTTTGCTTTTTTTTGCTCATCTTAAAAAGTTGAGCTCTGCTCCTAGGGTTTAGAGGAAATTGTTCTAAGCTTGTGTGTGTGTGTGTGTGTGTGTGTGTGTGTGTGTGTGTGTGTGTACATGGATAGGGGCCTCACACTGCCTTTTCACTGTGCTAGGGCCAGCTGTGCTTTGGCTTTTCTCATCATGCTGAGTTGGCCTGGCCTACTCCTCCCTGTTAATCCAGGATCTGAGTCCTTACAGTTTGCCTTCTGTGGTTATTAAAGGTTTCATAGCTGTTCTTCTGAGCCACTGGCCCTCTGAGCTAAGACAAAGTAGCCAATACTGCTCTGCTTTGACTAAAAGCCTCATACTAGATTCCCTGAGCTGTATGTTTCCATGTGTGTTGGACCACATTTTTCTCCCTGATCCTTGCCCAAAAAAGACAGACCTTTCCTAACTCCTAAAATATCTTAAGTTGGAAAAATTATTTCACTGCTAATGATGTAGGTCCTGTCACTTTAACATCTATCTAGAGGCTTGATCCAGCATTGATTCTGAGGGAAACTGGGGAAAGTCGAGGCAATATCAAGGTCTCTCTCTGCTATCTTGGGTCTGCCCCTGGTCTATGGTACTTTTTAACAAGTTGTAGTTTTCTCCCTTGTTTGTTTTAATTAGATCTAATTTTGCTTTTGGTTTGTCTCAGATTATGATGGCTATCCCTCCTTTTTTAAAATTCACCTGCAGCATAACAGATTCTGCTCTGGTCTCTCACCTTTAGTGTGTGTGTATGTGTGTGGGGGGGTATTCTTCAGGTATTTTTTTGTAAACAACATATTATAGATTCTGTTTTTAATCCTTAAGCCTTCTGCTATATGTTCCATTTTATGGAAGTGTCCATCCAATTCACAATTCACAATTATAATTACTCTATCTTTCCCTCCATATCCCCCATTTATATTTTTCTTTGTCTCCTTTCATCCTGTCTTTCTTCATCAGTGTTTTGCTTCTGACCACTGATTTTCTCAATCTACCCTCTCTTCTATCAGTTCCCTTAGCCCAACTTTTTCTTGTTTTACTCTCCTCTTATTTCCCTATAGAGAAACAGATTTCTCTACCCAAGTAAATGTGTATGTTATTACCTCTTTGGGCCAAATCTGATGAGAGTAGAGTTCAAGCAATTCTCCCTCCATCCTCTCTTTCCCTCTACTCTAATAGCTATCTCTTCCTGTGATATAATTTATCCTATTCTGTCTCTCTTTTTCTTCTCTCTTCAATGAAATACTCTTTTTCACACCTTAATTTTTTATTCCATCAAAGTCAAATTATAATTGCATCCTCTGAGTGTGTATATCTGAGTGTGTTTATATGTCTTAAAAGTGATACAGTTCTTAAGAGTTATAAGTATCTTCCTATGTGGGAACAGATGCCATTTAAACTTTCTTGAAGAACATGTTGTTGTTATTGTTTACTTCTTACCATTCTATGTTTCTTTCAGGGTTTGAATTTGAAGATCAAATATTCTGTTCAGTTTTGGTCTTTTGATCAGAAAAGTTTGAAAGTCCTCAATTTCACTCAATGTTCCTTTTTCTCCTGAGGGTTTGTGCTCATTTATTTTATGGGTAGTTGGCTCTTTATTGTAATCTAAGCAACTTTGCCTTCCAGAATATTATATTCCAAGTCCTCCATTCTTTTGTTGTTAAATCTACTAAGATATTTCTCTTTAAGGCTTCACATATAGGCCTTTTGACATTGTTGTCCTTTTATGAATTTGTGTTTTGATTGGTCCTGTCACCATAGAAGCTTTCTATGGTCAGGCCTCTTTGCTTTGTTTTGTTTTTTCTTTTTATGCATTCTTCGATCTAATTTGTGACTTTTAAAGTTGAGCTTTGCCTCTGCAGTACAAGGGTTGCTGTCCAATCTTCTTGTACCTGGAAACAGTGTCTGATTACTAGCTTGCTTCACTAGAGCCTTCAGGGTTACTGGATCACTTTTTGTGTCCTGAGCTCCAGGACTAGTAGCTAGTCATGGCTGCAGAACTTTGATTGATGATCGTTATTGAAATTAGGAGTCTCCAACTGGTTTGCCTGATAATTGCCTGTACTGGGCTACATTTCCCTTTAATCCAAGTGAAATAAACTTTCCTGCAATCTTTAAAGTTATCTAGGAGTAGAAGATTGTTTCACCTAACCCTTTTGTGCATCCAAAATTTATTTTAAGGACTAATTTAAACTTGTTTTTAGGAAAACTAGAGAAAGAACTTTAATACCAAAAGAGCTCAGGCAACTTCCTTCCATTTTTTCTTTCATCTTAGCTCTTCCTTCTAAAAGCCTTGGTATGAAAGTTTTTAAAATGTTTCTCCTGTCCCCTGTGGATTTACTGATGAAGAGCATTCACATAGGAATAAGAAATCTGGGCTCTTGATTTGGTCACATATCCCATTATACACTTAAGTAGCTGTCATATGTTATGGACTATAGGATGAACATACCTTTACACTTTTACTCCTGTGAGTAATAAACTATTTGACTCATGATTCACTGAGCATTTATTTCCCTTCTCAACTTATGATCCTACTTATGATCCATATAGAGTATCTTCATATCAGCTTCTTAGGGCAATACCTTAAATTTCAAAATCCTGTTCTGTCTGCCCTAAAATCTTCCCTTAGATCATATATAATTTGTGTATCAAAAAACATGGTTCTATGCTGATTAAAATAATTTTAATGACAAAGTTTGAGGATAATTTATAATCAACCTAATTCATGACAGCCTGTGATGACCGCATATTTTAAAATCAGCTGGATTCAGGAATTCAGGTTAAGGGAAAATCTTCAATCTTTATTCTTTGTGGAGGTCAAAGCTGCGATAGGACTCAGACAGCAGTCTCTTTCTGCCTCTCTCTCCACTCCTCTGCCTCCACCCACCAAAAATCGTCATTTCCTATACAACACATCAGGACTTGCACAAAGAGTGGGCAGGGGCCATTCTTTCTCCAAGCATATATATTAATAGAGTATGGTCCAATTACTATTTAGCCTCACGTGCTTGGGACCTCAGTGCATCAACTTGAGCTTCAGCCCATTACAACAGCCTGCATATGAGAAAAAAAAAAAAAGCCTTTATCCTCTCATTTCATCAAAGAAACTGCATGGCAAAGTTTCAAATTTATATAATGTTGGACAAGAGATATTCAAACAGCAATGAACTCTAATTGGTTAACAGTTAAGAAAGAGGTACTTTTTTTACAAAGAGAAGTGGGTTTATTCAAATAAGGGTTGAGAGTGATACCATATCACACTTAGACAGAGAGACTATCCCTATACCCAGTCCACTCCCAATCTTGAACAATCAGGGGTCCTCAAAATACGGCCTGCGGGCCAGATGCAGCAGCTGAGGACATTTATCCTCCTCACCCAGGGCTATGAAGTTTCTTTATTTAAAGGTCCACAAAACAAAGTTTTTGTTTTTACTATAGTCTGGTCCTCCAACAGTCTGAGGCCCCCTATTTAAAAAGTTTGAGGACCCCTGACTAGACAAAAAAAAAAAAATCTCTCTCAAGCTGGATTGAATGGAATTCATCTTAAACTAGAAATTCCCTGTAAGGTTGGATGGGACCAAATAAAGGACAAAGTGGAGTATACATACAAATTATATGTTTATTTCAGGTTGAATCTTTTCTATATGTCTTTTTCAGCACAGTAGAGCAGAAAAAATTGTAAGTTGGGTACTGGGAAAATTACATTTTAATTTTGACTTTGCTATGAGTTAGGGTTGTAACTTTTGAGAATTTCAACTAATTTTTCTAGGTCAATTTCTTCTCCTATTAAATGAGTCAGTTTAAGAAGTCATATTTACCTTACTAGAGTCAGAAAGCAACAACTAATCATTAGAATGCTAGATTTGTAGTAAGGAAATCTTGGGTTTGAAAATTCCGTCTAGAACCTGAGCAAGTAAATAATTTAGCCTCTTTTGACCTCAGTTTTTTTGTATGTAAAATATGACTATTAGTTTGGTTGAATGCTAGGATCTCTTTTAAATTTAAATTTATGATTGTATGAGTCCTTTTCTTATGTGCTATAGGTTTACCATTGATTAACCTATCTGTCCTCAATCACTTTATCCATTAAAATAAGAAAACACATCCACCTATTCCTTGGACTTTGTAAAGTACAGGAAAGGTTTCATTGCACATATTTTCAGGGTTTTTTAATGTCTTGATCACTTTGGTTGATTTTACATATCTTTTAATTTTTTTATTATTTTACAATATTATTTGTTAAATGAGATCTTCTCGAGAAGAAAGAAGAGAAAATGGAGGTTGGGGATTCTTTGTTTTGTTAAAAAAGAATTACTAAAATATTTGTAAAATACATTTTATTCTAATTAAATATAAATGAAAGAAAATTTTAAGTTATAGAAAACAGCTCTGTTGTCATCATGTAAACTCAAAGTGAATTTTTGTTATTTCCTTTACAGCCATTAGTGAATTCTTGATCCGCAAGACATGCTTGAAACATTCTGGTGACTGTAAGATAAAGTGCTCTAAAGATCAACCACAACGAGGCTTCTGCGAGGGAACATTTCTAACATGTTGTCTTATAAGGTGACCCACTGAACTTGAAACAATTATTAAGAGACTTCCCAATACTTTTTCAACAGAAATGGTATTGTAAACTGTAAGACCTTTTCACCTTTACAACTGTGTTTGTCGACTATCTAAATATAATAAAAATTGCATACATATTTTATCTTAAAAACTTTGTTTATTTGTAAAAAAAAGTATTTGTTACATATACACATGTGTATATGTGTGCATACATATAATATGCATACATATACACACAACAATATTTTATATTAGCACATATTATGATTATTTGAGAGAACTTTTAACTCAAAAAATTAATGTTACCTCTTTTTTACAAATTTTATTTAAAGAAAACTAGAAACCTAGAACTAGAGCTAGAAGCAATCTTAGAGTGCATCTATTGCAATACCCTCATTTCAAATGAGAAAGTTGAGATTAAGGGAAATTCAGTGAGTTATCTAAGTTCATAAAGGAATAATATACGAGAAGTAGGATTTGAATCCAGTTATACTAATTACCAGCAGTGTTCTAAGCCTTTTATAAATGCTAGAAGACACATTTACAAAACTCATATACTAAAACAAGGGAAAAGAAAATCATACCTTTTTCAGAATACTAGTGAACTTGTGAACTCAAGATCTTACTCTGTGGTGTGTTCCAAAGGAGGTTTGTGCTACAACTTCCCAAATGAAATGTTTAAAGGTTTTGGTCTCCAAAGGTTATTATTCAGGAAAGAGCTTTATAAAGTCTTACTTGTTCTTCAATCTTCCCAGTAATAAATAATTAGATGAATGGATAGATAGATAAATAGATGAAAATAATAATTACTAACATTTGCACAGCACTTGCTATTTGCCAGGCACTGTGGTAAGTGCTTCATAATTACTAATTTGATTCTCACAACAACCCTGTCACATAGATGTTATTATTACCACTTTTATAGAGGAGGAAATTTATGTAAACAGAGGCTAAATGAATGCCTAATATCATACTGTTATTTAAGTACCTAAAACAAAAATTTGAACTCAAGTCTTCCTGACTCCTAGCCTAGCTGTCTCTGTGCAAGCAGATCAAAGAGAAACATGAGTTTTTCATAGTCCATGAAGTCCATGATAAGGGAGAAATGCTCCATATATCCATTACAAGTTTCCTACAGATCAGAAAGTCATATGAAACTGAGGCAAAGGGAAAACTTGTGATTTGCCCATGTATGACTTGTGGAAGGCCTATAAGTCTATGTGAAATTAGAATTATGTTTCTGAGCCATGAGTTAAAATTAGTATGTGTTCTCTCTTCATTTCTGTTTCCAAGCTTCCAAGAATCCTTAATTTCCCTCAAGATTCAGCTCATGTGCTATATATTTTCTTATAGTGTTTGGCAGAAAACTTTAAATATAATTAAAAGTTAAAATAAGTATGTTATAATCATAAAAGGTAGTAAGGAGATAGACAAGGCTAGAGTTCTCTTCCACTGGAAATGCTGCCATAAATTTCCTTGTGTCATGTCCTTTCTTTGTCTAATCTAGTCTACATATGAATTAAATATATAGATGAACAAATAACTACCCTACTCAACCAAATCTAGTGGCTCCCTATTACTGCTAAAACAAATAGATTCTGTTTACACTTAAAGCTCTTTAAATCTGCCACCAATGTCTTTCCATCCATAATGTATATTATTTTTCTTCCCACACTATGTAACAAGTGGGCTTCTCTGTTATTCATGTACACCACTCCATTTCCCATACATTTGCATTAGCTATTCCTTGATGCTCTCTTCCTTTCAGCCTCTTAGAATCCTTCCAGACATAGCTCAGTCAATAATGTATTGCTTCTCAAATCAAACTGATTGCTAGTATCTTTTCTTTAAACTACTTTATATATGTATTTTCCATATTATATATAATTTTCCATAAGAAACTCTTATGACTAATGCATTGGTCAAGGCATTGGTCAGATCAGTGAACACTGTGTTACAGATTTGTTCTGCTCCTGGCATTTTTCCAGGAATTGTTGAACAGCAAACATCATATCAACCATTCCTTGGATTTTCTGAAGCCTCATTGATTCACAAGTAGATAACTATCTTCCAAGTGAAGGATGAGATTATTAAGGAAGATTCTTGCAGAATGGCATAGTGATAGATAATAAAGGACTCCTTGAACTCCTAGGGGATAACATCACTTCTCATACTGAGAACATTTCAGTCAACTTGTGTATGCGTGGTACATATTATCACAAACAAAAACAACAAAACACTTCTTCCCTAAAATACCCTCAAGGCAGCTAGTCTCAGAACATATGTCTATTAATGTATTTGCTGTTCTGTTTTTTCTATGAATAATCAGAGAGCTCAAATTGTTGTTGTTGTTGTTGTTGTTTGTTTTATCTCTACTATGAAGCTCAGGGAGTATGTTGGGATGGCACAAAGTTTTGACTTGCTATATACAAGGGTTATAAATAAGTTAAATTAATTTATAGGTTTTCAATCATTGAATGTAGAGAAAGGAAACCTATTGATAGACCTGATATGGTTCTGATTAGCACTGGCATATCTTTGTTTCACAAAGACTGTGACCAGAGTTATGAATGGTTTAGCCATCATAGTGTGAAAATCATCATCAATGAGGAACTGGAACATTGGTTTCACTGAAGATTTTGAATAGAGCAAAAATAGGATATCATACAACCCAGTCTTCCTTTTTCTTCTTCATGTTTTAAGCATCCCTCAACTGCCAATTATGATTTGTTTTTGCTCTATTAGCTAAAGACTTCCCTGTGAAATACTACCTATACCATAGTCCAATAATCCCCTTTAAAATCTTAGGTGCTCCTAAAGATCTGCTTCTACTCTTATGAGATTAATAAACCAGGCCATATTTTATTATATTGCACAAACATGAACTTTATAATCTGGAACTTAGACAATTGGAAAAACGTCCGTGGTAGGTGGAGACTGTTATAGATCTGAGATTAGGATCATTACCTCTGTTGTTTTTTTTTTTTTAAGCTGTTTCTGAAGCATAATAGATTCTGTTCCAGTCTTTTAGCTTTACTCTGTATGTATCACTCTGCTTTAAATGTATTTCTTGTAAAGAACATATAATAATCCATTTTTAATCCATTCTGCTATCCACTTCTTTTTTTTTTATGGGGAGTTCATGCCATTAACACTCACATTTAAAATGACTAATTTTGTATTTCATGACATCTTATTTTCCCCAAGTTATACTTTTCTCTTTCCTTTCCCTTTTCCCCTCCTCAGTATTTTGCTTCTGACCACCACCTCCCTCAAACAGCTCTTCCCCTTTATAGCCTTTCCCCCTTCCTTAGTACTTCTGTTTTCTCTTCTATTAGCATCCTCTTTTTCTTTCCTCTTTCCTCTTGATTTCCCTATAGGATAAGACAAGTTTCTTAGTGAAACCAAATATGTCTAATATTCTCTCTTTGAGCCAAATCTGCTGACAGTATGATTCACACATTTTCACTCAATTATAATAGGTCTTCTTTGCCTCCTCATGAGATACAATTTACCTCATTTTACCTCCATTTTCTCCTTCTTCTAGTACAATCCCCATTCATCTTTAGTTTCTTTTTTATATTATCGCAATAAAATCAGTTATACATGCACCCTCTAAGTATATCCATAACATAGATATCATTCTCAAGAGTTCTTTCTTTTTTACCTTTTTATGCTTCTCTTGAGTTCTATGTTGGTGATCAAATTTTCTATTCAGCTCTGCTCTTTTTATAAGAAATAAATGAAATTCACCTGTAACATTGAATGTCCATTATTTTTTCCCTGAAAGATAATGCTCAATTTTGCTGGATAGTTGATTTTTGACTACATTCTAATTTCTTTTGTCTTTCAGAAAACCCTAGGCCGTTTGATCCTTTGGAAACTACTAGGTCCTAGGTAACTCTGATTGTGGTTCTTCGATAGCTGAATTGTTTCTTCCTGGCTACTTGCAATATTTTCTCTTTGATCTGGCAATTCTGAAATTTAGCTATGATATTGCTTGGAGTTCTTATTTTGGGCTCTCTTTCAAGGAGGTGAATTCTTTTTTTTTTTTTAATTAAAGGTTTTTATTGACAAAACATATGCATGGGTAATTTTTTCAACATTAACTCTTGCAAAACTTTTTTTTTCCAAATATTCCTCTCCTTCCTCTCATCCCCTCTCCTAGCTGGCAGGTAATCCAATATGTGTTGATTATGTTAAAATACATGTTAAATCCAATATATGTATACATATTTATATAGTTATCTTGCTGCACAAGAAAAATCAGATCAAGAAGGAAGAAAAAGAAAAACTGAGGAATAAAATGCAAGCAAATAACAACAGAGAAGGCTGCGTTGTGGTCCATACTCTGTTCCTACAGTTCTCTCTCTGGGTGTAGATGGCTCTCTTCATCACCGAATAAGTGGAATTGATTTGAATCATCTCATTGTTGAAGAGAGCTATGTCCACCAGAATTGATTGTCATACAGTCTTGTTGTGTATAATGGCCTTCTGCTTCTACTCATTTCATTTAGGATCAGTTCATGTAGATCTCACCAAGCCTTCTTAAAATCATCCTGTTGGTCATTTCTTATAGAACAATAATATTCCATAGCATTCATATACCATAATTTATTCAGCCATTCTCCAATTGATGGGCATCCACTCAGTTTCCAGTTTCTTGCCACTAGGGATGCCATGAACATTTTTACACATGTGGGTTCCTTTCCCTCCTTGAAGATCTCTTTTGAATATAAACCCAGTAGAAACACTGTTGGTATGCACAGTTTGATAACTTTTTGAGCGTAGTTACAAATTGCTCTTCAGAATGGTTGGATCTGTTCACAGTTTTACTAATGATGTATCAGAGTTCCAGTTTTCCCATGTCCCCTAAAACATTCATCATTTTCTTTTCTTGTCATCTTGGCCAATCTGAGAGGTGTGTAATGGTATCTCAGAGATGTCTTAATTTGCATTTCTCTGATCAATAGTGATTTGGATCACCTTTTCATATGACTGCAAATATTTTCAATTTCTTCATCTAAAATTGTCTCTTCATATCCTTTGATCATTTTTCAATTGGAGAATGGTTTGAACTATTATAAACATGAGTCAATTCTCTATATAGTTTAGAAATGAGGCCTTTATCACAACCTTTAGATGTAAAAAGGGTCAGTTTAGGTAGTATTGTCATCTTTATGATATTCACTTGATCTATCCAAGAGCACTTGATATTTTTCAATTGCTTAGATCTGATTTTATTTGTGTAGAAAGTATTTTATAGTTTTACTCAATTCCTGACTTTCCCTTGGCAGATAGATTCCTGTGGTGACTGCATTTAGAAACCAGGGTATTTTAAAATCAGCCAGAGTCAAGATAAGTGAAAATCCTTGACCTTTGTTCTTTGTGGAGGTGAAGGGGAATGGTGAAATGAAGTGAGAGCAATTGTGACACGAATCCAGCCAGCAGTGCCTCTGGCTCTCACACTCTACCCACCTAATCCTCTATCCAATCTCCTATACAAAACATCAAACATGCACAGAGAGTGGGCAGGGCCATTCTTTCTCCAAGCATATATTAATAGAGTATTGTCCAATTGCTAATTAGCCATAAGTGCTCGAACCAGATCTCAGTGCATCTGCCCAGCTTCAGCCCATTACATGTCCTACTTTCTTTTGTTTTAGAACACAAGTGGTCATGCCATCCATGACCTCTCAGGGAGGTGAGAGCTCCCAAGGGGAGATGATCACACCCTCCCTGACTTCTCAGGAAAGGAGGTGAAAACACCAAAAAGGAGGTGATCCTGCCCTCCCCCAACTTCTCAGGAAGGGAGATGAAAGCACTAAAAAGGAAATGATCACGCCCTCCCTGACATCTCAGGAAGGGAGATGAAAAGAACCAAAGGCAAGTGAGGATTTCTAGCAGGTTTCTGGGCTGAAGGGTCTTATTAGAAACAGTTATGCACAAACCCATCAGCATGGGAAGTATTACACACACAGGTTATTAGTGATGATTCTCCCCATAGCCAGTGCAGGCTCAATGTGGTGTAACAAACATGAATTGGACATGCAAGTAGTGATATAACAGAATATAAATCAACATGATATTGTAAAATATTTCCAGAAGTCCTAGAAGGAGGGTATGTAAACAACAGTTACACATATGCCTTCTTCAGCAGCCAAGAGATAGTCCAAAACCAATCTAGTGTCCATTGCTTCATGTGTCACAGAATCCAATGATCCCCGCAAG
The DNA here is from genome assembly GCF_016432865.1 of Antechinus flavipes. Classification (NCBI taxonomy): domain Eukaryota; kingdom Metazoa; phylum Chordata; class Mammalia; order Dasyuromorphia; family Dasyuridae; genus Antechinus; species Antechinus flavipes. The sequence continues at coordinate 214,928,687 of NC_067401.1, read as the reverse complement.
TTTTTAAAGTCCTGCAACAGTCTTTTCATGTGTTAGGGAATCCAAAGATTCCAGCAGATTTTGAAGTCCTGCAACAGTCTTATCATTTCTCAGAAAATCCAATGATTCCTGAGGGTTTTAAAGTCCAACAATTTTTGATGTCCATGAGTCAAATGTCATAATTGCCACGCTCTTTCAGTGGAAGGCACAATCAGCAACAGAACCACCTGATGTTTCTTGGGTCTTCTTCTTTGTTTCAAGAGTCTACTCTGTCTCTCTCCGATGGACAAGGTGAATACAGCTTATTGGCACCTATCTGATTCCTTCTCCACCTGTAGAGATACAAGCAAACCCTGTTCCCTATGCAGTTAACCTATCTGGTCCCTTCCATTCACCTCTCTCTCGTCACCTGGTGATTATCTAAAGATAGTGGAGCCGCTCACACTGGACACTGCCCTTCCAGTAGGTTATAAAACCTGTCTGCCGGAGCCAGTGCATCTTTGTCAAAAATCAAGAAGTTAATAGTACAAAGGGTTAGATTTGGAAGTTCTCTAGGGTTACCTGTGGCTCCCCTTTTCTTTTGTTTTTGAAGGAGCATCTTAATGTCTCTGTTTCTCCTCTCTACTATTGCCTGTCCTTGAGGATTAAAAGGTATGCCAGTGGTGTGTAAAATCTTATACTGTGCACAAAAGTGGGAAAAATGTTTGGAAGTATATGCAGGACCATTGTCTGTTTTTATGGCTTGTGACATACCCATAATGGCAAATATTTGTGTGAGGAATTCAGTGACCACTCAGGCTATCTTTTTTGCTGCTGGTATTGCAAAAGTGAATCCTGAAAAGGTGTCTACCACAACATGGATAAAAGACAGACAACCAAAAGATTTATAATGGGTCACATCCATTTGCCAAATTTCATTGGGTCTCAAACCACGAGAGTTCTTCCCTGGAGGCATTGTAGGAGCATGTAAAGGAAGACAAGCTGTACAGGCTTTTACTATGCTCCTAGCTTCCTCTCTTGTAATTCCAAATTGTAAACATATAGCTCAAGTAGCCTGATGATATTTAGAATGAGATTCCTGGGCTTCTTGGAATAAAGGAGTATTGACCAACATAGTTAGAAAGCTATCTGCCTTTGAATTACCATAAAAAATGAGACCTGGAAGTCCACTATGAGAGTGGGCATGCAAAATATAAATCTTACCTGGATGCTTTTTCACTTGCTCTTGAAGTTTCTTAAAGAGCTAATATATATTAGAGGCTGCAAATTTCATTTGGGCCGTGGCAATTCTTTGTACCACACCTACTGAATAGGCCGAATTAGATATTATATTTATGTCTCCTGGATAATAAGTTAAGAGTTAGAATGATCGCATACAATTCATTCTGCTGAGTGGATTGAAAAGGAGTTCTGACTACTTTCTTTATAGTTAAGTCAAGAGAATATACAGCACAAACATTATGTTTGTATGCATCTGTAAAGATAATTGGTCTTTAAGAGGAACAGCATCTTATGAGCTCCTCTAGAGGAGCATCCTTGCGCAGTCCTAGTATAATTCTTCTACAAACCTCATTAGCATTTTCTTTAACAAGTTGCCTTATCAAAATGTCTGTTGCTGCATTTTCACCATTAGTTCTTGTGGTAGCTGTCTGCAAACATCCCACAAAGTCAGCAAAGGGTTCATTTGGCCCTTCTGTTATTTTTGTGAAGGCCTCACTCTTGTTGTTTTTATTGTAGAAAGAAGCCAATGCTTTGATAGCAGCAGCAGCAATTTGCTCGTATGCTGCTATGGAGTAATTAATCTGTACTACAATGTCTGCATAAGAACCTACACCTGTTAGTAAGTCACAGGTGATTGCAGCATGAACTGCACTTTGACTAATTTGTTGGGCTTGTATCCTACAGAGCTCACTATATTCAGAAAGCTACAAGTAGTTTTGTCCAGGTTCTAGGCATACCCTTGTTTAGATTGCCAGTCATAAGGGATCAAGATTTCAAAAGCCAAATTCTGTAATAACATCTTAACATAAGCTGATGTAGTCCCATAAAGAGTGCAAGCCTTTTTCAGGTCTTTGAGGATTTCTATATCAAAAGGAATGTATTTTCTACTTTATTGACCCGAAGAGTTAAACTGTTTAATCACAGGATAAATTTGTAGTCTTAACTCAGTTACATCTTTCCCTTCCTCAGTGGCTTTCAGTAGTGCCTTTTGCAATCTACTCAAAGAAGGGGTTGATTGCTGGGGGGAAGTGCTGGTGGTATCACTGCCCCTCCCACTATTCCTCCTCCCTCCATCCTGGAAGGTGGAGTTGATGGAGGAGAGTCAATTATTTGCTCCATAGGCTGGGTTGAAGCTTCCTGATAGGATGGAAAGTCGCCACACCCTTGAGCCTTATTTAAATCTCCATGCCCTGTGGGGATATGGTCATTAATCTGTTCATTGTCTTCCTCTTTTTCCTCAGGCTTCCTCATCTGGCTATTCCTAGAACTTTTCTTTTTTCTATAATTTGCAGGATTCTTTAAGGCCAATTGTATTATGTTGTATACATAGAATGTTTCAATGGAAATTGAATGAGGACCTTTTTCATTATAGTATTCACAGAATTGCTGTCCGAGTAATCTCCACTTGTCTGGAGAGATTTGGTCTTCCTCTAAGAACTAAAAGGGCCTGTGTTCTAATGTGCCCAGGAGTCTAGCAATCTGTTCCCAAGTTATAATTAAGCCTTGTTCCTTGATCAACTTTAGCATATTTTCTATAGCACCCCTGGGGGGAAGGAGTGGGAGGGAATGGAGGAGAATCTTTTCCTAACATCTGCCCCATTTCAGTCAGAAAAGGTTACTAGTTTAACCTTTAACAACTCTCTATTGTCTATTAAAACACTCACCAAATTTCCTGGTCACCGAAAGTGGGGCTCTTGGTTCCATAATAGGCGCCAAATGTGATGACCGATTTTAGCACCCAGGGTATTTTAAAATCAACCAGAGTCAGGATAAGTAAAAATCATTGATCTTTATTCTTTGTGGAAGTGAAAAAGAATGGCAAAATGAAGTGAGAACAATCGTGACATGAATCCAGCCAGCAGTGCCTCTGGCTCTCACACTCTACCCAACTAATCCTCTATCCAATCTCCTATACAACACATCAAACTTGCACAGAGAGTGGGCAAGGCCATTCTTTCTCCAAGCATATATTAATAGAGTATTGTCCAATTGCTAATTAGCCATAAGTACCAGATCTCAGTGCATTTGCTCAGCTTCAGCCCATTACAGATTCCCAAATATTTTATGCTATTGGCAGTTACTTTAAATGGAATTTCTCTTCACAACTCTAACAATTGGATTTTATTAAGTGATATATAAGAATGCAGATGACTTATGTGGGTTTACTTTGTATACTGCAAATTTGCTAAAGATGTAGATTATTTCTAATAGCTTTTTAGTAGAATCTCTGGGGTTCTCTTAAGTATACCATCATATCATCTGCAAAGAATGATAATTTGGTTTCCTCATTACCTACTCTAATTCCTTTAATATCTTTTTCATCTCTTATTGCCAAAGTTAGCATTTGTAATACAATATTGAATAGTAATGGTGATAATTGGCAACTTTGTTTCACTCCTGATTTTATTGGAAATGGTTCCACTTTATTCCTATTATATATGTTGCTTGTTGATGGTTTTAAATAGATGCTACTGATTATTTTAAGGAAAAGTCCATTTATTCCATATACTCTATAATGTTTTTAATAGGAATTAGTGTTGAATTTTATCAAATGCTTTTTGTGCATCTATTAAGATAATCATATGGCTTTTTAAATTTGGTTAGTGATATAGTCAATTATGCTAATAGTTTTCCTAATATTGAACCAGCCTGCATTCCTGGTATAAATCCTATTTGATTGTGGTGTATTATCCTGGGAATAATTTTCTGTAATCTGTTTGCTAATATTTTATTCAAGATTTTTACATTAATATTCATTAGGGAGATTGGTCTACAATTTTCTTTCTCTGTTTTCATCCTACCTGGTTTAGATATCAGTACCATATCTGTGTCATAAAAAGAATTTGGTAGGAGTCCTTCATTCCCTATTTTTTCAAATAGTATATGTAGTATTGAAATTAATTGCTCTTTAAATGTTTGGTAGAATTTACCTGTAATTCCATCTGGTCCTGGGGATTTTTTTCTTAGGGAGTTGATTAATAGCTTGTTCTATTTCATTTTCTAAAATGGGACTATCTAAATAATTTATTTTCTCTGCTGGGCAATCTATATTTTTGTAGGTATTCCTCCATTTCACTTAGGTTGTCAAATTTATTGGCATAATTTTGGGGAAAGTAATTCCTAAGTATTGCTCTAATTTCTTTTTCATTGTTGGATAGTTCTCCCTTTTCATTTTTGAGAATGACTCAAGTTTTATCTATTTTGTTGTTTTTTTTTTCATGAAACTAAATCTTAGTTTTATTTATTAATTCAATATTTTTTTAACTTTTAATTTTATTTAGCTCTCTTTATTTTTTAGAGTTTTAAATTTGGTATTTGATTGGAGGTTTTTAATTTGTTCTTTTTCTAACTTTACTAGTTGCAAGCACAATTCATTGATCTTATCTTTCTCTATTTTATGCAAGTAAGAATCTGGAGATATAAAATTACCCTTTATTACCACTTTGGTCACATCCCACAAAGTTTGGTATATTGTCTTATTATTGTCGTTCTCTTGGATGGAATTATTTATTGTGTCTATGATTTGCTGTTTCACCCATTCATTCTTTAGGACGAAGTTATTTAGTTTGCAATTACTTTTTAGTCTATGTTCTCTTGGCTTTGTATTGCATTTAATTTTTGTTGCATTATGATCTAAAAATGCATTTACTATTTCTACATTTCATTTTAAGGTCTTTATGACCTAATATTTGGTCAATTTTTGTATAGGTTCCGCAAACTACCAAAAAGAAAATGTACTCCTTTCTGTCTCCATTCAATTTTTCTCCAAAGATCTATCATATCTAGCTATTCAGATATTCTATTTACCTCTTTGACTTCTTTCTTATTTATATTGTGGTTTGATTTATCTAGTTCTAAGAGAGCAAGGTTGAGATCTCCCACTATTATAGTTTTGCTGACTATTTCTTCTTGAAACTTGATTTTTTAAATTTTATATTGTGTATAATTACTTTATTTTTTATTATAGCTTTTTATTTATAGGTTATATGCATGAGTAATTTTACAACATTGACAACTGCCAAACTTTTTGTTCCAATTTTTCCCCACCTTACCCCCACCCCTCCCCTAGATGGCAGGATGACCAGTACATGTTAAATATATTAAAGTATAAATTAAATACAAAATAAGTTTACATGTCTAAACCACTATTTTGCAGTACAAAAAGAATCAGACTCTGAAATATTGTACAATTAGCCTGTGAAGGAACTTTAAAAAAATATGCAGGCAGGCAAAAATATAGGGATTGGGAATTCAATGTAATAGTTCTTAGTCATCTTCCAGAGTTCTTTCACTGAATGTAGCTGGTTCAGTTCATTACTGCTCCCTTGGAACTGATTTGGTTCATCTCATTGCTGAAGATGGCCACATTAATCAGAAGTGATCAACATATAGTATTGTTGTTGAAGTATATAATGATCTCCTGGTCCTGCTGATTTCATTCAGTATGAGTTTGTTTAAGTCTCTTCAAGCCTTTTTGAAATCATCCTGTTAGTCATTTCTTACCGAACAATAATATTCCATAATATTCATATACCACAATTTATTCAGCCATTTTCCAATTGATGGGCATCTACTCAGTTTCCATTTTCTGGAAACTACAAAGAGAGCTGCCACAAACATTTTTGCACATACAAGTCCCTTTCCTTCCTTTAAGATCTCTTTGGGATATAAGCTCAGTTAGAAACACTGCTGGGTCAAAGGGTATGCACAGTTTGATAACTTTTTGAGCATAGTTCCAAATTACTCTCCAAAATGGCTGGATGTCTTCACAATTCCACCAACAATGTATTAATGTCCCTGTTTTCCTACATCCCCTCCAACATTCCACATTATCTTTCCCTGTCATTCTAGCCAATCTAACAGGTGTGTAGTGGTATCTCAGAGTTGTCTTAATTTGCATTTCTCTGATTAATAATGACTTGGAGCATCTTTTCATATGGCTAAAAATAATTTCAATTTCTTCATCTGAGAATTGTCTGTTTATATCCTTAGACCATTTATCAATTGGAGAATGGCTTGATTTCTTATAAATTAGAGTCAGTTCTCTATATATTTTGGAGATGAGGCCTTGATCAGAATCTTGACTGTAAAAATGTTTTCCCATTTATCGTTTCCCTTCTAATCTTGTCTACATTAATTTTGTTTTGATATAATCGAAATTTTCTATTTTGTGATCACTAATGATCTCTAGTTCTTCTTTAGTCATAAATTCCTTCCTCTTCCACAGGTCTGAGAGGTAAACTATCTTGTGTTCCTCTAATTTATTTATAATCTCATTCTTTATGCCTAGGTTATGAACTCACTTTGACCATATCTTGGTGTATGGTGTTAAATGTGGGTCAATGCCTAGTTTCTGCCATACTACTTTCCAATTTTTCCAGCAATTTTTATCAAACAGTGAATTCTCATCCCAAAAGTTGGGTCTTTGGGTTTGTCAAACACCAGAGTATTAAGATTATTGACTGTTTTGTCCTTTAAACCTAACCTATTCCACTGACCAACTAATCTATTTCTTAGCCAATACCAAATGGTTTTGGTAACTGCTGCTTTATAATATAATTTTAGATTTGGTGCAGCTAGGCCACTTTCATTTGATTTTTTTTTCATTAATTCCCTTGAAATTCTTGACCTTTTGTTTTTCCACATGAACTTTGTTGTTATTTTTTCTAGGTCATTAAAATAGGTTTTTTTTGGAAGTCTGATTGATATAGCACTAAACAAATAGATTAGTTTAGGTAGTATTGTAATCTTTTTTATATTTGCTCACCCTATCCAAGAGCATTTAATATTTTTCCAATTGGTTAGATCAGACTTAATTTGTGTGGAAAGTGTTTTGTAGTTTTCATCATAAAGTTTCTGATTTTCCTTTGGCAGATAGATTCCTAAGTAGTTTATACTATGAATAGTTACTTTAAATGGAATTTCTCTTTGTAACTCTGACTGTTGGATTTTGTTAGTGATATATAAGAATGCTGATGACATGTGTGGGTTCATTTTGTATCCTACAACTTTGCTAAAGCTGTGGATTATTTCTAATAACTTTTTAGTAGAATCTCTAGGGTTCTCTAAGTATATCATCATGTCATCAGCAAAGAGTGATAATTTGGTTTCCTCATTGCCTACTCTAATTCCTTTAATTTCTTTCTCAACTCTTATTGCCAAAGCTATCATTTCTAATACAATATTGAATAGTAGCGGTGATAGTGAGCAACCTTGTTTGACTCCTGATCTTACTGGGAATGGTTGTAGTTTGTCGCCATTACATATGATGCTTACTGATGGTTTTAAATAGATGCTACTGATTATTTTAAAGAAAAGTACATTTATTCCTATACTCTTAAGTGTTTTTAATAGGAAGGATGTTGGATTTTATCAAATGATTTTTCAGCATCTATTGAGAAGATCATATGGTTTTTGTAATTTGGTTATTAATATGGCCAATTATATTGATAGTTTTCCGAATATTGAACCAGCCCTGCATTCCTGGTATAAATCCTACTTGATCATGTTGTATTATCCTGGGGATGATTTTCTGTAGTCTTTTTGCTAATATCTTATTTAAGATTTTAGCATCAATATTCATTAGGGAGATTGGTCTATAATTTTCTTTCTCTATTTTCAACCTACCTGGTTTAGGTAGCAGTCCCATGTCTGTGTCATAAAAGGAATTTGATAGGACTCCTTCATTCCTTCTTTTATCAAATAGTTTATATAGCATTGGGGCTGATTGTTCTTTAAATGTTTGGTAGAATTCACATGTAAATCCATCTGGTCCTGGGGATTTTTTCTTAGGGAGTTGATTAATAGCTTGTTCTATTTCTTTTTCTGAAATGGTAATGTTCAAGCAATTTACTTCCTCCTCTCTTAATCTGGGAAGCCTATATTTTTGGAGGTAGTTATCCATTTCACTTAGGTTAACAAATTTGTTGGCATAAAGTTGGGCAAAGTAATTCTTTATGTCTTTATGTCCTAATATATGATCAGTTTTTGAATATGTTCCATGAACTACTGAGAATAAAGTATATTCGTTTCTGTCTCCATTCAGTTTTCTCCAAAGATCTGTCATACCTAATCTTTCTAATATTCTATTTATCTCTTTGATTTCTTTCTTATTTGTTTTGTGGTTCGGTTTGTCTAATTCTGAGAGTGCAAGGTTGAGATCTCCCACTATTATAGTTTTGCTGTCTATTTCGTCTTGCACCTCTCTTAACTTCTTCTTTAGGAAGTTAGATGCTTTACCACTTAGTGCATATATGTTTAGTATTGATATTGCTTCTTTGTCTATGCTACCCTTTAGCAAGATACAGTTTCCTTCCTTATCTCTTTTAATTAGTTCAATTTTTGCTTTTGCTTGATCTGAGATGAGGATGGTTACCCCTGCTTTTTTGACTTCACTTGAAGCAAAATAGATTCTGTTTCAGGCTTTTACCTTTACTCTGTATGTATCTCCCTGTTTTAAATGTGTTTCCTGTAAACAACATATTGTAGAGTTCTGACTTTTGATCCAGTCTGCTATCCACCTCTGCTTTATGGGAGAGTTCATCCCATTCACATTTATGGTTAAAATGACTAGTTCTGTATTTCCTGCCATCTTGTTATCTTCAGATTATGTTTTTCTTTTACTTGCCCCACCTAACCCTCTTTCCCAGTTTTAAATTTATGTGCCCCACTTGTATCACGCTGCTCACCCTCTTTAGGATCCCTCCCCCGCCTTTGAATCTTTTCCCCTTTCTTGTACCCTTCCCTTATTACTCTTTTTCTTTTCCCTTTTCCTCTTCTCCTTTTTAATGAGGTGAGAGAAGATTCTCTGTAAAACAAGTATGTCAATTATTTTCTCTTTGAGCCATCTCTGATGAGAGTAAGATTCACGCAATGTTCCTCCCCCTCTCTGAGTTCCCTTAGATATGATAAGTTTCCTTTTCCTCTTGTGGGATGTAGTTTTCTCTTTTTATCCCTCTTTTTCCCCTTTTCTGACATTATCCCTTTTCCATTTCTACTTCCCTTTTTATCTTATATCAGTAAAATCAAATTATACATGTTGTATTTTTTGTATATCCATAACAGAATTACAATTCTCAAGAGTTCCTTTTACCTTTTCTGCTTCTCTTGAGTCCTATGTTTGAAGATCAGATTTTTTGTTTAGTTCTGGTTTTTTCCTTAGAAACAAATGGAATTCCTCTGTTTCATTAAATGTCCATCTTCTTCCCTGAAATAAAATGCTTAGCTTAGCTGGGTAGTTTATTCTTGGCTGCATTCCAAGTTTTTTTGCCTTTTAGAATATCAGATTCCAGGCCCTTTGATCCTTTAATATGGAGGCAGCCAGATCTTGGGTGATCCTTATTGTGGCACCTCGATATTTAAACTGTTTTTTCCTTGCTGTTTGTAATATTTTTTTTTTTCCTTAATCTGATAGTTCTGAAATTTGGCCACAATATTCCTTGGAATTTTTATTTGAGGGTCTTTTTCAGAAGGTGTTCGATGAATTCTTTCAATGCCTGTTTTACCTTCTGATTCTATTACTTCTGGACAATTCTCTTTGACAATTTCTTGTAAAATAGTATCTAGGCTCTTTTTTTCATCATAATTTTTGGAAAATCCAATAATCCTCAGATTATCTCTCCTAGATCTATTTTCCAGGTCTGTCATTTTTCCAAGTAGATATTTCATGTTTTTTTTTCCAATTTATCATTGTTTTGGTTTTGTTTGACTGATTCTTCCTGTCTCAATGAATCATTAGTTTCTATTTGTTCAGTTCTGATTTTTAATGAATTATTTTCTTCATTAGCTTTTTTTTACTTATTTTTGTATATATCCAATTGAGTTTTTAAATGAATTGTTTTGCTCTATGTAATTTTTTCCATTTCACTAATTATTTTAGTGAATTATTTTCTTTTTCCAATTCACAGACTCTACTTTCTTGCAAGTTCTTTGTATTTTCCAATTCACAAATTCTGTTTCCCTGCACTTCCTGGGAATTTTTTACCTTTTCCAATTTATATTTCAAAGCTTCTCTTTCCTTTCCCCATTTTTCTTCTAACTCTCTTTTGAGACTTTTAATGGTTTCTTCTATGAGAGTATTATATAAAGAGGCACAGGTAACATTCTTCTTTGGGGTATTGTTTGGAGACTTTACTATTAGTCTCCTTGGGATTGCAAACCTGCTCTTTTCCTGTATAGAAGCTTTCGTTTATCCTTTTAATTTTTTTACTCATTTTTTAAAGCCTTTAGGGTCTGCATTCAGGGCAAGGGGGTTACCCGCTTCCTCTGCAAAGCAGGGAGAGATGTAAACAGGCTTCAAGCAGCAAGGTATGGGAGTGCTCTGGGCAAAAGTTCCCCTTCCCCCAATTGGAAGTGATTCAGCACCACCTACCAAAGTTCCTGGTGGAGAACCCCGCTGTGTGGTTTAGCGACTGCCCTAAGACTAGAGACTAAGCAGTGAAAGTATCACTACCTGAGGCCAAAGCCTCCTGTGGGACTGTGAGTATTAGCAGCTTGGCTCAGACTGGAAGTGTCTCTGACCAGAAGCAAATTACCCTGCGAAAGTTCTATTGCCCAAGGCCGAGCCCCTCACTGTGCAGATAAGAGACTGCCCTGGGCTGTGCCCCCCTGCCATGCAGGTTCGCAACTCCCCCAAGGAAAAGCCCCATACTGTGGATTGGGGCTGCAAGCTGGTACTGTGATTTGTGCTGTCACTTCTGATTTGGGGTGCTGGTCTGCACAATATGTAAGCTTCTAGTTCTCTCCTTGCCTGCGCTGATCTTCTCCCCAGCCCCTCAAGACTAACCTTTTCTGGCAAAATTCCAGATTATCTTTGGCTGGTGAGTTGTTGTACTTTTAATCTTTATGAATTTTAGCAGTCAAGCTATATTTTTGAGGCTGAATATAATGTTGGTTGTGAGGGTAAGAGAGGAGCTTAGAAAGTTGCACGTGCCTTTTCCACCATCTTGGCTCCGCCTCCTCTCTTGCAACTCTCTTAACTTCTCCTTTAGGAATTTAGATGCAACACCACTTGGTGCATATATGCTTAATATTGATATTGCTTCATTATTTTTGCTACCCTTTAGCAAGATATACTTTCCTTCCTTATCTCTTTTAATTAGATCTTTTTTTTTTTTTTTTTTTTTGCTTTTTTTTGATCTGAGATCAGGATGGCTATCCTTGCTTTTTTTTTCCTTCATCCGAAGCATAATAGATTCTGCTCCAGCCTTTTACCTTTACTCTGTATGTAAATGTGTTTCTTGTAAACAATATATTGTAGCATTCTGGCTTTTAATCCAGTCTGCTATCCACCTCAGCTTTGTGGGAGAGTTCACCCCATTTACATTTACAGTTAAAACTTCTAATTTTGTATTTTCTGCCATCTTATTAACCTAAATTATACTTTTCTCTTTCCTTTTCCTTCTTCCTTTCTCCCCAGTATTTTAATTGTGAGAATTACTTGCCTCAAGCAGTCTAACCTCTTTAGAGACTCTCCCCCTTTTTATACCTTTCCCCTATTATTTCTGTTTTCCCTTCTATTTACTCTACCCCTTCCCTTTTCCTTTTTCCTCTACCATTTTTCTATAAGGTGATAGGAGATTTTTTGGTGAAACCAAATATATCTAATATTCTTTCTTTGAGCTAATCTGAATTCTTTCAATGGCTATTTTCATTGATACTTTCCCGGAAAATGATGTCTAGGCTTTTTTTCATCATGGTTTTCAGGAAGTCCAATATTTCTTAGATTCTTTCTCCTAGATCTATTTTCCAGGTCAGTTGTTTTTACAATGAAGTATTTTATATTTTCTTCTATTTTTTTCTTTTCTTTTGGTTTTGTTTGACTGATGATTTTGATTCATTTCCATTTGATGAATTCTAATTTTTAGTGAAATATATTCTTCAGTAACCTTTTTAAAAAATTCCTTTTGTATTTGGTCAATTGAATTCTTAAATGAGTTCTTTTGTTCAATGGATTTTTTTTTCCATTTCACAAATTGTTTTTCAAGGAGTTGTTTTCTTTTTCCATTTTGTCAAATCTATTTTTAAGGAGTTACATGCCTTTTCCATTTCACTAAATCTATTTTGAAAGGAGTTTTCTTCAGATAATTTCTGTTTCCTTTTCCAAATTCTCCTGCAATGCTCTCATTTCCTTTCTCCATTTTTTCTAACTCTCTTTTAAGGTCTTTTTGAATTTTTTCAAGAGAGACTTGTGAAATGGGAACCAATTCACGTCATCCTTTGGGGCTTCATTAGGAGATGATTTCCTTTTAGTGTCCTCAGAGTTTGAGGTTTGTTCTTTTATTTCTCCACAAAACATTCTATGCTCAGTTCTTTTTGTTTGTTTGTTTGTTTGTTTTTGCTTTTTTGCTCATATATTTAAAAAGGTTGAAGTCTGCTTTTAGGGCAAAGTGGAGATTTTCCAAGCTTCCTCTCTGGGGACAGTGTCTGTTCTGGATTGGTGCTGCTGACTTCCAATGCTGGATAGGAATGCCAAGTCCCACATTATTCTGGGGTTCAGAGTCTCATTATTTGCCTTGTGTATTTGTCTTGGATATCTCACAGTTATTCTAATGATCTACCAGCTTGCAACCAGGAAAGAGTAGACAACACTCCTATAGCTTCCCCTGCTTGCAGACCCCATACAAGTCTAGGTTTCTGTCCTGTGCCTGCATTTGGCTTCTTCCCTCATGTCTGATTAAAACAGATTATCTCTGAAGTTTTTCCAAAATAACTTCTGCAAATAACAAATATTTGTGGTATTTTTGTTCGGTAAGAAATGACCAACAGGATGATTTCAGAAAGGCCTGGAGAGACTTACATGAACTGATGCTGAGTAAAATGAACAGGACCAGGAGATCATTATATACTTCAACAGCAATACTATATGATGATCAATTCTGATGGACGTGGCCATCTTCAACAAGGGGAAAAGATTCAAAGGTAGGAGAGAGGGATCCTAAAGAGGGAGAACTATGTGACACTAGTGGGGCCCATAAGTTAAATATTGGGGACAGGGTTAAGGGAGGGGGCAAGAAAAAGAAAAGCATAATCTGGGGATAATAAAATGACAGGAAATACAGAATTAGTAATTCTAATTGTACAGGTGAATGGGATGAACTCTCCCATAAAGTCGAGGCGGATAGCAGACTGGATCAAAAGTCAGAAGCCTACAATATGTTGTTTACAGGAAACACATTTAAACCAGGGAGATACATAAAGAGTAAAGGTAAAAGGTGGAGCACACTCTAACCTAATGGTGACAGAAATGAGTGTACTTTCTACTCAGCAGTTCATGGAACATATTCAAAAACTGACCATGTATCAGGACATAAAGAGCTCAAAATTAAATGCAAGAAGGCAGAAATAGTAAATGCTTTCTTTTCAGATCATGATGCAATAAAAACTACATTCAACAAAAAGTTAGGAGTAAATAGACCAAAAAGTAATTGGAAACTAAATTATCTCATCTTAAAGAATAATTGGGTGAAACAGCAAATTATAGACACAATTAATAATTTCACTCAAGATAATGACAACGATGGGACATCATACCAAAATTTGTGGGATGCAGCCAAAGCGGTACTAAGGGGAAATTTTATATCTTTAGAGGCTTACTTGAATAAAATAAGGAAAGAGAAGATCTATGATTTGGGCTTGCAACTAAAAATGCTAGGAAAAAAAAAAGAAATTAAAAACCCTCAATCAAATACTAAATTTGAAATTCTAAAATTAAAAGGAGACATTAAAATATTGAAAGTAAAAAAAGAAAACGATTGGACTAATAAATAAAACTAAGACTTGGTTTTATGAAAAAAAAAAAAACAATAAAATAGATATACCTTTGGTAAATCTGATTAGAAAAAGGAAAGAGGAAAATCAAATTGTTAGTCTTAAAAATGAAAAGGGAGAATTTTCCACCAATGAAGAAGAAATTAGAGCAATAATGAGTTACTTTGCCCAACTTTATGCCAATAAATTTATAATCTAAGTGAAATGGATGACTACCTCCAAAAAATAGGCTTCCCAGATTAAGAGAGGAGGAAATAAATTGCTTGAACAGTCCCATTTCAGAAAAAGAAATAGAACAAGCTGTTAATCAACTCCCTAAGAAAAAATCCCCAAGACCAGATGGATTTACATGTGAATTCTACCAAACATTTAAAGAACAATTAGTCCCAATGCTATATAAACTATTTTTAAAAAAATAGGGAATGAAGGAGTCCTATCAAATTCCTTTTATGACATAGACATGGGACTGATACCTAAACCAGGTAGGCTGAAAACAGAGAAAGAATATTATAAACCAATCTCCCTAATGAATATTGATGCTAAAATCTTAAAAAAAAAAAAAAGATATTAGCAAAAAGACTACAGAAAATCATCCCCAGGATAATGCACCATGATCAAGTACTTTTATACCAGGAATGCAGGGCTGGTTCAGTATTAGGAAAACTATCAGTATAATTGGCCATATTAATAACCAAATTAACAAAAACCATATGATCATCTCAATAGCTGCAGAAAAAGCATTTGATAAAATCCAACATCCATTCCAATTAAAAATACTTGAAAGATAGGAATAAATGGACTTTTCCTTAAAATAATCAGTAGCATCTAGTTAAAACCATCAGTAAACATCATATGTAATGGGGATAAACCTCAACCACTGCCAGTAAGATCAGGAGTGAAACAAGGGTCCCCACTATCACCAGTACTATTCAATATTGTATTAGAAATGCTAGCTTTGGCAATAAAAGTTGAGAAAGGGATTAAAAAAATTAGATATGTAATGAGGAACCAAATTATCCCTCTTTGCTGATGATATGATGGCATACTTAGAGAACCCCAGTGATTCTACTAAAAAGTTATTAGAAATAATCTACATCTTCAGCAAAGTTGCAGGATACAAAATAAACCCACATAAGTCATCAGTATTCTAATATATCACTAAGAAAATTGAACAGTTAGAGTTACAAAGAGAAATTTCATTTAAAGTAACTACTGATAGTATAAAATATTTAGGAATCTATCTGCCAAAGGAAAATCAGAAACTATATGAGCAAAACTACAAAACACTTTCCATACAAATGAAGTCAGATCTAACCAATTGGAAAAATATTAAATGCTCTTCGATAGGGCAAGCAAATATAATAAAAATGACAATACTCCCTAATCTATTTATTTAGTGCTATACCAATCAGACTCCTCAAAAAACTATTTTAATGACCTAGAAAAAATAACAACAAAGTCCATATGGAAAAACAAAAGGTCAAGAATTTCAAGGAAATTAATGAAAAAAATCAAATGAAGGTGGCCTAACTACCAGATCTAAAATTATATTATAAAGCAGCAGTTACCAAAACCATTTGGTATTGGCTAAGAAATAGATTAGTTGGTCAGTGGAATAGGTTAGGTTCAAAGGGCAAAACAGTCAATAACCTTAATACTCTGGTGTTTGACAAACCCAAAGACCCCAGCTTTTGGGATGAGAACTCACTGTTTGACAAAAATTGCTGGGAAAATTGGAAATTAGTATGGCAGAAACTAGGCATTGACCCACACTTTACGCTGTACACCAAGATAAGGTCAAAATGGGTTCATGACCTAGGCATAAAGAATGAGATTATAAATAAGTTGGAAGAGCATAGGAAAGTTTACCTCTCAGACCTGTGGAAGAGGAAGGAATTTATGACTAAAGAAGAACTAGAGATCATTAGTGATCACAAAATAGAAAATTTTGATTATATCAAATTGAAAAGTTTTTGTACAAACAAAGCTAATGCAAACAAGATTAGAAGGGAAGCAACAAAGTGGGAAAACATGTTTACAGTCAAAGTTTCTGATAAAAGCCTCATTTCCAAAATATATAGAGACTTGATTCTAATTTATAAGAAATCAAGCCATTCTCCAATTGATAAATGGTCTAAGGATATGAACAGACAATTTTCAGATAAAGAAATTGAAACTATTTCTAGCCATATGAAACGATGCTCCTAGTCATTATTAATCAGAGAAATGAAAATTAAGACAACTCTGAGATACCACTACACACCTGTCATATTGGCTAGAATGACAGGGGAAGATAATGTGGAATGTTGGAGGAGATGTGGGAAAACTGGAACACTGATGCATTGTTGGTGGAATTGTGAATGCATCCAGCCATTCTGGAGAGCAATTTGGAACTATGCTCAAAAAGTTATCAAACTGTGCATACCTTTTGACCCAGCAATGTTACTACTGGGCTTATATCCCAAAGAGATTTTAAAGAAGGGAAAGGGGCTTATATGTGCAAGAATCTTTGTGGCAGCCCTCTTTATAGTGACCAGAAACTGGAAACTGAGTGGATGCCCATCAATTGGAGAATGGCTGAATAAATTGTGGTATATGAATATTATGGAATATTATTGTTTGGTAAGAAATGACCAACAGTATGATTTCAGAAAGGCCTGGAGAGACTTACATGAAGTGATGCTGAGTGAAATGAACAGGACAAGGAGATATTATATGTTGATTTGAACTTCAACAACAATATTATATGATGATCAATTCTGATGGGTGTGGCCTTCTTCAACAATGAGATGAACCAAATCATTTCCAATAGAGCAGTAATGAACTGAACCAGCCACACCCAGCAAAAGAACTCTGGGAGATATCTATGGGACCACTACATAGAATTCCCAATCCCTCTATTTTTTTCTGCCTGCATTTTTGATTTCCTTCACAGGCTAATTGTACACTATTTCAAAGTCCGATTCTTTTTGTACAGCAAAATAACTGTTTGGACATGTATACATATATTGTATTTAACTTATTCTTCAACATATTTAGCATGTATTGCTTAATCTGCCATCTGAGGGAAGAGGTAGGAAGAAGGGGAGGAAATGTTGGAAGAAAAAGTTTTGCGATTGTCAATGCTGAAAAATTACCCATGCATATATCTGGTAAATAAAAAGCTATAATTAAAAAATAAGAAATCATGAGCATTAAAGGACTCAATATTTTCTGCAACTCTTGGAGATTGATGCTATCTATATAAATACAGCATGTTTATATTATTTGGCTTTGGGATTCAAACTGGTATTACTGTTTTTGGCAATGATTTTTATGACCTTAATCAAATACAGTCATATTTATTTTCTTTAAAATATTAACTACTTTATATTAGACTTAAAAAAAATAATAGGAAGAGAAGAATTTAGAAAATGAAGAATCTAGAAGAAGCTGAATTCTATTACCCACTGTTTAATAAAAGTAAAAACCTAAATCCCCTTGGGTAAAAATCTTATTGACATGAATTTCTGGGGGAAAATAATGTAAAGTTTAAATGAAATAATGTCAAGATAAAACCCAATAACATATAATCCAATAAACTTAAAACGACTATGAGGTCTGAATATATAAATTATGTGACTGAAAAAATTAAAAGAGAAGCAGATTAAATAACTTTCCTATTTATGGACAAGGGGCAAATTTTGAAACAAAAAAGAGATTAAAGGGACTACAAAAATAAATAGTAAATTTGATTACATAAAATTTTAAAAGCTTTTACAAGAATAAAACTAGAAAATAAAAGAAGCAATTTACTCAAAAAATATATCAAATACTTTTGAAAAAGTTCTGCTATTCAAGATATTTCAATAAAAACTTTTCCCTATAAATAAGTAGTCAAGGAATGTGAACTTAGTTCAAAAGGACCACAGAGTATTACTTAACAACTCAAATCAGTAATAAATTTCAAATAATTAATAAGTGAAATATAAGCAAAACCAATTCTGAATTATATTCCATATAGAGCAAATTATCAAAGATCACAAAAGATTGGAATTTTATTAGAATGTTGTAGCAACATAGCATACACTTAATAAAGATTGGCTCTTGTAAAAAAGACCACAGTGAAAGGGATAATAAATATTATGATTAAAGCTTTTCTGGAAAATTATTTAGAATTATCCAAAAGAGAATTGCTAAATTGTTCATCCTCTTTAACTAAAGATTTTACTGAGACATTATATATCTCCACGAATTCAATAACAAAAAAAAATCAAAATTGTTATAGAATTTTTTTTTCTAAAATTAACTTTTTTTTCCTTGGGGCAATTGGGGTTAAGTGACTTGCCCAGGGTCACATAGGTAAGAAATGTTAAGTGTCTGAGACTAGATTTAACTCCAGGTCCTCTTGACTTCAGGGCTAGTGCTCTATCCACTGTGCCATCTAGCTGCCCCATCATTTTTATAGAACAATAATATTTTATTATTTTCATATACCACAACTTGTTTATCTATTCCCCATTTGATGGGCATTTACTCATTTTCCAATTCTTTGCTACCACAAAAGAGCTGCTACAAACATTTTTGCACATGTGAATTCTTTTTCATTCTTTATGATTTCCTTGGGATACAGACATAGTAGTACCACTTTTGGTCAAAGGGTACACAAAGTTTGATAGCATAGTTCCAGATTGCTATCCAAAATGGTTAGATAATTCTACAACTCCACCAACAATGCAGTTGGTTTTTGTGTTTCGGGTTTCCCCTCCAACATTTATCATCATATCCTGTAAAACTAGCCAGTCTGACAGGTATGAGGTAGTATCTCAGAGTTTTTTAAATTGCTTTTTAATTTAATATATTCAAAGTTCTCCATTTTATCTTTCATAATGTTCTCTAGTTCTTCTTTGGTCATAAATTCCTCTGCTCTCCAAATACCTGATATGTAAATTAGCCCTTGTTCTTCTGATTTGTTTATGGTATTCTTTTATGTCCAAATTATGTATCCATTTTGACCTTATTTTGGTATGGATTGTGAGATGTACCTCTATGCCAAGTTTTTGACATATTATTTTCTAGGTTTCCCTGCAATTTTTGCCCAGTAGTGCCTTTTTATTTCAGAAGCTGGAGTTTGAGGATTTATCAAATACTAGATTGTTATAAGCCCTGATTGTTGTGTTGTATCTAATATATTTCACTACTCTATTACTCTATTTTTTAACCATTACCAAATGCTTTTCAAAACTGCTGCTTTATAATATAGATTTAGGTTTGGTACTGCTAAGACACTATCATTTGTTTTATTTTTTCATTAATTTCCTTGACATTTTTGAACTTATGTTCTTCCAGATATATTTTATTATTATTATTTTCTAATTTTATGAAATATTTTTGACATTTTCATTGGTATGGCATTGAACAATTAGACCAATTTAGGCAGAATTATCATTTTCATTATATTAAATCAACCCCCCCCATGAACAATTAATATTTTTCCAATTGTTTAAATCTGACTATTTGGGTGAAAAGTGTTTTGTAATTTCATTCATAAAATTCTTGGATTTGTCTTGGCAGGTAGACCCTCAAGTATTTTATTTTGTCTACAGTAATTTTAAATGGAATTTCTCTTTCTATTTCTTGCTGATAGGTTTTGTCTGTGAGATATATAAATATTGATGATTTGTGTAAGTTATTTTATATCTTGCAACTTTGCTAAAGCTGTGAATTGTTTCCAGTACATTTTTGGATGATTTCCTAAGATTCTCTAAGTATATCATCATATTATTTGCAAAGAGTAATAGTTTTATTTCCTCATTGCCTATTTTAATTGATTTAATTTGTTCTTATTTTATTGTTGCTAAAACCAACATTTCTGGTACAATATTAATAATAGTAGTAGTAATGGACATCCTTGTTTCACCCCTAATCTTATTGGGAATGTATCCTTCTTTCCATTACAAATAATGATGGCTAGAAGCTTTACATAGATACCACTTATTATTTTATGGAGAGTTCCCTTTATCTCTATGCTCTCTAAAGGTTTTAATAGGAATGTGTGCTGTATTTTGTCCAAAAAAAAATTCTGCATCTATTGAGATTATCATATAATTCCTGTTGGTTTTGTTATAGATATGGCCAATTAAAGAAATAGTTTTCCTGATATTGAATCAGCCCTGCCTGCCTTGTATAAATCCCACTTGGTCATAATGTAGGATTCTGCTGATAAATTGCTGTAATATTATTGCTAATATTTTATTTCAATTTTTTTGCATCAATATTCATTAGAGAGATTGTTTTGTAGGTTTTTTTCTCTGTTTTGACTCTTCTTGATTTAGGTATCAGAGCCTTTTTTTGTGTCACAGAAGGAATTTGGTAAGACTCCTTCTTTACTATTTTTCCAAATAGTTTACATAGTATTAAAGATTAATTGTCCTTTAAATGTTTGGTGGAATTCATTTGTGAATCCATTTGGCATTGGAGATTTTTTCTTAGGGAGTTCATTAATGACTTGTTCAATTTATTTTTCTAAAATTGGACTATTTAATTTATTTCCTCTTTGGTTAACCTGGACAATTTATATTTTTGTAAATATTCATCCATTTTGGTTAGATTGTCAAACTTGCTGCTATACAGTTGGGCAAAATAGCTCTTTGTCATTGGTTGTAAGTTCACCCTTCATTTTTGATGCTGGTGATTTTTTTCTTTCTTTTTTCTAATTAGATTGGCCAAAAGTTTATCCATTTTGCTTATATATATATATATATGTATATGTGTGTGTGTGTGTGTGTGTGTGTGTGTGTGTGTGTGTGTGTGTGTAAAACCAACTCAATTTTATTTATTAGTTCAATAGCTTTTTTAAATTTCAATTTAATTAACCTCTCCTTTGAGTTTCAGATTTTCTAATTTGTCATTTAAATGGATCTTTCTAACTTGTTTTTTTTTTCAGCTTTTTTAGTTGCGTGCCCAATTCATTGATCTCTTCTTTCTCTGTCTTATTCATGTTGCTACTTAAGATATAAAATTTCCCCTTAGAACTTCTTTAGCTGAATCTCAAAAGTTTTGGTATATTGCCTCATTTTTGTCATTCTCTTGAATGAAATTATGAATATTGTTTCTGTGATTTGTTTGACACATACTTCTAAAGAATTACATTATTTAATTTCCAATTGATTATTATTTTATCTTGCCCTGGCCCTTTATTTAATATAATTTTATTGCATTCTGTAGTGAAAAGGAAGCATTTACTATTTCTTCTGTTCTACATTTGCTTATGAGGATTTTATGCCCACATACATGGTCACTTTTTGTGTAGATGCCTTGTACTTCCAAGAAAAAAAGACATGTTCAATTTTCTCCAAATGTTTATCATATGTAAGTTTTATAGGACCTATTAACCTCCATAGTTTCTTTTTTGTTTATTTTGTGGTTAGATTTGTCTGATTCTGAAAGGGGAAAGTAGGTCTCTCACCAGAATACTTTAGTTGTCTATCTCTTCCTGTAATTGGCTTCTCTAGGAATTTGCCTGATCTACCACTTGGTGCATACACATTTAGTAGCATTACCACTTCATTATTTATGGTACCGTTTATCAAGATGTATTTTTTTCCTTATCTTTTTTCATAAGATCTAGTTTAACTTTTGCTTTATCTGAGATTAGAATTGCTACCCTGCTTTTATTTTTATTTCAACTGAATTCTGTTCCAACCTTTTACCTTTAATCTGTATGCATTTCTATGTGTCAGATGTATTTATTGTAAACAACATATTTTAGAATTCTGTTTTTTATTTCACTCTGCTATTTGCTTCTCTTTTATGAGAAAGTTCTTCCCCTTCACCTTTACAGTTATGATTACAAGCTCTGTATTTTTCTCCATCCTATTTTTCTTCCCCATATATATTTTTCTTCCCTTTTTTCCACCATGTCCTTAATTCTGTTCTTTAAAACCCATTTCACCTACTTACTTTATCTCCTACTACCCCTCTCCCTTTTCTTAGTAGTGATTTTTTAACCCACTTCACCTACTACCTCATAGTATACCTTTCCTCCTTTCTCCTAGTCTTTTTGCCTTCCCTTCAGTCCTGCCTCTTCCTTTTCTTTCATCTTTCTACTCCTACTTCTTTATAGGTTAGATAAACCTCTATACCCAACTGAATGATTAAATTGTTTCCTCTTAGAGATAAAACTTATGAGATCAAGCTTCATTCAATGCTAAATCTCCTTTTTTTCTTTCCTTCAGTTATAATAGATTTTTTGCATCTTATTTGTGAGAACAAATTTTACCATTTTATCTCTCCTTTCCTCTTTTTTCAAGTAAAGAAATTTTCCCATTCCCTTATGTGTTTTTATTTGATGTCATCATATCAGAGTACATCACTGACAGAAACAGTTCTCAAGAGTTACAGATATCATTTTCTCATTTGCATCTTAACATGTAAACATTTTAACCTTTAAATAATATATATTTTCCCTGTTTATCTTTGAAGCTTCTCTTAAGTCTATGTTTGAAGATCACATTTTTTGTTTTATTTTCTTAGTTTCAATGTTATTAATTTTTCCTTTGAGTTTCAGAATTTCTTATTTGGTGTTTAATTAAGGTTTTGAATTTGTTCTTTTTCTAGCTTTTTTTAGTCCCATATCCAAATCACTGATTTCCTCTTAATTTTACTCATGTAGCTGTTTAGAGATTTAAATTTCCCTAAGAAAGTTTTCCACGGACTTCCGGCCAAGATGGCGGAGAGAAGGCACATAGTTGTGTAGCTCTGTGTTTTCTCTCACTATCCATTTCATTATAAGCCTCTGAATTGATGCTTGACTGAAAAAAACCCACAAATAGTTACCAAGAGAAGCCATCCTTGAGATTCACCAAGAAAGGTCTGTTTTTGCGTGAGGGCTGGGACAGTTTTGGATTGGGCGCAGGGTGCTGGCAGGCAGCTGAGAGCATGGCAGGCAGCTCACAGCCGAGCAGACTGGAGAGGGGGTGGGGTGTGATCACAGCTGTCTCTGCAGAGAGAGCTTTGCTACAGGATTGGATACTTTGCCCTGGCAGCAAGTCAGCAGCCCAGCAGAGAAGCTAAAAACACCGGGGTGAAGAATACAACCCCAAACAGCTGGAGTCTCTCAGGACCTGGCCACCTCCCCCACCCCCACAGTGACTCAGCATGCTCTTGGAGCCTCAGAGTACAGGCGCAGCACAGTAGGGCTAGTGCCTCACTGCTGCCTCTGCAGTCTGTAGAGGAAGCTTGGTAACACCACCCAGCCCTTCTCCCCCAAAAGCAGACTCCAATTAGGGGTGATTTCTTTTTTTCTTTTTGCTAGTTTGTCTTTGATTCTTTGACATAATGAGCAAGAGATTGAAGAAGACTTTAATCCTTGACAGCTTCTATACCAATAGAGAGCAGACTCTAAATTCTGAGGAGACTAAAAACAGACTGTCTCCAGGTGAATCCCCAAAGGAGGAGATCATCTGTTCCTCAGCACAGATGAATCTCATGGAGGAAATTAAAAAAGGCTCTCACAAGGGAGCTAGAAGAAAAATGGGGAAAGGAGAGGGAGGCTTGGCAAGAGAGTCTGGAGAAGTCATCCCACTCATTTAAAGAAAGACTGGATAAAGAAATAAAATCCTTGAAAAATAGGATTAGTGAACTGGAAACAGAAAATAGCTCTCTAAATAACAAAATTGGCAAAATGGAAAAAAATTCCACAGAACAAAAGAACTCAATGGGACAATTAGAAAAAGATTTTAAAAGAGTGAGTGAAGAAAACACTTCATTAAAAATCAGAATTGAACAATTGGAATTTAATGACTTGAGGAGACAAGAAGAATCAGTCAAGCAAATCCAAAACAATCAAACAATGGAAAAGAATGTGAAATACCTTCTGGGGAAGACAACAGACCTGGAAAATAGATCCAGGAGAGACAATCTGAGAATCATCGGACTCCCAGAAAAGTATGATGAAAAAAAGAGCCTGGACACTATTTTCCAGGAAATTATCAAAGAGAATTGCCCAGAAGTCATAGGAACAGAGGATAAAATAGACATTGAAAGAATTCATTGATCACCCACTGAAAGGGATCCTAAAATCAAAACACCAAGGAATATAGTGGCCAAATGCCAGAACCCTCAGACGAAGGAAAAAATATTGCAAGTGGCTAGAAAAACCCAATTCAAGTATCGAGGAGCCACAATAAGGATCACCCAGGATCTGGCAGCATCCACATTAAAGGATCAAAGGGCCTGGAATATGATATTCCGAAAGGCTAAAGAACTTGGTATGCAACCAAAAATAACTTACCCATCTAGAATGAGCATCTTTTTCCAGGGAAGAAGATGGACATTCAATGAAGTAAGCGAATTTTACCTATTTTTGATGAAAAAGCCAGAACTTAACAAAAAGTTTGATCTACAAATATAGAATGCAAGAGAAATCTAAAAAGGTAAAGATTAATCTTGGGAACTATATTTCTGATATAAAGATGTATAAAGAATACATGTATACCTTGTTCTAGAAAGTAGATGTGGAAAGGACATTGTACCAGAAAAAGGGTAAAGGGGGGTACTACATCTCATGAAGAGGCAAAGGAAACCTATTATATCTGAGAGAAAGAATGGAGGGGGATGAATATAGTGGGTATCTTACTGCCTTCAGAATTGGCTTTAAGTGAAAAATTTTAGACATATTCAATTTATGGTGAAACTTCTCCCACCTCATTGAAAAGTGAGAAGGGAAAAGTGAAAAGGGAAGGAATAAGCTAAGTGAAAGGGAATACGGAAACGGGTACAGAAAGGGGTAAGATATGGGGAGGAACTCTAAGGCGGGGGGAGAGATACTAAAAAGGGAGGGCTGTGAGAAGCAAGTGGTGCTCACAAGCTTAATACTGGGAAGGGAGGTAAGGGAGAAAGAAGGGAGAAAGGCATAAACAGGGGTTAACAAGAGGGCAAGTAAAACAGAATTGGTCATTTTAACCATAAATGTGAATGGGATAAACTCCTCCATAAAGAGGAAGCGGTTAGCAGAATGGATTAAAAGCCAGAATCCTACAATATGTTGTTTACAGGAAACACACCTGAAGCAGGGAGATCCATGCAGGTTAAAGGTAAAAGGTTGGAGCAAAATCTACTATGCTTCAGGTGAAGTCAAAAAAGCAGGGGAGCCATCCTGATCTCAGATCAAGCTAAAGCAAAAATTGATCTAATTAAAAGAGATAAGGAAGGGCACTACATCTTGCTAAAGGGTAGCATGGATAATGAAGCAATATCACTATTAAACATATACGCACCAAGTGGTGTAGCCTCTAATTTCTTAAAAGAAAAATTAAGAGAGCTGCAAGAAGAAATAGACAGCAAAACTATAATAGTGGGAGATCTCAACCTTGCACTCTCAGAATTAGATAAATCAAACCACAAAATAAATAAGAAAGAAGTCAAAGAGGTAAATAGAATACTAGAAAAGTTAGCTATGATAGATCTCTGGAGAAAATGTAATGGAGACAGAAAGGAGTACACTTTCTTTTCAGCAGTTCATGGAACCTATACAAAAATTGACCATATATTAGGCCATAAAAACCTCAAATTCAATTGCAGTAAGGCAGAAATAGTAGATGCATCCTTTTCAGACCATGATGCAATGAAAATTACATTCAACAAAAAGCCAGGGGAAAGTAGACCAAAAAATAATTGGAAACTAAATAATCTTATACTAAAGAATTATTGGGTGAAACAGCAAATCATAGACATAATTAATAATTTCACCCAAGAAAACGATAATAATGAGACATCATACCAAAATGTATGGGATACAGCCAAAGTGGTAATAAGGGGAAATCTCATATCTCTAGAGGCCTATTTGCATAAAATAGAGAAAGAGAAGTTCAATGAATTGGGCTTGCAACTAAAAATGCTAGAAAAGGACCAAATTAAAAACCCCCAGTCAAATACTGAACTTGAAATTCTAAAAATAAAAGGAGAGATCAATAAAATTGAAAGTAAAAAAACTATTGAATTACTTAATAAAACTAAGAGTTGGTTGTATGAAAAAACCAACAAAATAGACAAACCCTTAGTAAATCTGATTAAAAAAAGGAAAGAGGAAAATCAAATTGTTAGTCTTAAAAATGAAAAGGGAGAATTCGCCACTAACGAAGAGGAAATTAGAGCAATAATTAGGAGTTACTTTGCCCAACTTTGTGCCAATAAATTCGACAACTTAAATGAAATAGAAGAATACCTCCAAAAATATAGCTTGCCCAAACTAACAGGAAGAAGTAAATATCCTAAGCAGTCCCATCTCAGAAAAAGAAATAGAACAAACTATCAATCAACTCCCTAAGAAAAAATCCCCAGGACCAGATGGATTTACATGTAAATTCTACCAAACATTTAAAGAACAATTAACTCCAATGCTAAATAAACTATTTGAAAAAATAGGGATTGAAGGAGTCCTACCAAACTCCTTTTATGACACAGACATGGTACTGATACCTAAACCAGGTAGGTTGAAAATAGAGAAAGAAAATTATAGACCAATCTCCCTAATGAATATTGATACTAAAATCTTAAATAAAATATTAGCAAAAAGATTACAGAAAATCATCCCCAGGATAATACACTATGACCAAGTAGGATTTATACCAGGAATGCAGGGCTGGTTCAATATTAGGAAAACTATTAGCATAATTGACTATATTAATAACCGACCAAACAAAAACCATATGATCATCTCAATAGATGCAGAAAAAGTATTTGATAAAATTCAACATCCATTCCTAATAAAAACACTTGAGAGCATAGGAATAAATGGACTTTTCCTTAAAATAGTCAGGAGCATATATTTAAAACCATCAGTAAGCATCATATGCAATGGGGAAAAACTGGAATCTTTCCCAGTAAGATCTGGAGTGAAGCAAGGTTGCCCAGTATTACCATTATTATTCAATATCGTATTAGAAACACTAGTCTCTGCAATAAGAGTCGAAAAAGATATTAAAGGAATTAGAGTAAGCAATGAGGAAACCAAACTATCACTCTTTGCAGATGATATAATGGTATACCTAGAGAACCCCAGAGATTCTACTAAAAAGCTATTAGAAATAATTTATAATTTTAGCAAAGTAGCTGGATACAAAATAAATCCCCATAAATCCACAGCATTTTTATACATCACCAACAAAATCCAAGAGCAAGAGATACAAAGAGAAATTCCATTCAGAATAACTGTTGATAGCATAAAATATTTGGGAATCTATCTACCAAAGGAAAGTCAGGAATTATATAAGCAAAATTACAAAAAAGTTTCCACACAAATAAAGTCAGACTTAAATAATTGGAAAAATATTAAGTGCTCTTGGATCGGCCGAGCGAACATAATAAAGATGACAATACTCCCTAAACTAATCTATTTATTTAGTGCTATACCAATCAGACTTCCAAGAAAATATTTTAATGATCTAGAAAAAATAACAACAAAATTCATATGGAACAATAAAAAGTCGAGAATCTCAAGGGAATTAATGAAAAAAAAAATCAAATGAAGGTGGCCTAGCTGTACCTGATCTAAAATTATATTATAAAGCAGCAGTCACCAAAAACATTTCGTATTAGCTAAGAAATAGATTAGTTGATCAGTGGAAAAGGTTAGGTTCACAAGACAGAATAGTCAACTATAGCTATCTAGTGTTCGACAAACCCAAAGATCCTAACTTTTGGGATAAGAATTCATTATTTGATAAAAACTGCTGGGATAATTGGAAATTAGTATGGCAGAAATTAGGCATGGACCCACACTTAACACCATATACCAAGATAAGATCAAAATGGGTCCATGACCTAGGCATAAAGAACAAGATTATAAATAAATTAGAAGAGCATAGGATAGTTTATCTCTCAGACTTGTGGAGGAGAAAGAAATTTGTGACCAAAAATGAACTAGAGACTATTACCGATCACAAAATAGAAAATTTTGATTATATCAAATTAAAAAGCCTTTGTACAAACAAAACTAATGCAAACAAGATTAGAAGGGAAGCAACAAACTGGGAAAACATCTTCACAGTTAAAGGTTCTGATAAAGGTCTCATTTCCAAAATACATAGAGAACTGACTCTAATTTATAAGAAATCAAGCCATTCTCCAATTGACAAATGGTCAAAGGATATGAACAGACAATTTTCAGATGATGAAATTGAAACTATTACCACTCATATGAAAGAGTGTTCCAAATCATTATTGATCAGAGAAATGCAAATTAAGACAACTCTGAGATACCACTACACACCTGTCAGATTGGCTAAGATGACAGGAAAAAATAATGATGAATGTTGGAGGGATGCGGGAAAACTAGGACACTGACGCATTGTTGGTGGAACTGTGAATGAATCCAACCATTCTGGAGAGCAATCTGGAATTATGCCCAAAAAGTTATCAAATTGTGCATACCTTTTGATCCAGCAGTGTTTCTATTGGGTTTATATCCCAAAGAAATATTAAAGAAGGGAAAAGGACTTGTATGTGCCAAAACATTTGTGGCAGCCCTGTTTGTAGTGGCTAGAAACTGGAAATTGAATGGATGCCCATCAATTGGAGAATGGCTGGGTAAATTGTGGTATATGAATGTTATGAAATATTATTGTTCTGTAAGAAATGACCAGCAGGATGAATACAGAGAGGCTTGGAGAGACTTACATGAACTGATGCTAAGTGAAATGAGCAGAACCAGGAGATCACTTTACACTTCAACAACGATATTGTATGAGGATGTACTCTGATGGAACTGGATTTCTTTGACAAAGACTGAGTTTCAACTGATAAATGATGGACAGAAGCAGCTACACCCAAAGAAAGAACTCTGGGAAACGAATGTGAACTATTTGCATTTTTGTTTTTCTTTCCGAATTGTTTTTACCTTCTGAATCCAATTCTCCCTGTGCAACAAGAGAACTGCTCAGTTCTGCAAACATATATTGTATCTAGGATATACTGCAACATATCTAACATATATAGGACTGCTTGCCATCTAGGAGAGAGGGTGGAGGGAGGGAGGGGAAAAATCGGAACAGAAGCGAGTGCAAGGGATAATGTTGTAAAAAAAATTACCCTGGCATGGATTCTGTCAATATAAAGTTATTTTAAAATAAAATAAAATATATTTAAAAAATTTTTAAAATAACTTTAATTCCAATGGAAAAAAAAAAGAAAGTGTTCCACATATTTGGTATGCTGTCTCATTATCATTCTCTTGGATGATATTATGAACTATTTCTGTGATTTGTTGTTTGAACCATTCATTATTTAGAATTAATATTTAGATATTTATTATTTATTGCTTTATTAATATGTAGAAAATAAAAAGCTGTTCAAAAGGATATGTATTGTGGATGAAACAATCTAAGTAAAATATGCTGAAAATAGAAGAATAATCAATTCAATAAAATATTCCTTCATGGATGAATAATCAAAAGTTTAAACAAATGCACAGGAAACTATGGGAAATGGGATATCATCTCAAATAGAGAGCCATAAATGGCCCACATGTTCTTACTTCACTGTGCTTGATTAGTTATTCCCTTCTTGTTGCTAAGCATCATTAATCAAGAATACTGCCCTAAGAAAGCTATAAAAATGGGGAGTTAGCATTAGCTCACCAATACCCTATATTGTGCCAGATTCTTTACTACTTTTCTTAAAATACACCATCAACTATGAAGATATTCTTCCTTTTCCTGTCCATTCTCCATATTGGAGAAGGGGGTCCATCAGGTAATAAATACTCATCTGGGGAATGGATTTGGGGCCATGAAAATAGTGCTTACAAAAATTTACTCATTGTGATAAAATTGTATTCACAGATTTCTTCCCAATCAGGGTAGGGTGGAAAACAACAGTAAGGTATGAACAAATGACAGATCTTACGAGAGAGAGAGATAAATGTTCCCTTTTATTTTAAATCAAGAACAGAGCAATATCTATGAACACTTTTCAAAATAAATGTATATTTAGATATTATTATCTGAAAATTGGAGTTTGCATAAAAATTATACAATTAGGGGTTTGCATAGCTGTTTAATAGAAATAATTTATTTTCACTTTTTGTGATAATTTGCTTATGCCATTATTATGCAATTATAATATTTTAGAATCATAACATTTTATGGTATGAGAGATCATTATACATCATCAAGTTGAATCTCTTAATTTTGTACATAAAAAATGAAATAGAAGCATAAAAGACTTTTTTCCTTCCTTCATCTCTCCTTTCTTACCTGTCTCTTTCCTCTTTTTTCTTTCCTCTTTTTCCTTTTCTTTTCTTTCTTTTTCTTTTTCTTTCTCTCTCATTTTCTTTCTTTCTTTCTTTGCTTTTTCTTTTCTTCCCTCCCTTGCTCTCTTCTTCTCTCTTTTTTCTTCCTTCCTTCCTCCTTCCTCCTTCTCTCTTTCCTCCCTCTCTTCTCTCATCCTTCTTCCCTTCCTCTCTTTCTTTTTTCCTTCCATTCTTCCATTCTTCCTTCCTTCCTTCTCTCCTTCTTTTCTCTCTTTCTTTTTCTGTCTGTCTCTCTTTTATTCTTTTCTCCTTCTTTCTCTTCTCTTTTTTTTCCTTTTTCTCCATCTTCTTCTGTTTCTTCTTGTTCTCCTTCTCTTTGTTCTGGTTTTTCTTTTTTCTTGTTCTTCTTATTCTTGTTCTTGTTAATCACTTTCTTTAAATACCTAATATTAAAATTAGAATTGTTGGCTGTATTGGCTGCATTAATAGTAGTGAAAGTAGAAAGAAAGAAAAATAAAGATGAAAGTGAGCAGCGGGGAAATAAGAGGGAAAAAGTATGAGAAGTCAGAAATATGTGTAAGATTCTCCCAAAGGGAAAAAGTGAAAATATTATTTCTAAAATATTATTTCTAATAGCCATTACATTCCTAATTGTCAATATTGCAGTTTACAAGCAAAGGACATGGTAAGTGATTGAGCAGATTTTTTTTCTTGTAATGTTTTGAAATGAAAAAAAAAAATGGATACTGTCACTAAATCCTTCTTGAGTTTGTACTATCCAACTTAGACTTTGAAGCTGAATAGAATAAAATCATCTAGTTCAGTAAAAGGGTGAGGGAAAAGAAGAAAGGAATGAAGGGAAAGAAAGGGACAAAGAAAAATTCTCCACTTCTTCCCATAAATGTAATGGGAAATAATGCAACATGAAAAAAATTATAATAAAGTAATCAAAGGAAAGCAAAATATTTTAAACCAATTTTGACTATTCAATTGATAGTTATAGATAAAATGATACATGCTTGTGCTCTAAACCAACAACCTTCTTTTTGCCTAAGGAAATTAATCCTGGATTCATGATCTTAGCTGCTTTTTCCTATGTTCAGCCAGGAAGGAAAAAGAAGCTGATCAGATACGAAGAGAGTGTTATCTTATAAATGGCTCTTGTAAACCTGCATGCAAGAAAGAAGAATATGTATATAAATACTGCAAGACAGAACCCTGTTGTGTACAACGGACATATATAAAGCCACAATATGATGTTTTTCCTATTACAACAACAGAAACAATCAATGTGATTTCAGAATCTAAGATTCAAGTTACAGATCAATGGGAAGGTTATTAGTTTCCTTAATTTTCCTCATATCATCTGTATAAATATTAATAGTACATTTCAATAAAATATTCTCCCAAATATCTCTCAATCAAGTTACTTATTAGGTATTTTTGTTCTCTGGCAATCAATATATGGACTATTTAAGCATTTTTGGATTTGGTAGGGAAAAAGAGGGGAGAAGATGATTATCCTTTCTAATAAAATACATTGGTATCCATGCATTCATAGCCAATGGGTTGGTCTTTAATGTTATACTTCAACTCCTTAAGCATTATTTTCATTACACTATGTAGTATATTGAAATATTGATTAAAAAGCTGGGTTGAGAGAGAAGTAGATTTGATTTTAATTTTTGTCTATGACCTATTCTGGCTACGTAATCATGAGCAAGTCATTAGTTTCAATGCTACATTTCTTTAAGGTTTGATATTATATCTTTTGAGTTTAATTTCAGCACTGAATCCTGGGAATTAGTTAAGATTAATGTCATCCTCATACTTCTTGTTTCTGTTTTGAGAATCTAATTTGAGAAGGATTTGTCAAGTCTTTTAATCCTAACCAAATTATATCACATAGTTAGCTACCTAATCTGTTCATTGGATGATTACACTAATTATATGATGTAGTCAAGATAAGATTAAAATCTAAGACAATAGATAATGACATGAATAAAAATTTAATTAATCCTTGATCACTGAATCACTGACTCCTAGAAAAATTAGACCAGACAAAAGAACTTTAAAATTACAATAGATTAAATCCTCCCCTTTACGACTTCATGCACTGATAAGCAGATTCCTGGGTTCAAAAACTCATCTTCTTTCCCTTTATTATTATGTCCTTCATATTATTATGTCCAGGCAAAGACACTAGCCAAACTTCTAGATCATTGTCCCTAAAAATTGCTTCCTCAATACAAAAACTGTCCAGATATTAACATTTCTATGATTCCGATAATTCAATCAGGCAGTATAATCAGAGAATTATAGACTTGAAGATCTGATAGCTATTTCAGGCATTATGATTCTTTTATATAATAATTTCCCAATTGTGGATTTTTATCCATGTTTAAAGATTTCTACTTGAATGAATGTTTCAATGTAATCCTTTACACTTTTGTACATTCCTATTTGTTTTTAAAATGTCTTTTATATACTAAATTGAAACATATCTAAATGTATTTTTACCCATGCAATAGACATCTTAATTTGTCCAAAAGATGACTTTTGCCCTAAAACCATTCCTTCCTATCATTTCTATTACTTTAGTAAGTAACATCATTAACTCAGTCACTCAGGTTTGCTACATAAGGATTATCCTCAACTTATCATTATCTTTCACTCCTCCCAACATTAAAAATATTGTCAAAGCCTGTTGATTTGACTTTTGTGATGTTTCCCTTCTGACATTGCCACCACCTTGGAAAAAGACCATCATTGTTATCATCTCATTCTTAGATTACTTTGATAACATGTTTATTGGTTGTCCTATCTCCAATTTCTCCTTACCCAATCCATCTTTCATTGAGCCACTAAAGTATTTTTTTCCTAAAGTACAAATCTTGCCATTTGACTACCTTATTCAATTAACTCTCCACCACCTCTAAAATCAAATATTAAAATGCTTTGGTTGGTATTAAGAACCCTTAATGACAAATTTTGCTTTTTCAGTGTTTTTTATACATTACTCCCCACTAAATACACTTTGATCCAGTGATACTGGACATCTGGTTTTCTTTAAATAAGACATTCCATCTCTTGGCTCTGGGCATTTGTTGTTAGCTTTTACATATAACTGGAATATTCTTTCCCCTTGGCTCCATTTATTTACTTTCCTGACTTCTTATCCTAATGAAAATATGATCCTATCTTGAAAATACTTATATACACATATACCATATTCTAGTAGTGACTATCATGTCCTATACTTGTATAGCTGTTTTTACTTTATATTTTCCAGTCCAAGCCTTGGATATTCAATTCAATTTAATTGCACTGAGGAAGGTTGCAGAGTGAAGATGGCAGAGCAAAGGCAGTGACTCTACTGAGCTGTCTGAAATTTCCCTTCAAAGAATTTAAAATAACATCTTTAAAAGAATTTTGGAGTAGCAGAACTCACAGAAAGATGAGGTGAAACAATTTTCCAACCCAAATCAACTTAAAAAGCAGGTGAGAAAAGTCTGTTGTACTTGGATGAAGTGGACCACATTCCACAATAGGCTGCACCAATGTGAATAGGAACACAGGTCGTACTAAAGGAAATTAGTGGAAGGCTTTGGGGGCAACCAAATCGGTAGAGACAGCAGCACTTCCAGAGCTTTCTATCCAAAGATAAAAAGTGCGTTCAGAAAACTGGTCAAAAAATTGCAAGAATCTCTTTGCTGACACTGGGTGCAGGACTTGCTTGTACTACTCATGACAGGATCCATATTGATATCCTGGGTCTCATGATGAAGGAAAACACTGACACAACAGAGTTTTGCACAGTGTAGTAGGGACCCTGTTCACATTTTTAGGGAATAAAAGGGAACTTCTGGTTGCTTAAAAACCAGAGCACAGAGCAGGATATTAGGGAACACATTTTTCTTCCATGTCTTCTTAACTGAGAAGAAATGAAGTTTCAAACCTTCAAAAGTAGATCTGAGAGCTACAGTAAGAAAAGACCTTAAGCTTGAAATAGTGTCCCCTTTTTTCCAGGGAACAGTTTATCTTTAATATATAATTGAGAGTCAAGAAATTAGCTAAAAAAATGAGAAAACAACAGTAATATAGAAAGTTACTATGGTGACGGGGAAGATCAAAACACAAACTCAGGAAACAACAAAGTCAAAACTGTTATATTCAAAGACTCAAGACTCAGAGAGAAATGTGAATTGATGACATAGCCAAAATTGTTCCTTAAAGAACTCAAAAAGAATTTTAAAAAATCAAATCCAAATCAGAGAGGTAAAAAAGATTGGGAAATAAAATGACAGTCATACAAGAAAATCATAAAAAAAAATAGTCAAATATTAGAGACAGAAAAACTACGGCAGCAAAAGTTCTTTAAAATCAGCATAAGTTACATAATGCCTTAAAAACAGAATTGGCTAAATGGGAAAAGTTATACAAAATTCACTGAAGATAATAAGTATTTTTAAAATACAATTGGCCAAATGGAAAAGAAAATACAATAATCATTGAAGAAAATAATCCCTTAATATTAGAATTGAACTGGAACTGAATGACTATGAGATATTGAGATCAATAAACTGAAATCAAAAGAATGAAAAAATAGAAGAAAATGTGAACTATATTATAAGAAACTGACCTGAAAATATTTTGAAGAGATAATTTAGAAATTATTGAACTAACCTGAAAGCCACAATTTAAAAAAGAGCCCAAATATCTTCTTTCAAGAAATAACAAGGAAAACTTACCCAAGAGTCTAGAAGTAGAAGGTAAAATAAAACTTGAAAAAAATCCATTGATAACTTCCTGAAAATGATCCCAAAATGGAAACTCTAAGGAATATTTTGCCAAATTTAAGAGCTCCCCATTCAAGGAGAAAATATTGGAAGCAGCCAGAGAGAAACATTCCAAATATTGTATAATCAGGAAAACAAGATTTAACCGTTTCTACATTAAAGGAACAGAGATTTTAGAATATGTTATTCTGGAGATCAAAGGAGTCAGGATTCCAAACAAGAATCACCTCATCAGTAAAACTGAATATAATTTTTTGGAGGAAAAAGTGAATAGTCAATGAAAAAGAGGAGTTTCAAGCATTCATTATAAAAATACCAGAGAGGAACAGAAAGTTTAATTTTAAAATTCAAACTGAGGAGAAGCATGCAAAGTTAAACAGGAAAAACAAAACATAAAAGAGTCAATACTGGGGGAGACAGCAGTCAGAAGCAAAACACTTTTGAGGATAGGCAGGGTGAAAGGAGAAATAAAATAAGATACAAGAATGATGGGGCATATAATACCTGGAAATAGTTATTGTAATTGTAATGATGAAAAAATTATGTCATTTCTCTAATAAAAATATTTTGTTTCCTCCAGTATATAGAGAATTTAATCAAATGTATAAAAATAAGAGCCATTCCCTAATTGATAAATGGTCAAAAGATAGAAAGAGGCAGTTTTTTTCAAATAAAATAATCAAAGCTATCTATAGCCATATAAAAATTATCTAAATCAATATTAGTTAAAGAACTATAAATTAAAACAATTCAGAGGCACCATCCCACATCTATTAAATTTGACAAATGTTGGAAAAAATGTGAAAAAAAAAACTGAGACATATATGTTATCTGTGGAATTGCAAAGTTCCTAAACTATTCTGAAGAGCAATTTGCAACTGTGTCTAAAGGGTTATAAAAACATACATAATCTATATAAAATTGCTTGTCTTCTAAATGGGGGGGGCAAGGGAAGGAAGGGAGAAAATTTAAAACTTGAAATTTGTAAAAAAAAAATGTTTAAATTGTTTTAACTTATAATCAAGAAAAAAAGTTACATCATATTAAAATTCAATTTGATGCATCTAATATTTAAAACCTGTTTAAAAAGCATTATGCTAGCAGCTGGAGAAGGAAAAAAATGAATATCTGCCTTCCAGAAGCTCATATTCTTATGTGTATGATAGAATATATACACCACAAAATCAATATGAAGTAAACTGAGAAAAGAGAGCAGTAGCAATTAGATAATCTCCCAATGGATCAAAGATACTCCACTGAGGAGATGCAATCTGAGTTCAGCCTTGATGGAAGTAATGGGACATGCCTTGTATAACTTTAAATTTAACTCAATGAATTTTCATTACCCTTATATAGTATTTTAAGATCTTTATACAATTTTAAGCTCATAAATTTCAAGGTGAAATATTTTAAATTCAAATAAAGTCAAGTTAATGGGCATATATTAAACACTTAGTATGTACTAGGTATTGTGACGAGTTCTAGGAAAAATTACTCCTAACCTTAAAGAAACTACATTTTAATGTGAAAGAATCTCAAAAGTCATCTAGTCTGTATTTCTGGCTCTACATAAAAGAAAACTGAAATTGTATTTAACCTTATTAAGTGGCTTGTAGAAGTTCACACAGAGCAGCAGGAAAAGCTGGAATTTAACTCAGTTCCTCTGTCTCCAAAGATACTCTATTTTTTCTAAAAAGTATGGTTTATCTTAAATCAGTTATTATGTTGTTGTAAGGGTCACATTCCTCAGAATTTTATGGTTAAAGTATTGGATTATAGATATTTATTTGGAAGGCATCTTAAAGGTCATCTGGTTCAACTCTTTTTTTTTTTTTCCCCTTAACAGATGATTGAACCAAATCCTTGTGAGATTAATCAACTTTTTCATCATTACACGAATATCAGGACTGGAATTCAAATTGGGTCTTGGGATTCAAGTAAAAAATTTCTGATTTCATTTTACAATACAACACTCCCTACTTTGGGGATTCTGATTCTCCCATCCATTATATTTGAGATGTCTTCAAGCTTAAATCTGAAAATTTCATAAACATGCATTTCTAAGGCAAAACTTTAACCAAGGCTTAAAGTGTACCTTTATTAATCACCTCTGAACCCATGTACTTTGAAGAGTTACGGGATGAAATTTCAAGAAGAAATTCCCAGGGAGCTACTGAGGTTAAAAAAAAAAAAAAAAAAAGGGAAAAAATGAAGTAAAAAAAAAAAAAAAAGCCAAGGGCTCTTTAACATGCTGATATCACACATCTTACATTGACAACACTATCATTATCAACAAGGCAAAAGGAGAGGGATACATTTTTTCTTCTGGATTTATCACTTTGGTTGCCCTGGCTTTAATGTTTTGATGGATCTATGATTTCATCAATATGAATAATCCATCCATAGAGGAAGATCACAATTCTTTAAATATAATGAAGAGAAGAATTATAATTGTGAAAAAAACAAGAAGTAACATGACATTATGCCAAGAGAACTAGTCTTTTAGTTAAGGAAACCAGGGTTTGAGGACTACTTTTATAATATAATGGTAGTGTGATCCTGAGAAAGTCACTTAATTTTTCAGTGCCTCAAGCAAATGTCTATGGCATGATTTGTGAAACTTTTTTATGGCACTGTCCTTTTTATCAATTTGGAAAATTGTACCTCTTCTTAAAATTCTTTTAAAAGCAAAAATAAAATAAAACAAAGTGTTCAGAATTAGAAATTATGCTTAAATACAGGTATCAATTTATTTTAAAGTCCATGGGCCACATGTTAAGAATTTCTGTTCTAGGAATAAAATGTACAGAAATGTTCTCCGATCTGCAGAGAGTTTGAAATCAATAAAATCATGGATTTGAATTGAAAGAATAGAAATAATAATTGAAGGAATAACACTAATTGAAAAAATTATAACAATTAATAATTTAAAATGACTTTTAAATTTTCAAAGTGCTTTATAATCCACTAATGGTTATCATAATCTTCTGAGGCAGTTTGTGAATTTATCAGTTTTGAAAGGTGGCCATGGCATAGTACTCTTAGTCACAGTTGTAACTGTAGACCCAACTATGCCATCCCATTTTGTGTTTTCTCCAGTTCTTTTTCACATTAAATGTAGGAGAGAGACAAAAAAAAAAAAAAGAATTACGGATGAAATAGAAACAGGAATGTATAAGTGTAGGATGCAAACAGCATAAGCTTTCATTAACCTGGCAAGAATTCTCTAAACAGTTTCCATAATTCCACAAAGGGACATCGAGCACACCAATAAAGCTTTCTTATCACCCACTTTGCCTCTCTCTCTATGATAACAATCAGGAACAATGTGTTTGTTCAATGATACAAACTCTGGCAGACTTCCATATTTTTGAATAATTTCTGGTCTTGTTTCATAGTTTTCAATCCTGTCTGATTTTGCAATATACCTCAGTAGCTTTAGCAAACATAATTAAACATTCTTTTTTTTAACTGTTTCTTTTTTTTATTAAAGCTTTTTATTTTTCAAAACATATACGTGGAGAATTCTTCAACATTATCCTTGCAAAACCTTGCGTTTTAATTTTCCCCCTTCCTCCACTCCTCCCATAGATGGCAAGTAGTCCAATATATGTTAAACATGATAGAAATATATGTTAAATCCAATATATGCATATATATATATATATGTATATATATATATATACACACACACACAATTATCATGATGCACAAGAAAAAAAGAAAAGCACAATAAAATGCAAACAAACAACAACAAAGAGAGTGAAAATGCTATGGTATGAACCACACTCATTTCCCACAGTCCTCTCTCTAGGTATAGTTGGCTCTCTTCATCACTGATATCACTGAACAATTTGAACTGCTTTGAATCATCTCGTTGTTGGAGAGAGTCATGTCCATCAGAATTGATCATCATATAATCTTATTGTTGCTATGTATAATGATCTCCTGGTTCTGTTCATTTAACTTAGCATCAGTTCATGTATGTCTCTCCAAGCCTCTCTGTATTCATCCTGGTGGTCATTTCTTACAAAACAATAATATTCCATAACATTCATATACCATAACTCATTCAGCCATTCTCCAACTGATGGGCATTAATTCAGTTT
Organism: Antechinus flavipes; assembly: GCF_016432865.1. Taxonomy (NCBI): domain Eukaryota; kingdom Metazoa; phylum Chordata; class Mammalia; order Dasyuromorphia; family Dasyuridae; genus Antechinus; species Antechinus flavipes. The sequence continues at coordinate 214,889,580 of NC_067401.1, read as the reverse complement.
TCAGTTTCTTGCCACTACAAAAAGGGCTGCCAGAAACATTTTTGCACATGTAGGTCCCTTCCCCTCCTTTAAGATCTTTTTGGGATATAAGCCCAGTAGAAACACTGCTGGGTAAAAGGATATGCACAGTTTAATAATACTTTGAGTATGAGTTCCAAATTGCTCTCCAGAATGGTTGGATTTATTCACAGTTCCACTAACAATGTATTAGTGTCCCAGTTTTTCCACATCCCCTCCAACATTAGTCAGTATCTTTTCCTGTCATCTTAGCCAGTCTGAGAGGTGTGTAATAGTATGTCATAATTGTCATCATTTTGCCTCATAGTTTCTAGATAATTCAGCCAAATTGAATTTTATCTCTTCTTTACTTTCATCACCTGTCATCACTTAAAACTGCTTCACCACCAAGTTCTTCTTGGAATACTATCAAATAACCATTGATACAGTAGTCTCCCTATTGTTCCCTTCACTCTCATCAATACTATACCTGTGAGAATCTCAAGGGAATTAATGAAAAAAAAATCAAATGAAGGTGGCCTAGCTGTACCTGACCTAAAATTATATTATAAAGCAGCAGTCACCAAAACCATTTGGTATTGGCTAAGAAATAGATTAGTGGATCAGTGGAAAAGGTTAGGTTCACAAGACAGAATAGTCAACTATAGCAATCTAGTGTTTGACAAACCCAAAGACCCTAACTTCTGGGATAAGAATTCATTATTTGATAAAAAACTGCTGGGATAATTGGAAATTAGTATGGCAGAAATTAGGCATGGACCCACACTTAACACCATATACCAAGATAAGATCAAAATGGGTCCATGACCTAGGCATAAAGAACGAGATTATAAATAAATTAGAGGAACACAGGATAGTTTATCTCTCAGACTTGTGGAGGAGAAAGAAATTTGTGACCAAAGATGAACTAGAGACCATTACTGATCACAAAATAGAAAATTTTGATTACATCAAATTAAAAAGCCTTTGTACAAACAAAACTAATGCAAACAAGATTAGAAGGGAAGCAACAAACTGGGAAAACATCTTCACAGTTAAAGGTTCTGATAAAGGCCTCATTTCCAAAATATATAGAGAACTGACCCAAATTTATAAGAAATCAAGCCATTCTCCAATTGATAAATGGTCAAAGGATATGAACAGACAATTTTCAGAGGATGAAATTGAAACTATTACCACTCATATGAAAGAGTATTCCAAATCATTATTGATCAGAGAAATGCAAATTAAGACAACTCTGAGATACCACTACACACCTGTCAGATTGGCTAAGATGACAGGAAAAAATAATGATGAATGTTGGAGGGGATGCGGGAAAATTGGGACACTAATGCATTGTTGGTGGAGTTGTGAACGAATCCAACCATTCTGGAGAGCAATCTGGAATTATGCCCAAAAAGTTATGAAATTGTGCATACCCTTTGACCCAACAGTGTTTCTATTGGGCTTATATCCCAAAGAAATACTAAAGAAGGGAAAGGGACCTGTATGTGCCAAAATGTTTGTGGCAGCCCTATTTGTAGTGGCTAGAAACTGGAAAATGAATGGATGCCCATCAATTGGAGAATGGCTGGGTAAATTGTGGTATATGAATGTTATGGAATATTATTGTTCTGTAAGGAATGACCAGCAGGATGAATACAGAGAGGAATAGCGAGACTTACATGAACTGATGCTAAGTGAAATGAGCAGAACCAGGAGATCATTATACACTTCGACAACGATATTATATGAGGAGTTATTTTGATGGAAGTGGATTTCTTTGACAAAGAGACCTGAGTTTCAATTGATAATTGACGGACAGAAGCAGCTACACCCAAAGAAAGAACACTGGGAAACGAATGTGAACTATCTGCATTTTTGTTTTTCTTCCCAGGTTATTTATACCTTCTGAATCCAATTCTCCCTGTGCAACAAGAGAACTGTTCAGTTCTGCAAACATATATTGTATCTAGAATATACTGCAACATACCCAACATATATAGGACTGCTTGCCATCTAGGGGAGGGGGTGGAGGGAGAGAAGGGAAAAATCGGAATAGAAATGAGTGCAAGGGATAATGTTGTAAAAAAATTACCCTGACATGGATTCTGTCAATATAAAGTAATTATTAAATAAAAAATTAAATAAATAAATAAATGAATGAATGAATGAATGAATGAATAAATAAATAAATGTTAAAAAAAAATACTATACCTGTGCTTTAATGATTAGATGGCCCTTCTTTTTTCAAAGCCAGGTGCTTCTTATTCTACTATTTCTGTATTCTCCAGTAAATTTCCCCCTCTCATTTACCTCCCCTTTCTTTAATCTTTAACATCTCATTAATTGCTTGTTTTTTTCCCTTATTGATAAAAGAATTCCCAATTTTATCATGTTCTTTTTTTAAGTTGTCATTTTATTAATATAATGCAGCAAAGGATAACTGAATATACTTCTTTTCTTATTTCTGGTTCAGAATTCTCAGAAGCTGGGCTATGGTCAAGATGCATTCTTTCCCTTTGAATAAATTTAATTTTCCCCAATTATTTGAAAAATCAATTGTTAAAATATTTTTGAATTTCTGACACCAAATTCACTCTCTTGCTCCTTCCTTCCTCCTTTAAAAAGCAAGCAATTTAATAAAAATTATACATTTTCAATCATGTCAGATGCATTTTTATATTAGTTATGTTACAAAAGAAAACAAAACCTCTCCTCCCCCCCGCCCAAAAAAAGGTGTTTTTTTAAAGTATATTTTGACTGCATTCAGACTTCATCACTTCTCTTTCTTGAAGTGGATAGCATATTCATCATAAGACCTTCAGAACTATCTTGAATCAATTCTTATGTCACAGTAGTATTTCTTCACTATAATATACCACATCTTTTCACTCATTCTCCAACTGATGGACAGTCCCTCAATTTCCAGTTCTTTACCACCATAAAAAGAGCTGCTATAAACATCTTTTGTATTTAAATGAATCCTTTTCCTTTCTTTTTTTTTAATTCCTTTTTTTAAAATCTCTTTGAGATATATACCTAATTGTGTTATTACTGGGTCAAAGGGTATACATAGATTTATAACCTGTTGGGTATAATTTCAAAGTATTCTACAGAATGGTGGGATCACTTCACAATTCAACTAATAGTTCATTAGTGTCCCAATTTGTTTACAAACTGTCACTTTTGTCATTTCCTTTTCTGACATGTTTATCAACCTGATGGATTTAATGTGGTACCTTTAATTTGTTTTAATTTCTATTTCAATAGTGATTTTGAGACTTTTTTCAAATGATTAAGTTTTGATTTCTTTATCTGAAAGATTATTTGATCATTTGTCAATAGGAAAATACTTGTATTCTTACAAATCTGACTGAGTTCTCAATATATTTGAGAAGTGAAGCCTTCATTAGAGAAGTTTGCTGTAAATTCTACCCCTACAGTTTTCTGCTTTCCTTCTAAATTTGGCTGCATTGGTATTCTTTGTGCAGAATTTTAAAAATTTAACATAATAAAAATTATACATTTTGCTCTGTCTAATGTTCTCTATCTCTTGTTATCCAATTTTCTCTTTATATCTAAATCTGAAATGTAAGGTATTCCACATTCCCAAAACTTACCAATGTTATCAGCTTTCATATGTAAATCCTGTATCCATTTTGACCTTACATCAGTATACAGTGAGAAATTTTGTTCTGTATCTAGTACAGATAGTGTCTCAAAAGCTGATTTCCAATTTTTCCAGCAGTTTTTGCCAAATAGTGTGATGTTATATTAAAAGTTTGGATCCTTGTGTTTATCAAACATTAGATTACTATGATAATTATGGCACTATGTATCATGTACCTAATCTATAACGCTGGTCCACTGCTCCATTTCTTAACTCAATTAAGATTGTTTTGATGAATACTAATTTGTAATACCACTTGAGATTTGGTACTTCCAGGGTATCTCCCTACACATTTTTTTTCCCGTCGGTTACTTTGACGTTCTTGAACTTTTGTGCTTCCTGATAAATTTTATTTTTTTCTAGCTCCAAAATAATTTTGTGGGGTAATTTGATTGATCAGGCCCTTAATAAATAAATTAATTTAGGTAAAATTATCCATTTTTATTATATTGGCTAGGCCTACCTGTGAATAATTGATATCCCTTCATTTACTTAGACATTACTTTATTTGTATAAAAATGTTTAGTAATATGTGATTTTAGTTTCTGAATTTATTTTGTGAGGTAAACTCCAAAGTATATTTATTTTAAACTAAACTTATAATTCTGCTGTAATATGTTGAAACACACACATATACATGTTTGTGTGTATATTGCTACTACTTATTTATGAGTGTTTATTTTATATTATGCAATTTGCTAAAATTGTTAATTATTTCAATCATTTTAGTTGATTCACTAGACTTCTCTAAATATACCATCATATCGTCTTTGAAGAGTGATAGTTTTGTTTCCTTATTACCTATTTCTAATTCCTTAATACAGTTTTTCTTACTGCTATTTTTAGAGACAGTTCTGAGGAGTTTGCAACATCAAAGGATAACTGAATGTACTTCTTTTCTTATTTCTGGTTCAGAATTCTCAGAAGCTGGGCTACGGTCAAGATGCATTCTTTCCTTTTGAATAAAATAAATTTTCCCCAATTATTTGAAAAATCAATTGTTAACATATTTTTGAATTTCTGACACCAAATTCACTCTCTTGCTCCTGCCCTCCTCCTTTAAAAAGCAAGCAATTTAATAAAAATTATACATTTGTGCATAATGTATACATTGGGGAGTTTTACATTTTGGGCACTTCCAAGAGGTCATGATCTAAGTGGACAAGTTATTACTGTTCTCCTAACCTGTGCTCTGGTCTCCTGTAAGTACCCTTTCTGCCCTGAAGCTGTGATGAAGGGACCTCTTTGTGTTCTTAAGTATTAGTGTGTTAGTGTTCCTTTTTACCCTGGAACTATGACTTGGAATTTTTTTGCCTATTTCTTTTCAACCTTGTCTAATTGCTGGAAATAAGATTTTCTTTTGATATTAGGGTTTGAGATATCATTGCTTCAGCCAGCTGTTCAATTCACTGCTTTCTTTCTACACTCCCCTAAATCCTCCTTTCCTAGTAATGCCAGCTCATTCTCAAGTATCCTTATTATATATAACTTGCTATATGACCCAGAACTGGGTGGTTAATGATAATGCTACTAGAAGGCCCCACATGGATCTGAGTCCTCCTTATGTCCTCATGTAAAACCTCTCCCTGGGAAACAGAGTGCTTCACATAAAGAGAGACACATAGCCCAAATTTATTTCTATTTTCTGCAGATTATTTGTCTGTTCCAAGCTGAGGTGGATAATGGCCTCGCTGTAACTTTTTTATGGATTTCCCATGAAGGTTTGTTGTATCTTTTTATAGATTGGTTTTGAAAAGTTTGTGAGAGGGAGTCCATTATCCTACTTCCTGCTAATCTTGCATCTTGGCTCTGATTCCCTTTTTTGTCTTTTTTTTTTGTTGAACTGATCCCCTTTTATATCATGCCTTCTAAGAGACATAGTAGTAAAAAATTTAAGCACTATAAATTAATTAGATGTAACTATCATTAATTTTTTTGGTGATTAATAAATTTATTTGATGGAAATAGAGTTTTTAGGAGATAATATTTAATCAGTTCTTAAGAAATTTTAACTCTTGAAAATTGAATTTTAAAAATCTAAGCTATAAATATAATTACAAGATGAATGGTGATGTAGTGTATTTAAAGCTGATCGAGGAGACTAGAAGACCTGTGTTCAAGATCATCCTCTGATACATGGTGATTTTGCCATCCTGAGCAAGTCACTTAACCTCTTAGTGCTCTAGACAGCACTAAGATTTTAAGATACAGGGCAAGTGCTTGTATCTCTGATACTCTGAACAATCATTAATTTTAAAAAGGAAAATTTGATTGGATTGGTGTGGAGTCATTATTTATAGCTAACACTTCTATTGTACTTTAAGGTTTGCAAAGTGCTTTATATATGTTATCTTATTTCATTCTTATAATAACCTTTGTGAAATCATTACTCTCATTACTCATATTTTACTGGTGTAGAGACTAAAACTTATAGAGATTCAGTGATTTTGTGAGTAATGTCTTCTGCTCCCTACCAGACCACTACATAATCTTTGATTTGGATAGAATATAGGATAACTCACATAATCCAAAACAACATAATTTCATATGGTCCTTCTTTGTGAAGACTAACTCAGTGCTACTAAAGCAATTTTAAATCTAAACAAGCTCTAAATATTGAATCATATTATTTCCCCAGAGCTAAACCAGATATATCCATATTAGGTCAGTGTGGATGTATGATAGCAACATTCTATGACATATAAAGACATTTAACACTTCCTAGGACAAAATACCCTGTTGATATTTCCTCCCTCATCAACTTATATGAAGAAGTTAAGCTTTCCAGGAAACTGACACCAAAAAATCAATAAGAAAATTTTACTGTGTCTAGGAGCACAAGATCATGAAATGTGTCATTCATATGGTTAGATATTATGAATAAATTTTCACAAATAAGACAGTCACTGTCCTCAATGAATTTCCATTCTACTATAATTATACATAATCATAATATTCAAATATGGATTTATTATTCTCCCAATCTGTTTATTTGAAATAACTACACAAATAGATGTCATTAACACATTGTATAAGCCTAAGATTCAGAAATAAACATTGTAACTTTATGCTTGTTTCTCACCAAAAGACATCCCTTCACATTTTATGTATTCTATCTTTGAGATGGAGTTTTGCTGGAATCATAACTATCTTTCTGATGTGTCAGCATTACCTGGAGGATGGGAGGTCATACCACTACTTTCTTTTTGTTCTCCCCAATTAAATTTTATTTTCCCAAATATATTCCAAAAATATTTTCCAAATATATTTCCAAATATATACCATTTCAGAGTACTGAATAATATTTTAATGCTTTATCAAAAAAAAAAAAGAATTTGTTTAAATGATAATTTGGGGCTAATTTTCCTACTATATCCTGAGAAACTTGTTGCTACCCAGTCTATGCTAAATTTCTGGTCTTGTATATAATAGATACAAAAATTGACATTCACTCTCTTGGATTTCAAAGGATTCTTTTTGCCCAGTTTCTGTGTTTAAAGTTTCACCTTTCTAATTTGACTGGACATTTCTAAGACCAAGTTATAACCTTGTGTTATAATTCTCTGTTCTCTTTGTGTATATTTAATCATGTAGTCACTCAGTTTCTGAATTAGGAAGATAAATGGTAGTTTATAATTAAATAATAGTTGTATACATGTAATAGCATGATGTTGACAAATAGATTTTGAGAACACCAAGGCCAAAGAAAGTATTGTACATGCCACAAACTAAACTGCTAATCTGTAGAATATTGAACCTGGAATGAGGAAACCAGCCTCAAAAAATTACTAATTATGTGACCCTAGGGAAGTCATTTTTCCAAGTATCTCATTTTTTTCCAACTGTAAAAAGATAACAGCACTTAACTCTTAGGGTTGTTGTCAAGAGTACATGTGATAATACTTGCAAAGAAAAAAATGCATAGGTCATGGTCACAAATAAATGTTATATAAATGTTTATGTCCTTTCTTCCCTCTGTAGTTGTGGCATATGGAACATTAATTTGAGGAGAAAGAACAGAAATTATTGTTATTATTTAATTGCCTAATAGTTATTAGAAAACTTGTTTTATTTTTTTTTATTTCTTGAAAAGGACAAAGAATTTCCAGAAGTTTCTAATGAAATTGAGATTTTGCGAAATTTCCTTACTATGTATGTAGAATTTCAGAAAGGGTACAGGTACATTATGTTCATTAGCTATATTTCTCTTTTTTTTCTTGTCATTTTGTGTGAAAGTTGAATCAATCTTCCATTATAGTTCAATGTGCAATAATGAAATCTTCCTGATACAGTCTAAAATGTTTATACCATAGAACATTACTATAGAACATTTATTTGGTATTTACCCTTCAACTTCAGGATTTGAGATTGCCAGACATAATATTTTACCCTAAATTTAATACAGTACTATATTGCTAAACCTAATAGTATTATTATCTTCTACATTATTCCCAATTTATTTTGGATCATTTTCACCATTATTTCCACATATCATAGTTTTTATGTTCATTAATGAATACATAATGGTGCCATGACTTTCTTTCTGCCATGGTGCTACATGTGTTCTATTCTATCTTTTACTCTGGAAATAATTATCAAATCAAGACTACCATCTCTGGAAAGCATAAATCAGTCAATTACCTTATGCTTCCTCTCATTATTTCTGTGAATTTTCTACCAAAACACAATTCACTGACCACCATTCATAGGATTGTCCATATTAATAAATGCATATAAATAATAGATACATAAATACATATGCATATGTGTATATGCATGTATATAGTATCTTGTCACATCATGTTATACATCACATACTAATTTATTTATTAAGTAGTTTGTCAGTCATTTATTTACTTCTTCATCCACTTATTTATTTGTTTTTTAGTTTGTCCATTTATATATGTATGTATATATTATTTATACTTCTATAAGTATGTACACTCATTGAAGGAAGGGATTATTTTGCTTTTTGCACTGATACTCCCAGCAACTAACACAGAGTTTGGCAAATCCTAATTAGTTCATAAATGGTTTTTTCACTCATCCAAGAATGAATGAATGATTCTCTTTTTTCTATGCTATGAAACCATGTTGATGCTGCTTAAATGTATACCTGGGAAATTTTTGCCCCTCTAACTTCTCAAACCAGATAATCTTGTACTATAGATATTAGCTCACTTTCACATAATTGAATCTATTTCTTAGCATTAAGGTCAAGATAATTTTATTATCTCTTCACCACTGACACACAAATTGAACTCTACAGTGGAGCAATATGGAGCATAATGAAGCCTTCCTCCATTAGTGATGCCAAATTCCCTCACTAAAATGCCATGAGGTCCTCTAATTGAATATTGTAAGCTTCATATTTGCTGCTTCCTTTTTTTATATTATTTACTGAGCTCAAGGATGAGAGCTCAAGGAAGCTCTCAATTTATGGTTTATAGTAATTATAATGGTACAATTATATGGTTTATAGTAACCATAAACATTCTAGTTACTAAAGTCAACCTATAATTCACAGGATCATGGTATGATAGGATTCTTAAAGATCAAATACAAATTTGGCGACCTAAGTCAGATCCTCTGATTCAATGTGCACTTTTTCTTTTTCTCTATTTAGTGAAAACTAGGGAAACATTTGTGGCCTGTTTGGAATAGAAGAGGGTCTTTGGATATAAACTTGGCTCTGCACATAATCTCCCCAAAACTTTATACCACCCATATTTATTAAACAGTCACTTTCCCTTCTCTCTACTTTATTATTGAGTCATTTCAGTCATATCCAATGCTGTTGGTAAAGATATTCAATTGGTTTTACCACTTCCTTCTCAAGTTAGAGAAGAGGAACTGAGGCAAAGCTAAGTAAGCTTGCTAGCAAGTGTCTAAGCCTGAATTTGAACTCATTTTCTCCTGATGCTAGATTTGACACTCTGTTACAGCATCTACTTGTTCCTACTCCTTTCAGGTAACAGAACAACAACAAAAATAAAACAAGCAAAAAAATCAAAACAAACAAACAAGTATAATATAGTGTGAAGGACACTGGCTTTAGAATCAGACTACTTGAATTCACACCCCCACTCTATTCTTTAATTCTTGTTTCATGTTATACAATTAACATATCCATTGTAGACTTCAGTTTTTTCATTTGTAAAATAAGGACAGATGGATTATGTAATCCTCTGAAATCCATTCTAATCCTTTATTGTTTGAATTAAAGTCACAAAGTCTTAACCTGGGGTATATAGACAGATCAATGAGTAGATTTCAAAGGATTCATGACTGAGATGACAAAAATAGACCTTAATTTTCACTAACCTTTCATTTTCTTTGTAATCCTATACTTTTAAAATTAGTTTTAAAACAGGATCTATAGATTACATTATAATACAACAAGTGTCAATGAAGTATAAAAAGTTTTAAAACTTTTTAAAAACTCAACTTGATGGCCTCCTTCCCACAGCTCTCTACTGCCCTATACTGGAAAGGAGCAGCTATAGACTTTCTTGAGAAAGTATTACAACCCCAAATAATCCTTGTTATCCCAGGTTCCTTTAGAATATGGAACATAGAAAATACAGCAATTTTCTAATTTAAGATATAATGTCTGGGATACACACACATGCGTATGTAGTCTATGTAGATAGATGTATATTCATTTATATGAATATATATGTGTGTGTGTATACATGTGAGTGTAAGTATATATCCAGTGTTTGTGCATTAGAGAAATACAGTGATATGTCATTCTACCTTGTTTCAATTTACACCATAATTAAATTACTGCACATGAAGTAGAGTTATCTTTTTAAACGTTAGGGGATGAGTAATGTCTTATGTTGACTTATTCTGATTGCTATCAGATTTCTATTTCAGGTAAATTTTTATCTATATTTCACCTCTAATCTGAATACTAAATACAGAATAGGGAAAAACATAAGGGAGAGAGAGAAAGAAACACTACTAAATGTGTAGACTGGGAAAGTGAATTGACATGAAAAACTGTATAAAGGAAGTTGGACAAGTGATCTGGAACTCAGGGTAAGATAGGCACTAGAAAGCAGGTAGGATATTGTCTGTAGATGAGTTGGCATCCAAGATGCCATGAGCAAATTATTGCCTCCATATGAATTAATCAGTTCATTGTAGAAGAATGAATATGTGATATTTGAAAGGAAGGGTAGATTCTGTTCCTTGCATCATAAAATTATAGATGTAAAACTGAAAGGGAAAAGTAAGATTATTCAAATTCTCTCATTTAGCTCATGAAGAAGATGAAGCCTAAAGAGGAACCTTATTTTTGGGTTATAATATCATCATATGTGGTACTTGAACCCCTGTTTTCTAAGTCAAAATTCAGTACTTTTCTACCAAACATATTTCAATGAAATGGGGGGGGGAATTACATTATTTTCTATTTATTTTCACCGTAAGAATATAAATAAAATAATCTTATTTTCCTCTTCAAATTTACTTATATTCTCCATTAAAAATAAAGGATGCGAAAGAAAAATTATAATTTACTATTCTATTTAATCGTTGATTTAAAGGACTCATTTATTTGCATCATTTGTTCTTCTTCTTTTATAAGATTTAGGATGATTTGGAGCAAAGAGATCTACTCTTCTTATTTGTTCCTGCTTCAGAGTCCCTCAGTTCAAGAGGGCCCATTGAACCCAAGGGCCCAATGAACACAACATATTGCAAATTCATATTCTTTATTCAATTTGAAAAATGGATTGTATTTGTAGGTCAATAGAGATTACTGAATGTTATAAGTAGATCCAGTGATGATTAGAACAAAGGTAGTCAAAGTAGCTATTTGATCTCTTATCAAGTCAGAAAGCATTTCACAAGCCTACTAGTTACCTGAGCCCTCTACATGTAGGTCTGATTATTCACCGGTTTGATGGAGATAGGCATTAGCTGTAATTCTCCAAAAAGGCATGTGCCTATGATTATTCATAGGTTGGCAAAGACTCAAAGCTCTGTCCAAAAGATCAATTGATTGTCAAAGGATAAGAATGTGAAATGTGGATCCTTCTGTTTAGTGGGGCATGGATAGGTGCTTGACTATCAGGCCAAGATCATTTCTCTGCCCCTTGTTATTATAAATATGAGAACTCTTTGTTTGCCTTACATGAAGCAATATCATCTCCACTATCTCATCTTTCAACAGTATCATCAGCCATGAAGAGGTTTAATTATATCTTTACTCTTCTTTTTTTTCTGGCCCTCCCTCTACCAGGTAAAAATAGATTTTTTTCTGGATTGTTTGCTATAGAAAACATAGGAAAGGTTGCATCTGAAAAATGAAACAGATGCATAAAGAGCCAGAAGGAATTTGAATTTTGGTCCAGAAACTTTCATTATTAAAATTTGTGACCTTGGGGTTACTTGTTTAGTGTCATTGTTTCTTAGCTCCCACATCTGTAAAATAATGATAATGAAATATAACTTATCTACTTAATAGAGTTATTAGAAGTATCAAATGAGGTGATGTGAATAAGAATTTTAAAAGTAATGTTATAAAATATTAAGGCATAATAATTATTACTAATATGACTATTACTCTGAAGACATGTAATCTTATGGGGAAGAGGAAAATAATTCTAAAGAATTTGATTTATTTATTAAATATTGGGATGTTCTATCATTTTATTATAAGTGTTAATCATATCTATAATATGCAAGCTCAGATATAGGATTGTTGGCATTTTCTATCTTGCCTTCTAGTCTTTGCATCTGCTGATTGGGAGACTCAAAATGATGACTCTCCAAAATGAGCCCTATCTGTTAGCCAGACCAGTAACTCTCAGGTTCCAACTTTAGAATTCTGTGTTAACTCTTTCTACCTTAACAGATGACAGTTAACCAATTGATTCAAGATACTCTCTTCTAGGCACAAAAGAGATTTGACACACTTACCCTGGCATGTAAAATAAGATTTCGCTCAGCTCTATGTCTATGTTCCTATGATTCACTGGAAGCCTTTAAAAGTGGTTAACAATTTCAGAGCTCTAACACAATAGACAAGTAGTGTTTTTAGTCACCCATTGTCCTTTAGAAAATACCAAATTGTCTAAATGAACTATAATTAGGCACAAGAGGTGAAGTGATAGACACAAATGGCTCTCAAAATGAACATGTAAATTGAAGCAAAATTCAATATCCATCCAGGTCCATTCCTAACATACATCATAGTTAATTTGGAATAATAAGAAATTATAAAAAAATATTTTGAGGCTTTCTTGATTTCTTGTTAGTGCATTTGAAACTTGAGCACCTTAGCATTTTTTATTTCATATGCAGGACCCACAAAGGCCATCAGTTATATCTGGAGATAGAAGATTGAAGGAAGTCTATGTGTCTAGTTAAAAAAGGTATATTGTAGAGTGTGTAGGACAGAAGGATAAAAATTAATCTATATAATATAAATGAATTTTCTTATACACTTTTGTATTGAGATATCTAATTTAAAATCATGGCTCATGAATAAAATATATTTAAGCTGTTATCATGTTATATGCATTGAAATTATTTAAATATCACACCAGTCTATAATGATAATATTCTTAATTCAATGAAGAAGAGAACAAGAATAATCAGCTTGTTCAGCCTCTCATAAGACTGCAGTGACTGTCAGTGTGGGCTTTTACTCTATTTCCTTCTATCTTTTGAATGGCTCTAGATATTGATTATTTTGGAAGTGATATCAGAAAATTGGGGGATGTGTTTATATTCCTCTGGCTGACTTTCTGTTGGTGTGCAGTTAGGTCATCTGCAGATTTCAAGACTAAAAAGCATAACAAAGAATCCAAATGATGATGGCATTAAAGTCTAGAGATACTGAGTGAGAACCTATTATCTGCTGCACCACAACAGCTTAATCCTCCATCACATGAAAAGATTATTCATAAGTGGGCATCATATATGACCCATTTCATCATTGTGTTCCCATGAGGAATTCTGTACATATGGTAAGACCAATAATAATCAATGGATCTACTTATCTGGGGAATAAATAGGAGTACCAAATCAGGGAACAGTGTGACTTATCATTGTTCACAAGCTTCCCTATGAAGAGGTCTAAGTTTAGTTATTTTTTAAATCACTTTTATTGGAAATATCTAAATAGGATAGCCTAGGAGAAATGCTACTGGTCTGTGATAATCCTAATGAAGTAGGTTGCTCTCTATTTAAAATGATGCCATATAATTAGAGCCAGTTTGATTATTAGAAGCTCCTGGTTCTCCAATGCACAACTATCCCCTTGGACTCATGGCCTGTAATAATAGACCCAAAATATCTGAAGCAGCATTTTAGGATTGTGCTAGGGTCACTCCCAAATGCAAAACAATATGTTTTAATGATAAAGTGGCATGATAAACCAAAAGAAGGGGAGGAGGTAGCTACAAATATCCTTCTTAGGACAAAGAAGGTCTGATGAAAAAATTTTCTTTGCCCTGCCAGCTAAATCTGGGAGGTTGCTAAGAGACAACAGGTAATGAGTTTGAATATTTGTGTAAATTCCAATTTAGTTCAACACATACATAATTTTGTAGATATACATACATAGGTATATGCATGTGTACAATATTTAATATATTACTGCATTAGGCACTGCATTATACATAGCAAATAACTTATACATTTATCTCTTTCAGTGAGTTTATATTCTATTAAGATGAGGAGATATATAGATGGGGGCAAAAAAGATTATATGTGTAGAGGGAATATAAGAACAATTGAACGATCAGGAAAGGTTTCCTGAGGAGGTGATCACTGAGTTGATTCTAGTAAATTAAAGACACTAAGAATGAAATGAAGACATGTAGAATAGTTTATGCAAAAGAAAAGAGGTAAAGGTTAAAAAGCCAAGTTTAGGAAGCCACAAGTAGCCTATCTTATCTAGAATAAAGACTAAATGAAGAGGAATGATTTGAAATAAATCTGTATTTATGATGAATAAATATTGAAATGATGAATGATGCTGAAAGGATTTCTGATATGTATTAATAATGAATAGTATATATTTTATCCTGGAGACAATAGGCGATGAATGAAAATATTTGAACAGAGAAGTGACATTGTCAGACCAATGATTTAGAAATTAATTTCTGTAGCACTGCAAGACTTCCAAAGGGTTAGGATAACATTATTATTTTTTTAAATTACGGGACATGCCTTTCTGGCATCATCCCTGTCCACTGATTACTTCTTCATGAAATTGAAAAACTTGAGATCACTAATTTTTCTCTGCCACAATTGCTAGAGAGCTCAACTTGGAGTTCAGAAGGTCCGAATTGAAATATTCTCCAAAGTAGTTAATAGCTATGTGACCCTTAGCTTACTCTCTTAGCTGTTCTGAGTCTCAATTTCTTCTTTTATGAAAAGGGATAAAACTTCAAGTGGCTGTTTTAAGGATCAAAAGAAACAATTTGAAGCTATTTGCAAAGCTCAAAATACTACATAAATATTAGCTGTCATTATTTTTATTGCCTCCACTACCACCATCACCATCATTATCATTATTTCATTGACATTTTCATCTCTTTTCAGAATATAGTCGAACATTTTTAGCTCATGTAATAGCCAATAACATAATGATGAATAAACCATAAAGAAGGTGATAGTTATCCATTTGGCTCTAATTTCATTGATTCAGAAACTAACAGTTTAGTCACTGTTAATACTTCTGTGCACCCAAAAATCATTGTTCCTTTGTTCTACCTTTCTAAACCCAATCAAACAAATTAGGTCTAATAACATTCTTTGGGATTAATATTTAGCTCTATGACAAATGATATCTTCTTATAACATAAAAAATCTCAGGTCAATGGATCCTTCAATTTCAAAATTGTATATGTTATTTATATTTTATATTTCATAGGAGACCAGATTCTCACAACTTAAAAGGTGGTACAACCAGAAAAATACAATAAGCTTTCAGCAGCACTTATCTCTACTAGTATAGAAATACCTTGGTGATTGTTGTGTATCAGTTCAGAAGAGGGCACCATCTAAGGCACCATCTAATTTCTGCTCCTTTATCAAGGGTGGTCTAGTTCAAAGCTTCTCAGGCAGAGTATTGCACACATAATGTTGACCCAATGTGACTTAGATTTTTTAATATACCATCTCTATGTTTTTAGGCACAGATTGGGTTAAAGTGACATATGTGGTAAGAGATTATAATCTATGGTGTATAACAATAACTGTCAAGATTTTCAAAGACGGACTAAAAAGAATGGAATGCTGACAGCAGCCTAAACTGAATGTTTATATAAAAATGATAACAATAATGATATTTAGCATTTTGTAACACTCTAAATTTGGCAAAGAACATTGTGTATTACTATTTTATTTGATTTTCACAACATCCCTGTGAGGTAGGTGTTATTATTATCCACATTTTATAAATGAGGAAACTAAGGCTGAGAGAATTGAGTGGCTTATCACAGGTCAAAGCTGGTGAGTGCCCAAGATAGGATTTGAATTTCTCCAAGTTTAGTGAGCAAGGTGAGAGAATGGAGCAGCTCTGGAAATTTGCTCTGTGGAAGTTGGGCTTAAGATAATAGATCATCTCTTTAATTAATGAAAATTTGTTAGTTATGTGACAGGAATAAAAGAGAAGCAAGAGGTGGAGCTTAAAGGTTAAAATAAAATAGAGGGTACTGAATGAAAAAGATGAGAGCAAAAGGAAAAAGCAATGACTAAGAAGTCAAAGAGAGACACATTAAATTGAAATAGGATACCTGTGCTTAGGAGCAATTATACCTTGTGTTTAGTTCTATAACGGAGATGAACTGTTTATTGAAGTTTCTGATTTGATTCTATATGAGGTGATATTAGTGAGGAATCCAAATTGCATGGAGGTTATGGACTAGTCAAGGGAAGGGCAGCAACTGTGATGATAATAAATGTCTTATTCTAAAAACAGGATTAAATCTGGCCAAGCCAACTTGCATGAGGATATTTTGTTCTCTTATGAAATTTATCTGAAAGGTGATAAGAGGCTATGGAAGCAGCAGAAGTCACAATGCACATAAGTTTGCTGCAAAGGGGTAAATTTCTGTGCTTAGAAACTCAAACAGAACAGCATAACTCTGAGTGACAAATCCCTCTGGCTCTGCTTCATAAACTTAGAGTGAAAGATAAGGTTTATGCCTCTTACCTGAAATGTTACCTAGGCTTGAAATCAGGTTCCAAACATTTAGAGTCTGGAAACAAAAGGAAGGGTAGGGTTACCACACAGACTGGGTATAGTGACACAATGATAAAATGAGTCACAGTAGAACAAACATGGCTTAAAATACTGCCTATGACACTACCTATGAAATTTCATTGTATTTGTTTGTGTGTGAAAAATTCATGGAGAATGGTGATTATTCATTCTGATGAGTTTGGGAATCAAGTTCCTGATGATTGATTGAAAAGAGTTTCTTAGGCTAGCAAAGATCTGTTATTTACTTTCATATAGGCTAATAACAATAACACTGACTTGCATAGAATTATTTCTTTACATAAGCTAGAATCAAAAAAAGAAATAGAAGACATACTTCCATGTTACAATCTAATCATACTAGGGCTTACCTGTAAATCACGTTGTAGTGGATGTGAAACAGACTAATCTCTATAAAATTCATATTTACATTGCTCATTATAATAATGGATCATATTTTGTATGCAAGTGTGCATTCTATGTGAAGCATATGTTTTATAATACATAGCATTTACTGCTTATTTCAGCCATGATAAGTGAACTAGATAGAAGAGATGTAGTTAGTAATCTCAATTGCTTTTTCTTCCCTAAAGCTAGATTTGGCTTGGATGATGGTGTTATGGAGGCCTCCACCTGCTGGAAGATTTTGGGCCATTGCAGAATAATTTGTTACCTAAATGAAATGCAAATTGGCTCATGTCCTGCTCCTAAAAACATGTGCTGTATATATCAACCAGTAATGAGAGATGATTGAAAGAAAAAATCCTCTTGATAAAAAATAAGCATGATCACTGGCCCCAGGAGAAAAGAAACATGTTGGAACCCTCACAAGTAGGATCTCAGTAATAAAGATGAAAAAATTAACTAAATTGCCCTCTGTCTGTGTATCTGTTTGTCACTTATGTATAATATATGAATATGTTTTTCACAACCTTACTATATTTATTGACTCATATCAGGAAAAGTGTGCCAAAAGAAAGGAGTCAGATTTACTCCAATTTGCATACCTTTTTTCTTTTTAGATTTGGATCTGTTGTCAGGTTTAGGCTATAAATTTATGCTTGTTTGTTTTTTTCCATCCTTCATGTTTATGACTTATCTCAATAAATCCCAGCAAAGGGTTAGTGTAGTACACTTTATGCTATTTATGATAATAACCTCTGGAAATTATGGGATGTGGTAATTGTTATATACCTAGCTAAAAGCTATTCCTTCTTCTAAATGGTCTCAAAACACTTTAAATCAGATCCTTTGATATCAATCTATTGGTAAGCTACTTTTTATTGATAGAAATCATCGCAATTCTCTCAGCCTCCATGTTGCCCTTTCAGGTTTCAAGAAGGGGATGAATGTCTCTTTTCATGATTATACTTAATATATATTCCTTACTTTGGTATATCCTTTATTCCTAATTCATCCTCAAAACTATCAGAATAATATTGTTCTCCTTTTCAACAACATCCAGTTGTTCCCAAATATTTACTGATCAAAATAAAAGCTCTTGATTCTATTATTCAAGGCTCCACAAAATCTCACAGTATTTTAAATATATTCTCCATTTCCATTCTGCCCTCCTCTATCAAATCCAATAGAGAATCACAGAACCTGAGAGCAATAGGGAACTTTAGAGATCGTCTAGCTAACAGAAAATTCCTTCTCTTACATAATTAATAAATTGATATCTTCAACTTCTGGATGAAGACCTCTAATGAGATAAAATTCTCTGTCTTACAGGGTAGCTCATTACATTTTGGAATACCTCCTATTCTAAGAATTTTCCCCTGCCTTTACATTATTCTAATACTGTCTTGTGAAGCTCAATAAGCAAAATCTTTTTCTCCCAGAAGATAACTTTTCATATCAAAAAATTATATTCCTTCTCCTCCCCCCAAAAAATTCTCATCTGCAAGCTAGACATCAAGACTTTGTCATATTTATGTTGTCACTGTTCTTAATTTTTTTACCTCTTGACAATTTACTCTTAAAATTAATCTTGGAAATTTAATGTTTTATTGACAATACTTTTTTTATAGGATTCTGTTCAGTTATTTCAGTCATGTCTGATATTTCTTGACTGCACTTGGAGTTTTCTTGGCAAAGACACTGCAGTGGTTAGCTATTTCCTTCTCCACTTCATTTTGTAGATGAGGGAAAGGAGGAAATGGAAGCAAATAGGACTGAGTGACTTGCCTAGAGCTAGTAAATGTCTGAGGTCAGGTTTGAACTCAGGAAGATAAATCTTGCTGACTTAAGGAACATCACTCTATCCACTACCCCACCAGAAATTTCATAAGACATTAGGCAAATGTTTTAGCCATTTTGTCATATGTACTACATCTATCAGTAAGAGCACATCATTCATATTTCAATTTCTGGTAGAAGCATTAAAACAATTTCAATATCATCTTCTTAGATAGTGTTTATTTCCTAAATTTATGTTATGAATCCTCTAATGCTAATCAACAGTAAGGCTGAAAAGGCATTTGTAATACACCAAGATTTTAATTCTTGCTATTATTGTTCTCCAGGAACCCATACCTCATTAGTTTTAGGTTTTTCAGGTGATATCAGTCTTTCTCACAAGAATCAACTGAAATATATATCAGTCATCATATCTGATAATTTTCAAGTAAGATAGCAGAAAGAAAATTCCTAGAATTCTTATGATGTCTTATCCATAAATCTTTATCCTCCATCACATACAAAAATGATATCTTTCTTCTCAAGTTTTGCATATTTTCTTTTCCATATCTGTTTCACATGTATCTTATTCTCCTTTACATTATAATTCTTTAGGTATTATTTTCTGTCCTCCCACTTTTTCTTTATTAGATTATGAACTGCTTAAGAACAATGTCTGTTTTGGATATACATATATAATACAAAATATTGATGCAGTGGATTCCAATACACACATAGATAGATAAATACTTACCCCATTTTCCCATGGCATATAGATAACAGTATTTTTCCTGAACCATTACTAACTATACATTAAACAAATGCAAGAAACACATCAAATTCAAACAAATGTAATAAATTATATTACCTAATGGTGATTTTATTATAAATTATATTACCTATCTAGAATGGCCATTTTAGACAATCTAGGTCTTGTAAAGAGATATTTAAAATTAACATATCCAAAAATAAATATTTGGAAGAAGTCTTATGTAGAGACGAGTGCAAATGATATCATTATTGAGGCATTAAGTAGTAAAACTTGAGAAGTTGAAGCTGACATCTCAAGTAGCAAGGTAAGTGCCTGAGAAGAGTTGGTCTTAGTTCCAGAGTTGGCAGCTAGTTATGAGTCAAAGCTTTCCATTACTCCTGAAACATAGCCAGAAGCTAATCACTTTTTGTATTATTCTCTCTATAATGAAACTTTCTCCATTACAAACCTGCAAAACACAAAACAAAACATAAAGTTATCATTCATGTGACTCTTGAAAAAATTCAATGTTGATCATAATATTATTGTATTTTACCTTCTCTCACACCAAGTCCTCTGACCAATAATCTTTTGAATTGAAAGATAAAACAATCAACATGTTCTTTTGCACATTAGTGGTTTCTTTTTTTTTGGGGGGGGGAGGAGATGAAGTATGCTACCTCTCTACAAATATTAAAAATTAGACACTGCATTGTTGACTAGTGATTGTTCATGGTATACAACTATAAATACAAATTATGAAAAATTGAGTGAATTTTCCAGATTATAACAATTGAAGAGTACAATTTACAGTGGAAAGGTACTCATGGATTACAATCAGTTCTCATGAATTTTCATCTGAGGCTCAAAAAGATGACTATGTTTGCAAGTATAAGTGGAAAATCTAAGCCAAAGCTATTGTCCTCTCCATTATAATTTTCTAAGTCTTTATGTACTTCCCTTTGTTAAAAAAAAAAAAAAAGAATGCTAAACACTTTCTCCACATGAACAATAAAATACTACTTAGACCAAAAAAAGAAAGAAAGAAAGAAAACAGACAAAATAAAACAATAAAAGAAAATATGTATAAATCTGCTTTTAGAAGAAAGGAAATTATGGTTCAAGTGTCACACAATGAGAATCAACTTTAAAAATTAGTCAAAACAATAAGTAACTTTGCCAAAGTTGCAGGATTAAAAAATAAACTTACACAAGTTATCAGCATTTCTATATACTACCAATAAAATTCATCAAAAAGAAAAATTCCATCTAAAATATTTGAAGACAATATAAAGCATGTTAAGTCTGCCTCCAAAGACAAATTCAGGTATTATATGAAAACTATTACAAAACACATTTTCACAGAAATAAAGATACATCTTAACAATTGGAGGAATATTATTTGCTCATGAATAGAAGAGATAATATAATAAACATAGCAATTCTTCCAAATTAATTTAGCAATTCAGTTCATGCAAAATAAACTACAAAAATTTATTTTAAAGAGTAAGAACAAACAATAACAATTCATCTAGAAGAAAAAAAATCTGAAATTACATGAAATTAAAATACATGAAAATGCATGTAATTAAAAAAGCTTTTGCACAGACAAAACTAATGTAGTCAAAATTAGAAAAATGTAAACGATTAAAAAATATAGAAAATTGATTTGCTATCTTAATTTCCTACCATTTCTCAAATATGTAGGAAATTGAGATAGTGAATGAATGGTCAAAGGATATAAACAAGCAGTTTCCAGAAAAAGAAGTAAAATTTATTAATGTTTACATGAAAAAAAAATTAAATCCCTAATGATTACAATAATAAAAATTTAAATAAATCTAAAATTCCAACTCAAATCTATCAGATTACCTAACATGACTGAAAATGAAAATTAGAAATTCTGGAAGGAATGGGGAAATAGGCATATTAAGGCACCACTGGTAGAATAATGAACCAGTTCTATAACTATGGAAAAAATTTAGGAATTGTATCAAAAGTACAAAAACCATACATACTCTTTGAATCAGCAATACCATCACTAGATCTATATACCAAAAGAGATCGAAGAAAAGGAAAAGGTGTTGATAGACATATTTATACTAGCTCTTTTGTGGCAGCAAAAATTAGAAATTAAATAGGCCCTTCATTTGAGGAAAGGCTGAACAAGTTATATAAATCATTGGGATGGAAAATTATTGTATTTTAAGAAATGGGTAGAAGATGGCAGAGGAGGCACACACAACTTTCTAAGATTCTCTCATGCTCTCATGACCAACTATTAAATTCAGCCTCAAAAATAGCGCTTGACTGGTAAAACCCACAAAGTTTAGAAGCACAACTTACCAGCCGAAGATAATCTGGAAGACCACGAGGAAAGGTTTGTACTGAGGGGCCAGGAACAGACCAGCACAGGCAGGGAGAGACTAGAGTCTGGAGCAGACCAGGGGTGGGGGTGACCTCTGCGGATAGAGACAACTCTCCCATAGGCTAACTGTTCTGCCTTAATTATAAAGCAGTAAACTGGCAGAGAAATTAAAGCCAAAGACAGAGGGTACTTTCTTAAAAAACACCAGAACCTAACAAGATCTGGCTATAACCACCCAAAACTGGAAGTGACTCAACTCAGACCATAACAGCCCTACAACCACATCCTGCAGTATGGGGCTTTTGCAATTAAAAACCTGCACAGCAGTGGGGCACAACGCACAGCACATTTTAATCTGCACAGTGCGGGTTCGGCCTGGGGCAATAGAAGTTTCCTAGCCGGACCATGTTTCCCTGGGCAAGGACACTTTCAGTCTGTGCATCAGTCACTAATACCCACAGCCCCACAGCTGGCTTTGGTCTGGAGTAGTGACACTTTCATTGCCCAGCTTCTAGCCCCAGGGCAGTCCTTAACTTGCACAGCAGGGTTCTTTGCAGGGCACTTCTGCAGTGCAGACCTGAGTTACTTGGGGGGGAGAGGGGTAAGGGGGAACTCTTTCTCAGAGCATTCCTGTACCTCCCTGCTCTTTGTAGCCAGTTGGCAGGACAGCTACCAGTCCATACACCAATCCCTGTTCTGCAGAGGACGGTGGTAACCTCCTGGTCCTGAAGGCAGACCCTACAGGCTTTAAAAAAATTGAGTAAAAAAAATCAAAAGGACGATTGATAACTTTTATACAAAAAGAGAGCAGGTTTTCAACCCCAAGAAGACTAATAGCAGACAGTCTCCAGACAATTGTTGGTCCCCAACAAAAAGGGTTCTCCTAGAAGAGACTATTAAAAACCTTTCATTTCATTATTTTATTTATTTTTTTAATTTAATTTTCATTAAAAACCATTTCAGAAAAAGAAATAGAATAAGTTATTAATCAACTCCCTTAAAAAATCCCCAGGACCAGATGGATTTACATGTGAATTCTACCAAATATTTAAAGAACAATTAGCCCCAATGCTTTAAAAACTATTTGAAAAAATAGGGAATGAAGGAGTCCTACCAAACTCCTTTTATGACACAGACATGATACTGATACTTAAACCAGGGAGGTTGAAAACAGAGAAAGAAAATTATAGACCAATCTCCCTAATGAATATTGATGCTAAAATTTTAAGGAAGATATTAGCAAAAAGATTACAGAAAATCATCCCCAGGATAATACACCATGATCAAGTAGGATTTATACCAGGAATGCAGGGCTGGTTCAATATTAGGAAAACTATCAGTGTAATTGGCCATATTAATAACCAAATTAACAAAAACCATATGATCATCTCAATAGATGCACAAAAAGCATTTGATAAAATCCAAAATTGAGAGTATAGGAATAAATGGTCTTTTCCTTAAAACAATCAGTAGCATCTATTTAAAACCATCAGTAATTATCATATGTAATGGGGATAAACTGGAACCATTGCCAATAAGATCGGGAGTAAAACAAGGTTGCCCTCTATCACCATTACTATCCAATATTGTATTAGAAATGCTAGCTTTGGCAATAAGAGCTGAGAAATAAATTAAAGGAATTAGAGTAGGTAATGGGAAAACCAAATAACCACTCTTTGCTGGTGATGAAGGTATACTTAGAGAATCTCAGAGATTCTATTAAAAAGCTATTAGAAATAATCCACACCTTTAGCAAAGTTGTAGGATACAAAATAAACTCACACAAGTCATCAGCATTCTTATACATCACTAACAAAATCCAACAGTTAGAGTTACAAAGAGAAATTCCATTTAAAGTAACTACTGACAGTATAAAATATTTAGGAATCTATCTGCCAATGGAAAATCAGAAACTATATGAGCAAAACTACAAAACTCTTTCCACACAAATAAAATCAGATCTAACCAATTGGAAAAATATTAAATGCTCTTGAATTGGGTGAGTGAATATAATAAAGATGACAATATTACCTAAACTAATCTATTTATTTAGCACTATGCCAATCAGACTCCCCAAAAACTATTTTAATGCCTAGAAAAAATAACAACAAAGTTCATATGGAAAAACAAAAGGTCAAGAATTTCAAAGGAATTAATGAAAAAAAAAAATCAAATGAGGTGGCCTAGCTGTACCAGATCTAAAATTATATTACAGAGCAGCAGTTACCAAACCCATTTAGTATTGGCTAAGAAATAGACTAGTTGATCAGTGGAATAGTTTAGGTTCAAAGGACAAAACAGCCACAAAAACATATGGTTTTGTCAAAGGACAAAATCTACAACAGCAGATTTAATAATCTACTGTTGGACAAACCCAAAGACTCCAGCTTTTGGGATAAGAACTCACTGTTTGACAAAAATTGCTGAGAAAATTGGAAATTAGTATGGCAGAAATTAGGCATTGACCCACACTTTACACCATACACCAAGATAAGGTCAAAATAGGTTCATGACCTAGGCATAAAGAATGAGATTATAAATAAGTTGGAAGAGCATAGGAAAGTTTACCTCTCAGACTTGTGGAAGAGGAAGGAATTTATGACTAGAGAAGAACTAGAGATCATTATTGATCACAAAATAGAAAATTTTGATTATATCAAATTGAAATTTTTTTGTACAAACAAATCTAATGCAGACAAGATTAAAAGGGAAGCAATAAATGGGAAAAGTTTTTGATAAAGGCCTCATCTCCAAAATATATAGAGAACTGACCCTAATTTATAAGAAGTCAAGCCATTCCCCAATTGATAAATAGTCAAAGAATATGAACAGACAATTTTCAGATGAAGAAATTGAAACTATTTCTAGCCATATGAAAAGATGCTCCAAGTCATTATTAATCAGAGAAAGGCAAATTAAGACAACTCTGAGATACCACTACACATCTATTACATTGGCTAGAATGACAGGGAAAGATAATGTGGAATGCTGAAGGAGATGTGGGAAAACTGGGACACTGATATATTGTTGGTGGAATTGTGAATACATCCAGCAATTCTTTGCTTCAAAAAAAAACTATAAAAATGAAAATTATTTTTATTACTTGGTGTTTTTCTTGAAAACTGTACTTATACTTTTCTTGTTCTATTTTAGATTTGGTTGCAAAACAATCAGTAAACTTCACTATTTATTGCTGTTATTTTAAGAATGCCTGTAACAACTCTGTCTTATGTAAAGTTTACATTTTCCATTGTAGTTTAGGTACATATTTATTATATATTTGACTCTATAGCCTGAAATCCTTTGCTTTTTTGAAATTTATCATTCAAAGATTTGTTGTGAATGTGTAAACTATTCAGTTTGGCTCTTTAATGTTTGAAGTTTTTCTCTTCTTTTTTTTTTAATCATGTTTTAAAAGTTTTATCTATTTCAGCTTGAAAAGTGTTTTTTTATTTCTTTGTTATTAGCAGATTCTCTCTATTAATCATTATCTATATTTAAAAATTCTAAACAGTTTTGCACTACTTTTGCCATTTTGAGGTGTTAATTTTCTAATGTACCATGATCTGGAGTTATTTTCTCCAATCTTGTATCTTAGGTCAATTGTTTTTTTTTTTATTTCCACAGAAATAAAGTATTTAATAAGAGCTTACATTTGTTTGTCTTTTTCTGTCCCTCCTGCCAAGGTTTTATCCACTTTATTTTATTTTTTTACTCTAAATATTACTTCTTTGGAAAGATTCTACTTGAATAAGAATTTTTTTTCTATTCCACAGTTTCTGTAATTTTTAAAAACTTGACTGAGAATTATAAATTTTAAGAACCTAAATCAATTCAATTGTTTGTTTATTTATTTGTTTTTGCTGAGCCAATTGTAATTAAGTGACTTGCCCAGGGTCACACAGCTAGGAAACTTTAAGTATCTGAGGCCAGATTTGAACTCATATCCTCTTGACTTGAGGGCTGGTGCTCTATCCACTGCTCCACCTAACTGCACCAATAGTTTATTTTTAAGTGACTTATTTCTATTTGGAATCAATCTATAATTTCTTACTTTTCTTCAATGATGCCTGCACTATTCACAGGATTTCTTTTTTTGCTTTATTCAGACAATTTTGCTTCAAATTCCTTCATACTATAATTTTTATTTAATATCTTTATTTCATCTTAGAGTTTCTACTCTATCTTGCCTTTAATTTTAAAATCTTCTTTGATGTTTCTGCTTCTGTTCATAATTTTGCATCATTGTTTTATAGTTTATATACTTTAACATTCACTTTGGATCCTATATTTCAGTTGACATATAAGCTTTTAGGTCTTTTACTTCGAAATTCCTCAGTCCCTCCCATTCAAAGACTTGAGGGCTTACAGACAAATCCTAAACACAAAAATACTTTGAAGGGAGAATAGTTGTCCCAGATGGTTTTCCTTTCATCTTTGTCTTTCTATTGAAATTCAACTCTTTCTTAGTACTGAGACCTGAGTTATGTTTTCTGTGATTATTTCAGATCCACTAATTATAATAGCTTCATAATCTTCCCTGAAAGACAGAGTTGAGCAAGTTCCAATTATTACTTACATCATGTCAAGATCTTTTCAGCTTTGGAAAACCTTTCATCGTCTCTTGCCAATCTTCCTTTAAGTCCTATATAGACATATAATGGAAGGAAGGGATTTCATAGTAAAAGCAAAGTTCAATTTTCAATTTAAAAAAATTATTAGGCTCCTGATTTGTAGAAGATACTATTGCTATGCTGTAGAGTTGCAAAGATTAAAAAAAAACAAACCCTCAATTCCTCCCTCCAAAGACCATATAGATTAGTGCAGGAAGGTATAATACATGTACAAAATAATGCAAATTAGAACATAACATAGGAAAAGTTAAGTTCTTTTTCTTCTCATTGCTACAGGTAACATTTCTAGTATAATTTTGAATAATAGTAGTGACAAAGGATATCTTTTTTCACTCCTGATCTTATTGGAAATGCTTATCATCATCATATATATGCTGCTGATAGTTTTAGATAGCTGTGTTTTGTGGCTCTGAGGGGGGAAGTTGAGGTCCCCCACTATTATCTTTTGTCTGTGTATTTCTTCCTCTAACTGATATTTTTTTCTTTAAGAATTTGGATGCTATGCCTTGGAGCATATATTTTTAGTACTGATATTACTTTATTTTCTATGATACCTTTTAATAAAATGTCATTTCCTTCCTCATCTATTTTAATCCTGATCTATTTTGGCTTTTGCTTTATCTGAGATCAGGATTCCTATCCCTTCTTTTTTTTTCTTTCAACAGAAACATACCATATTTTTCTCTAGCTATCTACATTAATTCTGTATGTATCTCTCTGCTTCAAATTTGTTTCTTGTAAATAGTATTGGAATCTGATTTTAAATCCACTCTGTTATCTGCTTCCATTTTATGGGACAGTTCATCCCATTTACATTCAGTTATGATTACTAGTTGTGTATTTCCCTCCATCATATTTTCTCCTCAGTTATATTTTTCTTTTTTTTTTTATACTATCCCTTCTCATTAGTGTGTTGCTTCTGACGACACTCTCCCTCAATCTCTCCTCCCTTTTATTACCCCTTCTCCTTTGTCTTACTCTCTTCCTGTTGATTCTGTCCTCCCTGCTATCCAGCTCCTCCTTTTCCTTTTCCTCTTTTTTTTTTCTTTTACTTCCCTATAAGGTAAAATAAATCTCTATTCCCAATTGAGTATGTATTTTATTCCTTCTTTGAGTCAAATCTGATAAGATTAAGCTTCATAAAAACGTTCATCTTCCTCCCTTCTTTCCCTCTACTGTAACAGATTTTTCTATCCCTTCATATCATTTTACCCCATTTTTCTTATTCTTTCTTTTTTTCCTATTACAATCCTTTTTCCACCCCTTAATAATTTTTATATCATAACATCAAAGTCAACTTATAATCCCACATTCCATCTATGTATACTCCTTCTAACTGTCCTAATAATAATATAATTCTTGAGTTACAAGTATCATGAAGGAATGTAAACAGTTTAATTTTTAAATACCATATGTTTTTCATTTCATGCTTCCTTTTTATATTTCTGTGCCTCATTCACCAAGATATTTAATTTTTTTTTCTTCTGTATTTTTTCAGGCAATCAGCATTAAACGACTTGTCCAGGATTACATCTGATATGGCTGGCTTTGAACTCAACTACTCCTGATTCCAGAGCCAATATTCTATCCACTGTACTACCTCACTGCTGCATTCATCGTTTTTCATTTTGCTTTGTTTTCTTGTCTTCTCCTAAAAAATTTCTACTTCTTTTATTCTTATTTTAATTTATAAATCATTATAGTGCTATGTTCACTTTTTTCTTTTTCTTCTTTTTTATTTTTACTCTTACAGTTTTTCTTTTTTGTTTGACTTTTCTCTCTCAACATGATTCAGAAGGAAATATTAAAAAAGTGAATGTACATGTATAATTAAAAAATTATATATATATATATAGAGAGAGAGAGAACATTTTTTAGCTTTTTCTTAAATTCTTGTTGGGCTTTTGTGAGATTGATATTGTTTTTAACCTTTAGGGCTTTACTTGCATTGTTTTGACATTGTCTTTCTCTGAATTTGTATCTTGATCCTTCCTTTTATCACAGTACTTTTTATGATTTTTTTATGTTTGTTTATTTCTTGATTTTAAGCTTTTTGTCAAAAATGGGGCTTTGAAAAACTTGGGGACTATGAACTCTCTGATGCTTTACAATTTTTTCAAGGCTATTTCGACACTAGATTTAGCAGTTGGGAAGTTTCTAATGCATCTAAGGTGATATCATCTGGAAGAAGTGTAGTCACTGCTTTCCTGGTCTATCCAGTAAAAGTCCCTCCCCCTCTCTCTCTCTCTCCTTGTTTCCTCTTTCTCTCTGTCTCTCTGTCTCTGTCTCTGTCTCTGTTTCTCTGTTTCTCTGTCTCTGTCTCTGTCTTTCTCTCTGTCTGTCTGTATCTCTTTTTCAATTTAAATAATAGCATTTTATTTTTCGAATTACATGCCAAAAATAGTATTCAACATTCAAATTTTTAAAAAAATATTATTTTTAGGTTACATTTTTTACATATTTCCAAATGAGTCAAGTTAGGAAAGAAACACCAGAAGAAAAGGGAAAGACCATTAAAAAATAAAAATAGTGAAAATACTATGCTTAGGCTAACATTCAGTTTCCATAGTTCTTTCTCCGTATGCAGATGGCATTTTCTACCCAATTCTATTGGAATTGTCTTGAATCACTGCATTGCTGAGAAAAGTTAAAGCTATCACAGATGATCATCACATAAACTTGTCTTCCCATGTACAATATTCTGCTAGTTCTCCTTCCTTCATTCACTATAAGTTCATATAAGTCTTCTCAGGATTTTCTGAAACCAATTTAATCATTATTTCTTATAGAATAATAACATTCCATTGTTTTCATATACCATAACTTATTCAGTCATTTCTCAGTTGATGGACACTCACTCCATTTCTAATTCATTGCCATCACACAAAAGAAGCTCCAAATTTTTTTGTACATATGGGTCCTTTCCCCATTTTATGATCTTTTTTGGGATGCAAACCCAGTGGTGTTTTGCTGGATCAAAAGATATGCACAATTTGATAACCCTTTGGGCATAGTCCCAAAACACTCTCCAGAATGACTGTATCATTTCACAACTGCATCAACAATGTATTAGTGTCCCAGTTTTCCCAAATCCCCTCCAACATTTATGATTATCTTTTCCTGTCATTTTAACCAATTTGATAGATGTGGAATAGTATCTAAGAGTTGTTTTAATTTTCATTTCTCTAAACAATAGTGTTCTAGAACATTTTTATATAACTATAGATGAATTTAATTTATTCATCTAAAAATTGCTGTTCATATGCTTTGACCATTTATCAATGGGAGAGATTTGTATTCTTATAATTTTGATTCAGATCTCTCTGTCTCTCTCTCTCTCTCTCTCTCTCTCTCTCTCTCTTTCTATATATAATATAATAGTTTCCCAGATTTTTGCTTCTTTTCTAATCTTGTTTTCTTTGATTTTATTTGTACAATAACTTTTTTCATTTAATCTTATCAAAATTATTCATTTTGCATTTCCTAATAAGTCCCTGGTCTCTTGATTCAGCAAGTACTATTTCATATCACTGTATTTCCTTTTCTCCTCTCTTTTTTGGGATTTCAATCGAGAAGTGAATATGAATACTAGAGATGCCAGACAATATACTGTTCTTTGTCCAGTGCTAGCACAGGAATCCTGCAAAATTATTTTTCTGATTAGTTCCCCATTCATTACTATCTCTGGGCTGAGAGTTATCAAAGCTATTCTTACCACCAAAAACCACATCTGGTGTTGCTGCAATGTGTAGGCTATCTCCCACTGTAGTGTCACATCCTTCCAACTCCTGCATTGCCTCAGACTAAAAAAAAAGTCTTATCAAGACATTTTGTGGGCTTTACCACCATAGGATTTGATTTTAAGTGTTATATTAAAGTTCTTCAGAAGAGAATGTTGGGAAAACTCAGTTGTAGTACTTTCTCTACTCTTCTATACTGGCTCTTAAATCACACAAGAAATTTCAGTGCCCTTTGAAATCCCTTTTTATTCTCATTAAATTTAATAGGGTATACTGGTTGTAGTTTTATATATCCCAAGCTCATTTGAATCAATCATTACATCATTACCTTCTGGTCATAGTTTGTATAAACACTCCTTTCTGCTGTCTGAAACTCTATATTGTTTCAGTGCCTCTATAAGATTTAGGACATGTTAATTTCCTAGACTTATATTTCAGGCTTTGGAATGGGAAGCATATATTACTCCCATTGCTTCCATGTTTTTCTCAGATTTGGGCTTTCAAAATGTTTCTACTCAGAGTGACATGCAAATTTGGCTAGAATGTAGAATGAGTAAAAGTTAATAAACCAATAAGTGTAAGTGGAGATAGATCGGGAAAAGCTTTAAATATAAAACAGAGAGATCATAGAAAACTGAGAAGGATCCAAGAGATTATCTGGTGCAACAGCAAAATATCACAGATGAGAAAATATAAGTCCAGAGAAATTCAATGATTTATTTGCTCAAAATTATATAGGTAGTAATTATCAAAACCAATTTTTTTTTTTTAATTTGGGTCCTCTGATTCTACATCTAGCACTCTTTCCACTGTATTAGCTATGATTGGTAAACACTGAAAATTCTTAAGAAAAATAATAGACAGAGAGCAGGTTGTAGTTATAAAAGGTCATATTTTCATATTCCAAAACTCATTTGATGGCATGCTTTATGAAAATCATCGTATTCATTTTACTTACTCGAAAATGGAACATCCATAGAGAATAAAACAACCTACTCAAATTCCCAAGAAGAATGATGAGATGAGGACAGATCTTAAACTCAAGTTTACTGTTTCCCCAATCAAGTGCTCTTTCCACTATATGCCATTACCTCACAAGGTAATACATATACATATATATGTGTATATATATACACATATATATGTATATATACATATATATGAATACATAGATATGTAAACTTAATGAGAAAGTAAGAAAAACAAAGTTCTTGTTCCAATATATCACAAATACTAACCATAAGAACTTCATGTACTTAGTGACTTATCCCAGTTCTATTTCCATTTAATTTTTAGTGAAAAATGGACTAATAATTAGCAGCAACAGCAGCAGCAGCAGCAGCAGCAGTACTAGTAGTAGTAGCATGGGGAATATGAAACAAGCATTCATTAGGCAACTAGTATTTGCTAGGCATTGTGATAATTACTTTACAAATATCTGATATTTAATTATTTACAAAAAAAAATCTAAGAATCCTGAACTAATTTCATTGAAAACTGAAAGCTATAGCTAGGAGGTAAATATTATAAGGCAATAGAGCAAGTTAGTATCAAATTTTCAATTGGATGTATTTCTTTCCAACTTAGCCTCAAAATCTTTATCATGTATCTTGGCTTTTATTAATTATAATAATAGGGTACTTAGACAAGGATGAGCATATATGAGACGAAAAGATATATAAAACAAAAAGACCTGAGTCTTTATACAGCAATCTTTTTTTTCACATGTAAGTATGATCCAGAAATGAAGGGCAATCTGTATCAAATGATTTTGATTTGTACTCCCATCCTTGTTTCATGGGTGTCTCTGAGTCGTTTTAGCCCTATTCTTATAGGCCCTGTTTTCAAAACTTGTTTTTCCCACTACACCCACTCCAGGCTTAGCCTAATCCTATGAATTCAACACCTGACTAGCTAAGCACTGAATAGTTTTGAACTGTACCAGACTGTCCCTTCAAGAGTCAGGCACATTGAAGTTTCTTCCACCTTTTGGCTTTGATGTAAGAACTCTGAGTTCTCAAAACATAAAATTCTGTGGCAGGACTTCTGGTCTGAGCATATCATTTTCAATAATCTAGTCATTAAAACATTATGCTTTGATGTCCCTGCTTTTTCCATACCTTGCATATAACACCAAACAATTATTTCTTCACTTGGAGGTCTTTCATTATTATATGCTCACTATGTTATTACACTTAAAATAACATTTTTAAATCATCCTATATCATAAAAGCTAAAATATCATGGGTCCCAGATTGATATAATGGTAAAGAAAGGAAAGTATAGTTCCATCTATAATAGTACCACTAGCAGTAAAACTTAGTGATAGTAGCACTACTAAGTACTACTGCTAACTAATATTTATATTGGTGCTTTTCAAAGCTTGCAAAATATTATATGCATATATATGCCAAAATGTTGAAAAGATATGCCCAGAGCTACATGGTGAGTAACCACAGATCCAGATCCTACAGACCCAGATACCAGTGTCAAGATGTTTCTCAAATTTTATAATGCAATTATCAATTTAAGAGAAACTTAATGTAGGAAAATTTATCAATTTCTAAATATTTAATTTTTAACTTGTGTTTTATAGTTCATGCTAGAGGTTAGATACTATGCCAGGTGCAAGAAAAAACAAGATAAAAATAAAATAGGCCCTGCCTTTAAGGAGAGAAATATCTCTCTCCTGTCTTTTAGATGGTTAGATAGATAAATAGACAGATAGATAAATAGATAGATAGATAGATGATAGAGAGCAAGATACATAAATATGTGTGTATCTATATCTATATATATTATATATATACATATACATATACATATACATATACATATACATATACACATAAATACATATAACTAAGTGTTGCAATGAATAGTGTACTGCTTGAAGTAAGGAAGATTAATCTTCCTGAGTTCAGATCTGGACTCAGACAATTCTTAGCTGCATGTCTCTGGACAAATCATTTGATCCGTTTTTGCCTAGTTCCTTATCTGTAAAATCAACTGGAGAATAACATAGCACACCAGTCCAGTATCTTTGTCAAGAAAATCACAGATGGGGTCACTAAGAATCACATTATATGTGTGTATATCTATGTATTATTAGATCATAGTTTGTATTATATATATATATGTATATATGTATAATATCATTTTACGATATACTATATGCTATTATATACACACACAGAATATTATTTTTTGTTCTGGTCACTAACTTTTAGAATACCTACTGACTATTTAAAATTTAGCATTTTATAATACAGGAATTCTTTTTTTTTTTTTATTACAGCTTTTTATTTACAAGATATATGCATAGGTAATTTTTCAGCATTGACAATTGCAAATCCTTTTGTTTCAACTTTTTCTCTCCTTCCCCCCACCCCTTCCCCCAGATGGCAGGTTGATCAATATGTGTTAAATATGTTAAAGTATAAGTTAAATACAATATATGTATACATGTCCAAACAGTTACTTTGCTTATAAAAAAAGTCAGATTTTGAAACAATGTACAGTTAGCCTGTGAAGAAAATCAAAAATGCAGGAAGACAAAAATAGAGGGATTGGGAATTCTATGTAGTGGTTCACAGTCATCTTCCAGAGTTCTTTCCCTGTGTGTAGCTGGTTCAGTTCATTACTGCTCTATTGGAACTGATTTGGTTCATCTCACTGTTGAAGAGGGCCATGTCCATCAGAATCGATTATTGTTGAAAATACAAGAATTCTTAATATTTTTGTATGTGTTATAACACCTTTTGGCAAGCTAGTGAAGCCTATGGATCCCCTGTCTAAAGAAAATGTGTGTAAATGCATAAAACAAAATACATTTGATTTCAAGAGAAGACAATTATATTGAAATATTAAAATGTTGTTGTTGTTTTAAGTTCACATGCCACAGGATAAAAATTCTAATGTAGTAGATAGTGAGGTTATGATAGCTTTAGGATTAAAAGACCTTGTTTCATATTCTTTTTCTGGCACATACTAATTATGTGAGCATAGACAATTTAAAATTTTTAATACTTTTAAGGAACTTTGTAAGACTACAAGTTTTAAATACATTGTGGATATGTCTTACTGAAGCACACTTTCACATTCAAATGCTCCTATATAGCTAAAATCAGAACTTCAAATATACAACTACTACTACTATTGCTGTTCAGCAACAGCTGCAGCAACAGCAGCAACAATAGCAGTAGTAGTAGTGGGGGTGGTAAGGGTAGTAGTAGTAATGGTAGCAGCAGCAGCAATAGCCAATAAACATTTATTAAGCATCTACTGTATTCCAGTATTATAAAGAAAGAAAAA
Source organism: Antechinus flavipes (assembly GCF_016432865.1). Taxonomy (NCBI): domain Eukaryota; kingdom Metazoa; phylum Chordata; class Mammalia; order Dasyuromorphia; family Dasyuridae; genus Antechinus; species Antechinus flavipes. The sequence continues at coordinate 214,854,691 of NC_067401.1, read as the reverse complement.
TTAGCAACAAAAACAGTGCTGCTCTCAAGGAACTCACAGTCTAAAAAGAGAGACAGCATTCAAACTATCAAAAAAAAAAAGTATCTACCAGATAAATTAGAAAAAATCATTAAAAAGAATTAGGAAAGTGAGATGTTTGTTGGGAAGAACTTAGTGAAGTTAGAGAAATTCAAATGCAAAGAAAGACAGAATTTTAGACACATTGAGGGTGAGGGGAGGAGCAGAGAGCAAAAATTGATAACGTCAATAGAGTGTCTTCTGCAAGCATCATTTTAAGGAGTTTTGTGTTGATATGCTGAAGTCTTATTTTATCTGTTTTTATAAGTTAGTACTAGGCAGAGCTGCAAGGAAGAATATCAAAATCCTAAAAAAAAAAGGAAGAACTTCCTACTAATGAAAGCTTCTCCTCCCAACCAAAAAAAGAAGAAGAAGAAGAAAGAAAAGGGGAGAAGGAGACTCTTTGGGGAGTCTCATTTAGCAGTATCCTGTTAGAGAAGTTTAAGCAGAGTATAAATACTCTCCTAAATGATTGTATACAATCAATTTTCCTTACTCCTAAATTAAATGACCACTATGATAAAGTGTTCATTCAGTCAAAAAAAAAAAAAAAAAAAAACATTTATTGAACACCGGCTGTGTAGGAAAACCTTTGGATACAAAGAAAGAAAGAAAAAAAAAAAAAAAACTCAGAAGAAAAACAAAAGAAAACAAATACACTAATACCAATCCCTATTCTCAATAAGCTCATATAACTAAACACAACTATATATAAATGTGTGTATTAGCATGCATTTATATATTTATATGTATAGAGAAGTATATATACATACATACACAAACATGTATAATTGATAATCCAGAAGGGAGGGCACTAAGATTGAGGATTAGGAAATGCTTTTTGCAAAACTAAAGTCTTCAACCATGTGAAATAGATACCATGGCATTTACTCTATGTTTCTAACTTTTATACAATTTATTGCACTTAATAGCTTATATGTATTAAATTATAATCTCTCTGAAGACAAGATTCAGATCCATAAATCCAATTTTTGGATTTATTCTGTTTCATACTAACAACTTTCTGTTAGACATTTTAAATGAAGTCCTATACATATGGAAAGGTCATCATTTTTTATCTTTTCCCAAAAAAACATACTTCTGGATGTGACCTATGAATTTTTTTGACTGTAATTTCATTTTCTAGATTCAGAAGCGCTAAGCCATTCTCTTCTATTTTTCTGCCTTATGGTGTTTGTCCTCTTCTGAGAGACGTATAATTCTAAGGTGTTCTCTGCATAGCTTGGTTTTCGTATCAGTATGTTTTTGCATGCATTTTCTTCTAATAGGATTGTCATTAGTTTCTCTTCTTCTAAATTCTCCTTCATTTCTCTAATTTCCTGTTCATTATTCTTTGGCGAAAATTGCCATTGCAGATTCTAGTCTTTTTTTTCCTATTCTGCTTATTATTTTTTCAGTGCAAAGCATAGATTCTGCTTTCATAATTTCCTTTCTCTTTTAAACTACCCAGGAACAATGTTTTGTGGTTCCATGTCTTTTTTAAATTAATGTTGTTCTCCTAAGTTCAAAAAGTTACCAAAGTGCTTATACCCTTTGACCCAGCAGTGTTTCTATTGGGCTTATATCGCAAAGAGATCTTTTTTTTTAATTTTTATTTAATAATTACTTTATATTGACAGAATCCATGCCAGGGTAATTTTTTTTTTACAACATTATCCCTTGCACTCATTTCTGTTCCGATTTTTCCCCTCCCTCCCTCTACCCCCTCCCCTAGATGGCAAGCAGTCCTATATATGTTGGATATGTTGCAGTATATCCTAGATACAATATATGTTTGCAGAACCGAACAGTTCTCTTGTTGCACAGGGAGAATTGGATTCAGAAGGTATAAATAACCCGGGAAGAAAAACAAAAATGCAGATAGTTCACATTCGTTTCCCAGTGTTCTTTCTTTGGGTGTAGCTGCTTTTGTCCGTCATTTATCAATTGAAACTCAGGTCTCTTTGTCAAAGAAATCCACTTCCATCAAAATATGTCCTCATACCATATCGTTGTTGAAGTGTATAATGATCTCCTAGTTCTGCTCATTTCACTTAGCATCAGTTCATGTAAGTCTCGCCAGTCCTCTCTGTATTCATCCTGCTGGTCATTCTTACAGAACAATAATATTCCATAACATTCATATACCACAATTTACCCAGCCATTCTCCAATTGATGGGCATCCATTCATTTTCCAGTTTCTAGCCACTACAAATAGGGCTGCCACAAACATTTTGGCACATACAGGTCCCTTTCCCTTCTTTAGTATTTCTTTGGGATATAAGCCCAATAGAAACACTGCTGGTCAAAGGGTATGCACAATTTGATAACTTTTTGGGCATAATTCCAGATTGCTCTCCAGAATGGTTGGATTCGTTCACAACTCCACCAACAATTCATTAGTGTCCCAGTTTTCCCACATCCCCTCCAACATTCATCATTATTTTTTCCTGTCATCTTAGCCAATCTGACAGGTGTGTAGTGGTATCTCAGAGTTGTCTTAATTTGCATTTCTCTGATCAATAATGATTTGGAACACTTTTTCATATGAGTGGTAATAGTTTCAATTTCATCCTCTGAAAATTGTCTGTTCATATCCTTTGACCATTTATCAATTGGAGAATGGCTTGATTTCTTATAAATTTGAGTCAGTTCTCTATATATTTTGGAAATGAGGCCTTTATCAGAACCTTTAACTGTGAAGATGTTTTCCCAGTTTATTGCTTCCCTTCTAATCTTGTTTGCATTAGTTTTGTTTGTACAAAGGCTTTTTAATTTGAAGTAATCAAAATTTTCTATTTTGTGATCAGTAATGGTCTCTAGTTCATCTTTGGTCACAAATTTCTTTCTCCTCCACAAGTCTGAGAGATAAACTATCCTGTGTTCCTCTAATTTATTTATAATCTCGTTCTTTATGCCTAGGTCATGGACCCATTTTGATCTTATCTTGGTATATGGTGTTAAGTGTGGGTCCATGCCTAATTTCCAAAGAGATCTTAAAAGAGGGAAAGGGACCCACATGTGCAAAAATTTTTGTGGCAGCCTTTTTTATAGTAGCAAGAAACTGGAAACTGAAAACTGAGTAGATCCTATCAATTGGAGAATGGCTGAATAAATTATGGTATATGAATGTTATGGAATATTATTGTTCTATAAGAAATGATCAGGAAAATGATTTTAGAAAGGCCTAGAAATACTTACATGAACTGATGCTAAGTGAAATGAGCAGAACCAAAAGATCATTGTGCATAACAACATTAATATTATATATTGATCAATTCTAATGAATGTGACTCTTTCCAACAATGAGATGATTGATGCCATTTCCAATGATCTTGTGATGAAGAGAGCCATCTTGATCCAGAGAGAGGATTGTAGGAACTGAATGTGGATTACAACATAACATTCTCCCTGTTTTTGTTGTTGTTCACTTGCATTTTATTTTCTCACTCATTTGCTTTTTTTTCTTGATCTGATTTCTCTTGTGCAGCAAGAGAATTGTATAAATATATTTATACATATTGGATTTAACATGTATTTTAACATGTTTAACACATATTGAGTTGTTTGCCATCAAGGGGAGGGAATGGGGGAAGGGGGAGAAAATCTGAAACACAAGGCTATTCAAGGGTCAATGTTGTCAGATTATCTGTGCATATGTTTTCAATATAAAAAGCTTTATTAAAAATTAATATTGTTTTCTCTAAGTAGAATTGTATCCTTTTGTTTTGCAATATTTATTCATAGATGCCTGAACTCATTTACTAGATCTGGAGAATCAATTTCTTTTTGATGTTAATAATGTTTCCCCCTTTGATTTATCTGCTTATTTTCAAACACTTTTAAGTTTTCTTCTACCTGAGTTGTCTGGTGGTTTAGTCCCTCATCTCTCCCCGCCAACTCTTATTTTCCACTTTAAAAAAAAAAAATCTATTTCCTCTCTTCTGATGGTGGCTTAATTGAGGCTTGTGTCTCAAAAGTACCTCAATTTCCTTTCATGCTGGACAGTTCAAATTCCATCATGCTAAGTTTGTTTTTCCTCTTTTTTTTTCTTCTCAAATAACTTTTGGGGAAATAGAATTGACTTCATCTAGATGCTGAAATCTTTCCATTAAGTTAAGTGGAATGTTGCAAAAAGGATGATCCATATGCAGTGATTTGTTTCAATGTGCTCTCCCACTCCTTCTATACATGACTATTATCGACTTCTTATTGTTCAACCAGTTTTGAGTCCTCTCTTCTCTCCAATCCTTCTTCCACATCACTGACAGTAATTTTTTTCCTTCTTCAAAAACATGGGTATTTCTATGACATTTTTCTACTCAGTAAATAACATTTACTCTTTATTAAATATTGGAACAAATATTAAATTGTCTATTTTTCATTTGAAGCCTTTGACAACCTGGCCTCTTTACTATTTTTTGCAGTCATTGTTCTCCTATAAACATTCTCCACAACTTTCTTCTCAGTGATTCAGTGATCCAAGGTAATCCCAATAAACTTTATTATTTTTCCCAATAAACTTTAAATAGAAAATGCTATCTGCATCCAAAAAGAGAACTATGGAAATTGAATGTAAACTATCACATGCTATGTTCATTTCTTTTTTGTTTTTTTTTTCTTTATTGTTCTGAATTTTCTTTTAACATAATTTAGAAAAAATTGTGTATTTAAAAAGTTAATATACATCTATAACCAGAAAAAAATAAAACATTACAAAAATATTAAATTTACATACACCCCCAAAAATTTATGGCCCCAATTTTTTGCTTTTGGTAAAATATATCCTTTTCTCTCCTCTCACACCACCACTAATTTAATACTGGCCTTCATCACCTCACATCACCTAGATGGACTATTGTAATATACTGATTATGGGCCAACCTGCCTCAAATCTCTCCCATTCTAATCCATCTTCCTTTAAGTGCCAAATAAAATCCTATCATTTAATGGAACTTTTTCCCAATCCTTTTTAATTCTATTGCCTTCTTTCTGTTAATCACTTCCTTTTATCCAATAAAATCCTATTTTGTCTGTTGTTAATATATTCCCATTAAGTTGTAAGGTCCTTAAGGGGAGGAATTATATTTGACATTTTTGGTATCTCCAGAATTTAGCACAACATCTGACACACAAAATGTTCTTAATAAATGTTTAATGATTATTTCATCAGACATAATATTTCATTTCTTGGCACTATAACTTCAAGTTGGCTAATCTCATGAATGGAATATCCTATCTATCTAACTCTTAGAATACTTACACTCATTCATAGATCAATTCTAATCTCGTCTTCTGAAGAAATTCCTTCCTCATAGACTTCTTATATCTCTTTTCTTCTAATCCTACTCCACAATTATTCTATATTAATTTTGTCTCTATTTTACAAATACTTTGATAAATATGTACTTTCTCCTTTGGCAAAAGATAACTCCATTGGTATAATATATATAAATATTCTTGGGGCCTAACATGCCTGACTCATTATAGTTCCTTAAAAATTCTTGTAGGTTGATTAATTAATGTAATACTCAATGCCCCACCATCACTTGCAAAACTGTAAAACTGAAAAGCTTGCTTTGTTGGGAATGGCATTGGTCTGTCTCAATTTCTAATGAAGAGGGAAGCAAATTTAACTCTTTTGCCTGGGGCATTGCTAAACAGAATGTGAGTCAACTTATGATATACATGACTGGCTCAACTCAAAACTCTGCAGGGTAAAAATATAAAAGGATGTACCTTTGCCTTCTTCTTTTAAAGGATTCCCATCTGCTCTCTGGACTGGCTGACTTTCTTGGGCAATACCTTCAGTCATGAAGATACATTTCTTTCTGTTTGTTTTAATTGTATTTTTGGCCCCTGTTCCACCAGGTAAAACAACAATTTTAATTGGGTATGTTGGTGACATTAGGCATGAGGAGGGTAGAGAGATAAACCATTAGGTTTTTTTAGGATTATGACTTCTGGGGGAAAAGAGAAATTATATCTCAGTAAAGTGGGTTTCATGTGTTTCCCCAAGGGTAAGAAAAGTAGGAGATGGGTTTGAAACATTTCATAGGATTAAATCATTGGAGGCATTGTAGGGAAGAAATTCATGGGCTTTACTAAATGAATGGTTGTGTGAAGTGTTAGTTGATCAGTTAGTCAATTGAATTAAGGGGCCATATTAAGAAATATGATTAAAAGTTGATTACTTTCGAAAACCAAAATAATTTGGACAGCAAAGGAATATTTGTTGGTCAATGGCATTGATAATAACCTAATTGGACCACACAAGCCATTTTGCAGAATGTGATTGTTAAAATATGCTTGTGCCCCTGGTATTGTGCATAGTTAATATAGCATTTTCCAATTTACAATGTTTTTCTCATGACCAAGCACTAGAGCTATCAGTGTTAAGTATGACTATCCTCATTTTCTAGATGATAAAACTGAGTCAGAGATGAATTGATTTGTTCAAAGTCACACAACTAATAAGTGGCAGAAAAGGGTCTTGTAGCCAAGTCTTCTAAGCTTCAATTCACTGGTCTTTCCTCTACAATGTGCTGTTTTTAAAGTTTGTTTTTTCATTGTTTGTTTCTTTTTTATAGTAATTAATATTCTCTCAGATTCCATGAGAGAATCTAAAACACCATTTCAGTACTTTTGAAGAGGGTTTTTATCTTTACATAACCTCAGAGGAAATGGGTACACTATGTCCTGGATCCTAAACTACATGAGAAATATAATTTATATATAAGAACAGATTTTGAGCTAGAATGGGAATTAGAGATGTTTAAGTTCAACATCCCCATTTTAAAGAAATAATTAAGGTCAAGAAAGGCAAAAAAATAACTTATGAGACCACCCTTATTCTTTGGGATGGTTAATTCCCCCTTTGTTTCTTCTAGAGAAAGCATGGTAATATCAGTTAGAGTAATTTGACTCTGACATTTCATTGGCTCTCATCCACGGAATATTTTCAAAGACATAATATTCCCTAAGAGGAAGAGATTTGAATGTTGAGAGGATAAAAGGAAGAGAATTAAGAGAGACTAGTATAGATTCTCCAGTTCAACACCTTAATTTCATAGAGGAAAAAAAGAAAAATCTCAGGTCTAAGAAAGTTACACATGGTCTGCTATGATCCCACAGGGACTAGTTGGAGCAAGGTCCAACTCTGAAATTCCATTTCTAAAATCACAGCACCACAGAAATAGGAATCTGACCTAAAGATAGAATTGGGAGGGGTGAGAGTGGCCCAGTGATTTCCATTCAAATTTTCTCATGTTGAGATTGTAAATCCTTTCTTTGGAAGCTTACTTCCCTTTTCTGTGAAAGAACTTCCTTAGAAGAAACTATGGTCTAAAAAACAGGCCACAGAGCACAGATCATAGAATGAGAGCCAGACAGAGTAAGCAAGAATCTGAAAAGCCTTTTTGCCTATCCTCCAAAAGATTAAGGATCCTCTTAACATTTCCAAAATTATTTGCTCAGGTTTTTCTGAACAAACTCTACTCAGCAATAAAACATTTAACTCTTAAGGCAGCTGTTTTAATTTGCTGAGTTTAATGCTGTCTATAAGATGGACCACTAAAGGACCCATTCAAAGTCCTGCTTTGTCCCACAAAAGCTATCTTTGCCTGTCTTTGGAGTGCATAAAATTTCCAGAATCAGCAAGTTATAGTGGAAAGAGAATTGGACCTATTGTCTGAAGACCTAAGATCAATTCTTATCCCTGCCATTGGTATGATCTTGGATAAATTATTTTATCTCCCTGAGGCTGTTTTTTATGTGTAAAATTGAGATAGTGTGTGTGTGTGTATATATATACACACACACACACTATCTCAATTTTGTATCTGTGTGTGTATATATATATATACACACACACATATACATATATATGTATAATCCAAAAAAAGATGTAGGATAAGTGTTTTGTTACTATGTAGAGGCTATGTAAATGTGAGCAATTTGTTATTAGTGAAAATATTATCATATTAACTACCACTCAGTTAAATCAAGCAACCCCATTAAAAAACAAATTTAGAAACTAAAGTAGTCTCTGCCAGTCACTGGCATCGAGACTGACCTAAGTGGATTAGAATTACAAGGATGGGATGGCAATAATATGGGATATAGTAAAATGTTACTTAAGTATTATTTATGCATTATTATTTTAACTCCCCTAAAATTGGAGCAAAATTGGCACATACATACACAAATACTTCCACAAAAGTTATTAGAAAACCTATGATTTTCTGACCAGGTGTAGGCTTAAAGTTGGATTCTTTACTTTCCTGTTGTCGAGATAAAACTGGATTGCTAAGCAGTAGTTTATGCAAGAATTTTTGCACTAATTGAGCCCCAGGATTTTTTTATTGGAGAATTCAAAAATGAAAATGGAGAAGGAGGAAGAGTTTAGAATGTTCTGTTTTGGCTTAGTTATACCTACTTGGAACAAAGACCCACGCATTTGAATATCTTTATAGCCTGGTAATTAAATTTCCTGGATTTCAAGGGACAAAAAAATGTATTTTTCAGTACTCAGAATGCTTAGAAAAACAGAAATGAAAATAGATTTAGTTTTTATCTGAACACTAACAGGATCTTTTGAATAATACAAAGAACAATAGAGCACTAGGCATTTGGCATACAAAAAGATAATTTTACTTATCTTAACCTTCCTTTACATGTTTTCCTCATGTCACTAATTCTTGAAATCCAATTCATACGAAGGCCTTCTTGACATTTCAGAAACCCAAGAGAATTTATGTATATGTGTTGTTTTATCTGAAAGTTGAAGAATTTGAAACTTCAGCTTGTGCATAATTATGAATATTTATACAATGTGATCCATATTATCTAGAGATATGTTATTTACTGTTCCCAATGCCATTGGGGGAAAAATAGCCAAGTTATCATTCCTTCTTAAATTATGCTATTCTTTTCCTGATGCAGATGCTTGACAGCTGTCGTCTCTTGTTATTTGTAAATTCCAATTAAGTTGACATACATGCTGCATGTAGGACAGAATAATTTGAGCATGCACTATAAGTTGGTAGAGATAATTTTTCCCATTGGCATCAAAGACAGTAAATAACATCTCTCTAGATGTTAAAAATAGACAAACACTGCTAATGTGTACACTGGAGCACTGAAGTAACATAACCTACTATGGCATGATTCATCTTGGCTTCTGGCTAAGAGGGCATTACCAGAAGTAATGAAGAGACCTTATTGTAATGTAGTCTTACCTATAAGGTGGTCTTAGTGATACTAAACATTTAAAAGAATAGATAAAGTCATATAATTTCTTCCTGAATTAAAAATAGAATTGTGCCCGGCCCTGTTTTCCAGAAATAGGCTGAAGACTAGTACTGTAAACAAACATTCTGATACCTGGGGACAAGATAATGCAAATGGATCATAGCTATAGATATTCTCATCAGAGGGTCTTCTCTCTTGCCTCTCTAACATGCTATAGCATATAAACCCAAGTATTTTCCCTCTCTCAGAACCTGCCCTTTCTCTCAGCTCCAACAGCACACACAATGTTAGAAGGTGATGAAACTCAGGGACTTCAGGTTCTGGACTTGTGTAAGAAAGTAATATGCCCCTAGTAGTAACACCTGTGGAAAAACTCCAATTGTAATATCTTGCCTTAGTTACAACTCTGCTAAAAAAACAAATACACACACATACAAACACACACACACACACACACACACACACACACAATCTCTCTCCCTCCTCTCTCTCTCTCTCTCTCTCTCTCTCTCTCTCTCTCTCTCTCTCTCTCTCTTTCTTTGTCTGTCTTTGTCTGTGTGTGTGTGTGTGTGTGTGTGTATACTCACATATAAGTATGTATATGTGCATATACACATATAAAATCTCCATCATGCATGTATATATATACTTACCTATATTTAGAAGTATTAATTCCCATGATTTTTTATTAGGGAATGAAAAAATGAAAATAAGGGGAGTAGGAGGCAGAGATTAGAATATCCAGAACATACACACATACATATACATAAATATACACATACAGAGAGAAGATTTTATGACAGAGGTCTTTCTTTTGTGCTTGTAACTCTCACAGATGAAGGTTAGTCCATAGAAAGTTGGGCCTCGAAAGGAAGATGAGGTTCTCAGGGAATCAATAAAATACTGTATCTTACTTAGAAATCTACTATGAAAGTCATACATGGGTAGACATCTATTAACATCTATATACATGTATAGGAACAAATATATTTATACATGCATACATATGTGTGTGTATGTACATATCTGTGTGTATATGCAGGTACATATGCATATATGTGCATGTATTTATAGATGCACACGAATGGTGTGTATACACATATATCTATATTCTTTTATGGTAGATTCCTAAGTAGGAAATAGATTTTGGTTCCCTAATATCCCTCATCTTCCTTTTCAAGTTTAAATGGCTATGAATTCATAGTGGCCAGCCTTTATATGGTAGAGTTAAGAAAAAGATCCCTGATATAATATCTTCATTATTCATGTCTAAAAATCACATTTTAATATTAATCAGTTGTAACTATTTGTTAAGCACTTACTATATTCCAAGCATTATCCTAAGCACTAGGCCTTAATAAGTTATTCTTGACATGAAAATTTACAGCTTTATGATCATTATTTTAATATGCAGATACTACTGGGAGGAATAACAATAATGCCTAAGAATATCTCTATATGGATACTTTTAGCAGATCAAGTTCTTCTCTGTTGAAAGAGAGACGACAAGATGAAATTTCCAGTAGAGGAGCTAATGTTCTACAGGAGGATACAAGATCAAATTAATATGATACTTTTATTCTCATGGATCTAGACAATACTGATTAATGCTAGAATATAGCTCTGAGCACACATACTGATTATAAAATCTCATAGTCATCTTGCTTGGTGTGGAAAAATGGGTTTAAATCTTAGCTCTGCCATTTAGTACCTGTGTGACTTTTCATAAAACTACTTAATCTCTTTTACCTTAGTTTTCTCATCTGTAAAATGAGGCATTTAAACTAAATGATCTCTGAAGTAACTTCAAATTTGAAATCTTCAATCCCAGAACAATGTAGTTATTTCTTTGTGCCAGGCATTCAATTAGTCTGAAGTAACTGTTAAAGTACAGGAGGATCTATTCCTGTATAAGCCAAGAAAAGCAAGGTTTTTTTAAGAGACTTATTAGTCTGTGTGTACTGTAGGGAGATGAGAAACAATTGTATAATAGAATGAGGAGGTGACAAATGTATATAGAGGGGTACCCCTTCAGCCCCTGAAATATCATCAGTCTCAGAATGGTTAGCAGTCATCAGAAAAAAATAATCACAGATTGTGTCAGATTCCACAAAGTTCCTTCTTAATAATCAAGTCAATCTGAGACAGGTTCTTCCCTTATTCTCAATAGAAATCAGTCTTATTCCTATGTATACGTCCCTACAACATGAACAATGGCTCAATGGTTCTATGTACTGTTGTCTTTTAACAGCCAAATGTGGCACTGGAAGCATGTTTATCTGCCTGCTAAAGCATGGCAAATGTAGAGAAAACAACTGCCTTCATTTTGAACATGTAGGTGGTTCCTGCACTCAGCTGAATGGCATCTGTTGTTTTTCTCAAAAAATTGGTTGTGAAGCATAATGAAGAAAGATGTCATCTATCAGAAATTTTATGACTATAGCACCACAGACATTATGAGAATTGTTCCCCTAACCTTTGCCTTGGACCCTGGATCTTGTATATGCTGAACTTCACAGTGAATGAAACTAAGCTATAAACTCTCACCCTTATTGTCTTTGTGCTTTTCTGTTGGCACATCAAATGGAGAGACAGATACTCTCACAGAGTCTATAATAGTATCACAATATAAAGAAGAACCCTTATATCTGAGGAGTTTCTAACAAGGACTTTGGTCTTTGAGACTCCCTTGACTACTTATAAATGCCAAGTTATTGAGTGGTACCAGAATCAAGGGGCTTTAATTCAAATGTCAAAATATAGGAGGGAATTGAGAGAATCCAGACTCTATTGCACATAAGGCTCCCTCATCAGATTACATTGGCAAAATAATCACTCAAATTTTAATAGTTATTTCAAGTTTACAAAGCACTTCTTCCATAAAGTCTTGTAAAATAGGGAGAATGAATATAATTTGAATTGATTGGACTCATTGAGATCAAGTTCATAGCCAGTGGTCACACAGCTAATGTCAGACCGAGGACTTAAATTTTGGGTTTTGGACTCTAAGACCAGTATTTTTTCACACTAGATACTATAATTTTTCAATGCAATTAAGACGTTTTGGAAAGTTTTCACCACACTTTTTTGTCCCAGGTGAGAAAAATCTAAAGAGCTATTCTCTTTTTAAAAAAAAAAAAATTTAAAATAACTTTTTATTGACAGAACCCATGCCAGGGTAATTTTTTACAACATTATCCCTTGCACTCACTTCTGTTCTGATTATTCTCCTCCTTCCCTCCACCTCCTCCCCCAGATGGCAAGCAGTCCTTTACATGTTAAATAGGTTACAGTATATCCTAGATACAATATATGTGTGCAGAACCAAACAGTTCTCTTGTTGCACAGGGAGAATTGGATTCAGAAGGTATAAATAACCCGGGAAGAAAAACAAAAATGCAAGCAGTTTATATTCATTTCCCAGTGTTCTTTCTTTGGATGTAACTGCTTCTGTCCATCCTTGATCAATTGAAACTGAATTAGATCTCTTTATCGAAGAGATCCACTTCCATCAGAATACATCCTCATACAGTATCATTGTTGAGGTATATAATGATCTCCTGGTTCTGCTCATTTCACTTAGCATCAGTTCATGTAAGTCTCACCAGTCCTTAGAGATCTATTCTCAAAGGAAAGCTCTAAGATGAAGAATTAGCAAGCTATGATGAGTAGTAGAAGTTAATAGATTCTGGGAACAAACCAAGTCATGATCATCATTATTACTATTCATTTATCATTTCACATAATTTTACATTATTAATGTTTTACCTACTTAAGATGACAAGTAAGGAGAACAAGAAGATAGTAAAAAATCTAGAGAATGCCTCAAATAAAAGTCTCTCATCAGAAAAAAAAAAGAAATTTCCTTTAATTTAGTTGACAAACTTCCAGCTATTGTTGAATTAAAGGCTATTCTTAGCAAAATTATGCTTTTTAATGGTAGTGGATGAAAAATAATTGCTTGGGATGAAAATTTTGAAGGACATTGGATATTGGAGGTTAGGAGGTCCTTTCTAGGAATTCCTTCTCAGGGAAGAAAACTGGGTGCATAAATGAATCATTAAGGACATGATTTTTAAACTACTCATTAAGTTTCTTACTCAGTTTTCTCCATGGAGAAGTAATAAATAAAAGAACTTTCAAAATTGTTCCTCTTTATTTTTCTCCACCCATTTTCCCTCAATCTTTCCATTTGATTCTTTTTTAAAAAGTTATGGAATTTTTTTAAAAAATTCAATAATATTTATTTTCCAAATACATGTAAAAATAGTTTTCAGCATTTATTTTTGTAAGACTTTTTACTTCAATTTTTTCTCCTCCCTTCCTTCAGCCTCCCTTCCCAAGATAGGAAGTAATCTGACATATTAAATATGTGCAATTCTTTTAAACATTCAATTAAATTTCAAACCCAAGATAGACATGTTAACATAAAGAAACACAAGAGCAAGAACTTCATATTGCTCTGTATCACTGTGATTTTGGCTTAGAGAAATATTAAAAGACACAGAAGATGCTACTATATAACCCAAAGATATACCAGAATTAAGCAGGCTAGCTGAATATGTGACAGACAATTTTATAGAAACTAAGATCCAGAATGATAATGGAACCCTACAGATTTATATTGTTTGAGCTTTTAATGGGGGGGAAGGGAAAATATGAAATGGGCTCTTCTACTTCAGTTAATACTGAGGAGAATATGAAGTGGGCTCTTCTGCTTCTATTAACACTGGGAGGTCTGCTCTCTATTATTTTAAAGAAGCCACCTTCTGTGTTATTAACTGACATAAAAGTGGACCTTATAAAACTATTATACTAAGCCTTATTAGGTAAATTAAAGACAAAGTAGCATAGTGAAAAGAAGATGCTAGACTAGAAATCAGGCAATGTGGATGCTACAGCTGACTTCCACTAACTAAATGTATAATCTTAAGAATTTTGTTTATCCTCTGTAATTCTCAATTCTAATATATAAAATGAAGCAATTGGAATAGGAGGTCACTAAGGTCCATTCTTACTCTTATAGCATATGAATGAATATTGATAAACACCATCATTATATGGAGAAAGAGTATGTGTCATTTTCATAGCCCCATCAAATATGTGCGACTTAATTGAATTACTTCTCAGTCTTATCTACTTTAAGAGAATATGCACTTAAATTCTAGTTGTTTTTTAAACATATTTCCCCATTATCCTATTGGATTTAGGAAGTCAGAGAAATAGGTGATTTTCCAACTCCTATTAAAAGGAAAGTAGGTTTCATATATGTACCATCAGCACATTAGAGCCCTTCATCAATGTTTGCTTAGTTAGCAAAGGAAACAATGTCTGACTTGTTTTCCCACAGATTCCTCAGCCTGTCCTTGACCCACAACACAACATGATTTCATTTGTATGTTTTTAAGGGGAAGGAAAACAATGAAATTTTCTTGAGTTCCACATTAATGGTAGTATCCTTAACTTTGGGGCTTTACCAATATTATAATATTCCTGGTGCTTAACAATCTCCCTTCTAGGACTGTAGAACATAAATCTGGAAAAGAAGTTGATGATCATATAATCCAAACCCCTCATTTTAGAGCAAAATAAATGAAGACCTTGAGAGGTTAAGTAATTTGTCTAAGTTTACACATGACATAGACAGGAGAAACAGAATCTTGACATGTTTTCAGAGTCCAAATCCAGTGCCCTTTCTACTACAATCTCCTTAACATAGACTACTTCAATTGCAAGCCTACATCAATAAAAACATAATCACAGGGGCTGATCACACTTGAGATTAGCTGCTTTGATCCCAGGATTTTCTGGGATCCAAGAAGCTATCCTTCAATTTCCAGATCATTGATATAAAAGATGTGCATAATTAATAAAGGAAAATGAAACTGGGAATCAGGTCAAAACCAGGAAGCAATGAGTCTTCTGGGTTCAAATGCTCTATGGAGTATGGTTGTTTGGCCATTATTTAAAGTCTGAATAATGGATAGTCAGAATGACAATAAAAGATGGTAGAAGTCAATGAATTGGCAAGGATGTGTAAAGGGAAGGAATGAACAGAAGACAACAAAAGGAAGGAAAAAGGAGATGAAACAGAAAAGGATCCTATTCTTAAATTCTTTCTTATATTAATAGTGCTCAGGAATATGCTTTTCTCTGTAGATAAGATGGAAATATCAAGAAAGCTACCCAAACTAATTTCTGGATTTTAGTAGGTATTTTACCATAATCTCTAGTACTTAAACTGGTACTGACACATAAGAACCCATTTTAAACAGTTTAAGCCTCATTTAATTTTTTAAATGGAAGAAAAAATTAAAAATATAGATTCAAATAAAAATAAACTAAAGATTACCAAAAAGGATAGTTTTGTGGAATACAAATATTATAAATCTAGTATATTATCCATAGTGACATCCAAGACATTTCATTGTGTTTAGTCCTGATAATCAAGAAAAAAAAAGTTATTGCTTAACAAACTGTGCATACCCTTTGATCCAGCAGTTTTTCTACTAGGCTTGTATCCCAAATAGATCATAAAAGAGGGCAAGGGACCTACATGTACAAAAATATTTGTGGCAGCCATTTTTGTTGTGGCAAGAAACTGGGAACTGAGTGAATGTCCATCATTTGAGAATGGCTGAATAAATTGTGGTATATGAACATTATAGAATATTACTGCTGTATAGGAAATAATCAGCAGGATGATTTCAGAGAGGCCTGGAGAGACTTACATGAACTGATGCTAAGTGAAAAGAGCAGAACCAGGAGATCATTATACACAGAAACAGCAAGACTATACAATAATCAATTCTGATGGAGGTGGCACTCTTCAAAATAAGATGATTCAGGCCAGTTCCAATGGTCTTATGATGAATAGAGCCATCTGTATACAAAGAAAAGACTGTGAGAATTGCATGTGAACCACAATTTTTTGTTGTTGTTTGCTTGCCATTTTTTTCTTTCTCATTTTTTTTTTTACTTTTTGATCTGATTTTTCTTGTGCAGCACATTTGTGGGAAAATGTATAGAAGAATTGCACATGTTTAACATATATTGAATTTCTTACCATCTAGGGGAGGGGATGGGGGAGAGGGATGGAAAAATAATCTAGAATACAAGATTTTATAAGGGTGGATGTTGAAAATTATCCATGTATATATTTTGAAAATAAAAAGCCTTAATTTAAAAAAGTTAATGCAAATCCATCTGAAACATATAATGATAAACATTAGTGCTTTTTATTGCCTTGTCATTTAGTGTAAATGGCAAAGTTTTTCTAGAAACTAATACTTTTTTAAAATTTACATACATTTTAATCTTTTTTCTTAGTTCTCCTTTATTAAAAAAAGCAAACAACAAAAAAGAAACATTACTGCTGATATTCTTCTTATTGCTATATATAAAATCTCCCTTATTATGCTCATTCCACCATTGCCTTCATCATCTTCTGTCCTGCCTTCCAAGTCAACTTCTATGTTTACCACTTCACTATTAGTCCACCTCTCAATAAACATGTCCCTCCTTGGATTACTTGAGCTACCTAACTGATCACACATTATTCTCTCTACTCCTCCCACATTTATGAAAAACAATCCTGGATCATAATTCTAGATCTGAAAGTAGAATTAGATGTAGTTCAATCTACATATTCTTCATCCCATTTTATAGATGAGGATAATAAAACAGAGAGGAGAGTGATTTCTTTAATATGTAAAAATGAAGTTGGGATTCTGGGGTAACATCTCATGTTTTTTTTTTTTGTTTGTTTGTTTTTTGTTTTTTCCCAGCCTCTGCTCTTATCTCAAGGTAGTTTATAACACAGGGACTAGCGAACATTAGATAAGACAAACAGAAACATCTTTATCTCCCTTTACTATAATAGGCTTCAAAATTAAATTCTTATAAATATCAATTCTAGGTAATTGTCAGAAAATCCATCCTTAAAATTCAAATTTCTCACATGAATTAAAAGAAGAAAGGAGGAATTGGTCTGAGTTTGTGAATTAGTTCGTTCATTTGGAATGGTCATATTCAAAATCAGAAACAGAAACATTGATTTAGTCTCTTTATTTAACAAAATATTTTGGGTAGTATGGAGGCAGGATTGCAGAAGAATTGCAAAATAGATTTTGGGTGGCTACAGATCTTATGAAAAAGACCAGGACTGGACTTCTGGTTAAGATGGCGGAGATCAGGCAAATAGCTGTGTAAGCTCCACGCTTTCTCTCACTATCCATTTCATTACAAGCCTCTGAATTAATGCTTGACTGAAAAAAAACCCACAAATAGTTACCAAGAGAAGCCATCCTTGAGATTCGCCAAGAAAGGTCTGTCTTTACTGGAGGGCTGGGACTGTTTTAGATCGGGCCCAGGCGGCGGGCAGCGGCAGTGAGAGCACAGGAGCAGACTGGAGAGGGGGTGGGGAGTGATCCCAGCCATCTCTGCGGAGAGAGCTTTGCTACAGGTTTGGATACTTTGCCCTGGCAGCAAGTCAGCAGCCCAGCAGAGAAGCTAAAAACACCGGGGTGAAGAATACAACCCCAAACAGCTGGAGTCTCTCGGGACCTGGCCACCCTCCCCTCCCCCCCCCCCCAACAGTGACTCAGCACGCTCTGGGATCTTAGCGCGCAGGCACAGCACAATCCTGTTAGTGCCTCACTGCTGCCCCCCGCAGTCTGTAGAGGAAGCTCGGTAACATACCCAGCCCCCCCCCCCAAGAAAGACTCCAGTTTTTTCTGTTTTTCTTTGCTAGTTTGTCTTTGATTATTAGACAGAATGAGCAAGAAACTGAAGAGGACTTTAACCCTTGACAGCTTCTATACAGATAGAGAGCAGACTCTAAATCCTGAGGAGACTAAAAACAGACTGTCTCCAGGTGAATCCCCAAAGGAGGAGATCATCTGTTCCTCAGCACAGATGAATCTCATGGAGGAAATTAAAAAGGCTCTCACAAGGGAGCTAGAAGAAAAATGGGAGGCTTGGCAAAAGAGCCTGGAGAAGTCATTTAAAGAGAGAGTGGATAAAGAAATAAAATCCTTGAAAAATAGGATTAGTGAACTGAAAACAGAAAATAGCTCTCTAAAAAACAAAATAGGCAAAATGGAAAAAAAATTCCACAGAACAAAAGAACTCAATGGGACAAGTAGAAAAAGATTTTAAAAAAGTGAGTGAAGAAAATACTTCACTGAAAATCAGAATTGAACAATTGGAATTGAATGACTCGAGGAGACAAGAAGAATCAGTCAAGCAAATCCAAAAAAATCAAACAATGGAAAAGAATGTAAAATACCTTCTGGGGAAGACAACAGACCTGGAAAACAGATCCAGGAGAGACAATCTGAGAATCATCGGACTCCCAGAAAAGCAGGATGAAAAAAAAGAGCCTGGACACTATTTTCCAGGAAATTATCAAAGAGAACTGCCCAGAAGTCATAGGAATGAGGAAAAAATAAACATTGAAAGGATTCATCAATCACCCACTGAAAGGGATCCTAAAATCAAAGCACCAAGGAATATAGTGGCCAAATGCCAGAACCCTCAAACGAAGGAAAAAATATTGCAAGCGGCTAGAAAAACCCAATTCAAGTATCAAGGAGCCACAATAAGGATCACCCAGGATCTGGCAGCATCCACATTAAAGGATCGAAGGGCCTGGAATATGATATTCTGAAAGGCTAAGGAACTTGGTATGCAACGAAAAATAACTTACGAGAATGAGCATCTTTTTCCAGGGAAGAAGATGGACATTCAACGAAGTAAGCGAATTTCATCTATTTCTGATGAAAAAGCCAGAACTTAACAAAAAGGTTGATCTACAAGTACAGAACTCAAGAGAAATCTAAAAAGGTAAAGATTAATCTTGGGAACTATATTTCGGCTATAAAGATGTATAAAGAATACATGTATACCTTGTTCTAGAAATTGATGTGGAAAGGACATTGTACCAGAAAAAGGGTAAAGTGGGGGTAGTACATTTCATGAAGAGGTATAGGAAACCTATTATATCTGAGAGAAAGAATGGAGGGGGATGAATATAGTGGGTATCTTACTGCCTTCAGAATTGGCTTTAAGTGAAAAATTTTAGACATATTCAATCCATGGTGAAACTTCTCCCACCTCATTGAAAAGTGAGAAGGGAAAAGTGAAAAGGGAAGGAATAAGCTAAGAGGAAGGGAATACGGAAACTGGGAGGGAAAGGGGTAAGATAGGGGGAGGAACTCTAAGGGGGGGGAGGGATACTAAAAAAGGGAGGGCTGTGAGAAGCAAGTGGTGCTCATAAGCTTAATACTGGGAAGGGGGGGAAAGGGGAAAGAAGGGAGAAAAGCATAAACCGGGGTTAACAAGATGGCAAGTAATACAGAATTGGTCATTCTAACCATAAATGTGAACGGGGTAAACTCCCCCATAAAGAGGAAATGGTTAGCAGAATGGATTAAAAGCCAGAATCCTACAATATGTTGTTTACAGGAAACACACCTGAAGCGGGGAGATACATGCAGGGTAAAGGTAAAAGGTTGGAGCAAAATCTACTATGCTTCAGGTGAAGTCAAAAAAGCAGGGGTAGCCATCCTGATCTCAGATCAAGCTAAAGCAAAAATTGATCTAATTAAAAGAGATAAGGAAGGGCACTATATCTTGCTAAAGGGTAGCATGGATAATGAAGCACTATCTATATTAAACATATATGCACCAAGTGGTGTAGCATCTAAATTCTTAAAAGAGAAACTAAGAGAGCTGCAAGAAGAAATAGACAGTAAAACTATAATAGTGGGAGATCTTAACCTTGCACTCTCAGAATTAGATAAATCAAACCACAAAATAAATAAGAAAGAAGTCAAAGAGGTAAATAGAATACTAGAAAAGTTAGATATGATAGATCTCTGGAGAAAATGTAATGGAGACAGAAAGGAATACACTTTCTTTTCAGCAGTTCGTGGAACCTATACAAAAATTGACCATATATTAGGACATAAAAACCTCAAACTCAAATGCAGTAAGGCAGAAATAGTGAATGCATCCTTTTCAGACCACGATGCATTGAAAATTACATTCAATAAAAAGCCATGGGAAAGTAGACCAAAAAATAATTGGAAACTAAATAATATCATACTAAAGAATGATTGGGTGAAACAGCAAATTATAGACATAATTAATAACTTCATCCAAGAAAACGATAATAATGAGACATCATACTAAAATGTATGGGATGCAGCCAAAGCGGTAATAAGGGGAAATCTCATATCTCTAGAGGCCTATTTGTATAAAATAGAGAAAGAGAAGGTCAATGAATTGGGCTTGCAACTAAAAATGCTAGAAAAGGAACAAATTAAAAACCCCCAGTCAAACACTAAAGTTGAAATTCTAAAAATAAAAGGAGAGATCAATAAAATTGAAAGTAAAAAAACTATTGAATTAATTAATAAAACTAAGAGTTGGTTCTATGAAAAAACCAACAAAATAGACAAACCCTTAGTAAATCTGATTAAAAAAAGGAAAGAGGAAAATCAAATTGCTAGTCTTAACAATGAAAAGGGAGAACTCACCACTAACGAAGAGGAAATTAGAGCAATAATTAGGATTTACTTTGCCCAACTTTATGCCAATAAATTCGACAACTTAAATGAAATAGAAAAATATCTCCAAAAATATAGCTTGCCCAAACTAACAGAGGAAGAAGTAAATATCCTAAACAGTCCCATCTCAGAAAAAGAAATAGAACAAACTATCAATCAACTCCCTAAGAAAAAATCCCCAGGACCAGATGGATTTACATGTGAATTCTACCAAACATTTAAAGAACAATTAACTCCAATGCTAAATAAACTATTTGAAAAAATTGGGAATGAAGGAGTCCTGCCAAACTCCTTTTATGACACAGACATGGTACTGATACCTAAACCAGGTAGGCTGAAAACAGAGAAAGAAAATTATAGACCAATCTCCCTAATGAATATTGATGCTAAAATCTTAAATAAAATATTAGCAAAAAGATTACAGAAAATCGTCACCAGGATAATACATTATGACCAAGTAGGATTTATACCAGGAATGCAGGGCTGGTTCAATATTAGGAAAACTATTAGCATAATTGACTATATCAATAACCAAACAAACAAAAACCATATGATCATCTCAATAGATGCAGAAAAAGCATTTGATAAAATTCAACATCCATTCCTAATAAAAACACTTGAGAGCATAGGAATAAATGGACTTTTCCTTAAAATAGTCAGGAACATATATTTAAAACCATCAGTAAGCATCATATGCAATGGGGAAAAACTGGAGACTTTCCCAGTAAGATCTGGAGTGAAGCAAGGTTGCCCACTATCACCATTATTATTTAATATCGTATTAGAAACACTAGCCTCAGCAATAAAAGTTGAGAAAGATATTAAAAGAATTAGAGTAGGCAATGAGGAAACCAAACTATCACTCTTTGCAGATGATATGATGGTATACCTAGAGAACCCCAGAGATTCTACTAAAAAGCTATTGGAAATAATTCATAATTTTAGCAAAGTAGCTGGCTACAAAATAAATCCCCATAAATCCTCAGCATTTTTATACATCACCAACAAAACCCAACAGCAAGAGATACAAAGAGAAATTCCATTCACAATAACTGTTGATACCATAAAATATTTGGGAATCTATCTACCAAAGGAAAGTCAGGAATTATATGAGCAAAATTATAAAAAAGTCTCCACACAAATAAAGTCAGACTTAAATAATTGGAAAAATATTAAGTGCTCTTGGATCGGCCGAGCGAACATAATAAAGATGACAATACTCCCTAAACTAATCTATTTATTTAGCGCTATACCAATCAGACTTCCAAGAAAATATTTTAATGATCTAGAAAAAATAACAACAAAATTCATATGGAACAATAAAAAGTCGAGAATCTCAAGGGAATTAATGAAAAAAAAATCAAATGAAGGTGGCCTAGCTGTACCTGATCTAAAATTATATTATAAAGCAGCAGTCACCAAAACCATTTGGTATTGGCTAAGAAATAGATTAGTGGATCAGTGGAAAAGGTTAGGTTCACAAGACAGAATAATCAACTATAGCAATCTAGTGTTTGATAAACCCAAAGACCCTAACTTCTGGGATAAGAATTCATTATTTGATAAAAACTGCTGGGGTATTTGGAAATTAGTATGGCAGAAATTAGGAATGGACCCACACTTAACACCATATACCAAGATAAGATCAAAATGGGTCCATGACCTAGGCATAAAGAACGAGATTATAAATAAATTAGAGGAACACAGGATAGTTTATCTCTCAGACTTGTGGAGGAGAAAGAAATTTGTGACCAAAGATGAACTAGAAACCATTACTGATCACAAAATAGAAAATTTTTATTACTTCAAATTAAAAAGCCTTTGTACAAACAAAACTAATGCAAACAAGATTAGAAGGGAAGCAACAAACTGGGAAAACATCTTCACAGTTAAAGATTCTGATAAAGGCCTCATTTCCAAAATATATAGAGAACTGACTCAAATTTATAAGAAATCAAGCCATTCTCCAATTGATAAATGGTCAAAGGATATGAACAGACAATTTTCAGAGGATGAAATTGAAACTATTACCACTCATATGAAAGAGTGTTCCAAATCATTATTGATCAAAGAAATGCAAATTAAGACAACTCCATGATACCACTACACACCGTCAGATTGGCTAAGATGACAGGAAAAAATAATGATGAATGTTGGAGGGGATGCGGGAAAACTGGGACACTGATGCATTGTTGGTTGAGTTGTGAACGAATCCAACCATTCTGGAGAGCAATCTGGAATTATGCCCAAAAAGTTATGAAATTGTGCATACCCTTTGACCCAGCAGCGTTTCTATTGGGCTTATATCCCAAAGAAATACTAAAGAAGGGAAAGGGACCTGTATGTGCCAAAATGTTTGTAGCAGCCCTGTTTGTAGTGGCTAGAAACTGGAAAATGAATGGATGCCCATCAATTGGAGAATGGCTGGGTAAATTGTGGTATATGAATGTTATGGAATATTATTGTTCTGTAAGAAATGACCAGCAGGATGAATACAGAGAGGACTGGCGAGACTTACATGAACTGATGCTAAGTGAAATGAGCAGAACTAGGAGATCATTATACACTTCAACAACGATATTGTATGAGGACATATTTTGATGGAAGTGGATTTCTTTGACAAAGAGACCTGAGTTTCAATTGATAAATGACGGACAAAAGCAGCTACACCCAAAGAAAGAACACTGGGAAACGAATGTGAACTATCTACATTTTTGTTTTTCTTCCCGGGTTATTTATACCTTCTGAATCCAATTCTCCCTGTGCAACAAGAGAACTGTTCGGTTCTGCAAACATATATTGTATCTAGGATATACTGCAACATATCCAACATATATAGGACTGCTTGCCATCTAGGGGAGGGGGTAGAGGGAGGGAGGGGAAAAATCGGAACAGAAATGAGTGCAAGGGATAATGTTGTAAAAAAATAACCCTGACATGGATTCTGTCAATATAAAGTAATTATTAAATAAAAATTTAAAATAGAAAAAAAAAGAAAAAGAAAAAGAAAAAGACCAGGACTTTTTAATGGATCAATAGCAAAATATGAGTCAGCATGCTATTGACTCATAACATTCTACAACTGCATTAATAAGAAGTACACTTTTCCAAAGCAAGGGAAATAGTTATCGCATTATACTCTGCCCCAATTAAAGTATAGCTGAAATAATGGATTTGATTTGGGTGCCATATTTTATGTAAGAATTTAATTTCTATCTTTGGTTTCCTTATGCTATATCCCTCGTAACGGGATTCCTGAATTCAAAGCTATGTAGAGACGTTGTTTCCTTTTTTAAGGCATAATTTCAAATCATTTTCAGAATTGTTGTACTATTTCCTGCTTCTACTAATAGAATATTAGTAACTTTGAGTTCCTGTGAACCTTCAAACAATAATGAATTCCAATTTTGCAAATTTACTGTCTGTGGCATGAAGCATCAGAGTTCTTTTGATTTTCATTTCATTATTAGTGCTTTGGACCAAACTTTAGCTTAGCTGAAAAACATAGGCTCTCTTTTAAAGAATTAATTGTTCATATATTATGGTTACATCTATTGGAGAATGTCTTTTGGTCTTGTATGTTTGAGTTAATTTCATATATTTCCTGGCTTGTTTTCAGAAATATTTGATCTGCTATATTGATTGACTTTTTTCTGATTTTACCAAGAAAGAACTTTATGGTTTAATATAGTTTAATATAGCATATTCTTTCATTCCTCATTTTAAAAAATACCTTAAGATTAAAGACCATATTCTTATAAATTAATTAATGATTATTTAGTTTAGTTCTACAAAATATTTAGCGGATTATTTGTTATGACATCTGTACCACTCAATTATTAGTAACTTTCTAATTGTCATATATTTCTTTGCAGAATATTTTTGTAATTATGTTTATATCTTAATTTACATTTATTTTATGCTTTTTACAATAATTTTGAAAAAGATAAAGATATATATTTTCATAACAAGATATTTCTTAGGGTTTCTAATGATGATATAAAAATATTCTTGGCTTTGTATATTTATTTTGTACCTTATTACTTTAAAGAATTAATTGTTTAAAATAGTTTTTTTTGTCAAATCTCTAGGATTTTCTACCTAATCATGCATTAGGCTGCAAATAGATATTAGTTCCCTTTCTATATCAATATATATACCTACATTTTTTTCTCTTTTCTTGATACTGTTATTAGAGTTTTCAGTAAGAAAATAGAAAGTTGAATTTATGGTTTTATTTGGTTCTACTAAAATATAATAGATTTTGATTCACCTCCTTATTTAAATTCTTAGTGAATATTTATGTTTCAAATGTATTTTCTTTTTGTTTTCACCTTTACCTGTGCCATCATCTGGATTTCACTATACCCAACACCTTCAAAATAACACAACCTCCCTGACTGCCCTTTGTAGCCATCACTGTACTTTCACTTATCTCTCCCTATAAACCAAGGCTCATTGTTCTAGCTAGGGAAGATGGAATACTTCTTGTTCCCCAATCCCATTTGCAGGTTTTCTTTCAACCTTTGAGGTTGATTCATTCCATATTTATCAGCAAAAAATTACAATAGTTGTAGTCCATGACACTGATATCAACACTTTTTTTCAATGTTTTCAGTCCTGGCACATAATATTTCTCCCCTTTCTCCAGCTCTTACACGTATAGAATAGGAATAAGAAGGATATTTATTAGAATAAATATTCTAATTATTAGAATAAATAATTCTAATAAATTATTCTAATACCTTAATCTCTGTATTCTTCAACTTATTCATTTCCCAAAACTTACCCCTCCATCCCACCTTAGCTACACAAAAAGATGGTTATATCTTTGAACTGTGAAAATTCTTTTTTTGATCAGAACTCACTTTCATTCAACCATTTCCTCTATCTTGCAACTCCAAACCTTATTTGTTTATAATCAAACAAACAAATTATTTGTTTATAATATGATCTTCTATATCTTGACCCTCCAGCTCTTTCTCATTTGTGCAGTAGCTACATTCTCCTCCTACATTCTCCTCCTTTTCCTATCTTGCATATCTGCATAAGAATCACTTAATGGACAGTCAGAATGATAATAAAAGATGATACAAGTCAATGAATTGGCAAGGATGTGTGAAGGGAAAGGATGAACAGAAAACAACAAAAGGAAGGAAAGAAGAGATGAAACAGAAAAGGATCCTATTCTTAAATTCTTAGTTCTCTATTTTTAACTATCTTCTCACTTCAGTGACTTTTCCAAACATTCCCCTTTCAGTCTTTCATTGTTCACCGATTCATCCATCTTCTACCCTCTTAGTTGAGAAACTTGATTAAAAAATATCCTTGCTTTGAGACATTGAGCTTGCTCTCTCTCTCTCTCTCTCTCTCTCTCTCTCTCTCTCTCTCTCTCTCTCTCTCCCCCCTTCTTTGTAAACTCATCCCATCCAGATCAATTTTGCCACTCTGTTCCTTCACCCTCTTTTTTTTTTTTTTTACATAAAGAGATAGTCCTTTTCCATGCACTTGATCCATGTATTCACACTAAATATAAATCAACTTCTCTTTGCTCTTTAATGGTTAATTTTTTTTATTGAGATTGAGAAGGCTATCTATAATAGATGTTTTACTTTCTCTCCTGTCATTTTCTTTTTAACTCTCTAAAGTTGAGCTTCTGACTTCATCATTCGCTGAAACTGCTCTTTTCAAAGTCACTAACAACCTCTTGATTGTTAAATCAAACGGCCTTTTCTCAGTGCTCATCCTTGTTGATTTCTCTGCATCCTTTGATAACATAGGTCACTCTTCTTGAAATTCTTATCTGTTTCTGTTTTCATTACTTACTATCTTTTTGATTCTCTTTCTACCTATTTGATCACTACTTCTCAGTTTTGTTTCCTGCATCTTCATACAAGTCATTTTTGTCAAACATGTGTGGCCAAGGGGACTCTTGTCTAAGGCCTTCTTCTCTTGACCATTAATGTTGATTTACTTAGTAATATGATCAATTCCCATGATTTAATGGTCATCTCTCAGCTGATGATTGTCAGACATATATTCTGTCCTAACTCTTCTGTAGACTTTCAGTCTAGCAATTCTAGCTGCCTATTAGACATCTTGATGTGTATGCTCTATAGACTATTAAATGATTAAACAATTTAAATGTCCAAAACTAAACTTATCATCTTCTACCAAAAAAAAAAAAACCTTCCCAACTTCTCTATTACTATTGAGGTCATGTTATCTCCTGGATTTGGACATTTTCTATTTCTGTCCCCCATACATAGGTTACTCTCTTGTCTTATTTCCACTTCCTGGTTTTCCTGGGTTTCTCTGAGTCCAAATATTTTTTTTTTCCTTTAAGAAACTGTCTTTCTTGATTTCTTTTCATTTCAGCTTTCTAATCCACACTGCATATATCTTGTTGTATATGGTTTAGATCTTATCTTGCCCATTATGTGAATTCCTTGAGAGCAAAGATTGTATTTTATCCTATTTGTATCCTCAGTGCTTAGCATAGTGTTTGACATATAGCAGGTACTTAACAAATATTGATTGATTATAAACAATATATTCTGCTTTCCAATCATTTCATTTTAGCATGTTCTATGGATGAGTTCATCTTATTCATATTCAGATACTTAATCATTAATTATATATACAGCGTCTCACACACACATACACACATTCCTTGTTTGCTTTCTATACTCTCAGAATTGTTCTCAGAAGCAATATGCTATTTTTGATGCATTACTTTTTCATCCCCTTCTGACCTTCTTTACTTTTCCTATCCAGAGTCTAATCAAGAATCTCACTCCTTTTAAATTCCCTTAAATTCTCTCTTTAAGATTAATGATCTGATAGGGTTTTTTGTTTGTTTGTTTGTTTCTTAGTGAATTAATGATCCTTCCCTGAATCTACTTTACACCTTTTTCGTATCTTTTTTTCCATTTCCCCCTCTTTTCCTATTAAGTGAAATATATTTCTCTACTCAATAGTATGTGAATGACCTTGTAGCTTGTCCAGATGAAAGTGAAATTCAAGCATGCCTGCTTCCTGAGTACATCTCTTTTGATGGTATAGTTTCTTACTTTCAAATCAGAATATATAAGTTCTCTATCCTAACACTTACAATATATTAATTTACTACCTTTTTTCTTTGTTCTTTTAAGATAATTAAACTATAACAAAACAACTCCTAGGTCTTGGTCTTATTTATTTCCTCTATAACCATTTAAGATATTATTTTATCCCTTTCAGTCTTTTCAAAAAAGTTTACAAATATTTACCAAGATATTTCTTGATTTCTATGTATTTAAAAATTCTCAACTCATGTTCTCTTCAGAAATATTTACTTCTTTTATAAAGGTTCCATTCCCCCTTATAATGATATAATTTTGCTTGTTGGCCTATTTTTGCTTGTAAGCCTGTGTAGTTTTATGTTGGTGGAGGGTAATATACAGGAATTTAGATTTTGGCTCCTTGGTATTAAACTCTTTCTTTCTGATTGACTTCAGTATTTTTTTCTCTGATTTGGTAGCTTTGAATTTTGATTTTGATATACACACACACATGTGCACACATATATACACACATATGCATTCATAAATATATATGCACATTCATGTGTGTGCATGCAGCTGCATATATATATATATATATATATATATATATATATATATATATATATATATATATATATATATATGCCTGTGTATGTGCATTGTGTATGTTTGTGTATATATATGTATGTGTGTTTATTACAGGATATGATTGATTATTGCTTTTTGTTTTTACTTAGCCTTTGGTTTAAATATACCTGGGTAGTTTTCTTTTGTGAATTCTTAAACTAGGATGTTCAGGCTTTGGGGGAACCTTGATTTTTGGATAATCCAAATGATCCTTAAATTATGTCTGTATTTTCAAATCAGTTGTTTTTTATTTCCTACATTTTTTTCTTTTTTCAGTCTTTTCATTTTGTTTTCATACATCTTATTTCATTTGTCATGGAATTATAAATTTTAATTAGTCCACAATAATTATCAGGAATAATTGGATTGTTTGGTCAAGGTTAATTGGGGATTTTCTAAGTTATGCATTAAGCTGTTAATTTTCAGTCTAATCTTTCCTCCCAAGCATTCATATGTCAAAATATATTTCTAAATATATTGATATATTATGGTTTGGCTTTTTAAAATGTGGGTATTACTAAATACATGTTTTTCTTATACTGAAGCATCCTTGAATCTGTGGAATAAATCCAACTGAGTCGTAGTGGTTTAAAAAATAAAAAGATTTATATGTAGTCATTTGCAAGAACTTTAATCAATGTTAATTAGTAGTTTTTGTTTATAATTCTCATTCTACACCCCATTCATTTTTTATTTAACTACTAGGAAGAAAAAAGTAATGAGAATATCTCATAAAATGAATTTAGAGGAATATTATTTCTTTTTTTTTTAATATGGCTTTTTATGTACAAGTTATATGCATGGGTAATTTTACAGCATTGACAATTGCCAAACCTTTTGTTCCAATTTTTCCTCTCCTTCCCCCCACTCTCTCCCCCAGATGGCAGGCTGACCAATACATGTTAAATATGTTAAAGTATAAATTAAATACAAAATAAGTATACATGTCCTAACAATTATTTTGCTGTACAAAAAGAATCGGACTCTGAAATATTGTACTATTAGCCTGTGAAGGAAAAAAAAAATACACGCAGACAAAAATAGAGGGATTGGGAATTCTATGTTATGGTTCATAATCATGTCCCAGAGTTCTTTCACTGGGTGTAGCTGGTTCAATTCATTACTGCTCTATTGGAACTGATTTGGTTTGTCTCATTGCTGAAGATGGCCACATCCATCAGAATTGATCATTATATAGTATTGTTGTTGAAGTATATAATGATCTCCTAGTCCTGCTCATTTCATTCAGCATCAGTTCATGTAAGTCTCTTCAAGCCTTTCTGAAATCATCCTGCTGGTCAATTCTTTCCGAACAATAATATTCCATAATATTCATATACCACAATTTATTCAACCATTCTCCAATTGATGGGTATCCACTCAGTTTCCAGTTTGTGGCCACTACAAAGAGACCTGCCACAAACATTTTGGCACATACAGGTCCCTTTCCCTTCTTTAAGATTTCTTTGGGATATAAGCCCAGTAGAAACACTGCTGGATCAAAGGGTATGCACAATTTGATAGCTTTTTGAGCATAGTTCCAAATTGCTCTCCAGAATGGTTGGATGTATTCACAATTCCACCAACAATATATTAGTGCCCCTATTTTCCCACATCGCCTCCAACAGGAATATTATTTCTTGATATTTAAAAATAACTTTTGTGAGATACTTTTTGTGTGAAACACTTTATATTATTCATGTGTAACTTTATCTGAATTAGAATTCTCCCCCCTAGCTCATTGTTCCTTTATTATTTTTTCAATTTTATTTCCTCATTGAACTAAATTCCCTCTTGATATCTCATGTGTGTGTCTATATATATACAATTATCTATTTGCTGTGAATACTTAGTTTTGTAATAACATATAATGACACTAGGTGTCATAAAGAGAAGCATGATATGCTTGGAATTAAGAAGACTCATGTCCCTGACTTCAAATCTAGCTTCAGATACTAAGTAGCTACATGACCCTGGAAAGTCCTTAAACCCTATTTACTTAAGTTCTTCAGCTGTAAAATAAGCTGGAGAAGAAAATGTCAAACTATTAAAGTGCCTTTGCCAAGAAAAATCCAAATAGGGTCAGAAAGTAAAACTTGACTGAAATGACTGAACAACACAACAAAATCATGCATAACATGATAAAAAAGGAAACAAAATATGTTTTTTAAAAATTTTAGTATTGGAATTTTTTCTTTTATTGATTTCATGGTTCTTTTCAATGAACCAGCATTTTAATTTTCATTGTCAAATTTATAATCCTTTTTTTTCAAATTTTTACTTTTGAATTTTAAATATTTGGTTTCTTTCCTTATAGGGGATTAATCTTGAAGGTCTAATTGCTTGTTTAAATTTTACCTTTATTAATTTCTGTTTTAACATTAAAAAATAAGGTTTTCTTCTAAGCTTTAGCTATCAGAGATGGCTTCTGCAATATTTCTGTTTTGTTCTTTGGACAACTCTTATTTATAATGTTGCTATTCAATTTATTATTTCTCTTTTTGCTTATGTTTCATTTATCTTGACCACATTTTTGTTAATAAATAATGAGCTTATTATTTGTGATTATTTTAAAAGTCACTTATCATTTATCTGATCTAGCACATAATTGGTTTTTATAAGGGTGCTATAAAGTGCTTTTCCATTTTGATATCATTTTACTTTCTTTTGTTATATTGATAAATTGAAACATAATTCAATGGAAATATTTATTTTGCTTTCTCTGGTACCATGGTTCAAATTTCTATTAAAGATAAATGCTACTAACAATACTTCCCCCAGCATTTCCTTTCTATTCAATGACTTCTTCTTCCACTTGTCTCTAGTGCAACAATAACAACAACAAAAAAGGGTTTGGGTTTTTCTATCAATACCGTCATTCTCTTTGACTTAAATAAATTGTTTGATTTATTAACATTCAATTTGATAACTTTTCAGAATATTTGTTTTTCTTTTATTTCTATATATTTTCTTTTATGCATTCAAAATATTATTCTGAGAAAGGAATCAGAGACTGAATTTTACTGAATTGTCAAGAGTCCATGACACAAAAAGTTAAGACTCTCTAATATACTTTGTCTATATTATTTTATGTAATCTATTCCATAGACTTTAGCCCTCTAAAACTTTACTGGAGTAGTTCCATACTCCTTCAACTTATTTAAATTGCCTTTTCCTTATAGAACAGAGGACAGAACATTGGGACTGAATTTTTTAAATAGACCTAAATTCAAATAGAGTCTCAGACACTCATTAGCTGTGTGACCCTGGCATGTAACTCCATCTCTCCCTCAGTTTCTTTACCTTTAAAATGGAAATGATAAAACCTAAATTCCAAGAATCTCTCTTGGTCTGAGTGTCTGTCTGTCTGTATTTCTTTATATAGGTTTCTCTCCATCTCTCTGGGTGTTTGTATGTCAATATATAGATACATATATAGATATAGATATGTAT
The DNA here is from genome assembly GCF_016432865.1 of Antechinus flavipes. NCBI lineage: Eukaryota > Metazoa > Chordata > Mammalia > Dasyuromorphia > Dasyuridae > Antechinus > Antechinus flavipes. The sequence continues at coordinate 214,822,682 of NC_067401.1, read as the reverse complement.
ATATACATACATCATGTATATAAACCAATGCACATGTATAAAAAATTTCATGATATATAATATTATAAATCTTTAATTTTGTCTCTCCATTTTGATATTTCATCTCTACTCAAACAAGCCTATGTTTCAAAATTTATTTTCCACCCTTTCCCCAATAATGACTTATTTTAAGTAATTTTCTCATGTCTCATTATTTAAAGTTTTTATTTTTTTTTTAATTTATGGAATAAAACAAGCTTTTCCATGACACAGTATAACAAAAAAGTTAATTGCACATGAAATTTTAAATTTATTATATACAATTTGCTATTCCTTTTAAGTATATGTCTCATGTCATTTTTCCCTTTTTCCCCTCCCCACCATTCTAGAGCTGACTGCCATTAGACACATATACGTACATACATATGTATATATGTGTATGTGTATTTGGTCTTTGTAGTTAATTTGGGAATTTATAATATTTAAAATGATTTATTCCCTCAAAATTTTTTAAAACAATATTGCTGTTACACTATACAATATTCTCTTAGTTCTGCTCATTTTGCTTTTCATTATTTTGTGTAAGTCTAATCATGTTTTCTAAGATTATTGAGTTCATTGTTTCTTATAGCAGAATAGTACTCCATAACAATCATATAATATAACTTCTCCAGTCATTCACTAATTAACAAGTATCCCTACAATTTTCAGTTGTTTGCTATTACAAAATAAATTACCATAAATATTTTAAAACATATTTTTTGATTTCTCCTTCCCCCTTTCCCCTAATCTTATTAGGAAATAAACCTGGTAGTGGTATTGCTGACTCACAGGTAGTTTAATAACTCTTTGGGCATAATTTCAAATTGCTTTCCAAATAGCTGGATCAGTTCCCAATTCCATAAACAATGAATTTAGTATCCCAATTTTTCCACATCACTTCCTACATTTGTCATTTTCCCCTTCAATCATTTCAATCAAACTGATATGTATAAGATGATATTGCAAGGTTCTTTTAATTTGCATTTTAATGAATAATGATTTGTGGAATTTTTTCAAATGACAAAAAATCATTTTGAATTTTGCATTGAAAATTGCCTGTTCATATCCATTGACCAATTATGAATTGAGAACAACTCACATTCTTATAGATTTGACAAAGTTCTTCATGTATTTGAGATATGAATATTTTGATAAACTGTCTATAATCTTTCCCATTTTAATTATTTCCTTCTTATCTTGACTATATATTTTTATTTGCACAAAACTCTGAATTTAATGTAATCAAAACTATATTTTGTATACCTCTACATCTGTTGTTTATTCATACATCATTTGCTTATCTATATATGATAAGTCATAACATAAATATTCTTCAAATTTTCTTATATCTTTTTATATGTAGATCACTTATCCATTTTGACCTTCTCTTGGTATTTGGTGTAAAATGCAAATTTAAAAAGCTTTTAGGTCTTTTACTTCTAAATAGTAAATGGTAATTTAATCAGGATGACATGGAATCAGTGGGTTAATTTAGGTTAAACAAAGGAAAAAAAGATCATTTTTATTATATTGACTCTGACTACCCATGAAAAATTAATACTTTTCCAGTAATTTAAATTTTATATTATTTGTATAAAAATGGGTTTTATAATGTTTATGTAATAGCCTTGCCTTGGTGGTTTAACATCCAAGTATTTTATACTATCTACAATTATTTTAAAAGAGGAATTTCTTACTATCTCTTTTTGCAGAGTTTGTTGGTGATATATAGAAATATTTATGATTTATGTGGGTTTATTGCTAAACTTGCTTTAAAAATTATTACTTTTAATTAACTTTAAAAAAATTGAGTCTTTAGGATTTTCCATGGTTTTATCATATTGTGTGCAAAAAGGGATAGTTTTATTACCTCATTGCTCATTTTGATTCCTTCAATTTATTTTTCTTGTCTCTTCCTTCCTCCCCTCTCTTCCCTCTCCTCCTTCTCTTGCTCTTGCTCTAGCGCTCACTCTCCCTCTCTCTTTCACTATTGCTAATGTTTCTAATAAAAATATTTAATAATGTTGGTGATAATGTGCATCATTCTTTCACTCCTGATGTTATGGGGAAGGTTTCTCACATCTCCATTATAATGCTGTTTATGATTTTAAATAGGTTCTATTTATTTTTTAAGGAATATTCTTTTAAGGAAAGCTCCATTTATTTCTCTGCTCTCTAATGTTATTATGATAATTTTTATGTTTGTTTCTCTTTCCCCATTCTCTCTAGTATTTTTAATATGAATGCATTGTATTTTGTCAAAAGGTTTTTCTGCATCTATTGATATAATATGTGGTTATTATTGCTTTTTGTCATTGATTTAAGCAATATTTCCCTTATGTTAAACCATCCTTGCATTTCTGGCATGAATGGTATTTACTTACAATGTGTAATATTTCTAAAATAAAGTTGTAGTCATCTAGCTAGTATTGTATTTATTATTTTTGCATCCATACATATTAATGAAGTTAATCTATAATTTTTTTATCATTTTGCTTTAATGTTTAGTTGGTTTGTTTTTTTTGTATAATTCATATATAATTTTAATTGTGTTAATTTTTGCTTTTCATCTGCCAATTTTTTCTTTAAAATTTTGGCATGCTATTTCTGTTATTCTTTTTTTGCATGCTTTATTTTTGTAAAGTTTTTTTGTCTTCTAATTTCTATTTATAATTATTGTTTTTAAGGTGCAATTATTAGTTCTGAATTCTAAACTAATTCTTTCCTTTTAATTTTTATTTTCATGGCTTTATTGGAAACTAAATTAAAAATTAATAAAAATAATTGGCTTTATTAGATATTTCCATTCTAATCGATTTCAATTAATATATTTTAAAATGTTTTCTGCAACACATTAAATTGTTTAATTTATTCTCATTGACTTTTCTTCTTTATGATCATTCTTTTAGTGTCTTCTTTTTATATTTACATTATATCATAAAGGTTTTTCCAGATTGCTTTTTATTCTTAGTACAGTTTGCCATTAATTGTATTACCATTTACTACATTAAAGGAGTAAAAACAATTTCTTTACCTACTTCCCCAGGATTACTCATTATTCTGTTTCTAGGGGTTTGGGTAATATTTATAACTTAAAATGCTTTAATTTCAGCTCTTAGATTATTAATAAAATTTAGAACTTTTTCAAATGATTAATAATCTTTATTTCTATTTTTTAAAACACCTGTTTATATCCTTTGGCCAGTTAGCCTTTTTTACCTCAAAGTTTTCACTACATTTTTACATCTCTTCAAGTTGGATAATCATTGATGAAACTGACAACATATATTCTCAAGCACACTTGTCAATTATTGAAAATTTCCCGGTTGTGATTTTTTTCTTTTCCAACATCCATATTTTAATTTTAACTTTAATTGTTGTGTCTTTTCTTTGCTCTTCATTATTTAATATTTTTAAATCATAACTTAAATTTATAGGTTAGTAAAACCATTTGCTACAGTGTGCCTAAAAAGAATTTTTCATTCTCTCTTTAAATTTATCATCATTTTAGCAGAAAGCATGTAGAACGCTTCAACCCTGGTTCACTAGATCATGGTTAAGCATTACTTTAATCATCATTTTTACAGATTTTAAATTTATATTTTTTCTTTAATAATATCACCGATATATATAGAGAGATATATAGATATAGATATTATATGTATCTCAATTGTACTTAAGATCTTTATAAATCAATTCATGGAGGTCTTCCTAGTTTCTTCAGAAACTCTCCATTTCACTATTTCTTATGATATTATATAATTCTATTAAATTCACATATCATAATTTACTTTGACTTGCCTCCAAAGTTTGATACTCTCTTAGTTTCAATTTTTTGATATTACAAAAAAACCCTCATATTTTTGTATTTTTGGGCTCTTCTCTTAATTCTCTATTCTCACTGTAAGTATATACATGGTAGTAGAACACTGGATCAAAGAACAAATTTTATTGCCTTTTGGAAGTAGCTCTGTGTTGTTTTAAAAACTGACTGAAACAATTTACAATTTTAAAAAATACCCTATTAATGAAGTTAGCAATACAACTGTCCCAAAGCTATTCTAACACATATAATTTTCCTCTTTTCAATTCTTCCAGCCTGATGGGAGTGAATAAAACCTCAGAGATCCTTTCATTTGTGTTTCCCTAATTAGGAGTATTGTCTTTATGCAAGGTTGTTGATATTTTAGATTTCATTTTTTGAAAACTTTTTATTAATGTCATTTGAAAACTTTGACATTTGAATTTTTAGTACTGGAGAGAATTTCATGGTCAATTGTTATTTTAAAAGTTTTATTTCTTTCTAGTAACATCATAGAATTTTTGTCACTGTTTCATAATCTTTGAAAAATCCATATAGTTCTTCCTTTGATTCATTTTTCTTTATAATGTTGTAGTCTTTAATACTGCTATAGGCTTTTACATTTTTTTTTATTTTTCCTTTTGGCTTAATACTATTGTATTTTCCTTCTGGTTTTATATGTGTCTTTTCAGCTAGCTCAGAATATTATCTTTATGACTTTGCTTTATCATTCTATTTTTTAATTTACCAATTATCTATGGTTTCTTTCCTTACTGGTTAGTTCAACTCTTATTTCTACAAAGATCACAGAGGTCAATTGTCCTCTAATCCTTTAAATTGAGATAGATAAAGATGTGGTCCAAGGCTATATTCCTACCAAAAGTAATTGCTGAAACTAGAGTAGCCCAACAATGTTCAGAACAGCCTAAACAAGACTGGAAAAATCCAAAAATTATCATAATAGAATATAACAAAATTGGGAAGAAAAGTTATATGGGAATATAGTAACTGATATAAACTGTCATGTATATGAAGGATTGCATTTATTTCCATTTAGGTTCAGAAGACAGAATTAAAAGTAATATCTACAAGTTGAAAAGTTGGATTTTTGTTTCTACATAAAACAATCAGAATTTGCTAAAAAGCAAAGTGAGATGCTACTATAGTTAGTGAATTTCCTATTGCATCCACAGGAAGACTCAATAATCCTTTGTGAGGATATTGTAGAATGGTCTTCACAGGTATATATTAAGATCAATTCTCTCCCTCCTTCAGGATTTATAATACTAACATCAGATCGATACCTTAAAAAATAACAATTCACATTTATAAAACAATTTTAGATAATATTTCCACAATGTTGAAGTTTCTATAGAATCCTTCACAGACACATATATACAAATTTGTGATTTAGATAGTATAAGTCTAGCCATTTCTAATTTCCAGATGAGAAAACTGCTTAAGTGACTTTTCAGTTTCCTCAAGCCTAATAATGAAAATAGCTGACCTTTATGTAATACATTCACATTTGTAAAACACTGTGTTAATTATTTCATTTGATCCTTATAGCAACCTTAGAAGGTAGATAATATTACTATCTTTATTTTTATTTGGTAAAACTAATGATCAGACCAAAGAAGTAATATTGTTTATTGTCATATATTTAGCCAGCTTCCATAGTGGCATTTGAACTAGTTTTTTTCTGACTCCAAGTTCAGCACTCATTTAATATGCCATGCCAGTTTCATATTAATTATTAGAATTGGAACAAACATACAGATTCCTTGACTCAATAACTAGTATTCTGTCCACATTTTTCTAGCTTTCTGTATAATGCCTTTGTTGACTAAACAAGACAGTAATCATGGTCAGTGTTATATTACCAGTGAAAAATTGACACAAAAATCTTTAAAGATTAAATCATTGGGTCCTATTTAGTGGCAATGAATCCTTGGGCATTGCATAGTTACATTGAAGAGTGTGTGGTATATTTCTTTTTAATTATACCTGTAGTAAGAGAAATAATTGACCAGTTATGTTAACTATATCTTTCCTCTTAAACAACAAATGTATATGTTTGAAAAATTATAAATTTGTTTCTACAGTAATTTGAAATAGCAATCACAATTCTTCCAATGATTTTCATGCTTATGAAGTAGTTCCAGCCAATTTTCATCAATTCTGACTAAGCTCACATAGTTTCTTAGTCTGTCATCAAATTGTTTCCAAGACAATAAAAAAAAAAAAGAAATCCACAACTGAGTGCAAACTAAATCCCAACTGATGGTAAAAAGCATGTATCTATCTTTATTTGATTCTTTAACTGAATAAGAATAGCTCCTATATTACCTTTCATTATAGTATTAATAATTATTCCCTCATTTATGTTAATATTCTTCTATCTGGTAGATTTTTTAAATGAACTGTTTGGCAACACTACTGAACTATTCAGGTAACATTTCTGAAAGACTGCAGTGAGAGAGACAGTAGTAAAAGAGAAATTCATATCTAAGGAAGGTTGTGGGGGATTTTTGCTTGCAAAGATTAGTTTATATGTAAATATAATTTGAAAACAAAGCAAAATGAGCAATTAAGTTACAAATGCATTTATAATTTATTATAGCACCGTAATTATCCAATAGTAAGGTAAATATTTTATTTTTAGCTAGGTAATTTAGATTGTTAAAATAATTTTTAAAAAGTATTTCAATCTTCAGCAAGAAGTTATAAAACTCTTTCCATTTTCTACCACATACTTTTGTAAATGGGAATTTTCACTTTCTTTTTGCTTTAAATCAAAATAATTAAATAACTGATACAGAAACATGTGGTTTAAACTATGTTTGAGGTTGAGCCAAATAATGAAAATCTTTGTCTGTCTAAAACAGTTCAACATGAAAATTAAGTTTGTAAATGTTTGCTAAATATCGAGCAAGTTGTAACTTATTTCATTAAAATGTTATCTATAACTTGGTCTGTTTCCAAAGCTGAATAGGAAAAAAAGAAAAAGAACTTATATATTGTAAAATGTGTATAGTAGTTCATATTGTGGTGACAAATATCTGGATTGCAGGCATGTTCATCAATTGGGGAAGGACAAAACAATTTATACTTGTGATGGAATACTACTATGGTATAAGAAAGACTTTGACAAAATAATTAAGAACGAAATGAGAAGAACTAAAAGAATGTTGTGTACAGCAATACCAACATTGTTTTACGAATGCATTTGAGAAAATAAGTTATTTTATCACTTATAAATACCTAACTCAACTATAAAAGGCATATGAAAAATTTTCTATCTTCATCCAGACAAAAGACTGATAAATAGAAGCATATATTGAATAATTTTACATGTATATGTGTGTGTAACAGTAGGCATTTTGATAATGGGGTAGGGAAGAAAGAAAAATAAACTTACTTGATAATTTTTGTATATTTGAAAGAAATATTAAGCTATGCATAGTAAATTTGCTGCTTAAAGTACAATCATGTTTTTATTGTACTGTTATAAAAATGTTTGTTTGTAATCCCCTACATTAAAAAAATGATGTTTATGTTTATATTTAATATTTACATTGCTTTTGTCATTTGTGTTGTTTTAACATATTATTAGATGTTATTTTTAAATATTATATTCAACAATATTTTAAAGAAAATTTAATATGAAGTTTTGTAGATAATAAGCATGTGAGATTTTGTCAAATTACTTTTTTAAATTTTTATACAATGTGAAATAAGATAATAATTTCATAGACAAAGTTTTAATAATCATGAGTATAATGAAAATTTCAGAATACATAATTTATTTTAATTTTATTTTTTCAAGGCAATCAAATGACTTGCCCAGGGTCACACAGCTATTAAGTGTTAAATATCTGAGACCAGATTTGAACTCAGGTTCTCCTTACTTCAGAGTTGATGCTCTATCCACTGCCTCTTAATTTTTAATTTAATTTAAATTTAATTAGCTTCCCCTTAATTTGAATTTTGGAGCAAAATTGAATGTAATTGCTTAATTCATCAATATATAATATATTAAGAATGTTCTATTCTTACTAGTGAACATAATGGTTCACAAGAGATTTTTGTTGTTTCTATTTTTTATTGTTGCTTAATAGGATGATGGAGCAAAAACTGTTTGGAACATTGGTCTATGTAATTGCTTCAAACCCTGAAAGTCAAATATTGCCTGAGTTTATAGAACCAGGATCTTCATAATGGCTTGATAAACTTAACAGTTGACTCATTTTTGTTTTTATTTATTTACTTTTGCAGCTGAATGCAGCCTAAAGTGGACTTATGGATGTTTTCGCAGTAATGGTATCTGCAGAATCAAGTGTTTGGCCAATGAGGAGCATGGAGGCGACTGTGTATATGCTAACTATGTGTGTTGTCTTCAACAAAAATAAATAAAGATACTGGTGAAAGAAATAATCAGCACAGAAGAAAAATGAATTGGAAAAAAAATAATAACACATCCTCTACTTCCCTTGGATGCTGGCTTTTGTAAATGCTCAGTATCACACAAAATGAAATTAAACCATCCAACAAATTCTGTCCTTTGTGCACTTGTTTATGAATTAATAAAAGAAAATGTGAGGAGCTACTTGCCCTCATCTGCTCTCTGAGTGGTCAGAGAGCCAGTTGTCCCCAAATGCTGTTTTGCTGTTCAGGCTGGGAAGGAAGGAAAAGAGAGCAGAATCTGAATATTTTCTAGAGAGGGTTTCTGTCTTCTGAAACAATCTCTACCCCTGTTTTGACAAAATTCCACCTCTCTAAAATGAGAAGGGTTGAAATTTATGGCCTTACCATATAACTTCCCATTCTAGATCTAAGATCCTATGATCAGAAAAGAAATGTTGAGTATAAAAATGTGAGACACAACAAAGTATGTAGGTATCAATTCAAGTATGGAAAGAAGAAAATTGAATAGTCACAAACATAAATGGTACTAGGAGAAATCAAACAAGATAAACATAGGAGATCACTGGGTAGTATATTCACAAGACTTGTTTTTTGATTACCAGTTTCATGACTTTATAGTTTTGTGGTCCTGAACAGGGGTTTTGCATATACCTACATCACAACTATGTACAGGAGAGTGGCAATCTCTTTGGGGAAAAATACATATATAAGTTTGACAGGAGCAACCTGACCAGAGGCATGTTATGTATACTTTTTATATGTTTTAAATATTAAGATAATGACAACCATTTCACAACATTACTGTACAGCTCAAATGAGATAATATAAAGCCCTTTGAAATCAGCATATTGGAAAGTTTAAAACCTATTTTGTAGGTGTTTGGACTATTATTATTCCTATTAAGGATTGCTACAATTGCTCCTACATTGTAAATTTATCATTATAATATTCCTAGTCACTAAACATTGTCATGTGGGAGATATTATAGAAATGTACATACGCTAATGCATTGTTGGTGGAGCAGTGAATCAGTATTGGAAATCAATTTGGAATCACAGAAATAAAATGATTAAAATGGTCATATCTTTTTGCCCAGAGATTGCATTAGGCTTTCATCCCAAGGAGTACATTGATTAAAAAAAAAAAAAAGAAGAATGCTCTCAGATAGCAACATATTTAAAGAACAAAGAATGGAAATAGAATAGGTGCCCAAGTTTGAGGAATGACTAAATAAATTATTGTAATATGTAACAGAATGTTATTATGTAGTATAATTGGATGACTATGATTAATACAGAGAAATAGAAAAATCAATAATAATTAACGCAGAGTAAAGCAAAATAAATCAAAAAGGAATGCACATTGACTATCATGATATTAAAAGAAAGGACAATAAGAAAGAGATTGGGGAGGAAGGAAGAAAGGGAGAGAGGAAAGAATTAAGAACAAAAGAGAAGAGGAAGAGAAGGAAGAGGAGGAGAAGGAAAAAGAGGAGAAGGAGGAGGAAAAGAAAAACAAATGAAACAAATGTTATGAAATTATTAAAAATTAGCATGTTTTAAAAGAGATATGAGGAGGTGTTTGCAACTATCTTTCCTTACACTGCAGAAATGTGAAATCCACAAATATTATACTTTGTACTTTTTTGACTTTTTGATGTATCAGTGATGCTGAATTTTCATTTTTGTCTTTAAACAATAATATTTGTTACATGAGATGGTTCCCACTGAGGGAAAGGGCAAATAATATTGGGAGAAACTATGATGATATTAAAAAGAAGGCAGTAAAAACATAAAATAAAATGACTGGAAGTGTCATCTTCAAAAATCCTGGGTCAATATTGCCTTGTAGCCCTCATATAGTACTAATTTAATTTTATTTTGCTTATATTTGTGACAGCAAATTCCTGGAAGAAGGAAGATTGGGATCTAAATACCACTTCTGATCCATGCCAGCTGTGTGATCATAAGCAAATCATTTAATTCCTCTGAGATTCAGTGTTTTCAGCTGTGAAATGGGGTTATATCTGAATTCCCTGCTTCTCTTTTGAAAGTTGGATAAAATAATATGTGTAAATCATTTAAAATCTCACTGTTTTTTTTTTCTAGTTACTTTTTCATTTGCAAATTGTCTTGTCTTGAACACATTTTAGACTTCTATGACTTGTCCACCTTTGTCTCTGAGTATCTCCCTCATTTTCACCCTTTGTGAATGGTCTTCATTCATATTGTAAATTCCTTGAGGTAAGGATTTTTTTTCCTGTATTTGTATCGCCAGTTCAGTACAGTGTCTGTTACATGGTAGAAACTTGATAAATGCTTATTGATTGACTGATCTTTTCTTCCTAAATAAGAATTTAAGTTATTTGAGGAGAACATCTATGTATTATACTTCTGTATCACCTTTAGCATCAAGCACATGTCCTCCCCACTAGAGAAATCAAAGCATTTTTTTGTTAATTTATCCAACCATATAAACTTAGAAGGGTTTTACAAAAGAAAAAAATAAGTTTATAGTTCTCGGTGTAATTAAAACATGACATGTCATTAGATGGTCTTAGGTTAGCAAGGTTCCAGTGTTCCAGGATGCACATTTCAACAGCTGCTCATAGTTTATCTTATAATGTTGTTTCAACACATGTTTAAATTGAGATTTGTTCAGAAACACAGAGTTCTCTGGTTGAGTCCTTCCCTCAATGCTTCTGATTGTCACAACAGTGGTGGTAAAAAAAAACAAGAGCCTCATACTCAAATTGTGCAAGGCTCCAGAATGGAACAAAACAAGACTTTAAGAATGAATGGATTCGTGGTTTTTCTATTAGGCTGAAAGAGCTAAAACTTCTTAGTCACTTTTCTGAAATTTACTAGTCTGACCAATAAGTATTATATAGTTTCAGTCATGTTTGACCTTTCATAACTCCATTTTTGGGGGAGTTTCTTAGAAAAGATTTTGGAGTAGTTTTCCATTTCCTTCATCAGCTCATTTTACAAATGATGAACTAAGGCAAAAAGGGTTAAATTACTTGCCCAGGTTCACACAGCTATTAAGAATTGAATTTATGAAGTTGAGTCTTTCTGAGTCAAGCCCAGTGCTTTCCTGCAATACCTAGCTACCAAAGTTAAGATCTAAAGAGTCACTACTACCTTTTCTCAAACTTTTTTCTCTCAATGCTTCTTAAACTGAGTGTCATAACCACATATGGAGTCACATAAATTAATATGGATGTCATAAACTTGTGATTTATTGTTAGTAAATGTTTGGTTTATATACTTATGTTATATATCTATTAATCTGGAGTCACATAAAAAAGGGTTGTGAGTGGGAAAAATTAAAGAAGCCCTGATCTATGTGTTCAATTTGAAATTGATAATCCAAAATTTTTCAATGTTGCTATTCTATTATATTAAAATATATGTGATACATGATACATAAACACATAAATTTCATGTGTATGTATATACATATGTGATTGAGTTAGATATATAGATAGATAGATATAGATATAGATATAGATACCCAATCATATGGGTATGTGGTATATATGGTACATATATGGTATATACCCAATCATATATATACTTATGTGTATATGTATATACCTTCCTGCATTCAGTATTACCATTGAGTTGCCACATTGCATACTACCTGTCGATCTCTATCATTTATGCTGTTTTTCAATTTGATGTAATCCATTTCTCCTACTGGACCTATGCATTCCCTCAAATTCCCTCCAAATCTATAGTTTGGTTTGACTCTTCCAGATGATTACCATCAAATATCCAAAACAAAACAGTTGCAAAAGTCATGAAAAACAAAGTAAAATTAGTAAAAATAATTATAGCAAAAGTAAAATTATTACTTTTAGCAATAGCATCAATAATATTAAATGTTTACAAGCCATGTACAAATTAGTGTATACAGAATTCAAAATAAAAATATAACAGCAAGCATATTACATGTTTAAGGACCATTTCTATTTTAATTCTATCAAAAAGATGAGGAGAGAATAATAAGAAGAAGAATAAGAATCATATTCAATGAATCCATGAAAATAAGATAAAATTTTTTCAAGATATATAAATCTTACAATGTACAGGACAAAAGATATAAGCTGTGCTAGAAATGACGCATTCTCATAATTGAAACTAATGACCATAATCACCTAGATAATACATTGACCTACAAAAAATGTGAGAGCAACCTGTCAAACCAAACACTCAAATACTCTGAAATATATGGAATGAAATTCCAAAAGATTGAGACTTGAATCTTTTTAGGAATAGAATGACATGCATCAGCTTTATAAAGCTGTTTGCTATTGAAATCACCCCAAATTTGCCTTCAATGAATGTTCAGAAGATAAAACAATATTTTCAAATTTTCATTAATGGAATTCAGTCATTTTATCAATTTATACAACAGTAATGAACTTCAAATAAATAATAGGATAATGGGTGGCCCTTGGACCATTTATGAATACCATTAAACATATGAGAACCCCAAAGTAATGATTAAAATAAGCTTCTTTTAAAAAGTTATAATTACTAGAAAGGTATTTTGCCTGGAATAGGCCTGAAAATATGTGTGTATGCATAAATAAATATGTGTATATGTACATATTTCTATGTATGTTCTATCTATGTATAATTTCTCAAATTGGCAAACTGTGCCAGAATCATTTCTTTCTGAATCTCATTGAAAAACACTAGAGGAATCTGATGATAATTGCAATTACTATAATGACAACTAGAGCTGACATTTAAATAGCATTTTGAGTTTGTGCAGTACTTTACAAATAGTTATCTCATTTGAGCAAAGTAAGGAGACGATTGTCATGGGTGGAAGGGGAATTAGTTTAAGTATAATTGTCTATGTATCATAGCAAGTCAAGGTCATGGAGTGGTTCTGGATTTAATTTGATTTTAATGGAAATATGATATTGACATTGAGAAACTGCTATCTTTTTAATTGAGAGGTCTGGCTATGCCAGAGCAGAAAAAGGTTCATGAGGTGATTCTAAGGCATTTTTTGGTTAACTTTTAAAGGTAGCTCTGCCATGCTCCAACTGATAAATGATCAAAAGATATGATCTATATCCAAAGGGCTATAAATATTTGCATATTCTTTGACCTAACAACACTGCTACTAGGCATGAATACCAAAAGAGATTCAAATTAGAGTAAAATGATGTATATATAAAAATATTCATAGCAGCTCTCTTCTCTGAGCAAAAAAATAAATTCCACCAATTGCAAATGGCTCAATAACTGTGCTATGTGTTTATAGTAGAATAGTATTGTTCAATGGGTAATGATGAGCAGGATGCTCTCAGAAAAAAAAATCTGGGAAGTCAAACAAAGTGAAATGTACTGGATACAAATTAATAGCAATGTTTGAGATGATCAGTTGTAAATGACTATGCTATTCCCAGTAGTACAATAATCGCAACTACTCTGAAGGATTTATGATGAAAAATTCTATCCATACCCAGAGAAAAAACTGACTGTATGCGGATACAAAGTGAAGTATTTTTTTCTTTTTCTATCTTTTTTTTTTTAATTGTTCTTGAGGGTTTTTATTTTTATTAGAATGAGAGATCTGTTTTCTTTCACAATTTGACTTTTATGGAAATGTTTTGCATAACCATACATGGTTTCTTAATTGTGGATGGGGATAAAAGAGAGAAACTAGAACTCAAAAATTTTAAAAAATAAATGTAAAGGGGCAGCTAAGTGGCACAGTGGATAAAGCACCAGACCTGAAGTCAGGAAGACCTGAGTTCAAATCTGATCTCAGACACTTAACAATTCCTAGCTATATGAGCCTACAAAAGTCACTTAACCCCAATTGCCTCAACAAAAATAAATAAATAAAATTTGTTTTGAGTGTAGCTGGGGGAAAATATTAAATAATTAAAGCAAGGATAAAAAAAAAAGAAAAATATGAAGATAGCATGAGGGAAAACTAGCCATTTTAATACATTGATCTAAAAATGATAAAAAATGAAAAATTAAAATTTAATAGTAATTTTTAAAAAAAGAAAATAGATGAGAATGGAACTTCTGGACTTTTGTGTTCTTGGTACTACCTATTCCCTGACCTCATTATTAGATGTTTTCCCTAAACTGTCACACATGACCATAATTAGCTTGTTTATTACAGAAGTAGGCAGAAACATTGTAAAACTTCACACAAAAAGCTGAGTTAATTTTGATGTCTTTTATCACTCTCCCAGATTTAAGGTAAAAGAGGAAGAGAAGAAAACTAGAAAGGCTGAACACAATACAATGCTCCGTCCTGATAATCTCCTTTTATTAGTTGCCTTTTCCTGGTTTCCTGGGGCACCCTGTTGGCATGATGTGCTCCAAATTCTGCTCCAGATCTACCTCAATGCAATAGACCCCTCCTGCCAACCTTCCAAGCCATCTTTGGCTGGAACATTGTTCAATTCTATCTTTTTATGTGTCTGTTGCACCAAAATTTGTTTAGAGTCATTATTTAAAGTCTGGTGTGGGGGAGAACTTGGAGAGAAGTAGGGAATTCTCTTCCTTCACTCTGACACCTTGGCTTCCTCTCCTCTAAGTTTTCTAAGATTTTATTCATCTCTTAAATTTCTTCTTTTTTTGATTTTGTTTATCTATTTCTAAGAGAAGAAAGCAGAGTCCTCCACTATTATAGCTTTACAATCTATTTCCTCCTATTCTTTTTTTGCTTCAAGATGTTGGGTGCTATGTCTTTTGGTTCATATATGTTTAATGACATTACTACATTTTTTTATGGTGCCTTTTAGCAAAATGTAGTTTTCTTGCTTATCTCTTTTAATTAAGTCTAATTTTGTTTTTGCTTTGTCTGAGATCATGTTTGCTATGTCTGGCTTTTTTACTTCAGCTGAAGTATGATATATTCTACTCCAGCTTTATGTGTCTCTCTGTTTCAAATGTGTTTCTTGTAAACAACCTGTCTTTTGGATTGTGGTTTCTGATCCATTCTGCTATCCACTTCAATGTTGTGGATGATTTCAGCCCATTCACAGTCACAATTATTATTATTATTGTTAACTGCAGTTCCCTCCATGTTATTTTTTGTATTTAACCTCTCTCTCTCTCTCTCTCTCTCTCTCTCTCTCTCTCTCTCTCTCTCTCTCTCTCTTTCTTTCTCTCTCTCTCTCTCTCTCTCTCTCTCTCTCTCTCTCTCTCTCTCTCTCTCTCTCTCTTCTCTTATCTCCTCTAATGGTAATTTTCCTTCTGTTCATTGTCTCCTTTAATCTGCCTTCTCTTTTATCATTCTCCCTTTGTTTTATATCCAACTGAGGAGTTGAATCACAGTGAATTTATTCAGATAACAATGAGGTAATCAGTGAATTCTTTCAATTTCTGCTTTGTACTCTAGTTTTAAAATATTTGAAGAGTTTTGCTTTATGATTTCCTGAAATGTGTAAGCCTTTTTATTATTGTTATTGTTATTTTTGTTCATTGGTTTTATAGGTATGCTAGTAATTCTTAAATTACTTCTCTTTGATTTATTTTCCAGCACCAATTTTTGTTCTTACTTTGCCAACTTGATTCTGCAACCTCAAACCCATACACACATTTCTTTGGAACTCAGTATCCTATTTGTAAAAAAAAGAATATTGACTTATGTAATACTTATAATTTTTATACCAGCTCTAATATTATCATTCCATGATTCTGGGTGCTTTTTATTCTTTATTTTAACAAGTCTGATACAAGACATTTGAGTCAATTAATCAATCAGTATTTATTAAACATTATTTAACTGTTTACTACATTGAGAGCACTATGGTCAGTGATGAAGTATAAAATAAGAGCAAATTATAATAACAATAAAGTATTTGTTCTCAAAGAATTTAAATTCAAATGAGAAATAACATCTTTACAAATAATCCATATGGATATGGATATGTACATATTACATGTATCTATAGCATAAATACTATATTATGTGTATACATGTATTATACATATGTGTGTATTCTTCCCTACAATTACCTTTTAGATATGTATATTCATAAATGTGTCTGTGTCCACTGAAAGGTAATATTAAAGGGGAAGTTGCCAGCAGCTAGAAAGAATAGAAAAAGATTTACCATAGAAAATAGAATTTTAGCTGAATCTTGAAAAAGGTCAGAGCAATTTGATGAGAGAATACTTTTAAAGTAAAGAAAACAGCTAGTAGAAAGACATAATGATAGGAAATGGAAAGTTGCAAGTGATGGAAGAACAAGAAAACAATATAAGAGGAACATAGATTGCATGGAAAAGAAAAATTTGGTAGAAGAATAGAAAGGCAGAAGGGGAAGAGGTGTGAAGAACCTTAGATGTAAACTAAGAGAATTAATCTTTGATCTTTGAGAACAATAAAATTTATAAGGTAAGTAGTATTAGTAGGATTAGTAGGAAAGTAATTTTTGCAACTGTGTTGAGGGGATGAATTGAACAGATAAAAGATGAAGCAGGAAACTAAGATGTTTTTGCAAAAGTCTTAAGACGAAGACCTAAAGTAATAGATGACTGTGTGAATGGATGGGAAGTAAATTTATCTGAAAGATGTTATAAAGAGTGAAATAAATCTAATGAGAATGAGAGTCAAGAATAGGTCTGGAATTGCTAAGTCTATTCAATAGAAATATTTTATTTGTCCAAAACAAAGATAGGAAAGTTCAGAAGAGGGTTAGTCTCAGGGGAAAAGATAATAAGCGCTATTTTGTACATAGTGGTTTTAGATGTCTGTCTATTTAGATGTCAGTTAATTGCCAAAAGAAAGTTGGCATTGTAGAACTAGATTTGTTTTAATAATATATTTTTATTTTTTTCTAAATACATGCAAAAATAGTTTTAACATTCACTCTTGTAAAACCTTATGTTTCAAATTTTTCTTCCTCCTTTTCTCCTATTCCACTCCCCTAGATAGCAAGCAATCAAATATATGTTAAGCATGTGCAATTCTTCTGAACACATTTCCACATTTGTCATATTGCACAAGAGAAATCACATCAAGAAATTAAAAAATGAGAAATAGAAAGAAAATAACAACTGATCAACAACAAAAAGGTGAAAATACTATGTTGGGATCTACATTCAGTCCCTATAGTCCTCTTTCTGGATACAGATGGCTCTCTTCATCACAAGTCTATTGGAATTGGCCTGAATTACCTCGAAAGAGCCATGTCTATCACAGTCAATCATCACATAATCTTGTTGTTGTTGTGTACAGTGTTTTCTTGGTTCTATTCATTTCATTCAGCATCAGTTCACATAAGTCATTCTAGTATTTTCTGAAATCATCCTGCTGATCGTTTCTTATAAAACATTAAAATTCCATTACATTCATAAATCATAACTTATTCAGCCATTCCCCAACTGATAGGCAGTTTCCCATTCCTTGCCATTACACAGAGGACTGCTATAAACATTTTTGCACATGTGGGTCCTTTTCCCTTTTTTATATCTTTGGGATACAGACCCAGTAGAGACTTTCTGAATCATAGGCATATTTTGTGGGACTATATTTCAATAAAGAGGATTGAACTAAGTATATAGAACTAGGAAGTATTTACATAAAGATTATAATTAGCATCATAGAAACTTTTGAGATTACCAGTAAATATATATACATACATACATACATACATACACACACACACAGAGAGAAAAAAAAGATAGATTTCCCAGGAAATATCTTTGAAGGAGAGTTACAGTAAGGGAACTTCTTGCTAATGATTCATGGTTGAAAGATAAGCAAAGTATGAATTAGGAATCATCAAAGACACTAAAAAAAAACAGTCTAACAGGTAGAGAAAGAAAGAAAGAAAGAAAGAAGGAAAGAAAGAAGAAAGAAAGAAAAGAAAGAAAGAAGAAGAAAGAAGGAAAGAAAGAAAGAAAGAAGGAAGGAAGGAAGAAAGAAAGAGAAAGAAAGAAGAAAGAAGAAAGAAGAAAGAAAGAAAGAAAGAAAAGAAAGAAAGAAAGAAAGAAAGAAAGAAAGAAAGAAAGAAAGAAAGAAAAAGAATTATCACAAAAACCCAAAGAGGTGAGAGTATCTAGGTAAAGAAAATAATCAACAGTATCATATACTGCAGAGTAGTCAAGAATTATGATGCCTAAGAAAAATTTGGCAATTAAGATAATCCAGACTTTTTGGAAAGTTATTTATAGTGAATGAACTTAATCTAATGAGAATGAGAGTCAAGAATAGGTCTGGAATTGCTAAGTCTATTCAATAGAAATATTTTATTTGTCCAAAACAAAGATAGGAAAGTTCAGAAGAGGGTTAGTCTCAGGGGAAAAGATAATAAGCGCTATTTTGTACATAGTGGTTTTAGATGTCTGTCTATTTAGATGTCAGTTAATTGCCAAAAGAAAGTTGGCATTGTAGAACTAGATTTGTTTTAATAATATATTTTTATTTTTTTCTAAATACATGCAAAAATAGTTTTAACATTCACTCTTGTAAAACCTTATGTTTCAAATTTTTCTTCCTCCTTTTCTCCTATTCCACTCCCCTAGATAGCAAGCAATCAAATATATGTTAAGCATGTGCAATTCTTCTGAACACATTTCCACATTTGTCATATTGCACAAGAGAAATCACATCAAGAAATTAAAAAATGAGAAATAGAAAGAAAATAACAACTGATCAACAACAAAAAGGTGAAAATACTATGTTGGGATCTACATTCAGTCCCTATAGTCCTCTTTCTGGATACAGATGGCTCTCTTCATCACAAGTCTATTGGAATTGGCCTGAATTACCTCGAAAGAGCCATGTCTATCACAGTCAATCATCACATAATCTTGTTGTTGCTGTGTACAATGTTTTCTTGGTTCTATTCATTTCATTCAGCATCAGTTCACATAAGTCATTCTAGTATTTTCTGAAATCATCCTGCTGATCGTTTCTTATAAAACATTAAAATTCCATTACATTCATAAATCATAACTTATTCAGCCATTCCCCAACTGATAGGCAGTTTCCCATTCCTTGCCATTACACAGAGGACTGCTATAAACATTTTTGCACATGTGGGTCCTTTTCCCTTTTTTATATCTTTGGGATACAGACCCAGTAGAGACTTTCTGAATCATAGGCATATTTTGTGGGACTATATTTCAATAAAGAGGATTGAACTAAGTATATAGAACTAGGAAGTATTTACATAAAGATTATAATTAGCATCATAGAAACTTTTGAGATTACCAGTAAATATATATACATACATACATACATACATACACACACACACAGAGAGAAAAAAAAGATAGATTTCCCAGGAAATATCTTTGAAGGAGAGTTACAGTAAGGGAACTTCTTGCTAATGATTCATGGTTGAAAGATAAGCAAAGTATGAATTAGGAATCATCAAAGACACTAAAAAAAAACAGTCTAACAGGTAGAGAAAGAAAGAAAGAAAGAAAGAAGGAAAGAAAGAAGAAAGAAAGAAAAGAAAAGAAAGAAGAAGAAAGAAGGAAAGAAAGAAAGAAAGAAGGAAGGAAGGAAGAAAGAAAGAAGAAAGAAAGAAGAAAGAAGAAAGAAGAAAGAAAGAAAGAAAGAAAAGAAAAGAAAGAAAGAAAGAAAGAAAGAAAGAAAGAAAGAAAGAAAGAAAAAGAATTATCACAAAAACCCAAAGAGGTGAGAGTATCTAGGTAAAGAAAATAATCAACAGTATCATATACTGCAGAGTAGTCAAGAATTATGATGCCTAAGAAAAATTTGGCAATTAAGATAATCCAGACTTTTTGGAAAGTTATTTATAGTGAATGAACTTAATTAAAGAATTTAGAAGGAAGCAAAAGAAAAGAAAGTGAAAATCTTGCATTTAGAAAACTTTTTTTTATGAAGTTCATCATGGAATGGGAAAATGATCTTACTTTTATTCAAACATCTTCAGTGAATCTTTAATGCACATTGAATAAAGTTGAGATGTCTTCCCCAGGTGCTCAATGACTTTAAGAACCTGATTTTATCTTTTTTTTTTTTTTTTTAAGTCATTGTCTTTCAACTCCCTTCTACTCACAATGTGCTATAGCAAAAGTGAATTATTCTCTATTAAATATGTTTTGTGCCTTTTCAATCCCATGCCTATTTATGTTATTTCCCATACCTGACACATTCCTTTTGTCCTCCTCATGAGATAGCTTTCTACACATCTTTTAATGGCAAAACATAAAGAATTCTTATTCCTTTTTGGATATGCATGCCTATGATTATTTGAGCAATTTTGTGAATTTTCTTGAAATGAATTCAGGGATTTAAATCTTTTGATTCATGTGGTTTAATTGGCCACATGAAGCAATTGAGTGAAGAAGTTCATGAGAAGCCTATTTAATTTATTTTTTATAACAGGAAAATAGTAGTAGGACTGGCCATGGTCCTGACTTTCACCATAAACTAATTAGATTATGAGTGTGATAATGAAGTCCTCTCAGAGTTAAAGATATCTGGAGAGATATCTTTTTTTCCAAAAATCCCCAAATATCTTGTACCCTGCTTTATGAATTAAATTGTTTTTTTATTATTTTGAGAACATCCTCATCAGAGGATCCTGACTGACCATGATAGCATCTTGATTGACCATAAAAGCATCCTGAACATGAGAGTATCGTGACCATGAAATCATATTTTTTGTCAAAACTAAAAAGTTATTGAGACCTCCAAACTAAAAGGGAAGAATCATCACCTTGCTACCTGGCAGTATGTGACCATTGTGAGAAACATATATTTTCCTCACCATCTGATGGGATATGATATGTTATGGAAGATATACATTATTCTCTTTACTTTTGTGCTGAAGTAGATTTCTGAAAATAGGTTGTACCTCCAGTGACCCAGCAGATGAGTTGAAGGGGAAGTGGGAAGGGGCAATTTGCGATTAAGGTCTATATAATCTGTGGAACATACAGGCACACTTCTCTGTTGACACTACTTTTGGTGTTTAGAGAGCGTCTTTCTTGAGAAACCCAATAAACTTTCATTTTTAATGCACTTATCCTGAGGCTCTATTGGTAAGGATCTTCATGTCTCACACACTTGGAGGCTCATCCAGGATTTTTAACTCCTTTCTTGGGTGTCCTTCACTGGAACCCAAAAGCAGGTACCACATCAAAATTTCTAGTGGTTTTTGTGTTTGGCTCTAGATTTAGGACTCTTCCTAGAAAAAGAGACAAGCTCAAAGAGATCTCAGCATAGTAAAATGAAAGATTCCACCATCCTTCCCTTTCTTTTGTTTTTGAAATTGATAATGAGAAACCATTATGAGTGTCCAGGCAAAACAAAAATAATAGCAGTCATATAAGTTTGTGTGCACAAGCTCAGGTAAGAGAGATTTGGGTGACAGGACTCCCTGAGTCTAAGCAGTTAGAGTCCAGAAGGTGTCTGGTGAGCCAGCCTAAGCAGTTAAAATCTGTAAGGATGAGACAGGTGAATTCAAAGTCAGTCAAAAGAGAATCATTTCTGGAGGTACCAGCTGATAGCCCCTTGGGATCTAGACAATAATTAGCATAAGTTGCTAAAATATAAGGGAAAGGATAAAAAGAAAGTGATTAAGTATTGTTTTCATGTTTTGACAGGTATTCATTTCGAATGGAAATGTCTTCTGGCCAAAGGATGGTACTTCCAAGGTTTGGATTTGCCATAATTTAAACATTTAATCTAATATTAAGGAACCCCTTAATGAAGAGGAGTTTATTTACAACTCTCTGGCTGCTTTTAGTGGGACAATTTGTAATGACAGAAAACCTGAAGGACTTTAGGGGTGAGGAAAACCCTAGACCTCATCTGTGGGACCTTTTGTGTCTTTGCTTCCCCTTTACATTCCTTAATTACATACCCACTCCATGCAAGACATCCTTACTCAGCCCTGTCTCCTTTTGAAGAGAGGGGGTTGACAAAGAAAATTTCATAAACCTTCTAGGACCCAATGATGCTCCATACACACCCCTCAAGAGAGAAGTAAAGCAATTGATTAAAGATTAGAAGATCTCCTTTCCCCAGAAAGACTCAAGCTTTCCCCCTAAAAGAGGTTCCCATGAACAAGGGGGTACAGGATATGTGAAAGCCCCTTTAAGTAATTCAGAAAATAGAAATTAAAAAAAAATAGGACTTCCGTTTAAGATGGCGGAGAGGAGGCACACAGCTGTGTAGCTCCACGATTTCTCTCACTATCCATTTCATTACAAGCCTCTGAATTAATGCTTGACTGAAAAAAAACCCACAAATAGTTACCAAGAGAAGCCATCCTTGAGATTCGCCAAGAAAGGTCTGTCTTTACTGGAGGGCTGGGACGGTTTTAGATAGGGTGCAGGCAGCGGGCAGTGGCAGTGAGAGCACGGGAGCAGACTGCAGAGGGGGTGGGGAGTGATCGCAGCCGTCTCTGCAGGGAGAGCTTCACTACAGGACTGGATACTTTGCCCTGGCAGCAAGTCAGCAGCCCAGCAGAGAAGCTAAAAACACCGGGGTTGAAGAATACAACCCCAAACAGCTGGAGTCTCTCGGGACCTGGGTGCCCCCCGCCCCGCCCCGCCCTCCCCAAGGTGACTCAGCACGCTCTGGGATCTCAGAACGCAGGCGCAGCACAGTAGGGCTAGTGCCTCACTGCTGCCCCCTGCAGTCTGTAGAGGAAGCTCGGTAACACCACCCAGTCCCTCCCCCAAAGAAAGACTCCAGTTTTTTCTGTTTTTCTTTGCTAGTTTGTCTTTGAATATTAGACAG
Source organism: Antechinus flavipes (assembly GCF_016432865.1). Lineage (NCBI taxonomy): Eukaryota > Metazoa > Chordata > Mammalia > Dasyuromorphia > Dasyuridae > Antechinus > Antechinus flavipes. Next base: position 214,799,707 of record NC_067401.1, on the reverse strand, counting down.
AATGAGCAAGAAACTGAAGAGGACTTTAACCCTTGACAGCTTCTATACAGATAGAGAGCAGACTCTAAATCCTGAGGAGACTAAAAACAGACTGTCTCCAGGTGAATCCCCAAAGGAGGAGATCATCTGTTCCTCAGCACAGATGAACCTCATAGAAGTAATTAAAAAGGCTCTCACAAGGGAGCTAGAAGAAAAATGGGAAAAGCAGAGTGAGGCTTGGCAAAAGGAGAGGGAAGCTTGGGAAAAGAAGAGGGAGGCTTGGCAAAAGAGCCTGGAGAAGTCAATTAAAGAGAGAGTGGATAAAGAAGTAAAATCCTTGAAAAATAGGATTAGTGAACTGGAAAACAAAATTGGTGAAATGGAAAAAAATTCCACAGAACAAAAGAACTCAATGGGACAATTAGAAAAAGATTTTTAAAAAGTGGGTGAAGAAAATACTTCACTGAAAATCAGAATTGAACAATTGGAATTGAATGACTCGAGGAGACAAGAAGAATCAGTCAAGCAAATCCAAAAAAATCAAACAATGGAAAAGAATGTGAAATACCTTCTGGGGAAGACAACAGACCTGGAAAACAGATCCAGGAGAGACAATCTGAGAATCATTGGACTTCCAGAAAAACATGATGAAAAGAAGAGCCTGGATACTATTTTCCAGGAAATTATCAAAGAGAACTGCCCAGAAGTCACAGGAACAGAGGAAAAAATAAACATTGAAAGAATTCATCGATCACCCACTGAAAGGGATCCTAAAATCAAAACACCAAGGAATATAGTGGCCAAATGCCAGAACCCTCAGATGAAGGAAAAAATATTGCAAGCGGCTAGAAAAACCCAATTGAAGTATCAAGGAGCCACAATAAGGATCACCCAGGATCTGGCAGCATCCACATTAAAAGATCGAAGGGCCTGGAATATGATATTCCGAAAGGCTAAGGAACTTGGTATGCAACCAAAAATAACTTACCCAGCAAGAATGAGCATCTTTTTCCAGGGAAGAAGATGGACATTCAACGAAGTAAGCGAATTTCATCTATTTCTGATGAAAAAGCCAGAACTTAACAAAAAGTTTGATCTACGAATATAGAACTCAAGAGAAATCGAAAAAGGTAAAGATTAATCTTGGGAACTATATTTCGACTATATAGATGTATAAAGAATACATGTATACCTTGTTCTAGAAATTGATGTGGAAAGGACATTGTACCAGAAAAAGGTTAAAGTGAGGGTAGTACATCTCATGAAGAGGCATAGGAAACCTATTATTTCTGAGAGAAAGAATGGAGGGGGATGAATATAGTGGGTATCTTACTGCCTTCAGAATTGGCTTTAAGTGAAAAATCTTAAGACATATTCAGTTTATGGTGAAACTTCTCCACCCCATTGAAAAGTGAGAAGGGAAAAGTGAAAAGGGAAGGAATAAGCTAAGAGGAAGGGAATTCGGAAACTGGGAGGGAAAGGGGTAAGATAGGAGGAGGAACTCTAAGGCGGGGGAGGGTTACTAAAAAGGGAAGGCTGTGAGAAGCAAGTGGTGCTCACAAGCTTAATACTGGAAAGAGGGGAAAGGGGAAAGAAGGGAGAAAAGCATAAACCGGGGTTAACAAGATGGCAAGTAATACAGAATTGGTCATTCTAACCATAAATGTGAACCGGGTAAACTCCCCCATAAAGAGGAAGTGGTTACCAGAATGGATTAAAAGCCAGAATCCTACAATATGTTGTTTACAGGAAACACACCTGAAGTGGGGAGATACATGCAGGTTAAAGGTAAAAGGTTGGAGCAAAATCTACTATGCTTCAGGTGAAGTCAAAAAAGCAGGGGTAGCCATCCTGATCTCATATCAAGCTAAAGCAAAAATTGATCTAATTAAAAGAGATAAGGAAGGGCACTATATCTTGCTAAAGGGCAGCATGGATAATGAAGCACTATCTATATTAAACATATATACACCAAGTGGGGTAGCATCTAAATTCTTAAAAAAGAAATTAAGAGAGCTGCAAGAAGAAATAGAAAGTAATACTATAATAGTGGGAGATCTTAACCTTGCACTCTCAGAATTAGATAAATCAAACCACCAAGGAATATAGTGGCCAAATGCCAGAACCCTCAGATGAAGGAAAAAATATTGCAAGCGGCTAGAAAAACCCAATTGAAGTATCAAGGAGCCACAATAAGGATCACCCAGGATCTGGCAGCATCCACATTAAAAGATCGAAGGGCCTGGAATATGATATTCCGAAAGGCTAAGGAACTTGGTATGCAACCAAAAATAACTTACCCAGCAAGAATGAGCATCTTTTTCCAGGGAAGAAGATGGACATTCAACGAAGTAAGCGAATTTCATCTATTTCTGATGAAAAAGCCAGAACTTAACAAAAAGTTTGATCTACGAATATAGAACTCAAGAGAAATCGAAAAAGGTAAAGATTAATCTTGGGAACTATATTTCGACTATATAGATGTATAAAGAATACATGTATACCTTGTTCTAGAAATTGATGTGGAAAGGACATTGTACCAGAAAAAGGTTAAAGTGAGGGTAGTACATCTCATGAAGAGGCATAGGAAACCTATTATTTCTGAGAGAAAGAATGGAGGGGGATGAATATAGTGGGTATCTTACTGCCTTCAGAATTGGCTTTAAGTGAAAAATCTTAAGACATATTCAGTTTATGGTGAAACTTCTTCCACCCCATTGAAAAGTGAGAAGGGAAAAGTGAAAAGGGAAGGAATAAGCTAAGAGGAAGGGAATTCGGAAACTGGGAGGGAAAGGGGTAAGATAGGAGGAGGAACTCTAAGGCGGGGGAGGGTTACTAAAAAGGGAAGGCTGTGAGAAGCAAGTGGTGCTCACAAGCTTAATACTGGAAAGAGGGGAAAGGGGAAAGAAGGGAGAAAAGCATAAACCGGGGTTAACAAGATGGCAAGTAATACAGAATTGGTCATTCTAACCATAAATGTGAACCGGGTAAACTCCCCCATAAAGAGGAAGTGGTTACCAGAATGGATTAAAAGCCAGAATCCTACAATATGTTGTTTACAGGAAACACACCTGAAGTGGGGAGATACATGCAGGTTAAAGGTAAAAGGTTGGAGCAAAATCTACTATGCTTCAGGTGAAGTCAAAAAAGCAGGGGTAGCCATCCTGATCTCATATCAAGCTAAAGCAAAAATTGATCTAATTAAAAGAGATAAGGAAGGGCACTATATCTTGCTAAAGGGCAGCATGGATAATGAAGCACTATCTATATTAAACATATATACACCAAGTGGGGTAGCATCTAAATTCTTAAAAAAGAAATTAAGAGAGCTGCAAGAAGAAATAGAAAGTAATACTATAATAGTGGGAGATCTTAACCTTGCACTCTCAGAATTAGATAAATCAAACCACAAAATAAATAAGAAAGAAGTCAAAGAGGTAAATAGAATATTAGAAAAGTTAGATATGATAGATCTCTGGAGAAAATGTAATGGAGACAGAAAGGAATACACTTTCTTTTCAGCAGTTCATGGAACCTATACAAAAATTGACCATATATTAGGAAATAAAAACCTCAAACTCAAAAGCAGTAAGGCAGAAATAGTAAATGCATCCTTTTCAGACCAGGATGCAATGAAAATTACATTCAACAAAAAGCCAGGGGGAAGTAGACCAAAAAATAATTGGAAACTAAATAATCTCATACTAAAGAATGATTGGGTGAAACAGCAAATCATAGTTAAAGGTTCTGATAAAGGCTTCATTTCCAAAATATATAGAGAACTGACTCAAATTTATAAGAAATCAAGCCATTCTCCAATTGATAAATGGTCAAAGGATATGAACAGACAATTTTCAGAGGATGAAATTGAAACTATTACCACTCATATGAAAGAGTGTTCCAAATCATTATTGATCAGAGAAATGCAAATTAAGACAACTCTGAGATACCACTACACACCTGTCAGATTGGCTAAGATGACAGGAAAAAATAATGATGAATGTTGGAGGGGATGCGGGAAAACTGGGACACTAATGCATTGTTGGTGGAGTTGTGAACGAATCCAACCATTTTGGAGAGCAATCTGGAATTATGCCCAAAAAAATATCAAATTGTGCATACCCTTTGATCCAGCAGTGTTTCTATTGGGCTTATATCCCAAAGAAATACTAAAGAAGGGAAAGGGACCTGTATGTGCCAAAATGTTTGTAGCAGCCCTATTTGTAGTGTCTAGAAACTGGAAAATGAATGGATGCCCATCAATTGGAGAATGGCTGGGCAAATTGTGGTATATGAATGTTATGGAATATTATTGTTCTGTAAGAAATGACCAGCAGGATTAATACAGAGAGGACTGGCGAGACTTACATGAACTGATGCTAAGTGAAAGGAGCAGAACCAGGAGATCATTATACACTTTTTTTAAAATTATTTATTTAATAATTACTTTATATTGACACTCGTTTCTGTTCCAATTTTTTTCCCCTCCCTCCCTCCACCCCCTCCCCTAGATGGCAAGCAGTCCTTTATATGTTGGATATGTTGCAGTATATCCTAGATACAATATATGTTTGCAGAACCGAACAGTTCTCTTGTTGCATAGGGAGAATTGGATTTAGAAGGTATAAATAACCCGGGAAGAACAATAAAAATGCAGATAGTTCACCTTCGTTTCCCAGTGTTCTTTCTTTGGGTGTAGCTGCTTTTGTCCGTCATTTATCAATTGAAACTCAGGTCTCTTTGTCAAAGAAATCCACTTCCATCAAAATATGTCCTCATACAATATCGTTGTTGAAGTGTATAATGATCTCCTAGTTCTGCTCATTTCACTTAGCATCAGTTCATGTAAGTCTTGCCAGTCCTCTCTGTATTCATCCTGCTGGTCATTTCTTACAGAACAATAATATTCCATAACATTCATATACCACAATTTACCCAGCCATTCTCCAATTGATGGGCATCCATTCATTTTCCAGTTTCTGGCCACTACAAACAGGGCTGCTACAAACATTTTGGCACATACAGGTCCCTTTCCCTTCTTTAGTATTTCTTTGGGATATAAGCCCAATAGAAACACTGCTGGATCAAAGGGTATGCACAATTTGATAATTTTTTGGGCATAATTCCAGATTGCTCTCCAGAATGGTTGGATTCGTTCACAACTCCACCAACAATGCATTAGTGTCCCAGTTTTCCCGCATCCCCTCCAACATTCATCATTATTTTTTCCTGTCATCTTAGCCAATCTGACAGGTGTGTAGTGGTATCTCAGAGTTGTCTTAATTTGCATTTCTCTGATCAATAATGATTTGGAACACTCTTTCATATGAGTGGTAATAGTTTCAATTTCATCCTCTGAAAATTGTCTGTTCATATCCTTTGACCATTTATCAATTGGAGAATGGCTTGATTTCTTATAAATTTGAGTCAGTTCTCTATATATTTTGGAAATGAGGCCTTTATCAGAACCTTTAACTGTGAAAATGTTTTCCCAGTTTGTTGCTTCCCTTCTAATCTTGTTTGCATTAGTTTTATTTGTACAAAGGCTTTTTAATTTGATGTAATCGAAATTTTCTATTTTGTGATCAGTAATGGTCTCTAGTTCATCTTTGGTCACAAATTTCTTTCTCCTCCACAAGTCTGAGAGATAAACTATTCTATGTTCCTCTAATTTATTTATAATCTCGTTCTTTATGCCTAGGTCATAGACCCATTTTGATCTTATCTTGGTATATGGTGTTAAGTGTGGGTCCATGCCTAATTTCTGCCATACTAATTTCCAATTATCCCAGCAGTTTTTATCAAATAATGAATTCTTTTCCCAGAAGTTAGGGGCTTTGGGTTTGTCAAACACTAGATTGCTATAATTGACTATTCTGTCTTGTGAGCCTAGCCTTTTCCACTGATCCACTAATCTATTTCTTAGCCAATACCAAATGGTTTTGGTGACTGCTGCTTTATAATATAATTTTAGATCAGGTACAGCTAGGCCACCTTCATTTGATTTTTTTTTCATTAATTCCCTTGAGATTCTCGACTTTTTATTGTTCCATATGAATTTTGTTGTTATTTTTTCTAGATCAATAAAATATTTTCTTGGAAGTCTGATTGGTATAGCACTAAATAAATAGATTAGTTTAGGGAGTATTGTCATCTTTATTATGTTCGCTCGGCTGATCCAAGACCACTTAATATTTTTCCAATTATTTAAGTCTGACTTTATTTGTGTGGAGACTTTTTTATAATTTTGCTCATATAATTCCTGACTTTCCTTTGGTAGATAGATTCCCAAATATTTTATGGTATCAACAGTTATTGTGAATGGAATTTCTCTTTGTATCTCTTGCTGTTGGGTTTTGTTGGTGATGTATAAAAATGCTGAGGATTTATGGGGATTTATTTTGTAGCCAGCTACTTTGCTAAAATTATGAATTATTTCCAATAGCTTTTTGGTAGAATCTCTGGGATTCTCTAGGTATACCATCATATCATCTGCAAAGAGTGATAGTTTGGTTTCCTCATTGCCTACTCTAATTCCTTTAATATCTTTCTCGACTCTTATTGCAGAGGCTAGTGTTTCTAATACGATATTAAATAATAATGGTGATAGTGGGAAACCTTGCTTCACTCCAGATCTTACTGAGAAAGGTTCCAGTTTTTCCCCATTGCATATGATGCTTACTGATGGTTTTAAATATATGCTCCTGACTATTTTAAGGAAAAGTCCATTTATTCCTATGCTCTCAAGTGTTTTTATTAGGAATGGATGTTGGATTTTATCAAATGCTTTTTCTGCATCTATTGAGATGATCATGTGGTTTTTCTTTGTTTGGTTATTGATATACTCAATTATGCTAATAGTTTTCCTAATATTGAACCAGCCCTGCATTCCTGGTATAAATCCTACTTGGTCATAGTGTATTATCCTGGTGACGATTTTCTGTAATCTTTTTGCTAATATTTTATTTAAGATTTTAGCATCAATATTCATTAGGGAGATTAGTCTATAATTTTCTTTCTCTGTTTTCAGCCTATCTGGTTTAGGTATCAGTACCATGTCTGTGTCATAAAAGGAGTTTGGTAGGACTCCTTCAATCCCTATTTTCTCAAATAGTTTATATAACATTGGAGTTAATTGTTCTTTAGATGTTTGGTAGAATTCACATGTAAATCCATCTGGTCCTGGGGATTTTTTCTTAGGGAGTTGATTGATAGTTTGTTCTATTTCTTTTTCTGAGATGGGACTGTTTAGGATATTTACTTCTTCCTCTGTTAGTTTGGGCAAGCTGTATTTTTGGAGGTATTTTTCTATTTCATTTAAGTTGTCGAATTTATTGGCATAAAGTTGGGCAAAGTAACTCCTAATTATTGCTGTAATTTCTTCTTCGTTAGTGGTGAGTTCTCCCTTTTCATTTTTAAGACTAACAATTTGATTTTCCTCTTTCCTTTTTTAAATCAAATTTACTAAGGGTTTGTCTATTTTGTTGGTTTTTTCATAGAACCAACTCTTAGTTTTATTAATCAATTCAATAGTTTTTTTTACTTTCAATTTTATTGATCTCTCCTTTTATTTTTAGAATTTCAAGTTTAGTGTTTGACTGGGGGTTTTTAATTTGTTCCTTTTCTAGCATTTTTAGTTGCAAACCCAATTCATTGACCTTCTCTTTCTCTATTTTATACAAATAGGCCTCTAGAGATATGAAATTTCCCCTTATTACCGCTTTGGCTGCATCCCATACATTTTGGTATGATGTCTCATTATTATCGTTTTCTTGGGTGAAGTTATTAATTATGTCTATGATTTGCTGTTTCACCCAATCATTCTTTAGTATGAGATTATTTAGTTTCCAATTATTTTTGGTCTACTTCCCCTGGTTTTTTGTTGAATGTAATTTTCATTGCATCGTGGTCTGAAAAGGATGCATTTACTATTTCTGCCTTACTACATTTGAGTTTGAGGTTTTTATGTCCTAATATATGGTCAATTTTTGTATAGGTTCCATGAACTGCTGAAAAGAAAGTGTATTCCTTTCTGTCTCCATTACATTTTTCTCCAGAGATCTAACTTTTCTAGTATTCTATTTACCTCTTTGACTTCTTTCTTATTTATTTTGTGGTTTGATTTATCTAATTCTGAGAGTGCAAGGTTAAGATCTCCCACTATTATAGTTTTACTGTCTATTTCTTCTTGCAGCTCTCTTAGTTTCTCTTTTAAAAATTTAGATGCTACCCCACTTGGTGCATATATGTTTAATATAGATAGTGCTTCATTATCCATGCTACCCTTTAGCAAGATATAGTGCCCTTCCTTATCTCTTTTAATTAGATCAATTTTTGCTTTAGCTTGATCTGAGATCAGGATGGCTACCCCTGCTTTTTTGACTTCACCTGAAGCATAGTAGATTTTGCTCCAACCTTTTACCTTTAACCTGCATGTATCTCCCCGCTTCAGGTGTGTTTCCTGTAAACAACATATTGTAGGATTCTGGCTTTTAATCCATTCTGCTAACCGCTTCCTCTTTATGGGGGAGTTTACCCCATTCACGTTTATGGTTAGAATGACCAATTTTGTATTACTTGCCATCTTGTTAACCCCGGTTTATGCCTTTCTCCCTTCTTTCCCCCTTACCTTCCTTCCCAGTATTAAGCTTGTGAGCACCACTTGCTTCTCACAGCCCTCCCTTTTTAGTATCCCTCCCCCCGCCTTAGAGTTCCTCCCCCTATCTTACCCCTTTCCCTCCCAGTTCAAGTATTCCCTTCCGCTTAGCTTATTCCTTCCCTTTTCACTTTTCCCTTCTCACTTTTCAATGAGATGGGAGAAGTTTCACTCTAGATTGAATATGTCTTAAGATTTTTCACTTAAAGCCAATTCTGAAGGCAGTAAGATACCCACTATATTCATCCCCCTCCATTCTTTCTCTCAGATATAATAGGTTTCTTATGCCTCTTCATGAGATGTACTACCCCCACTTTACCCTTTTTCTGGTACAATGTCCTTTCCATATCAATTTCTAGAACAAGGTATACATGTATTCTTTATACATCTATATAGTCAAAATATAGTTCCCAAGATTAATCTTTACCTTTTTGGATTTCTCTTGAGTTCTATATTTGTAGATCAAACTTTTTGTTAAGTTCTGGTTTTTTCATCAGAAATAGATGAAATTCGCTTACTTCGTTGAATGTCCATCTTCTTCCCTGGAAAAAGATGCTCATTCTCGCTGGGTAAGTTATTTTTGGTTGCATACCAAGTTCCTTAGCCTTTCGGAATATCATATTCCAGGCCCTTCGATCTTTTAATGTGGATGCTGCCAGATCCTGGGTGATCCTTATTGTGGCTCCTTGATACTTGAATTGGGTTTTTCTAGCCGCTTGCAATATTTTTTCCTTCGTCTGAGGGTTCTGGCATTTGGCCACTATATTCCTTGGTGTTTTGATTTTAGGATCCCTTTCAGTGGGTGATCGATGAATCCTTTCAATGTTTATTTTTTCCTCTGTTCCTATGACTTCTGGGCAGTTCTCTTTGATAATTTCCTGGAAAATAGTGTCCAGGCTCTTTTTTTCATCATGTTTTTCTGGGAGTCCAATGATTCTCAGATTGTCTCTCATGGATCTGTTTTCCAGGTCTGTTGTCTTCCCCAGAAGGTATTTCACATTTTTCTCCATTGTTTGATTTTTTTGGATTTGCTTGACTGATTGATTCTTCTTGTCTCCTCGAGTCATTCAATTGCACTTGTTCAATTCTGATTTTCAGTAAAGTATTCTCTTCACTCACTTTTTTAAAATCTTTTTCTAATTGTCCAATTGAGTTCTTTTGTCCTGTGGAATTTTTTTCCATTTCGCCAATTTTGTTTTTTAGAGAGCTGTTTTCTGTTTCCAGTTCACTAATCCTATTTTTCAAGGATTTTACTTCTTTATCCACTCTCTCTTTAACTGACTTCTCCAGGCTCTTTTGCCAAGTCTCACTCTGCTTTTCCCATTTTTCTTCTAGCTCCCTTGTGAGAGCCTTTTTAATCACTTCTATGAGCTTCATCTGTGCTGAGGAACAGATGATCTCCTCCTTTGGGGATTCACCTGGGGACTGCCTGTTTTTAGTCTCCTCAGGATTTAGAGTCTGCTCTCTATCTGTATAGAAGCTGTCAAGGGTTAAAGTCCTCTTCAGCTTCTTGCTCATTCTGTCTAATAATCAAAGACAAACTACCAAAGCAAAACAGAAAAAACTGGAGTCTTTCTTTGGGGGCGGGGCTGGGTGTGTTATCGAGCTTCCTCTCCAGACTGCGGGGGGCAGCAGTGAGGCACTAGCAGGACTGTGTTGCGTGTGCGCTCTGAGATCCCAAAGCGTGCTGAGTCACTGGGAGGGGGGAGGCGGGGGCGGCCAGGTCCCGGGAGGCTCCAGCTGTTTGGGGTTGTATTCTTCACTCCCAGTGTTTTTAGCTTCTCTGCTGGGCTGCTGACTTGCTGCCGGAGCAAAGTATCCAAACCTGTAGCGAAGCTCTCCCCGCAGAGACGGCTGCGATCACTCCCCACCCCCTCTCCAGTCTGCTCCCGTGCTCTCACTGCCGCTGCCCTCAGCCTGCGCCCGATCTAAAACTGCCCCAGCCCTCCAGTAAAGACAGACCTTTCTTGGCGGATCTCAAGGATGGCTTCTCTTGGTAACTATATGTGGGTTTTTTTCAGTCAAGCATTGATTCAGAGGCTTGTAATGAAGTGGATAGTGAGAGAAAGCGTGGAGCTTATGCAGCTGTGAGCCTCCTCTCCGCCATCTTAACCGGAAGTCCCCGATCATTATACACTTTGACAACGATATTGTATGAGGACATATTTTGATGGAAGTGGATTTCTTTGACAAAGAGACCTAACTGAGTTTCAATTGATAAAAGACGGACAAAAGCAGCTACACCCAAAGAAAGAACACTGGGAAATGAATGTGAACTATCTGCATTTTTGTTTTTCTTCCCGGGTTATTTATACCTTCTGAATCCAATTCTCCCTATACAACAAGAGAACTGTTCGGTTCTGCAAACATATATTGTATCTAGGATATACAGCAACATATCCAACATATAAAGGACTGCTTGCCATCTAGGGGAGGGGGTGGAGGGAGGGAGGGGAAAAAAATCGGAACAGAAACGAGTGCAAGGGATAATGTTGTAAAAAAATTACCCTGGAATGGATTCTGTCAATATAAAGTAATTATTAAATTAAAAATTAAAAAAAACCATAGAGGATCCCTCTGGGGTTGCTGAAAATTTTAATCAGTTTTTGATTAGCTAATATATACACATAGGGAGAAATGATAGCTATTTTAGATATCATTTTTATGGAAGAGGAACAGGGAGGAAGAGGGAATTTGGAGAGCTGTGATGAGAGCTTGTGATGATGCTCATCCCATAGCTCAGGGAGAACCTGAGGCAAAGAGAAGTTTCCTTTCCAATACCCTAATTGGAATCATAATAATGCAGCCCACGGGGAAAATATGAGGAAGCTAAGGGAAATAATTATTCAAGGAATTCAGAATGTGGTACCCAGGAGTGAGAAATTAAACAAGTTACAGGAGATACACCAAAAAAAGAGGAATCCCCTTCAACCTTTCTTGAAAGATTAAAGGAAAATATGAGGAAGTTTGGTGGCCTTAATTTGGAGGATCCCATTGCCCAGAGTTTGCTCCTAGTATATTTTGTATCTAACTCATGGTCTGACATTAATAAAAAGCTACAAAAGTTGGAGGAATGACAGAATAGCCCAATAGAATAACTTTTTGAAGTAATTCAGAAAGTTTATGTAATAAGGGAGGGAAGAAGATAAGAACAAACCAGAGAAACATTCCTAAGTCATGTTGCAGATGTTGAAACAATAGGAAGAACAAACAAAGGCAATGCTACAGACAGTAGCTAACAGTACAACTAAGAGAGCTGCAGATTATTAAAATGGGAGAAGAGGAAGGAGTCAGCTACCCAGATGGTATCCTAGGCTACATACAGAAAGAGGAGCAGGACAGGGGATTAGTCTAACAGCCCCACTCATTTGTTTTGAGAGTAGACTCGAAGCTGTATGAAGTAGGACTACCCCCAGATAGGTAAAGAACAGAAGGTTCTTTTCCTTATGGAGATAGAACATTAGGGGTGCCAGGGGTTCATAGGATAAACCCACCCTGAACCCTTGATAAATTTATGGGAGGGAACACAGCAGGAAGAGATTTTGCTTTTAATTGATACTGGAGCAGGAAAATCATCTGTTATTGCATTGCTCAAAGACACCAAATTAGAAAAAGAAAATGGAATTTCAGAAGTCAAGGGAGAGAATTTCCCCATCCCAGTGAGTGAGAGTTTAGAATTTGAGTATGAGGGGATCTCAATTCAGGACAGATTCCTGCTAATCCCAGATGTGGAGATTAATTTATTTGGAAGAGATTTTACAGCTAAATCATCTACCCCTCAAAATTAAAAATTATACTCAGAAGAATGCTAATACTAAAAAAGGATGAGGAGAATCAAATTGAACCACAAATTTGGGCTCAGCCCCAAAACTGGAGCCAGATTCATATTCCCCCTCTAAAAATCAAACTTAAGGATTCAAATGCTGCAATCAAAGTCGGACAATATCCTATTTGCTTAGAGGGAAGAAGTAGACAAAAACCAGTAATACAGGGTTTGATGGAGCCTATGCTCCATAGGTTATTGGAACTTTGTTGTTCCCCCTTTAACACTCCAATCCTACTGCTAAAGAAGGTAAATGGTCCCGTTTGGTCCAGGATTTTAGAGAAATTAACAAAATTTTCTTTCCCTCTCACCCTGTAGTACTAAACTCTTATACCCTTCTGGGTAAATACCCTGTGGTTCAGTGTGGTGGATTTGAAAGATATCTTTTGGGCTTGCCCTCTTGATCAAGGTAGCAGAGATCTTTTTTTTTTTTTTTTTTTTTTTGCTTCTGAATGGGAGAATTCTGATATAGGAGGAAGCAGTAACTTAGATGGTGTATCCTCCCACAAGGGTATACTGAGTTATCAAACCTTTTAATCCAGGAATTAGAAAAGGTTTTGGAGAAATTTGAAGTTTCCTTCCTCTGTTACCATTTTTCTATATGTGGATGATCCGTTAATTGTTAAGGAAAGAAAAGCTGCATTCAGCAATGTCTCTATTGAACTCCTAAATTATTTAGGGGGGGGGCGGCTTGCAGGTTTTCAAAGGCAAGTTGCAATTTGCTCTAAGAGAGTGTAAATACTTAGGACACTTAATTAGTAAGAAGAGTAAGAAATTGGACCTCAAGAGAGTTTCAGGAATTTTACAAACTAAATTACTCTGAACAAAGAGGGAACTAAAGAAATTCCTGGGTCTAGTGGGGTACTATAGGAGCTGGATTGATTCGTATGCTATTTTAATTAGACCTTTGTGTCGATATTTAGTTGAAGAGGGGCCAGACCATCTTTGATGGGACCCAAAAGCATGGGAGAGCTTTCAGAGGTTAAAACAGGTATTAATGTTGTCTCTGGTACTGGCTCTATCCTCACTCAACAGAACTTTGCATCTATTTGTGAACAGTGAACAGTGAAAAGGGGATGGTTCTCAAAACTCTAGAACAAATAAGGAGAAGACAAAGGAAACCCATTGCCTTTCTGTTAAAAGTCTTAAACCCTGGTTCTCAAGGATGACCTACTTATATCCAGGCCATTGCTGTTACTGCTACTCAGGCAGAGGAAAAGTAGGAGATTGACTCTTGGTGAAATCCTAATAGTTAGTGTCTCTCACTAATTATGATTCATCCCCGAGTCAGAGGGCAGGGAAATGGCTCACTGACTCTAGGGTTCTTAAATATGAAACTATACTTCTGGGGGAAAAAGATGATTTAACACTAACACATGATCATAACCTAAATCCAGCTTCCTTCTTGACTGCTCTATCCAACCAAGATTTGGAAGAAATTGAGCACTGCTGTAGGGAATTGATAGACTACCAAACTAAGAACAGGGAAGATTTACAAGAGTCCCCATTCCAGGGATTGTCAATCTATTCATAGATGGCTCTTCTAGGATAATAGAAAGAAAGAGACAGAATAGGTATGCAATTGTAGAGGAAAATAAAATTGCTCTAGTAGAGGCAGCTGGACTGTCCAAGTCATGGTCAGCTCAGACTTATGAATTATATGTTTTGAATCACGCTTTGAAGTTATTGGAAAGAAAAGAGGGAAACAAATGCACAGATTATAAGTATGCATGGGGAGTAAGCAATGTCTTTGGGAAAATTTGGAAGAGTAAGGTATTATAAAAAATAAAGGAAAATAATTTACCCATGCTACTCTGCTCTCCCAGGTATTAATAATCATTTATCAGAGATGTGGCAGTGATTCATGTAGGTAGATACCATTCAGGACTCTCTTTTGAGGTCAGAGGTGTAACCATTTAGTAGATGAGGCCAGAAGGGTGGGAGGGAGTCAAGTTTTAGTCCTCATACCTGCCTTCCCTCTAAATCTCACCCAGCTTAACTAAGGGTGAGAAAAAGGCAGCACAGAAATTGGGCACCATCCAAAACACAGAAGGAAAGTGGTTTCTACCCCAATGGATGTCAGGTAATCAGCAAGACCAATATGAGAGGCAAATCTTGCAACACCTACACCAAGGGAGAATATGAGATAACCAAAACCTGTGTGATATAGTCTTCATCCAATTTGTGACATTCTGGCTCACCAGATGATGGATGCTGGTATTAGTTGTCAAAGGATGAATAAAACTGCTCAGAGCCGAATAGTGAGGGGGGGAAAGGAAACCCCCAGATATCAGACTATTCCAGAGTATCCAGGTGGATTTTACTGAGTTACCCCAAATTGTCCCAAATTGAGAAAGCTCATTTTCAGGTCCTGCTAACTTCCAACACTGCTGTCCAGACCAAGCAAAAAGGTTGGACTCATCATACCCAGGTAAAATGACCTGTCTCATCTACAAAGTAGACAATAGTTCCAATCAATCCCAGAGGGTTAAGATTCAAACTGAGAAAGAAACCTATAATAGGGTGGATACATGAGCCCTAGTGGATCTACTCCTATTCCTGTTACATTAAGAATAATGATTTGTACCTGTCTTTGCCCCCCCTTTTACGTCTAACATTAGTAATAGGAATTTTTACTTCTGCTTCTATCCTCTTTCATAGTTACCCTATCATAGGTTGCAATTCTAGTGTGACACCATGGGGAGGGCCAAGGATATGGACAGAAGTCTTATTCTTTAGCCTGGCTTGGTCTAGGCAAAATACTCAAACTCTACCTGAAAAAGAATTTGGTATACTATTACAAACTGTAGTCAATATATTTAATTTAATCAATTGTTGGATATGTGGGGGTCCCTCAAACCTTGAACACTGGCTCTGGATTCCAATTTTCCTTAGCCCAACATGAATTTTGAGTAATAGATTAGAAGTTCATAACAGGACCGAGTTTGAGAAACCATGGGAGGAACATTTCTATCCCTTATCATAAGACAGGGAAGGGTTGTATTGCCTAAATCATATTGGAGATATGCTATGGATAGGAGAAAGCAGTCATAAATGTACTTACTGTCACAAATATAAGTTTGTGAAATCAGCAGATTGTTCACTCTATTATTTAATATGGAACAAAACAAATATTCAGTGCTCAAATGGGTATGTGTTCCAGAAAGGAATGAGGAAGAACATCACAGGGGAGCACTACTTGTTTGATAAAGGGAAAGGAGTATTCATGTAATGTCAACTCAGATGTACTTCTTTGTCAAAGAAATAATCAAACCACTTTTATAAATTTAACTACTAGATTATGGAAGTAGGAAGATAAAAATAGGATCAGACATATGTTCTCCCGGTTTTGGAGGAAAAACAACTGAATAGGGTATAGCTGTGAGTGAAAAGAAGAAGAGGTCTTATAGTACTATTATAGTTCTTCCATGCTAGGAGGCCCATTAAGGAATGAGGATCTGTGTTATTTCCCCACAATAACCTTAAGACCAAGAATGTTTCTTCAAGCTCATCCACATTTAAAAGAGCATTTTTAGACCTGTGGTCTTACAGCCTATACCCATTTATCTATAAATTGAACTGGTGACTGTTATATTGGAATAATACATCCAAAATTCATTTTCCTCTCTGGACAGAATGGCAGTTATTTAGACTTGAAATTATATGAGTGTAATGGGCCAGAATTCTGTACTTGAAACAAAAATTCTTACAAGGTATTAAGTCAGTGGAAATGATGATACACTCTAATTCAACATGGTGATTAATAGTTCTCTAATTCAATACATGTACTTAGTACTTAATATAGTTCTACAACATTGAAACCTATTCTAGAAGATTCACACCTATAATAATGTAATTATAATAGAGTATATAAGCAGGGGAAACTCAGCCAGATTCATTCATTCTATCTCCACCATCCTGGTGGCTCTCCTCCTTGGCTTCTCTACTGAAACCAAGACTCGGAGGGCTCAGAGACAGACTCAAAAGTGCTCAGAGACAACTGGGCTTATACCCCAAAGAGATACTAAAGAAAGGAAAGGGACCTGTATGTGCCAAAATGTTTGTGGCAGCCCTGTTTGTAGTGGCTAGAAGCTGGAAAATGAAAGGATGTCCATCAGTTGGAGAATGATTGAGTAAATTGTGGTATATGAATGTTATGGAATATTATTGTTCTGTAAGGAATGACCAGCAGGATGAATACAGAGAGGACTGGCGAGACTTACATGAACTGATGCTGAGTGAAATGAGCAGAACCAGGAGATCATTATATACCTCAACAACAATACTGTTTGAGGATGTATTCTGATGGAAGTGGACCCCTTTGATAAAGAGAGCCTTAATTGATCAAAGATGGACAGAAGCAGCTACACCCAGAGAAAGAACACTGGGAAATGAATATAAACTGCTTGCATTTTTGTTTTTCTTCCCGGGTTATTTATACCTTCTGAATTCAATTCTCCCTGTGCAACAAGAAAACTGTTTGGTTCTGCACACATATATTGTATCTAGGATATACTGCAGCCCATTCAACATGTAAAGGACTCTTGCCATCTGAGGGAAGGGGTGGAGGGAGGAAGGGGAAAAATCAGAACAGAAGTGAATGCAAGGGATAATGCTGTAAAAAATTACCCTGGCATGCGTTCTATCAATAAAAAATTATTTAAAAATTTTAAAAAATAATAAAAATAAATAAATAAATGAATGAATAAATGCTTCCTATAAAATAAAAAAAAAGTGCTCAGAGATAGACTGGGAGAATACAAAGGGCTGGAGGCTGGAACACAAGCTCTCGGACTGAGACAGACTTCAAGACAGAGATGATTGTGGTGGTCCTCCTTCCTCCCCCACAGAAACCAAGATACATTCCAAAGGACCTCCAGAAAGCTAGCCAAAGCCCCAGGCAAGGAGACAAGACTTTGAAAGAGATAATAAAGAATTTGGACTTTATCCCTAGCTATTCTCATGGTGAGAGTACAAAAGTAGACAAGAAGAAAACTTTGTAAAGGCCTAAACTAGTGTTTCAGCTGAAATGGCACAAATGTTTAGAAAAGAGACTTCTCCACTGCAAGGAAAGTATGTAGAAAGCATGGTTAGACTGATAAAAAAACAAAGTTTGATGGTAACTTGGGAGCAGATCATTGAACTTTTAGAAGCATTACAGTACTCATTTCTTTGGTTCTCAAAGGAAGAAGAATTAGAGCTGGAAACTAGTAGGAGATCAATTAAGTGAAATATTACAATGATAATGGTCCTGATTCGATTCCTAAAGAAACATTCTATACATATAACAATACAATTGACTTTAGGAAATTACATAAGTTATAGAATAAGGAAAAAGAAGAAAGTGCAGTGGGAAATGAATGTAAACTATTTGCATTTTTGTTTTTCTTTCCAGATTATTTTTATCTTCTGAATCCAATTCTTCCTGTGCAACAAGAGAACTGTTCAGATCTGCAAACATATATTGTATCTACGATATACTGCAACATATTTAACATATATAGGACTGCTTGCCATCTAGGGGAGGGGGTGGAGGGAGGGAGGGGAAAAATCAGAACAGAAGTGAGTGCAAGGGATAATGTTGTAAAAAAAATTACCCTGGCATGGGTTCTGTCAATAAAAAGTTATTATAAAAAATAAAATAAAATAAAATAAATTTTAAAAAAGAAGAAAGTGCAGGAGGGGGAGGATACTGACAAACTACGTGAAAAGCATGAAAAATTAGACCAGAAAGGAGTTAAGCACAAAGCTGATGAGATTAAGGAGTGTAGTACTTCACAGCAGGAGACATTAGAGCATCCCCAATGTACCCCCCTCAATTAACGCTTCATGGGTGGAGGCAGAAGGAGGAGGGGGAGGAGCAGTGACACAATCAGCACCACCTATGAAGCAACCTATGACACAATTACAAAAGGCACTAGTTAAAGCTAAAAAAGAAGGACAGGATATATCTGATTTAAAAATAAATGCATACCCTGTAATTCAAGAGTTTGACACTTTAGGCCAAGAAAGGAGAAGATCCTTTTAATCTGGAAAAAAATCAAAGATTTGAAAAATATTTGCACTCTTTGTGGGGCTACATTGTCTTATATTAAGACAATGTTCTTTGGCTTATGAAATTTTAACCCCTAGTGATTGTAAATCTATAGCAAAGACATGTTTAGAACCTGGACAAAACTTGTTGTGACTTTTAGAGTATAGTGAATTATGTAGAATACAAACCCACAAAATAGGCAAATGGGAGTTAATATACAAATCACCTTTGATCAACTAGCAGATAAAAGTCAGTATTCAGATGCTTTAGCACAGATTAATTACTCTTTGATAGCATATGAGCAAATTGCTGCTACTGCTATCGAAGTATGGGGCACCCTCCCAGGAAGACAAGATAGAGGGGAAACCTTCGTGAAAATAGAGCAAGGTCCAAATGAACCCTTTGCTGATTTTGTGGGACATCTGCAGACAGCTGTCACAAGAACCACTGGTGAAAATGCAGCTATAGGATTATGATAAAACAACTTGCTAGAGAAAATGCTAATGAGGTTTGTAGAAGAATTATTCTAAGACTACACAAGGATGTTCCTTTAGAAGAGATCATAAGACGCTGTGCCACAGTGGGCACAAATGCCTTTTATACCTAGACTATGATGAACATGGGAAGAAAGGGTCCCTCTTGGCAAGGGACTTCCAGAGAGACTCATCAATGCTTTCAGTGTAGTAAAGTAGGGCATCTGAATGCTCAATGTAGACAAAGAGATAGAGTGAGAGAACAGGATGAGAGAATAAGACCCAAGACTCCATGTCCAAAATGCCGGCCTTAGAATGTACATTGACTCGGGGTCCAGCTCCAAGACCTCAAACAATAAACAGGTGGGGCATGATGGCAGCTGAGGTTACACCCAGAGAGTCTTTTGAAGTTCAATACTCTGATATGATCAATTAGCAGAGAAGCAATCAGATGAGGGCAAGGGATTACAATTGGGGAGAATACAGGCTTTTTAACATGACAGAAGGGCAGTGTCCAATGCAAGCAGCTCCAATATAATAGCCAGGTAATGTGGAAAGATCCAGAAAGTGGTGAATGGAAAGGACTGGACAGGTTAACTTCTTGGGGGAAACAGTTTGCTTGTATATCTGCAGATGGAAAAAGAATCAGATGAGTGGCAACAAGTACCTTGAGAGAGACAGAAAAAGAGAAAAACCTCAAAACAAAGGAGAAGACTTAAGAAACATCTAACACCAAAAGAGAATGACTAATAATGAGAATGTTACAAAAATTCAAAACCCACAGGAATCATAGGATTCCCTGGGATGAAAAATTGTTGATACGACTGATATAGGACTTCAAAATCTGCAGGAATCACTGGATTCCATGACACATGATGAGACTATTTCAGGACTTCAAAACTTGCAGGAATCATTGGATTCCCTGACACATGAAGTAATGGACAATAGATTGGTTTTGACTATTTCTAGGACTTATGGACATGTATAATTCCTCATGTTGATTCACATTATTTGTTATATCACTATTAACCTGTGTTATATTACTATGTGCTTGTGTAATACCTCCCATGCTGATGGATTTATGTATATCTGTTTCAAATGAGACCCTTCAGAAACCCACTAATCTGGTTTGACTCCCCATTTCCCTTACTCCTTTTCTGAGACATCAGGGAGGATGTGATCACTTCCTTTTTGGTGTTTTCACCCCTTTTCCTGAGAAGTCAGGGAAAGTACGATCACCTCTTTTTTGGGGTTCTCAGCAGGATGTGACCACCTATGTTCTAAAATAAAAGAAAGTGGGAGATGTTATGAACCAGAACTCTGTACTTGAAACAAGGATTCTTACAAGGTGTTAAATCAGTGAAATTGATAAGACAACAGTTATCTACTTTAGCATGATGATTAATAGTTCTCTAGTTCAGTATGATTGATTTAATCTTACAACAAATAATAGTTCTCTAGTGATATAATGATTAGTTTCTACTCAGTATATTGCATATAAACTGGCACAAACTCAGCCAGAGACAGACTCAGAGGGGCTCAGAGACAAATTTGTAAGGGGACTGGAACAGACTGGGGGAAGACAGTGGCTGGAGGCTGGAGCACAAGCTCTAGGACTGAGACAGACTTCAAGACAGAGATCATTGTGGTAGTCATCCTGCCTCCTCTTCAGGTACCAAGACACATTTAGGAGGACCTCAAGAAAGCTAGTCTGAGCCCCAGGCAAGGAAACTAGACTGTAAAGGAGACAATAAAGAATTTGGACTATTCTCATGGTGATTACTCAACTGAAACGAAGGCTGGTCCAGAGACCTCCAAACTAACCAGAACACTACATATGAGGATTTGGTAAGGCTCAAAAAAAAAATAGATATTTCTCTAACTGTGACAGGTAATGCAAATGCAAGGGGAAAGACATGGTCTCCAGAAAGGATCATTCAGATCTATGATCCTCCTATATGGGCCCCAAATGGGAGTTGGGGTTATAGAACTCCAATTAATATCCTACGTAGACTAATTATACTTAAAACAGTATTAGAAATAATCACCAACCAAACTGCAAAGACATTGGATTCATACAAAGAATATTAGGAAAATAGCACATGTTCCAGTGCAAATTTGGTCATTCCTTTTTAATACATATTGGTGGTCTTGGTTTGGGAGAATTTGGTGGAAACAGTTCTTGCAATTCCTTCTGATGGCTATGAGTGGAGGAATTTTGTTCTCTGTTTACCTTACATAATACAGTTAAATAATCCAAATTGTCCAAAACACTCTATCTAAGATGGTTAAGATAAAGGGGAAGGCAGAACATTATGTTCAACTCATGGTTTTAAAAAGAAATGGATGGGTCCCAGTCAGGCAAGAAAAAATAATAAACCCTGAGGGAGATGAGAATGATTGTGAGAGTCTTGCTGAGAAAATGTTTCAGCACTGGGTGAGAGGCCTTCAAGTAGTAAGAAATAAGAGGGGGAACAGAATGTCATAATGAAATCTTCTCAAGGTTAAAGGTAATGTCTTTGGCTGAGGAGATATCTTTTTTTCCCCAAAAACCTAAATTATCTTGTATCCATTCCTTACAAATCAAATTGTTTTTGATAACTATGGAAGTATCTTCATTAGAGCATCCTGACTGCTATGAGAGTATCCTGACAATGAAATCAAATTTTCTTTAGTCAAAACTAAAAAGTTATCAAGACTTTCACACTAAAAAGGAAGGGCCATCGCCTTACCATTTGGCAGGCTGTGACATATTATGACAAACATATGTTTTTCTCACCACCTGATGGCATATGACACCTTATGGAGGACCTACATTATTCTCTTTGCTTTTGTGCTGAAGTAGATTTCCGCAAGTAAATTGTATGCCCTGAGACTCAACAGATGGATTAAGGGAAAGTGGGGAGAAGAAATTTGCAATTAGAATCTATATAATCTGCTTTGCTAAACATACAGACCCACTCCTCTGTTGACACTACTTTTGGTGTTTATAGACTGTCTTTTCTGAAGAAAGCCAATAAACTTTCCTTTTTATTACACTTATCCTGAGGCTATGGAATTATTGGTAAGGTTCTCTGTGTTTCACACAGATTATATATATTCTTATATTGTCAGGCTATTGGGGCAGCAGACCATCATTATTCTCTATCTTAGAGAAGTACAAAACAAGCAAAAATAAATAAAAAACTGATTACCTCAGAGGCCACTAAACTCATGCCCAGTCTGCCTCTAGAGAGTTCATTATTGTTGTTATAATTATTTACTATTGCTCAGATAAATGAATCTGGTCTTAACCAAATATAGACATTGGCCAAGTATGTCACAGATATCCACTGTCCTGACAAGAATTAGCCTTACAGATTAGCACAAATGCATAATAACACTCTACTTCCCTGAGTTGTTTCAGTAATGCATGTGGAATCAGACCATTTGCTTAAATAACTAGCTGGATTTTCCTGAACTTCAGTCTTTACATTGGTTTCAGCTCCTTTAGAAAAGTCACATTCTCATTTGCTCTTACTTCTTGTCTTGTTGGAATGTTTCTTTCCTCATCATCAAATCCATGGGCTGCAATATTTCATTAGCCATATCTAGCAAGCAGAACAGGAGAGTATCTGGTCTGTTGGCTTGGGTTCTTTAATCTGTTATTGTGGCTCTATCCCAATATATCTTTTTCATGTTTCAGAAATAAACCAGAAAGTTAAAGTTAAAAGTTTTAGGGAAGAAACATTAAAATAGGATTCAGTTAAATATCTTATTTTCACTTGCTTATCTCTTTTTTTTCTGACTAAATATAGAAATCTCATGACTGAAAATTATGATTGCAACGGCTGCTCTTGAATATGCAGATAAAAGGGGGAAAGGCATGGAACCATCATTTTCCCCCCAGAATAATTCAGATCTTTTCTAAAACATAAATCATCATATGGAATAAATTAAGCCTAGCTTCTCAATTTCATTCTTAAGACTAACTATTATATTGAAAATCCAATTTCCCAGAATTATAGAGAAGAGAGTTTTCTATTGTCTGGTATTATTTCAGAATATAAATGCTATTTAATTCCATAATAAGAGCTTTTTGGAATACCAAAAAATCCAAGAGTTGTTATGATTTGTCTTTAACATCAAATCAAATCAATATGCAAATCAAATTGTAAAACATTTATAAGGTAGCCAGATATTTTGCTCTGTGTCAGATAGATACAAAAAGTGGCAAAAGATAGAACTTCCCCTCAAGTGATTACAATTAAAGGAGGAGAGAATATAATATTATACATAACAAGCAATATACCAGATAAATGGGGGATAAGCAATAGACAAAAGTCACTGGAATTAAGAGGGATTGGAGAAGACTTAGTGTAAAGGTAGGATCTCATTTTAGGACTTAGAAGAAGCTAGTGGAATTATTAGTCAGAGCAGAAGAAAGAAAGAGTTCCAGCCATGGAGGGACAGAAAAAATATCCAGAGATAAGAGAAGAAGGGTCTTGTTTGTGGACAAATAAGGAAGTCAATATCACTGGATCAAAAAGTGTGTATTGGGAATAAAGATGTAAGAATCTAGGAAAGGTGGGAAGGAGCTAGATTATGAAAGGCTTTGTATCCTATTTGTAGGCCCTCTTCCTCTTTGATTTTCTTCTTTCTAGTAATTCAGAGAAAGGAGAGATCACTGTGGACTGGAATTATTAGGGAAAGGCATTTCAGATGAGGTATATGTGTACAAAGACCCACAGGTCTTTGTATGTATAAAGCAATGAGTTTTTAAAGAAAAATAATGGTGATGAGATAAATTGAAAAAGCCAATGAACAGTTAAGAAGTATTAAGCACTTTTTTCATGTCAAATATTGTATTAAGCACTGGAGATATAAAGGCAGAAAACTAGACATTATCCTCAAGGAGTCTGAATTCTAATGGAAGAAGACACCATATACATAACTATATGTGTGTGTGTGTGTGTGTGTGTGTGTGTGTGTGTGTGTGCGCATAATATTAACAGAATTGCTGGAAGGCAATATCAGAAAGAAAAGACTCAGAAGGCTGACTCTCAAAAGAAAATGGAAGATAAAAGAAAGAGATAGGATAAAGATCCCAACTTTTGGGATAAAAATTCATTATTTGACAAAAACTGCTGGGAAAACTGGAAATTAGTATGGCAGAAATAAGGCATGGACCCACATTTAACACAGTATACCGAGATAAGATCAAAATGTGTCCATGATTTAGGCATAAAGAATGAGATTATAAATAAATTAGAGGAATATAGGATAGTTTACCTCTCATACTTGTGGAGGAGGAAGGAATTTGTGACCAAAGATGAACTAGAGAGCATTAATGATCACAAAATAGAAAATTTTGATTATGTCAAATTAAAAAGCCTTTGTACAAACAAAACTAATTCAAATAAGATTAGAAGGGAAGCAACAAACTGGGAAAACATTTTCACAGTTAAAAGCTCTGATAAAGGCCTCATTTCCAAAATATATAGAGAATTGACTCTAATTTATCAGAAATCAAGCCATTCTCCAATTGATAAATCGTCAAAGGATATGAACAATTTTCAGATGATGAAATTGAAACTATTTCCACTCATATGAAAGTGTTCCAAATCACTATTGATCAGAGAAATGCAAATTAAGACAACTCTGAGATACCACTACACACCTGTCAGATTGGCTAAGTTGACAGGAAAAAAATAATGATGAATGTTGGAGTGGATGTGGGAAAACTGGGACACTGATGCATTGTTGGTGGAGTTGTGAATGAATCCAACCATTCTGGAGAGCAATCTGGAATTATGCCTCAAAAGTTATCAAACTGTGCGTACCCTTTGATCCAGCAGTGCTACTACTGGTCTTATATCCCAAAGAGATACTAAAAAAGGGAAAGGGACCTGTATGTGCCAAAATGTTTGTGGCAGCCCATTTTGTAGTGGCTAGAAACTGGAAAATGAATGGATGTCCATCAATTGGAGAATGGTTGGGTAAATTGTGATATATGAATGTTATTGAAAATTATTGTTCTGTAAGAAATGACCAACAGGATGACAGACTTGGAGAGACTTACATGAATTGATGCTCAGTGAAATGAGCAGAACCAGGAGATCATTATATATACTTCAACAATGATACAGTATGAGGAATCATTCTGATGGAAGTGGATCTCTTCGATAAAGAGATCTAATTCAGTTTCAATTGATCAAGGATGGACAGAAGCAGCTACACCCAAAGAAAGAACATTGGGAAATAAATGTAAACTGTTTGCACTTTTGTTTTTCTTCCCGGGTTATTTTTACCTTCTGAATCCAATTCTTCCTGTGCAACAAGAGAACTGTTTGGTTCTGCACACATATATTGTATCTAAGATATACTATGACATATTTAACATGTATATGACTGCTTGTCATCTGGGGGAGGGAGTGGAAGGAGGGAAGGGAAAAGTTGGAACAGAAGTGAGCGCAAGGGATGATGTAAAAAAAAATTACTTAGGCATGGGTTCAACTCAATAAAAAGTTATAATTATTTTAAAAAATTAAATAAGAGTGGTATAGGAAAAATTGAGAAAATAAATGAGAACTATTCAAGAAAATTATGAAAAGAGAATAAATAATTTGGTAAAAAAAATGACATAAAAAACTTTAAAATAACTGAGAATTGACAACATGATTAAAGATAGATAATCTCACTGATGAAAAGAACTCCTTAAAAATTAGAGGTGGAAGGTCCTAATAATTGCTTTGGTTTCCTCTTCACTAGTGGTGGATTCATATTTATCATTTTTGACATTAATAATGTAGTTTTATTATTTACTTTTAAAATTAAATAAACCAGTGATTTATCTACTTTATTGACTTTTAAAAATAAAAACAACTTCTAGTTAAAAAAAAAAGAGAGATTATAATGTTCTCTTTTCTCAAATATGATGGTTCTCTCTGGGAGCAGCTTTCTTGGGGAGATTTCTGGAGACAGCCTTAGTTTCAGTTCAGAGTAATAATCACTTCAAATTCAGCCAGCTGTTAAAAATTCAAATCTTTTATTGTCTCTTCCAAAATAGCCCAGTTAGCTATCTTAGAGACTTATCTCCCTCCTTGGTTCTAAGAGCTCTTGCAGCTCTCTCTGAATCTCCAATTCTCAATCTCAATCTTGGTTCTGCTCCTCCAAATACTTCTTTCTGCCTGACTGCAGTCTCTAGCTTGTCAATCTCCTCAAGTGACTGACTCCACTGACTCAGCTCCTTTTATGGTCTTTTAGAGATGTAAACTCAAAGATTGACTTCCTCCTCTAAGAAAGTGGGATTGTGGGAGGTGTAAACTTGGATATCTCCTGATTTGTGAACTCCAATGTGTGAGCCAATGTGTGAACTCTCAAAGGTGTGAGCTCTAATGTGTGAATTCTCCCAAAGGTATAAACCCTAAGCACATAAGCATCAACTCTAATGAGTTAACACTTTGTAAGAATTCTAACAAGAAGTGAGGATACAGGTCATTCCAAACATTTAGTAAAATTCATTGAAAAGATGATAGGTGGAGTGTCATCCTTGAACAATAAAGTCAATAACTGGATCTAGAGTATGTGGAAGTTAGAACATTATGACTAGAAAGTTAGGATGACTTCATAAAGTATCTATTCAGAGAGTTTGTTTCTTTCTGGCAATGTTTAAATCTGGCAGCATTTGAATTTTTCTATTTGTTATCCTTTCCCCATACTACAAATAAAGTCCAAATCATTTAAACAACAATGAATCCAAAAGTGAAAATATTAAGTTTTAAACTTTAATACTTTAATTCTACAGTAAGACTTATGGAATACCTTGTTGAGTTACTTAAGAAGTGCAAACCATATTACAGATATTATCTTGGTTTTTTAGAATATATTTTTATTCATTTCATTAAATATTTCTCAATGACATTTTAAAATTTTGAATTTCAAAATCTTTTCCTCCCTCCACTTGAGAATGTACGGAATATGAAGTTGATTATACATGTGAAGTGATATAAAATACTTCCATATTAGCAAAAGAAAGCACACACACAAATTAGAAAGTGAAAAAAATTTGTTTCAATCTTTATTCAGACTTCATCAGTTTTCTCTCTGGATATGGATAGCATTTTTCATCATGGGTCCTTTGGAATTGTCATGGATTGTCATACTGTTCAAATTATACATTTTTCATAGTTGATAGTCATTAAAATATTGTTTTTCTAGTTTTGCTCCCTTCACTTTGCATTGTATAATATATTTCCTAGCTATATCTGAAATAAAACCTCATCATTTCTTATAGCATAAAAATATTTCATCAAAATTATAACATAACTTGCTCAGCCATTCTCCAGTTGATAAGCAGCCCTGTAAATTCCCATTCTTCACCATCACAAAAAGAATTGCTGTAAATATTCATGTACAACTTTTCTTTGATGTCTTTCAGTTTTAAACCTAGGAATGATATTTATCTGAATCAAAGGATATGTATAGATATGTAGTCCTTAGAGAATAAAATGAAATGATTCCATATAATGATGGGATCAATTCATAATACCACCAATAATACAATAATGTCCCTATTTTTTCCACATCTTGCTGTCAATTTTCCCCTCAATTTCTTACTTTCTTTTGAATTTTGACTACATTTTTTTGTTTTGCAAAAACTTTTAAATTTCATATAACCTAAATTATTTATTTTACTTCCTGATTCTCTCTTATTTGGACATAAATTCTTCCTTGAGCATAAATCTGACAAATAAATGGGTTAATATTTCCCTAATTTACTTATGATATGACATATACAAATATATACACACACACACACACACACACGTGTGTATATATACATATATGTGTGTACATATTGGATGGAGCAATTGTGATGTGATTACAATAGAATAGTATTGTGCACAAGAAATTATGATCAGAATGCTCTCAGAAATATCTGGAAAGGCTCCCATGAGTTTAACAGCAATAGTGTAAGACAAATTATGAATTCCATAATTTTTCATAGTAATACAATGATCCAAGAAAATTCTAAAAAACATGATTTTTTAAAAAGTTTATCCATATCCAGAGAAAGAACTGATGCTGTCTGAATATAGATTGAAGTATACTTTAAATAAAAAAAAAATTTGCTTTACTATTCTTGAGATTTTTTTCTGTTTTCTTTCACAACGTGCCTAATATGGAACTATTTTACACGGTTCCACATATATAACATATGCTGAATTGACTTCTCTAATAAACATGAAGGATGGGAAGAGAGGAAGAGAGATTCTGGAACTCAAAATTTTAAAAAGGAATGTTAAAATTTGTTTTTTACATGTAACCAGTGAAAATTTTAGTATTTTCTAAATATGTTATCATTATCATCTGCAAAATAAGAGATAATATTATTATCTCAATTCCTATTCTGATTTCTTCTCTTATTGCTATTGGGAGAATTGTCTCACTTCCTTTCCTTATTCTTATCTTATTGTTATTGGTAAATAACAAAGTTATATAAAAAAAAAATTAAAAAAAATAAAGTAGATCTATTTAGATATTCTATTTCCTCTTCTAATCTAGGCAGATTGTACCATTGCGAATATTCTTCAGTTTCACTTATGTGACCCAGCTTGGAAAGCCGGTGATGACATCCTTTACCCCCACCACAAAAAAGTCTGGGATAGTATCCTTTCGAAAAAGATTTCAATTGTAAAAGTCACAAAGTAGGTCAGAAAATGAAGAAGGAACAGAGAAAAGAACTCTGACCATAAAAAGCTACTATGGTGACAGGGAAGATCAAAACACAAACTTAGAAGAGGAGAGCAATGGCAAAACAACTATATGTGAGGTTTCAAAGGAGAATATAAATTGCTCTCAAGCTCATGAAGTCCTCTTGAAAGAGCTCACAGTGATTTTAAGAATTAAGAGCGATAGAAGAAAAATGGGAAAAGAAATGAGAATTATATAGGAGAATTATGGGGGGGAAAAGAATCTTGGAAAAACAGACTCACAAATTGAGTGAAGAAAACTATTTAAAAAATAAAACTGGCCAAATGAAAAAGGAGATACAAAAGCTTATTGAAGAAAACAATTCTTGAAAAGTTAGAGATGGAAGCTAATGCCTCTATAAGACATCAATAAATCAAACAAAATTTAAAAAATGAAAAAACAGAATAAAAGATGAAATATTTCACTGAAAAAAACAACTGACCTGGAAAATAGATCCAATTTTTAAGAATTATTGGACTACCTGAAACCCATAAAAAAATCCTGAAAATATATTTTTAAAATCCTTAAAGAAATTAAGGAAAACTGCCCTCATATCCTAGAATCAAAGGGTAAAATAGTAATTAAAGAATCCAACAATCACTTTCTGAAAGAAGTCATCAAGTAAAAATTTCAAGGATAATTGTAACAACTTATCTGTACTTTGTTCTTGAAGAGGACAATGCCATCGGGGAAGTACTGCCAGGGACATGAAAGTGAATTGGATTTAAGTGAGGGAGGGCTGTGCAAGGCTACCAGCTTCACTTTGCCCTCCAGAGATATTTGGGTCCAGTGTGCAAATACAGATCTAGAGCACTGGAGATGGCCCTAGATAAAATGGGAGATTTTGAACTTTTTAATCTAGGGTCTTCAAATTTTGACTGAGGACACACTTATTCAGTATTTAAGCCTAAGTAGCAATTGAGATAAATAATCTTTCATCTAGTCCAGAAAAGATCTAGATAAATGAATGAATGAATCTGGAAAAGGACAATCCTCAGGGTTTTGGGCCAAAGCAGAAATGACTGCTATTTACATTCAATCTGAGTCAATCAGAATGCAAACAATGATCAAATGAGGCTTGGTCTAGGACCTATTGGTGACCAATTAGAATCAGATTGCTTCTGGTTTAAATCATGATCCTTAAGAAAGAAATCTAGCCAGAAAACCAATATATTTTTTGGAGGGTTCAGATGTATAAAACAGGATAAAAATACTTTTAGGAGCATACGTAGGTAAGGGTATGATACCCTGGGGAGAAAGGGAAAAAAGGGGGGAAAGAGGGGAAGGGGAAGAAAAGGGGGAAGGGAAAGAAGGGAAGGGGGGAAGGGGGGAAGGAGGGAAGGAAGGAAGGAGGAAAGGAGGGAGTCTTCCAGCTGACCAATTCCAATTTGTGGACCAGCTTTACTCACAAAGGTTGTTGTTTGTCCTTTTTTTTTTTTAATAGCTTTTTATTTACAAGTTATATGCATGGGTAATTTTACAGCATAGACAAATGCCAAACCTTTTGATCCAATTTTTCCCCTCCTTCCCCCTGCCCCCTCTCCCAGATGGCAGGTTGACCAATACATGTTAAATATGTTAAAGTATAAATTAAATACAATATAAGTATACATATCCAAACAGTTATTTTGCTGTATAAAAAGAATCAGACTTTGAAATAGTATATAATTAACCTGTGAAGGAAATAAAAAATACAGACAAAAATATAGGGCTTGGGAATTCTATGTAGTGGTTCATAGTCATCTCCCAGAGTTCTTTCCCTGGGTGTAGCTGGTTCAATTCATTATTGCTCTATTGGAAATGATTTGGTTCATTTCATTGCTGGAGATAGCTATGTCGATCAGAATTGATCATCATATAGTATTGTTGTTGAAGTATATAATGATCTCCTGGTCCTGCTCATTTCACTCAGCCTCAGTTCATGTAGGTTTCTCCAGGCTTTTCTGAAATCATCCTGCTGGTCATTTCTTACAGAACAATAATATTCCACAATATTCATATGCCACAATTTATTCAGCCATTCTCCAATTGATGGGCATCCACTCAGTTTCCAGTTTCTTGCCACTACAAAAAGGGCTGCCACAAATATTTTGGCACATACTGGTCCCTTTCCCTTTTTTAATATCTCTTTGGGACATAAGCCCAGTAGTAGCACTGCTGGATCAAAGGGTATGCAAGTTTGATAACTTTTTGAGCATAGTTCCAAATTGCTTTCCAGAATGGCTGGATGTATTCACAATTCCACCAACAATGTATTAGTGTCCCTGTTTTTCCCACATCCCCGCCCATATTCCGCATTATCTTTCCCTGTCATTCTAGCCAATCTGACAGGTATATAGTGGTATCTCAGAGATGTCTTAATTTGCATTTCTGATTAATAATTTATCCTTCATTCTTGAAAAGAACTATGACATCAGGGAAGTGATGGCATGCCATGCCATTTAAATGAAGATTTAAATGAGGGAAGGCTGTACAAGATCACCAATTTCACTTTCCCCTCTAGAGCCATCTAGATCCAGTGACAAGATAAAGATCAAGATGACTGGAGATGGCCTTCTGGCAAATTCCAAATTCTATATTTATCAAGTCAAGGAAAAAATACAGCTATCATCTAGAAAGGAAAAAAATCAAATGTCAAGGAGTCACAATCAAGATTATATATAATCTAGCAGTTTCTACATTAAAGATTTGGAAGCCTTGGAATATGATCTTCTGGAAGGTAAGAGAGATTCCATTAAAACCAAGAATCAACTACCCAGCAAAACTGAGCATAATCTTTCAGGGAAAAGAATGAACATTTTTTATTAAAGCTTTTTATTTTTCAAAACATATGCATGGATAATTTTTCAACATTAAATCTTGCAAGACCTTGTGTTTCAATTTTTCCCCCACCTTTCCCCTCCTCCTTCCCTTAGATGGCAAGTAATCCAATATATGTTAAACATAGTAAATGTGTGTGTGTTTGTGTGTTAAGTCCAGTATTTGCAAATATATTTATACAATTATCTTGCTGCACAAGAAAAATCAAATCATGGTTTCTGTCAATAAAAAAAAATCAACTCAAAAAGAAAAAAATGAGAAAAATCAAAATGCAAGCAAACAACAACAGAAAAAGTAAAAATGCTATGTTGTGATGCACACTCATTTCTCAGTCTTTTCTCTGGATGTAGATGTCTCTCTTCATCACAAGATTATTGAAACTGGCCTGGATCATCTCATTCTTGAAAAGACCCACGTCCATCAAAATTGATCATCATATAATCTTGCTGTTGCTGTGTGCAATGATCTCCTGGTTCTGCTCACTTCACTTACCATCAGTTCTTGTAAAGTCTCTCCAGACCTCTCTGAAATTATTGTGCTTATCATTTCTTATAGAACAATAACATTCCATGATATTCATATACCATAACTTATTCAACCATTCTCCAAATAATGGGTACCCACTCAGTTTCCAGTTTCTTGCTGCCACAAACATGTTTGCACATGTGGATCAAAAGGGTGAACATTCAATGAAATAGGGGACTTTCACCCTTTCCTGATGAAAAGTCCAGAGCTGAACAGAAAATTTAATCTTCATATGTGCAAGATTCAAGAGACATGTAAAAATGTAAACAGGAAAGAAAAAAAAAAAACTTTATTCAATAAGATTAAACTGTTTATGTCCCTGCATTGGGGGTTTAGTAATGAATTACTTCATTATCTATGGTACCTTTAAGTAGGATATAGTTTCCTTCCTTATTTATCTCTTTTAATAAGATCCATGTTTGCTTTTGCTTGATCTGAAATCAGGATCACTACCCCTATTTTTTTTTTTACTTCACCTGAAGCATAATAGAGTCTGCTCCAGTCTTTTACCTTTAGTCCAAATATATCATCCTGCTTTAAATGTGTTTGTTGTAAACAAAACATTGAAAGATTCTGGCTTTTAATCCAGTCTACTATCCATTTCCATTTTATAGGAGAGGCCATCTCATTTACATTCACAGTTAATGTGATGAATTCCTGTCATCTTATTATACATTGCTTTATAAATTATGTTGAAAGAAAAAGATCAGAACAAAAGGGGA
Organism: Antechinus flavipes; assembly: GCF_016432865.1. Taxonomy (NCBI): domain Eukaryota; kingdom Metazoa; phylum Chordata; class Mammalia; order Dasyuromorphia; family Dasyuridae; genus Antechinus; species Antechinus flavipes. The sequence continues at coordinate 214,766,940 of NC_067401.1, read as the reverse complement.
AAAACCATGAGAGAGAGGAAAAAACCCAGAAAAACAAAGTGAACATAGCATGTGATGATTTACGTTAAATCTCCATAGTTCTTTTTCTGGATGCAGATAGTATCCAAAGCCTAAGGGGATTGCTTTGGATCACTGAACCACTGAGAAAAAACAAGTCTTTCATAGGTAATCATCACACATTCTTGTTTTTATTCTGCACAATGTATTCTTGGATCTGCTTATTTCAATCAGCATCAGTTCACGTAAATTTTTCTAGGCCTTCCTAAAATTTTTAAAACAGAAATATTCCATTACCTTCATATACCACAACTTATTCAGCCATTCCTCAATTGAAGGGCATCTATTCATTTTCCAATTTGTTGCTACCAGAAAAAGAGCTGTTACAAACATTTTTGCACATGTGGGTTTTTTTCCCCCTCTGTAAGGATCCCTCTACTCACCAAGAGGGTCTCAACTGAACTCTTACCATACGGTCTCCGTATGTCTCTGGCACAGCTCTCTTTAGCTGTGTTCTTTCCCCACAGAGCACCTGGAACACCAGATGTTGTTAAACCAGCAAGAGTTTATTGCCATTGTCTCTCTATTCTCTTTCACCTCCATACAATTCTTTCCCTATTCCCCTCAATTCTCTCCTGCAATCCCCCCCTCCCTGCTTTCCTCTCCCTTCTTATATCCTCCCCATGGCGTGGTTACAATTATTTATATCACCCTCATCTGCGTTATTCCCCACCTAGATTGCCTTGATAAGTTACAGGAGTTAATTATCTATTTCTGGGTAAATGCCTTCTTAGAGCTGCTTTTCTGTCTTACTTAATGAACATATCCTGGCCCTCTGGTCCCTCTATGCCATGTACCTAACACCTCTCCTTTAGGATTTCTTTAGGATATTGACCCAGTAGTGATATTGCTACTTAAAAGGGTATGCACAAATTCATAGCCATTTGGGCATAATTCTAAATTGCTCTCAAGAATGGTTGGATTATTTCACAACTGCACCAACAATGCATTAGTGCCCCAGTTTTTCCCACAAGCACTCTAACATTCATTATTATTTTCTCTTGTCATCTTAGACAGTCTGAGAGGTGTGATCTGGTACTTTAAGAGTTGTTTCAATTTCTCTAATCAATAGTAATTTTTTTTTGCTTTTCTCCTGCCTTTATTAGGAAACATAATATATATTTTATACATTTGTCAAGGTAACATTACAACATTATCCCTTGCACTCGTTTCTGTTCCGATTTTTTTTCCCCTCCCTCCCTCCACCCCCTCTCCTAGATGGCAAGCAGTCCTATATATGTTGGATATGTTTCAGTATATCCTAGATACAATATATGTTTGTAGAACCGAACAGTTCTCTTGTTGCACAGGGAGAATTGGATTCAGAAGGTATAAATGACCCAGGAAGAAAAAAAAATGCAGATAGTTCACATTCGTTTCCCAGTGTTCTTTCTTTGGGTGTAGCTGCTTCTGTCCATCATTTATCAATTGAAACTCAGGTCTCTTTGTCAAAGAAATCCACTTTCACCAAAATATGTCCGCATACAATATCGTTTTTGAAGTGTATAATGATCTCCTAGTTCTGCTCATTTCACTTAGCATCAGTTCATGTAAGTCTCGCCAGTCCTCTCTGTATTCATCCTGCTGGTCATTTCTTACAGAACAATAATATTCCATAACATTCATATACCACAATTTACCCAGCCATTCTCCAATTGATGGGCATCCATTCATTTTCCAGTTTCTAGCCACTACAAATAGGGCTGCTACAAACATTTTGGCACATACAGGTCCCTTTCCCTTCTTTAGTATTTCTTTGGGATATAAGCCCAATAGAAACACTGCTGGATCAAAGGGTATGCACAATTTGATAACTTTTTGGGCATAATTCCAGATTACTCTCCAGAATGGTTGGATTCGTTCACAACTCCACCAACAATGCATTAGTGTCCCAGTTTTCCCGCATCCCCTCCAACATTCATCATTATTTTTCCTGTCATCTTAGCCAATCTGACAGGTGTGTAGTGGTATCTCAGAGTTGTCTTAATTTGCATTTCTCTGATCAATAATGATTTGGAACATTCTTTCATATGAGTGGTAATAGTTTCAATTTCATCCTCTGAAAATTGTCTGTTCATATCCTTTGACCATTTATCAATTGGAGAATGGCTTGATTTCTTATAAATTTGAGTCAGTTCTCTATATTTTTTTTTAATTTTTTATTTAATAATTACATTATATTGACACTCGTTTCTGTTCCGGTTTTTTCCCCCTCCCTCCCTCCACCCCCTCCCCTAGATGGCAAGCAGTCCTTTATATGTTGGATATGTTGCAGTATATCCTAGATACAATATATGTTTGCAGAACCGAACAGTTCTCTTGTTGCGTAGGGAGAATTGGATTCAGAAGGTATAAATAATCCGGGAAGAAAAACAAAAATGCAGATAGTTCACATTCGTTTCCCAGTGTTCTTTCTTTGGGTGTAGCTGCTTTTGTCCGTCATTTATCAATTGAAACTCAGGTCTCTTTGTCAAAGAAATCCACTTCCATCAAAATATGTCCTCATACAATATCGTTGTCGAAGTGTATAATGATCTCCTGGTTCTGCTCATTTCACTTAGCATCAGTTCATGTAAGTCTCGCCAGTCCTCTCTGTATTCATCCTGCTGGTCATTTCTTACAGAACAATAATATTCCATAACATTCATATACCACAATTTACCCAGCCATTCTCCAATTGATGGGCATCCATTCATTTTCCAGTTTCTAGCCACTACAAACAGGGCTGCTACAAACATTTTGGCACATACAGGTCCCTTTCCCTTCTTTAGTATTTCTTTGGGATATAAGCCCAATAGAAACACTGCTGGATCAAAGGGTATGCACAATTTGATAATTTTTTGGGCATAATTCCAGATTGCTCTCCAGAATGGTTGGATTCGTTCACAACTCCACCAACAATGCATTAGTGTCCCAGTTTTCCCGCATCCCCTCCAACATTCATCATTATTTTTCCTGTCATCTTAGCCAATCTGACAGGTGTGTAGTGGTATCTCAGAGTTGTCTTAATTTGCATTTCTCTGATCAATAATGATTTGGAACACTCTTTCATATGAGTGGTAATAGTTTCAATCTCATCCTCTGAAAATTGTCTGTTCATATCCTTTGACCATTTATCAATTGGAGAATGGCTTGATTTCTTATAAATTTGAGTCAGTTCTCTATATATTTTGGAAATGAGGCCTTTATCAGAACCTTTAACTATGAAGATGTTTTCCCAGTTTGTTGCTTCCCTTCTAATCTTGTTTGCATTAGTTTTGTTTGTACAAAGGCTTTTTAATTTGAAGTAATCAAAATTTTCTATTTTGTGATCAGTAATGGTCTCTAGTTCATCTTTGGTCACAAATTTCTTTCTCCTCCACAAGTCTGAGAGATAAACTATCCTGTGTTCCTCTAATTTATTTATAATCTCGTTCTTTATGCCTAGGTCATAGACCCATTTTGATCTTATCTTGGTATATGGTGTTAAGTGTGGGTCCATGCCTAATTTCTGCCATACTAATTTCCAATTATCCCAGCAGTTTTTATCAAATAATGAATTCTTATCCCAGAAGTTAGGGTCTTTGGGTTTATCAAACACTAGATTGCTATAGTTGATTATTCTGTCTTGTGAACCTAACCTTTTCCACTGATCAACTAATCTATTTCTTAGCCAATACCAAATGGTTTTGGTGACTGCTGCTTTATAATATAATTTTAGATCAGGTACAGCTAGGCCACCTTCATTTGATTTTTTTTTCATTAATTCCCTTGAGATTCTCGACTTTTTATTGTTCCATATGAATTTTGTTGTTATTTTTTCTAGATAATTAAAATATTTTCTTGGAAGTCTGATTGGTATAGCACTAAATAAATAGATTAGTTTAGGGAGTATTGTCATCTTAATTATGTTCGCTCGGCCGATCCAAGAGCACTTAATATTTTTCCAATTATTTAAGTCTGACTTTATTTGTGTGGAGACTTTTTTATAATTTTGCTCATATAATTCCTGACTTTCCTTTGGTAGATAGATTCCCAAATATTTTATGGTATCAACAGTTATTCTGAATGGAATTTCTCTTTGTATCTCTTGCTGTTGGGTTATGTTGGTGATGTATAAAAATGCTGAGGATTTATGGGGATTTATTTTGTAGCCAGCTACTTTGCTAAAATTATGAATTATTTCCAATAGCTTTTTGGTAGAATCTCTGGGGTTCTCTAGGTATACCATCATATCATCTGCAAAGAGTGATAGTTTGGTTTCCTCATTGCCTACTCTAATTCCTTTAATATCTTTCTCGACTCTTATTGCCGAGGCTAGTGTTTCTAATATGATATTAAATAATAATGGTGATAGTGGGCAACCTTGCTTCACTCCAGATCTTACTGGGAAAGGTTCCAGTTTTTCCCCATTGCATATGATGCTTACTGATGGTTTTAAATATATGCTCCTGACTATTTTAAGGAAAAGTCCATTTATTCCTATGCTCTCAAGTGTTTTTATTAGGAATGGATGTTGGATTTTATCAAATGCTTTTTCTGCATCTATTGAGATGATCATAAGGTTTTTGTTTGTTTGGTTATTGATATAGTCAATCATGCTAATAGTTTTCCTAATATTGAACCAGCCCTGCATTCCTGGTATAAATCCTACTTGGTCATAATGTATTATCCTGGGGATGATTTTCTGTAATCTTTTTGCTAATATTTTATTTAAGATTTTAGCATCAATATTCATTAGGGAGATTGGTCTATAATTTTCTTTCTCTGTTTTCAGCCTACCTGGTTTAGGTATCAGTACCATGTCTGTGTCATAAAAGGAATTTGGTAGGACTCCTTCAATCCCTATTTTTTCAAATAGTTTATTTAGCATTGGAGTTAATTGTTCTTTAAATGTTTGGTAGAATTCACATGTAAATCCATCTGGTCCTGGGGATTTTTTCTTAGGGAGTTGATTGATAGTTTGTTCTATTTCTTTTTCTGAGATGGGACTGTTTAGGATATTTACTTCTTCCTCTGTTAGTTTGGGCAAGCTATATTTTTGGAGGTATTTTTCTATTTCATTTAAGTTGTCGAATTTATTGGCATAAAGTTGGGCAAAGTAACTCCTAATTATTGCTCTTATTTCCTCTTCGTTAGTGGTGAGTTCTCCCTTTTCATTTTTAAGACTAACAATTTGATTTTTCTCTTTCCTTTTTTTAATCAGATTTACTAAGGGTTTGTCTATTTTGTTGGTTTTTTCATAGAACCAACTCTTAGTTTTATTAATTAATTCAATAGTTTTTTTACTTTCAATTTTATTGATCTCTCCTTTTATTTTTAGAATTTCAAGTTTAGTGTTTGACTGGGGGTTTTTAATTTGTTCCTTTTCTAGCATTTTTAGTTGCAAGCCCAATTCATTGACCTTCTCTTTCTCTATTTTATACAAATAGGCCTCTAGAGATATGAGATTTCCCCTTATTACCGCTTTGGCTGCATCCCATACATTTTGGTATGATGTCTCATTATTATCGTTTTCTTGAGTGAAGTTATTAATTATGTCTATGATTTGCTGTTTCACCCAATCATTCTTTAGTATGAGATTATTTAGTTTCCAATTATTTTTTGGTCTACTTCCCCCTGGTTTTTTGTTGAATGTAATTTTCATTGCATCGTGGCCTGAAAAGGATGCATTTACTATTTCTGCCTTACTGCATTTGAGTTTGAGGTTTTTATGTGCTAATATATGGTCAATTTTTTTTTTTTTGTGGAAACATATAGGAATATTATTTTTAATTAATAGCTTTTTATTTTCAAAATATATGCAAAGGTACTTTTCAACATTTACTTTTGCAAAACCTTGTATTCCAAATATTTCTCCCTCTCTTTTTTTTTTTTTTAAATTTTTTATTTAATAATTACATTATATTGACACTCGTTTCTGTTCCGATTTTTTCCCCCTCCCTCCCTCCACCCCCACCCCTAGATGGCAAGCAGTCCTTTATATGTTGGATATGTTGCAGTATATCCTAGATACAATATATGTTTGCAGAACCGAACAGTTCTCTTGTTACGTAGGGAGAATTGGATTCAGAAGGTATAAATAATCCGGGAAGAAAAACAAAAATGCAGATAGTTTACATTTGTTTCCCAGTGTTCTTTCTTTGGGTGTAGCTGCTTTTGTCCGTCATTTATCAATTGAAACTCAGGTCTCTTTGTCAAAGAAATCCATTTCCATCAAAATATGTCCTCATACAATATCGTTGTCGAAGTGTATAATGATCTCCTGGTTCTGCTCATTTCACTTAGCATCAGTTCATGTAAGTCTCTCCAGTCCTCTCTGTATTCATCCTGCTGGTCATTTCTTACAGAACAATAATATTCCATAACATTCATATACCACAATTTACCCAGCCATTCTCCAATTGATGGGCATCCATTCATTTTCCAGTTTCTAGCCACTACAAACAGGGCTGCTACAAACATTTTGGCACATACAGGTCCCTTTCCCTTCTTTAGTATTTCTTTGGGATATAAGCCCAATAGAAACACTGCTGGATCAAAGGGTATGCACAATTTGATAATTTTTTGGGCATAATTCCAGATTGCTCTCCAGAATGGTTGGATTCGTTCACAACTCCACCAACAATGCATTAGTGTCCCAGTTTTCCCGCATCCCCTCCAACATTCATCATTATTTTTTCCTGTCATCTTAGCCAATCTGACAGGTGTGTAGTGGTATCTCAGAGTTGTCTTAATTTGCATTTCTCTGATCAATAATGATTTGGAACACTCTTTCATATGAGTGGTAATAGTTTCAATCTCATCCTCTGAAAATTGTCTGTTCATATCCTTTGACCATTTATCAATTGGAGAATGGCTTGATTTCTTATAAATTTGAGTCAGTTCTCTATATATTTTGGAAATGAGGCCTTTATCAGAACCTTTAACTGTGAAAATGTTTTCCCAGTTTGTTGCTTCCCTTCTAATCTTGTTTGCATTAGTTTTATTTGTACAAAAGCTTTTTAATTTGATGTAATCGAAATTTTCTATTCTGTGATCAGTAATGGTCTCTAGTTCATCTTTGGTCACAAATTTCTTTCTCCTCCACAAGTCTGAGAGATAAACTATTCTATGTTCCTCTAATTTATTTATAGTCTCGTTCTTTATGCCTAGGTCATAGACCCATTTTGATCTTATCTTGGTATATGGTGTTAAGTGTGGGTCCATGCCTAATTTCTGCCATACTAATTTCCAATTATCCCAGCAGTTTTTATCAAATAATGAATTCTTTTCCCAGAAGTTAGGGGCTTTGGGTTTGTCAAACACTAGATTGCTATAATTGACTATTCTGTCTTGTGAGCCTAGCCTTTTCCACTGATCCACTAATCTATTTCTTAGCCAATACCAAATGGTTTTGGTGACTGCTGCTTTATAATATAATTTTAGATCAGGTACAGCTAGGCCACCTTCATTTGATTTTTTTTTTCATTAATTCCCTTGAGATTCTCGACTTTTTATTGTTCCATATGAATTTTGTTGTTATTTTTTCTAGATAATTAAAATATTTTCTTGGAAGTCTGATTGGTATAGCACTAAATAAATAGATTAGTTTAGGGAGTATTGTCATCTTTATTATGTTCGCTCGGCCGATCCAAGAGCACTTAATATTTTTCCAATTATTTAAGTCTGACTTTATTTGTGTGGAGACTTTTTTATAATTTTGCTCATATAATTCCTGACTTTCCTTTGGTAGATAGATTCCCAAATATTTTATGGTATCAACAGTTATTCTGAATGGAATTTCTCTTTGTATCTCTTGCTGTTGGGTTTTGTTGGTGATGTATAAAAATGCTGAGGATTTATGGGGATTTATTTTGTAGCCAGCTACTTTGCTAAAATTATGAATTATTTCCAATAGCTTTTTGGTAGAATCTCTGGGGTTCTCTAGGTATACCATCATATCATCTGCAAAGAGTGATAGTTTGGTTTCCTCATTGCCTACTCTAATTCCTTTTATATCTTTCTCGACTCTTATTGCCGAGGCTAGTGTTTCTAATACGATATTAAATAATAATGGTGATAGTGGGCAACCTTGCTTCACTCCAGATCTTACTGGGAAAGGTTCCAGTTTTTCCCCATTGCATATGATGCTTACTGATGGTTTTAAATATATGCTCCTGACTATTTTAAGGAAAAGTCCATTTATTCCTATGCTCTCAAGTGTTTTTATTAGGAATGGATGTTGGATTTTATCAAATGCTTTTTCTGCATCTATTGAGATGATCATGTGGTTTTTGTTTGTTTGGTTATTGATATAGTCAATTATGCTAATAGTTTTCCTAATATTGAACCAGCCCTGCATTCCTGGTATAAATCCTACTTGGTCATAGTGTATTATCCTGGTGACAATTTTCTGTAATCTTTTTGCTAATATTTTATTTAAGATTTTAGCATCAATATTCATTAGGGAGATTGGTCTATAATTTTCTTTCTCTGTTTTCAGCCTACCTGGTTTAGGTATCAGTACCATATCTGTGTCATAAAAGGAGTTTGGTAGGACTCCTTCAATCCCTATTTTTTCAAATAGTTTATATAACATTGGAGTTAATTGTTCTTTAAATGTTTGGTAGAATTCACATGTAAATCCATCTGGTCCTGGGGATTTTTTCTTAGGGAGTTGATTGATAGTTTGTTCTATTTCTTTTTCTGAGATGGGACTGTTTAGGATATTTACTTCTTCCTCTGTTAGTTTGGGCAAGCTGTATTTTTGGAGGTATTTTTCTATTTCATTTAAGTTGTCGAATTTATTGGCATAAAGTTGGGCAAAGTAACTCCTAATTATTGCTCTAATTTCCTCTTCGTTAGTGGTGAGTTCTCCCTTTTCATTTTTAAGACTAACAATTTGATTTTCCTCTTTCCTTTTTTTAATCAGATTTACTAAGGGTTTGTCTATTTTGTTGGTTTTTTCATAGAACCAACTCTTAGTTTTATTAATCAATTCAATAGTTTTTTTACTTTCAATTTTATTGATCTCACCTTTTACTTTTAGAATTTCAAGTTTAGTGTTTGACTGGGGGTTTTTAATTTGTTCCTTTTCTAGCATTTTTAATTGCAAACCCAATTCATTGACCTTCTCTTTCTCTATTTTATACAAATAGGCCTCTAGAGATATGAGATTTCCCCTTATTACCGCTTTGGCTGCATCCCATACATTTTGGTATGATGTCTCATTATTATCGTTTTCTTGGGTGAAGTTATTAATTATGTCTATGATTTGCTGTTTCACCCAATCATTCTTTAGTATGAGATTATTTAGTTTCCAATTATTTTTTGGTCTACTTCCCCCTGCTTTTTTGTTGAATGTAATTTTCATTGCATTGTGGTCTGAAAAGGATGCATTTACTATTTCTGCCTTACTACATTTGAGTTTGAGGTTTTTATGTCCTAATATATGGTCAATTTTTGTATAGGTTCCATGAACTGCTGAAAAGAAAGTGTATTCCTTTCTGTCTCCATTACATTTTCTCCAGAGATCTATCATATCTAACTTTTCTAGTATTCTATTTACCTCTTTGACTTCTTTCTTATTTATTTTGTGGTTTGATTTATCTAATTCTGAGAGTGCAAGGTTAAGATCTCCCACTATTATAGTTTTACTGTCTATTTCTTCTTGCAGCTCTCTTAATTTCTCTTTTAAGAATTTAGATGCTATTCCACTTGGTGCATATATGTTTAATATAGATAGTGCTTCATTATCCATGCTACCCTTTAGCAAGATATAGTGACCTTCCTTATCTCTTTTAATTAGATCCATTTTTGCTTTAGCTTGATCTGAGATCAGGATGGCTACCCCTGCTTTTTTGACTTCACCTGAAGCATAGTAGATTTTGCTCCAACCTTTTACCTTTAATCTGCATGGATCTCCCCGCTTCAGGTGTGTTTCCTGTAAACAACATATTGTAGGATTCTGGCTTTTAATCCATTCTGCTAATCGCTTCCTCTTTATGGGGGAGTTTACCCCATTCACATTTATGGTTAGAATGACCAATTCTGTATTACTTGCCATCTTGTTAACCCCGGTTTATGCTTTTCTCCCTTCTTTCCCCTTTCCCCCCCTTCCCAGTATTAAGCTTGTGAGCACCACTTGCTTCTCACAGCCTTCCCTTTTTAGTATCCCTCCCCCCGCCTTAGAGTTCCTCCCCCTATCTTACCCCTTTCCCTCCCAGTTTCTGTATTCCCTTCCTCTTAGCTTATTCCTTCCCTTTTCACTTTTCCCTTCTCACTTTTCAATGAGGTGGGAGAAGTTTCACCATAGATTGAATATGTCTTAAGATTTTTCACTTAAAGCCAATTCTGAAGGCAGTAAGATACCCACTATATTCATCCCCCTCCATTCTTTCTCTCAGATATAATAGGTTTCCTATGCCTCTTCATGAGATGTACTACCCCCACTTTACCCTTTTTCTGGTACAATGTCCTTTCCACATCAATTTCTAGAACAAGGTATGCATGTATTCTTTATACATCTTTATAGCCGAAATATAGTTTCCAAGATTAATCTTTACCTTTTTAGATTTCTCTTGAGTTCTATGTTTGTAGATCAAACTTTTTGTTAAGTTCTGGCTTTTTCATCAGAAATAGATGAAATTCGCTTACTTCGTTGAATGTCCATCTTCTTCCCTGGAAAAAGATGCTCATTCTTGCTGGGTAAGTTATTTTTGGTTGCATACCAAGTTCCTTAGCCTTTCGGAAAATCATATTCCAGGCCCTTCGATCCTTTAATGTTGATGCTGCCAGATCCTGGGTGATCCTTATTGTGGCTCCTTGATACTTGAATTGGGTTTTTCTAGCCGCTTGCAATATTTTTTCCTTCGTCTGAGGGTTCTGGCATTTGGCCACTATATTCCTTGGTGTTTTGATTTTAGGATCCCTTTCAGTGGGTGATCGATGAATCCTTTCAATGTTTATTTTTTCCTCTGTTCCTATGATTTCTGGGCAGTTCTCTTTGATAATTTCCTGGAAAATAGTGTCCAGGCTATTTTTTTCATCATGTTTTTCTGGGAGTCCAATTATTCTCAGATTGTCTCTCTTGGATCTGTTTTCCAGGTCTGTAGTCTTCCCCAGAAGGTATTTTACATTCTTTTCCATTGTTTGATTTTTTTGGATTTGCTTGACTGATTCTTCTTGTCTCCTCGAGTCATTCAATTCCAATTGTTCAATTCTGATTTTCAGTGAAGTATTTTCTTCACTCACTTTTTAAAAATCTTTTTCTACTGGTCCCATTGAGTTCTTTTGTTCTGTGGAATTTTTTTCCATTTCGCCAATTTTGTTTTTTAGAGAGCTATTTTCTGTTTCCAGTTCACTAATCCTATTTTTCAAGGATTTTATTTCTTTATCCACTCTCTCTTTAAATGACTTCTCCAGGCTCTTTTGCCAAGCCTCCCATTTTTTTCTAGCTCCCTTGTGAGAGCCTTTTTAATTTCCTCCATGAGATTCATCTGTGCTGAGGAACAGATGATCTCCTCCTTTGGGGATTCACCTGGAGACTGTTTGTTTTCAGTCTCCTCAGGATTTAGAGTCTGCTCTCTATCTGTGTAGAAGCTGTCAAGGGTTAAAGTCCTCTTCAGTTTCTTCCTCATTCTGTCTAATAATCAAAGACAAACTGGCAAAGAAAAAAGAAAAAAAAATGGAGTCTTTCTTTGGGGGAGGGGCTGGGTGTGTTACCGAGCTTCCTCTCCAGACTGCAGGGGGCAGCAGTGAGGCACTAGCCCGACTGTGCTGCGCCTGCGCGCTGAGATCCCAGAGCGTGCTGAGTCACTGTGGGGGGGGGGGGGGAAGGGGGAGCGGCCAGGTCCCGAGAGACTCCAGCTGTTTGGGGTTGTATTCTTCAGCCCCGGTGTTTTTAGCTTCTCTGCTGGGCTGCTGACTTGCTGCCGGAGCAAAGTATCCAAACCTGTAGCGAAGCTCTCCCCGCAGAGACGGCTGCCATCACTCCCCACCCCCTCTCCAGTCCGCTCCCGTGCTCTCACTGCCGCTGCCCGCCGCCTGCGCCCGATCTAAAACCTTCCCAGCCCTCCAGTAAAGACAGACCTTTCTTGGCAAATCTCAAGGATGGCTTCTCTTGGTAACTATTTGTGGGTTTTTTTTTCAATCAAGCATTAATTCAGAGGCTTGTAATGAAATGGATAGTGAGAGAAAGCGCGGAGCTTATGCAGCTGTGTGCCTCCTCTCCGCCATCTTAACCAGAAGTCCTAATCAATAGTAATTTAGAGCATTTTTTATATAACTATAGATGACTTTAATTTCATCATATGAAAATTGTCTATTCATATCCTTTGACCATTTATCAATTGGGGAATGACTTGTATTCTTATAAATTTGACACAGTTTTTAATATATTTTAGAAATAAGATCTTTATCAGAAACACTGGCTATAAAAATTATTTTCTCAGCTTTGTACTTACCTTTTAGTCTTCTGTTAGTTTTGTTTATGCAAAACCTTTTTGATTTAATGTAATCAAAGTTGTCCATTTTGCCTTTCTCATATTCTTTTTTGGTCATAAATTGATTCTTCTTTTACAACATGATTAATATAGAAATATGTTTAACATAATTGTACATGTATAGGCTATATTAGATTTCTTGCTGTCTTGAGGTGGGTGAGAGGGAGGTATGGAGAAAAATCTAGAACTCAAAATATTACAAAAATTAATGTTGAAAACTACCTTTACATATAATTAAAAAATATACAATACTATGGAGTACCAAAAAAAAAATCATTGTCCAAGTGTACAGTGGGAATTAAATGATTAAATGTTATCAGCTATGTCTGTGAACAAATTTATGACTTTTAGCCCAACTTCAGCTGACAAGCACTATCACTGATACCAGGAGGAAGATGATTGCAGATGCAGCTGTAAAGGAGAGAGAAATTGTCTGCTGAGATAAGTCAAATAGATAATTTCATATAATCAGTGAGGAATGCATATGTATCCTGGTTCCTTTAACTGTTTTTCTCTGTGAGATCAGTCTCAAAGCTCTTGACCTGGAATAAAGAAGATTTATGCTCAAATCTTGGTTCAGGTCATGGGCAAATCATAATAGAGATAATTAAAGTATCTACTTCACAGGGCTATTGTGAGGACCAAATGAGATAAAATATGCAAAATATAATTTACATAAATGTTAACCAACTTTATCTAGTGTAATTTCAACATTTACAGATGAGAAAACTGAGGCTCAATAAAATTATATAACTTGCCCAAGGTTACACAGTTAATGTATGGAGAGATCATGACTCTTATCCAGAAAATAGGTATTTCTTTCCATCAAATTTTCTCATTTTAGCTAGCATGTTTCCAAAGATTTTAAAGCAAAGGCACCAAAAATAACAACCAAAAACAAAAGACTCTATCCAGTCTTTTCAAAGCATTTAATGACTCCACAATGCTATTATTTTCTATTTACATGGATGCATGGATTACAGATGCAACATGAACAATAATTATGGTGGTGGCATCAGTATACAGTGGAGAGCAACAACATCCTTCAACAATGACAGTCCTCTTGAAACCTATGTTCACTATTTAATATTGAAAGCAACTTCTTCAATTCCTATTTTCTTTCTGTGTCTTTGTCTCTGTATCTATACACACACACACACACACACACACACACACACAAACACGCATTCATACACATATACACACACACAAACACAAACATATACATACAATCACACACTCCAGTAGCAAAGACTATGCATCTTCTTTCCCATACAAAAATCTGAAGACCAGACAATTAATGAGTTCATGGGTGGATTTCAGGTGGGTCAGTCAATTGATTGGGAAAAATATATCTTGATTCCAATATAATTGTTTTTGGAATTTTATTTTTTTGCATTTAGAAATATTTTACTCTATAAGACTGTCTGAGAAGACATAGGCTTAATAAGATAGCCAAAAGAACTCTTCATGAATAGAACAAAGGTTAAGAACCCATGATTTAGAGAGATGAAAACTATAGTATCTTTCAGCAGGCTACTTTTGATTCTTACTATTTTGTTTTGTTGAGAACTCTAATTTGTCTCATGATATTTTATTCTATATATGTTATCAGGCAACTCCTCACTACCATGATGTCTTTGTGTATTGAATATGAAAATGTGAAATGGTGAAGTTAAGGTGGCAGAATAGAGGCAGCAATTCATCCAATTTATCCTAACCTTATTCTCCAAACAAGCAGGGTACCTGATCTCATTTCCAAGGCTGAAAGAATACTAGTGCTTATAGCCACAGGGAATTGGGGTCCCTTTCTGAATAAAAATCAGAATGCATACCAGGAAGTCAGATATAAATCTCCTGGGATAATACCAACTTGGAAGTACTAAAAATTTCAACCCTCAGAACTAGTTATGAAAAATGGCAACACACACATACACACTGATGTTTGAAATAGTGTCTCCCCAGTTTCAGATGAGCAAGCCCAATTTTAATACAAATTTCCAAAACAAGAAATAAACTAGAAAAATGAGCAAATAACAAAAGAGATTATGGCCATGAAAAGCCACTGTGACAAGAATGACCAAGACAAAAACTCTAAAAATATATAGCAATGTGAAAATAATCACAAGGAAAGTCTTAAAGATAGTTGTTGATTGAATACAAACCCTACAGGCATTTTAGGAAAAGTTAGATAAGAGTGGTAGAAGGAATATTTGGGAAAGAAATAAGAATGATACAAAACAATGAAAAGGAAATTAATACCTTAGCAAAAAAAAAAAAAAAAAAAAAAAAAAGGCACAAAAATACTGAAGAAAATAGAACCTTAAAAAAAAAAAAAAAAAAACAAAACAAAAAAACAGAATTGACCGAATGGTAAAGAAGCACAAAAATTCAGTCAAAGAAAGACTCTTTTCAAAGCAAAATAAGCCAAATGACTTCTAAAGGTAGAATTAGCCAAATGGAAAAAGAGGTATAGAAACTCACTAAAAAAATTTTCATCAAAAATTTGAATGACAAGTGAAAGTTAATGACTCGATGGGACATCAACATAAAATTATTTTATTTTATTTGTTTTAATTTTTAAAAATGAAAAAAAAAGACATGAAATACTTTGTGGGAAAAATAATTGAAATGGAAAATAAATTAAAGAGAGAAAATGTCAGATTATTAGATACCAGAAAGCTATAATAATTTAAAAAGATCCCACACATAAGAAGTTAGGAAGGAAAACTGCCACAATATCTTAGATACAGGTGGCAATAGAGAAAATCCTGAACGCAATCCCCAAATGAAAACTCCCAGAATATTATAGCCAAATTCCAGAGCTCCCAGTTCAAAGAGAAAATACAGTGAAGAGTCAAATAGGAACAATTCAAATATTGAAGAACCACAGTTAAGATTACAAAATATTTAGCAGCTTTTGTAATAATAGAACCTAGGGATTGGAATACAATGTTATGGAAAACAAAATGCTAGAATTAATATCAAGAATAATTTACCCGGCAAACTGAGAAAATATGTCAATATAGGAAATAGATATTATATAATGTTTATCCTAAACCGTATGCATGTAAATCCCTGATGATCATAATTTATGACTTGTACCATGAATTCATACTGGAGAACATAGTCAACTTAAATAAAACAGGGAGGCTCTCCTGATTCAGAGCCAAAATGGAGCCTTGGGATTATCCTTCACTCTTCTCTTTCCTTCATCCTTATAACCTATCAGTTTCTAAGTCCTCTCCATTCTACTTCCACAATATCTCTCACCTCTAATGCCCCTTCACTTAAGATAGACAACTTATTTCAATCCCTTCTCACCTTTTAATTTCATTATTGCAATAGCCTTCTAATAATTATCTTCTTTTGATTTCTCTCTTGTCCAATTCATTTTTCTCACATTGCTAAAATGATGTTCCTAAGAACTGTATTACCAATTTGCTCTACTCTTAAGAAGCTTCAGGGACTTGCTATTCATTCAAGGAGAAAAAAAATGAGAATCTTTCTGTCATTTAAAACCCTTCATATTCTAAATCTAAATTATCTTTACAGACTAATTGCAACATTTCCATTTCTTGCATTTTATATCCTAGCCCAGATAACCTATCTGCTGCCCTAAACACACCAGATTCCATCTTTCATCTTTGTGTCTTTGTATAGAGATTGATTCATTTTCACTTTATCCCTAGAAGCTGATAGCTAATGAATGAACTAACTGCATTCCATTACATTAGATAAGGCTACTACTAGAATACTCTTATTGGAGACATCAGGAAACAATTGGAAGTGAAACATAGACAAGGGTTTGGAACACTACAATAGGAAAAAATAGGGAAGCCAATAATTTGTCAGTATTACAGTCTCCTATGAAATCAATAGTTTGTGAATTTATTATCTATTTTGTATTTTATATTTTTGTCCTTAATAAGCATGATTACACCCCCCCTTTGTTCAGCTTTCTCCTAATTTCCCTGACATTAATTGTACAGAATATTTACAAAATTCTTACATTGAGTAAAAACAAGCCATGATTTATAAGAGTTGTCTGGCCAGAGATAGAGATAAGAGGAGTGAGCAAGTTTTCCTGAGCTACAACCTGGTCCAGCCAGAAGTTGCCAACACCTATGATGGAGGCAAAGAATCTAAGTGAGAAGTACCAAGACAGGAGCAGAAAAAGTTTACCAAGTATAATCCTTTGCCAGGATTCAACCCCTAATGGAAGAAAGGAAATATGAATGTGACAGGCCAAGAGAACAGATGAAGGGTACCATTTGATTTGCCAGCCTTGGTTCATGAAATACAAAGGAGTCAAATGGAAGTCTGTGGAGGGGCAGCACCTTAGAAAATGCTTGTTGGCCCAGAGATTTCTGAATGTTGTCTGCTTTTCAAATTCACCTCATCCATGCTGAGCTAATGGGCCTCAGCTGGCATTGCAACTGCAATTCACACTTAGAGTTCTCTGCCAATTACACCCAAGTCATTACTTATGCTACTTACAGAAGGCAGCTCACAAACTATGTCCCAGTTAGTTTGCTTCCTGATGTTCTCTGGCACACAAAGCTCTATTCTTCTGGCACAAGGCCCCAAGAGACCATCCTTCATCCTATCTATCTCTCCTTTCAGAGTTCTCTTCAGCTCCAAATTTACCCCATAGCCCAATTCCTGGAGGTGCTTCAGTTCTGTTTTTTCTGCCTATCTCCAGATCTGATAGGGCCAGAATCTTCCTTAACTTTCATGAAAAATCTTCCTCTCTCCATGTTACCTGATTAGCCCCAGTTTTCCTGTTGCAGCTCCCAAGGCGAGGGTCAAAAATATGTCAATGACACCTGTTATCAGTGCTCTTAGTCTTAGTAGGTGCCTGATACTGTGAGAATTGCTAAACTCAGATGATTGAGTGACCAAAGGCATTTCCAAATGGAGACAAATTTGTCTCCATTCAATGAACCTAAATGTATTTTTGTTGCATGCTCTTATGTTAAATAAATGTCCTCCTTTTTAAAATATTAAGTGACTTATAAGTGCCTCATTTATATCCAACATCAAACTTGAGCTAAGAGAATGCTGGTACTAGTGACATACCTATAAAACTAGAACTTCACAAATCCTCACCAACAGACTTTACACACCAATTAATTTAAAATATGGATGGAGGTTTGCATTACTACCTGACTTGCATGCACTTAGGAATAGTTTTTTTTTTTTTTAATTTGGGATATAACATGGGAATGTGATTTATACTTGATTAACTAGTTTGATAAGCATGGTATAATATTTAGAGAGGTGTCCTCCAAATCAGAAAGGTTTATACCCTCTCTCTGACACAATATTGTCTGACAATTGACTTAGAAAAGACAATGAAAATCTCATTGTTAGACAACTGAAACTGTTTTAGATATAGTGCCAATCTGCCTTTTTAAAATGAGGGGTGTTTTTTTATTTGTTTGTTTTTTGCCAGGCAATTGGAGTTGACTTGCCCAGGGGCACACAGCTAGTAAGTGTTAAATATATGAGGACAAATTTAAACTTAGGTCCTACTGACTTCAGGATTAGTGCTGCATTCACTGCACCATCTACCTGCCTTGTAAAATGAATGTCTTCATTTAGGCTTTCCCTGTCCCATTAACTTAGAGGTCCAGACCTATCTCTATCCTTAGGTAGTTTAATAAATAAATATGTAACTTCTAGTCAGTGTATATAATGGAAAGGACACTGTATTCAGAATCAGAGAAATATTAGCTTACCTGCTTATCATTTAATTATCTGTGATCTCAATTTTCCAACTGTAAAATGAGGGGCTTCCTAATGTGCTAATTATCTTACTAAATACACATTTATTAGAACATTTTATCCAGGCCCTTCCTTTGTCTTTATCATGTTTGACCTTTCCCTATGCTTATTTGCATACATCTCATTCCCCTGCTACTTATCCCTTAAATTATGAGCTTCCTGAGCAACAGATCTGTTCAATTTTTATTCTTTGTACCTTCTTTTCTAACAATTCCTTGAACACAGTAAGCCTCTAATAAAAAAATGAAGTTTTCAGATTAGTTAGAATGGAATAAAATAGTCTAAGGAGGGGAATAGTAACTGAAGTGAACCATAAGTCTTATGGTGAGATTTTTTTTTTAAATGTATAGTGAGGCAGTGGTTATTTTTGACATCTCAGAGGACATAATAGAATAAGAACACAGTATCTTGCTTAAATCATTTCCTTTTACCTTCCTCCCAAATATCTCTCCTCTAAAACTACTTATTCACTATCTGAAATATAGTCTAACAGATATGTAGAGGTTATGCCTTATATAGGTAAGGTTTCATTAACTTGGACTTAAAATTTTTTAAACTATGGAAGATTCTGAGATAATATATGTGAGTAATCATTTTATTTATAAATAAAAAGATATAGTCTAAAAATAAGTAGGTCCTTTTTTCCACTCCAAGAAAGAACCACCCACAAAAATAAAAAATCAAGAATTAACTTGTCAATATACAATGTGTCACGCATTTATTCCATTGAAAAAAATTTGATCATTTTAAGGACCTTTGAAGTGAAACAATTTGTTTTGGATTTTCAAGATAATCTGTTATGCATTTCCCTTCCCTTCTCACACTATTCCACTTATCTGTTCCTGTCTTAAAAATGTTTTATTTAGTAAGCATTTATTTTCCTTCCAATCCAATCCATAAATGGTGCCTATGACATCTCAAAAACTATGCTGTGCACTGGGCATACTGCTGTTTAAAAGACAGTCCTGGCCCTCAACAAACTTACATTCTAAAGAATCTTTCTCTTCCATTTTTTTCTTTCAGGAGGAGTAGAAGGAAATGAAGGAGGAGAAGGAGGGAGAGGAGGAGGAGGAGAAGGAAGAGAAAGAGGAGGAGAAGGAGGAGGAGGAAGAAGAAGAAGAGGAGGGAGAGGAGGAGGAGGAAGACAGAACAAAAATACAAAATCAAATAAAACAAATTCACCCATTGGCTAAATTTTAAAAAGAATGTCATTTCTTCATCTTAAGTCTGTAACACCTTTCTATAACTACAATCTTCTAGAATTTTGGTTGATCATTGTATTGATTGATTGGGTTTCTTAACTATTTCAGAGTTGTTTATCTTTACAATGTTGTTGATATTGTAGAAATGGTTTTCCTGTTTCTGCTCACTTTACTCTATATCAATTCAAATAAATATTCCCCAAGTTTCTCTAAAATTACTCCTTTCATCAATTTTATGCGACATTCTTATATCATTATATTCTTCCATTAACATCGTAATTATAACAATATAATATGTTAATCATTCTACAACTAACCACTTTAATATCCAGTTTATTGTCAGTAATAGTTATCAATTTTTTAATATATGTGGGTCATTTCCCTTTTTTTTTCCTCTTTGGG
Organism: Antechinus flavipes; assembly: GCF_016432865.1. NCBI lineage: Eukaryota > Metazoa > Chordata > Mammalia > Dasyuromorphia > Dasyuridae > Antechinus > Antechinus flavipes. The sequence goes on along the minus strand of NC_067401.1, from coordinate 214,747,025 downwards.
ACATAGACCTGGTAATGAAACTTTAAGGTCAAAATTTATAAAAAATGTAATGATTTTTTAGGAATAGTTGACATTTTGTTATAGGGTAGTTGGACTAGTTTTTAACTTCATCAATCAAGTATTAATGTTCACATATCCCCACAATCCTTCTAACACCAATCAATTAATTATTTTTTGTTTTGATCTTTTTGAAAGCTAATTAGATGGTATGATGGTAGACTTTCATGGTCATTTGCATGTTTAATTCTTTGATTATTAGTGATTCCAAGTATTTTTTTTCCAGAGGGTTATCAATAATTTTTATTTCTTCATGACTTCTTAGAATATATCTAAGAATCTTTTTTGATCATAGCTTTCTAGTAGTCTCATGATTTGTAATTTATTTCTTCTTAATCTTTTTTGTCAGTTGTTTTTCTTTTTTATATGTAAGATAATTTTATGTTTTCTTCTAAAATTTGTCTAAGAATAAAATTTTGTACTTTGCTCTTAATGCTTTGGAGTCTTACCTACAAATCTCTACTTTTCCCCCTAATTCTTTCTTCATTCATCCTATATCATTTATAATATTATATTGAACTCCAAAAGCAAAAGCCCTTTCATTTCTATCAGAAGTTCTTGTTGACCATGTGTCAATTCTGTGATTTGGGGGGAGGGGGGTTATTGATAAATAAATGGAAGTCTCGTCTCAGTTTCTGGCTTGGATATATCTGACAACATAATATTCTTCATAGTGAAAGTTATTTTTGTTTCCTTATTCTTTCAGACATTTCCTAAACAATAACTTCATGTTAGGTGGTGGAGGAAATTTAGTTCAATATTGCAGGACAATATTTGCTCAATATTTGTACTCTTTGGAGTTTTGCTGTTGTTTTTTTTCTATGTACTGAGTGCTATGTCTTTTCAGGATGTCAGTGTTTTAGGCTGGGGATTTGTAAACTTCCTTTCAATACTCCCTAAGAAATCCTGCCTGCAACAAAACAAAGTCAACTTCTCTCTTAATTTGGGTTTTGCAAGCACTTTACACCATTTTAAGTTTATTTCATACTACTATAGGCTTATTCTGCTGCTGACTCCAATTCCGGTCATCTAGAACAAAGGAATCAAACCTGTGTCCTAAGAGAAAAACTCTGGCAGACAGCCCAATCAATTAAAAAAGTAATATTTAGCAAAATAAATAAAAATGCAATACAACGTAGATAATTTTAATTTGTGGGTTTTTTTAACTCAATCTGTGGTTTTAGAAATCCATTTCTCTTTGATATATACAGCAGCAAAATTCAGCTGAGTCCACTAACTACTGTGCTGTTTATGATGAATCTCAAACCTAGGAAGATTTTGAGAAGATGATGGAATATATTGGTAAATTTGAAGGTCTCCCGATTTCCCTCACAAATAGAATAAATTTCCACCTCAGGGCAGACATAGATTGGTGAATAATCAAGAAGATTTGGAGCAGAACAGGGGTCCTCCTGTTAAAACCAGAGAAGTTCTGAACAAAGACTTGGAATTAATCCATGTGAAGTGCAAACACCTCCAGGCAAACTCCACAGAAACAAGAAGTGGGGAGCCCTGAGGCTATCTGAGTGTGGCTGGAGCTTCTGCAGGAACCACATAAACTTTTACCTCCTGGAGTGTTTGTGGAGTTGACGTCTGAATCTGGGAAGATTGAGTGAACCTCAGTTGATTAGGCATGCCAGGTCCAGCTGTGCTGCAGTGACTGGCCCTGGACAAGAAGGAACCAGCACCTGGTGAGTACAGAAGCAATGACCCAATACCCAGTGAGTGCAGAAGCAGTGAGGCAGGGATATTACAGGCTGTGGGCACTTCCTGTTTAGTTTGGGGTTCCTGATCAGAGGGGAGAGCTGAGATGAAGCCAGAAGCACCAATCTTCCCACTTCAGGACACTAATACCACTTATCTGAAAAAAATTAAAATAAAATGTATTGGCAAACAAGAAAAACCCCACCATAGAAACATGAACAAGGAAGACCACAATTCATCTTCAGAGGAGGAAAGTGAAGTAAAACAACAACAACAACAACAACAACAACAACAACAACAACAACAACAACAACAACAACAACAACAAACTTCTACCCCAAAAGAGTAATGTGAAATGGATCCCTGCCCAGAGAGAATTTACAAAACAAACACAAAAAAGAATTTAAAAATCAAATGAGAGACATTTAGGGAAAAAAAAAAATTAAAAATAAATAAATAAAAACCAGCCAAGAAAAACAAGATGATTATGGGAAAATGTTAACCAACTAGAAAAGGAGATCCCGGGTCTCAAAAACAAAAATAACTTTGAAAATTAAAATTGGGCATGGGGAAGCCAGTGAAGCAAGAGAGACCTACAAATAACAAAACAGATTATAAAGAAAGAAAAAAATAGAATAGAATGTAAAATATCTTATAAGAAAAATGAAAGAACTGGAGAATAAATCAAAAAGAGAAAATATAAGAATAATTGGACTGCCTAGAAAATTTGACCAAAAAAAGGACCTTGGCAAAATAATACAAGAAATACTAAGAAAATTGTCCTGGAGTGATAAAACAGGAAGGGTAAGTTGAATTAGAAAAAATCCCCCCAAAAAAAGATTCTTTTGAAAAACACACAGGAACATTATTGCCAAATTTTGAAACCACCAAATTGATGAGAAAATTTTGTGTAAAAAAAAAAAAACAAGAAAAAATACAAATATGTTGGAGCTACAATTAGAATTGTACAGGACTTATCAGAGGCCATAATAAAAGACTATAGGTTCTGGAATATATCTACTGACAATCAAAAGAAGGAGGCTTGGGACCAAAAATATCATATCCAGCAAAATTATCTATAATATTGAATGAGAAAAAAGTGGACAATGAACTTGCAGATTTTCAGGACTTTCTATAAATCAAACCCAAAATTAAGAGAAAATTTGAGAGCCAATATCAAAGATCAATTTCAAGGAACTTAACATGGACAAATTTTTTTATGTCTTTTTGTTTGTTTTTTTGTATGTTTGTTTATTTTACATGGGAAATGGATAGCAGGTGTTTAAGACTGATGTCAACAATAGGGCAGCTCAAAAGAAAGAATGCATCAGAGTTAAAGTATTTATGTCATACAAATGAGATGCAGAGAAATAATAGACACAGAGACATGAGGGGGAGGAGGGCTTCTACTTCTGAAAATCGATTAACATTGGGAATGGGTTAAATAGACACATACTATGAAGGGTATACCACCCTTCAAAATCTACAAAGAGGGGGAAAGGATGGGCAGACAGAGAAGCAAAGGGTGACAGAAGACTAGAAAAGGATGCATGGATGGGGAAAGTTAAAAGTAATAGCAAGGCAAATTAGGAGCAGGATTAAAGCAAAGGATTGGCAGGGATAGGAAAGCTGTGTGTGTGTGTGTGTGTGTGTGTGTGTGTGTGTATATACATGTGTGTATATGTATGTATACCTCTACATATGTGTATATAAATATATCCTTTCTTAACTATAACTTGCTTGGGGATGGTGGGGGGGGGAGAAAATAAAGTAAAAAAGGTATGCAGCAGAGAACAAAAGAACAATTTATAAGGAAGTAAAGAAAGGATGGGCATTCATGAATATAATTTTTCTACTAATACACACATGTATGTGTGTGTGTGTGTGTGTGTGTGTGTATTTGTTGTTATATATTTTGAAACCTCCCTGATGTTGTGCTGGGTATATGACAATGTTCTCTTTTGCTTTGTTTCATTTTTGTTTTGTATTCTTCTTCTGTTTTTCTTATTTTGTTTCTTGAAAGAAAGTAAGTTTTTTGGGAAAAAAAATCTCAAATGTAGATCTGAAATATAAGCAACAGTTCCGTGCTCTGGCTTTTATTCCTGTGTCATGCCTGTTACCTGTGTACAGGTCCTTTTTCTATCGAATCCATGACACTTTTTGCTCTACTAAATAGCTACAAATCCTATTTCAGTCCTAAGGCTGGAAGGTTTTGTATGAAGCATTTTAGATTTGAAACCCTTTTCCACTGTCTGCAGACCTCTGATGTCTTCCTATTCAAACTTGGATAGCAAAAATGAATTATTCATTTCTTCTTATATTTTTAATAATTATTTATTCAACAATGCTTTTTCAGTCTTTTTTGGAATTATGTAATGACCTAGAATATATTGCTTTCTCTTATTTTGCCATACTTGGTAATACCCTTCTATCCTGTCCTTTCTTCCTCTTTTTTCCCTTCCTTCCTTCTTTCCTGGCTTCCTTTCTTTCCTTCCTTCATCTGTCTTGGTCTCTGTCTCTCTGTCTCTTTCTTTCTCCCCCCCCCCTCCTTTTTTTCTTCTATTCTAATGAGCGATAATTGAATAACCTAAAGCATAAGAGGAAAAGCAACAGGTCTCCTGCTGTCAGACAGGCTGGCATGTATGAAATGACAATATTCTATTGACTGACAGATTAGTATTGTTCTTAGTGTCTATACAAAACAGCTCTGCTGCAGATGAACGGAATAAGAGCCAAATTACAATTTGCCAAGTTCTCCTTGTATATCCCTAAAAGAATTATATCACCTCTTTGGAGTGAAAGATTCTATAACTTGGTATTACCTCCTATCTGTTTCTTCAAAAGCAGGTACCCCTTTTTTGTCCATAGCCCCCATTGACACTGTTAATGACAAGCAACTCTTTTTCAAGGATGTGCTCATAATTCTTTCTTAAGAGCCTCTTTCAGAGAACTGCCACATCATTTTAATATAATTTAATCAGGAAGGGGCTGATCTGAGTTGACTTCATTACACATCCACGCATTCAATCACACCAACATCCCGGTTTCAAATACCATCTCCTACAAATGAATGGATGCTGTTAACTTTCTCGGTAGTAAAGACAGGGCTGGTGATTTCCACTCTCAGTCAGAGAAGTTCAATAAATCACCCAACACATTACAACTTCGCGCCAAGTTAGCACCTTCATTGGGGAATGAAATTAGCAAAGCAAATCTGCGGCTAATTGTGAAAGATGCTAATTACCCACTCTTCACCCTGCTGAAATAAGGCATGAGTGATGCTTCACGCACAGCTATGAACACGCGAAGAGACGCAACACTTAAGTAAAGTCAGCAACTGCTTATGCAGAGAGAAATGGCGAATAGGCCGGCAGGGTGAAAACATGCAGCTGGGAAAGGAGATTTCTAGCACAGGTTTGCAAATTTCAACTAAGGCCTTGGCAAGTGGCTCCTGGGATTCATTATAGAGCCTTTTACCTCTAGGTCACCAGTTCGAATCCGGGGCCAGATGATCATAACTAGAATAAGTTCTGGCTGGTTAAGAGCTGTTCACAGCTGTGAATTGGAAAATAGATATGAAAGGAGTGACCTTAGAACAGCTCCTCCTGGACCAGGGTGCACGTCACGGATTGGCACTAATTAGCTCCCCTGCTGCTAGTCTCAGCAGAGGCCAAGAAGTGATCAGGATACAGGGAATGGATCCCGGGTTGCATTTTCCAAGGCAGCCCGTCCCTTCTGATCAGTTGAGAAAGATTAGTGGGAAATGGGACAGGGGAAAAGATTGTGATGACCGGGGTACAGGAACTTTCTCTGACACTAACATTGTTATAACTTTTCTTAGCATGGATAGGAACCTTTTTTTTTTCTTCTGGAATTAGCGTTTGTTATCTTTCACTAAAATTCGATTCACATTAGGAAAAGAAATATGTTACTTTCTTTTATCTCAGCATTGGAGAGATTTTCAAAGTAGCAGTGCCCCAAACACTACCTTTCTCTAGAATAATTAGTGAATGAAATCTCCTTCTAGACTCTTTCAGGGGCCCTCCCCTATCCCTACTATATTTGCTTATGAAAGACAATTATCGCCCTGCAGTCATTAAAATATTCCCTAGCTAACAGTTTGCATAATCCATTAAGGAAATTATCCATCTAATACCACAAAGGTAACCAGAGAAGGATAGAATGTTGTGGTTAATTTGTGCAATGATGCAAAAGTGATAAATTGCTAAATCCCCAAAGAAGCAATATGGAGATTTCCCATGAGAGGGAGCTTCTGATAATAATCTAAAACATCATACAAACACAACCCAAACAATAACAGCAGCAGTCCAACCTCAGGAATTTCTCTTTACTTAGACAAAGCAGAAATTTAGCAAGATATTTAGATAACAATAATCTTATAGGAAATCCAAATAAACTGCTTAACAGAAAAAAGCCATAATTGGGGGGGGGGGGGGAGGGAGAATCCCTTTTCCTCCTCCAATCCCATTTCTTTCTCTATTATACAGTGAATGCATAGGTGCAAACATTTTTTTTTTAAACTAGATTGTTTAGGTGTCTATTTAAAGTTATATTTCCATCAAAGGGTTCTATAATTTAAAGGATTTTTCAGTAAATTTCAGGTTTCAACATCTTTTTCTAGAAGAAAATGAAAACTTTTATAGAGTGGAACTGAAAATAATGTATGAAGTAATTTTACTCATAATTTTTTCAGTTAGAATATGAATGTGTCCATTAAAAAACTTTTACAACAATATTATCCTTCAACAACTCAGAAAGAAACAAAAATACAGTGACATAAACAGAGATACACATAAAGAGACAGAACAGAGGAAACAGATTTGAAGAAGGAAAAAGGAAGAGGCAGAAAGGAAGAAAGAAGAAAGACAGGAAAAGAAAAAAGAAGACAAATAAAGAAAATGAGAGATGAGAGAAAAAATAGGGAGAAAAAAAAGAAGGAAAGGAACGAGTAAGGGAAAAAGAGAAAGAAATCATGTATTTTGCATAAAAAAGACAATTCCCATTTCAACAAGAAGTAAAGAAAACATAGGATTCTACTTTGCTAAACAATTTAGAAGATTAAAAAAATGTACAGACCATTATTATTTGAAAACATAGATTGAAGTTAAACATTTAGCAGCAATATTTATTAGTTACAAATAACTCAATTAAAATAGTTCTTTCATGCCTTTTTGTACAAAAGTTGAAACAATAATCTCTAGTAATAATGAGTACATAAGGGGGCAGCTAGATGACCCAGTGGATAGAGCATCAGCCCTAAAGTCAGGCGCACCTGAGTTCAAATTTGGCCTCAGACACTTAAAACTTTCTAGCTGTGTGACCCTGGGCAAGTCACTTAACCCCAATTGCCTCAGGGAAAAAAAATAATAAAAAATACTAAGAACTTGTTTCTATTGCTCACTCCAGGACAAGTACAGTGAACTCCAAGAATTATTTTGCCTCTCTAGCTGATGATTTGAAATGTTTTTTTATGTCAAGATTTCTATGCCTTAAATGTGGGTGGGAGGATGGAATGATGTGAATAAAAGAGAGCATTAGATATAGTCTTTGTTTTTGTTCCCTCCATCTCTTCTACAGAGAAACAGTTGATCTAAGAAATGACTTTGTAGTCATGTCTTACTTGTGTAGTTAGAAAATAGTCCCAACACCATAACCTTGCACCAGTTACCCTTTACCAGGAGAAGAATCAGCCTCATTAAGCTCAATTCTCTCATTATTCAAGAAGCATCTGACTAGTAAGGGGCTGAATAGAGAAAAGACTTTCCATATTAGAACTATGTAACTTTACACCCTTTTGGCCAATGAAATTCCATAGCATTTCATGCTTCTTGAAATAGTTTGCAGATAATTGTTAATGATCATACTTACAATTTGTACTCCATTATCAACTATATTTCTTTATATAAAGATAGTTGTCTTCAATGTTCATGTAGCAAAAACTTTCTCTCTAAAACTATTTTAATATTTATCACTTTCTACAATATTATAGTCTCTTAATCTTATTTATAATCAATGAATATGCTGACTGATGTTCACTCAATAAGTGAACCTCATTCACTATCACTCAGTAAGTTGAGAGAGAGAAATCTAAAGCAAAACCCAAAGATTTCCAAGATATGAAAAAAACAACTTTTTTTTTTTTTTGGCTGAGATCAACTTTGCACAGCACCTTCTGGCTGAGCCAGGGGCCAGTTTTCCTTCTGGCTGCTCCCCTGGCAGAAACATCAGTTTCAGAAAATGTACATGCTGAATGTTGTCCAATTCCTGGATATAAGAATCTTCTTCTAGAACAATTATATTTTGGTCCAAGAAGTTAAAAAAAAATCTGAATATATTTGGATCAGGAATTTTGTTCTCATACTGAAATGAAACTGTTTCCTCTAGTACCAATGAACCAACATTGACACTCTGATATAGCTCATTTGTATCAATCCAATTATCTTTCTGATTGTTTAAATATATACAAATATGGCTAGAAAAAAAACTTTGAAAGAAATAGGTAATCATCAATTGGAAAATGAGTGAATAATTGTGCTGTAAGAAGGTATCAGCACCAGATTGTACTATAAGAAAATGTAAATATGACTAATTCTGAGAAATATGGGAAGAAACATAAATTGATTGAAAGTATGAAATTCAGAACCAATGAAGCAGTATAGAGAATGGATCAATTAATATAACAAAAGAGCAATAAAGCTATCATAATTACTAGCCTAGAGAAGATGCAAAAGAATATACTTCTTTACATTTCTTTGGAGGATGAAGAAGTTGGTATTAAGCATTATCTTTCCTTTCAAAAGCAGTGTCAGTGTCCATTGGTTTTACTTTACTATTTTTCTATGTTAGAAAGGAAGTCATTTTAGTTTGGAGTTACAGTGGAAAAGAAATATATCAAATGACTAACTCTACAAAAAAAGTCAATAAAACTTTTTTTAAGTAAATATAAATGTAATAAAAAGAAATTGTAAGAATTTGATGAGAGTTTAGTTTCTTTGGAGTTATGAAAATTAAATTAATGAAATATAGAGAAATGAAATTTAAATTGGAAAAAAATTGAAAGCTAAAAAATGGAGGCTAGGATGTGGAACAAGGAAACAAAACTAATAAAAGGAAAATATAATCAGGGTGGGATTTAGAATAAGAACCACATTATAAAATGTAATTAGAGGTGGATTAGTACTTATATTTTGGAGGGAAGGACAGATGTAATGATGTTATCAGAGAAGAAGACTTGCACTTAAGTGGAGGGAGGTAACTTAATGATGTAATCAGAGGTAAAGATTCACATTCTGTAACACTCAATCAATGAAGAATCAGGAGAGGGACTTGCTCTTGAGGATAGGAAATAGCTCTTTAAGAGTGTGCCAACTAGCTTAGACACCCACTCTTGCAAGAATGTGGAATAAAAGCTTTTCCTGGATTCATCAGTGAGTCAGTGGAATTCTTGGTAAGACATTTTGTTTCTTACACATAATAACAGAATTAAAGACAGCTATATACCACTGATATCAAATTATTTTATATGGATAAAGTAAATCATTGATTTATTAATTTAATAAATATTTACTGATTCCTGTCAATGTCTGCTGTTACCATAAAAGGAGGATAAAGGAACACAGTTTGAACCCCTCAAGGTATTTATAGTCAAGTTAGAATCAAATAAATATATTCACAAATAATTGGATTCAATAAATCAATTAATCAATCAACAAGACATGAATAAATAATCTACTATTACCTGATACTGTGCTAGGTATTGGGGATTAAAGACAAAAGTAAAAAAAAAAAAAAAAAAAAAAAAAACTCTCTTTTCAAAGTCCATACAATAAAGCAAGTAGATATATAATGTATCTGTACAAAATATAGTATGTATAAAATTAATATTAAATTAATTAAATTTAATTAAAATTAAAATTAAATTAATAAAATTAATATCAAATGATTTTATATTTGATCACAATCACAAACCACTAGAGTAGAAGGAGTGGTTGGGAGGTGGGGCATGGGAACATATGGTAGTGACATCATCAAACCTAAAATTTAGGAAAATCACTGACAGCTGAATGGAGTATGTGTTAGATTAAAAGGGAGAGAATTAAAACAGACAACTATCATAAGACCCAGATGAAAAATAAGGAAGCTCTTAATTGGAACAGCTCCTGTTAGAATGGAGAGAAGGAGCTAGAGAAATATGTTAAGAAAGTAGAAATATGACATAACAGATAGACTGTCTGGGTTGAGTGTCAATTGGCAATTGAAAATAACACTCAGGTTGTGGATTTGGATTACTAGAATAACTGTGGTTATCTTTATAATAATAGGTAAGGTGGAAAGAGAGGAATTGGAGTGAAATAAGCTAATTCTGTTTTGGACATGTTGAGCTTGAAATGTCTATGATATATCCAATTTGACATTTTTAAAAGGTAGTTGCTGATTTATAACAAGATCAAGAGAGAGATTGAAGCTGCATATATAGATTTGGGAGCCATGTGCAAAGAGATAAAAATTAACCCCTGGGAACTGATGAGATCAAAAACATATTCATATAGAATAAAATGAAATTGCCCAGGAGAGCTTTAGACAACATCCATGTTTAGTAGATATGACATGAATGAAAATCCAGAAAAAAGAGACTATGGGACAGTCAGGTATATGTAGAAACTAGGATATATCCATGTCATAAACAACTAGCAAATAGAGTACCTTTGAGGAGATGGTGGTTGACAGCATCAAAATTTACAAGGGGATAAAGAAGGATGAAGACTAAGAAAAGACCTTTAGATTTGGTAATTAAGAGCTCACTGGATTTCAGGATCACATGACTATCAATATAAAGGGCTAAATATTTTATCCAATCCTCATGACCTTTTAATCCTTACCAAAGCAGGGATTATTTGCAAAAGATTGAGCAGTTTTAGTTGCCTCCATAGTCTCTGATGTCAACAACCATAAAGGGGTAAATAAAATACCACAGGAGTTAAATAATGAAGGCTAATCTTTAATCCCTGCTGCTTTCATTGAGCACTCCCTTCTTGGGATACACAACCACAGGCTAAAAACAGAGTAAACACACACACACACACACACACACACACACACACACACACACACACTTTTCTATTCCAGGCAAAACTGAAATCACTATCTTAAACTGCCTTGTAGAGTATCACAGTGGTATTATATACTGAAACAGTCCTCAGAGAAATGAAAAATAGAAAGAATTGGGCAAAGGCACCATCATGAATCAACACCATTAGACTTAAAGGAAAAAGGACTGACATCCAGGTGACACTAGTTCTATTTCCCTATAAGTGACTTGAGACACAGACAGAAGTCAGTGAAAAGTAAATTCTCCAGGAAAGAAGCTGAAACAAAAATATGCCATTGAAAAGGAAGAAGTCAGAAAATGAGCGATAGTAAGAAAATGATAAAGGGAAAAGGTTGATATTGATAAACATGTCAAAAAGAAGAAAATCCAATTAAACATTTATACCACAAACAGATAAATCAATAAGGAAGATATTTATAATAGTAAGGATTATGACCAAAAGGTTATCTAGAGGAGACTAGATTCATAGAATCTACATTATAAGACAAAAAAAAAATGAACCAATATTTGATAAAGCACAAGATCACTTGCATTTCTACAACAAGGTATTGAGAATTAGTTTAGGAGAGAAATGAAAATTATGAAGAAAAGATTTATGACTCCTTTAAAAGAAATAATTTGCAGAATTGCAAAGAGAAAAACTTGAATCTATGATGCCTAATTTCACCAAAGAAACAAAAGAAGAGGGAAAAAAAAAAACTGTAAATATGCTGAAGTAAAGGACAATCTGGAAGAGAAATTTAAAGAAGTAATAATGTTAAATAACAACAACATGATTTTCATACAAGCAAAAAAATGCTGATTTTTAAGACAAGATATATAGTGACAGCTTTAAATAGACCGTTACTTTTAAGAATAAAACTTGCAGACTGAGAGAGCATGTAAAAGTAGGAGGAACACAATTAAACATAGAGGAATTTGTCATATATTAGAATTGAGCTAGAGATTAAAAAAAAAGAAAGAAAATAGAAAAATAAATATTCTTGGAGTCTTTCATCAGGGAGAGAGCCTGAAGGAAAAAAGGTGGAAGCAAAAGAGGAAAGGCAAAAAATCTCAATTTAATAGGACAGGAGATACCATTGTAAAACATTTCCATAGGGGCAAAAGGATAATCAATAATAGCGAATGAGGAATTAGGATTTTTAAATAGACCATTACCTTTAAAAGAGTAATATGCTTCCATAGACAACATCTTATCTAAGCAAAAGGGTAATAAAAGCTACTAAGAAAAACTCACATCCAGAAGAGGAGGAAGTAATGAAGAGATTTCATGGCAAATGTTGGGGAAATAATCATGGGAAAATTAAGATTTATTAAAAGGCTGAAATGCACCATCAGGGATTAAAGCAGAATCTCTAGCATGAGACAATACTTCTATCCTATCCATCTCCTGCAGAAATTTGTGCTTCTTAGAGTGAGGCACAAGGAAAAAAAAAATGTGTGAAGGAAAAATGCTTTAGATTTTAATATTATTTTATATAAGAAGGAGAGGAAGATGGATAAAATTAAGGGACTGGAACAGAATTTACTATTTATTAGGTAAGCCCCAAATTAAAGTAACAAACATGCTATCAAAGCAAAAACAAACGTTCACAGCATAAAAAAGAAAGTGACAAGGAAGCTACACTATTATGAAAGAAACCACCACAACAAATCAATATTAGCGTTCAACTTATATGCAGAAAATGCCTTAGTATTTAAATTCATAAAAGAAAAAGTAATTGAATTATTAAAAAAAAAGAAAGTAAAACAATAATGGCCGACTTTGATGTCCTAATCTATTTTTTGGAAAAATTTAATAGCAACATAAACAGGAGAAAAAACAGAATTTAATAAATACTAAAGAAATTAGAGCTGAGACCCATGATTCTTCTAAATAGGATTGCAAAAGAATGTGTGCAGCTAAAGAATTATATATATATAATTACATCTGTGAATATTTGTATCTATAATTAAAATAAAATATCAAATAATTATATTAAAATTATAACAATGTATATGGTAATTAAACACATATATACATGCATATCTATCTACATATATATATGTATTTGTGTGTACGCATGCTACATAGAACTTTATTTTTTCTTTTAAAAATATCATTTGTTAAAATTTAATATTCTTTTTTTAATTGAGTTCTGTATTCTCTCCTCATACTCCTTTCCCACCCATTGAGAAGATAATAAATATGATATCAATTATATATATGTAAAGACATAAAATATTTCCATATTAGCAATGTTGAAAAAAAAACCAAGATATATAATGTATCTGTACACCCCTCTATCAGTTCTTACTCTGGAGATGCATAGCATTTTTCATCATATATGCTCAGCATTGTCTGGGATCATTATATTAATTAAAATAGCTAAGTCGTTAATAGTCAATTATCATATGATATTGCTGTTAGTGTGTACAATGTTCTGGTTCTTTTCACTTCACTTTGAATTAGATATATAATGTATCTGTACACCCCTCTATCAGTTCTTACTCTGGAGATGCATAGCATTTTTCATCATATATGCTCAGCATTGTCTGGGATCATTATATTAATTAAAATAGCTAAGTCGTTAATAGTCAATTATCATACGATATTGCTGTTAGTGTGTACAATGTTCTGGTTCTTTTCACTTCACTTTGAATTAGCTCATTGAAATCTTCTCAGGTTTTTCTGAAAGCAATATTATTCATAATTTCTTACAGTATAATAGTATTTTATCACAATCATATACCATAATTAGTTTACTCTTTCCTGGTTGATTGTAATCCATTCAATTTCCAATTCTTTGCCACCACACACACACACACACACACACACACATACACACACTCACTCAAAAGCTAAAGTAATTATTTTTGTCAATATAGGTATTTTCCTTTTCTTTGACCTCTTCGGGCTAGAGATCTAGTGACGGTATTATTTTCAAAGTGTATGCACAATTTAATGATTTTTAAGGCATAGTTCCAAATTGTTCTTCAATGCCACTGGATCATTTCATAACCCCATCAACAGTTCAAAAGAGTATCATTTTTTCAATATTTCCTTCAACATTTTCCATTTCTCTTTTTCTATTATTAGCTAATAAGCTAGGTATGAGGCAGTACCTTAGAGATCTTTTAATTTCTATTTTTTAATCAATACTGATTTTGAGTATTTTTTCATATGAAAATGGATAGCTTTATTTTTTTCTGAAAACTACCTGTTCATGTCCTGCCATAATTTATCAATTGGGTAATGACTGAAGTGCTTGCTCTTGAAATGAAGCCCTTATTTGCTGTAATTCCCTCCTCCACCCCTCTGCCAGTTTCCTGATGCATTGGTTTGGGTTATGGAAAGGAGGAAGGGAACCTTTTTTTTTTTCAAAATTTCATATAATTAAATCATCTATTTTACTTCTCTAATCCATTCTATATTTCTTGTTTGGTCATAAATTCTTCCCTTATTCATAGATCTTCCAGGTAAAATTTTCCATGTTCCCTAATTTGCTTATTATATCACCTGTCTAAATCATGTACCCATTTTGACTTTTACTTGGTAGATGGTGCAAGTTGCTGTCCTATACCTGATTTCTGACAAACTGCTTTACAATTCTCTTAGCAATTTTCGTGAAAATTTGAATTATTGTGTCAAAACCTTGACCTTTTGAATTATCAAAGAGTAGATTACTATGGATATTTGTTCTTGTATATTATTACCTAATCTATTACACTGGACTAGTATTCTTTTTTGTTTTGTTTTGTTTTTAGTCAGTACAAGATAATTTTAATAATCATCACTTTGTAATAGTTTGTAATAGGTACATCTAGGTCATCTTCCTTCACATATTTTTATTGATTCCCTTGATATTTTTGATATTTGGAACTTTAAATATATATATTTTTATCATGGATTAGGACACAAAGTCATTGCAAATAAATGTAAGTTCTTGCATCTTCAATTACCTTCTGGAGGTCTCAAATTGTATGTCCCATAGGCATGTTAAACTCAACATGTCCAAAACTGACCTTAATATCTTTCTCTCAAAACCAATACATCTTCCTAACTTCTTCACTTCTGCTGAAAGTACAATTTTCCCAGTCATTCAGACATTAAATTTATATCTCATTTATGACTCCTTATTCTCTTTCATCTCCCTCAACCGAACCATTACTAAGGACTGTTGAATTTACTATTAAAAACACTAACATATGTTTCTTTTATAACATTGCCACCACCCCGGTGTATCTCTTCATCATCTATTTCCTGAATTATTTCAATAGCCTACTGATTGATTTCCCTTACACATCTCCTCTCACTCCAGACCATGCTATAAGTAGATGCCAAAATGATCTTGCTAAAGCACAAGTCTAACTATGTCAACCATGCCTCTTCACTCAACTCCTCCTCCAGGTTCAATATCCCATCTTACACTCTATTCTTTTTCACTGCTCATCTTTTATGTCTAGAAAATCCACCCTTTGTCTTTACCTTTTGACTTTCCTCATCTCCTAGCCTCAACTACAATTTCAGCTTCTACAAGAAGCTATTCCCAATCCTTTTTTATTTCAAATGCTAGTATCTTTATCTGTTGATTATTTCCAATTTTTCTTGTACATAGCTTGTTTGTACATGATTCTTTTCATATTGGTTCCCCTATTAGACGATGAGTTCTTTGACAGTAAGAAATATCTTTTGACTTTATTTGGTTTCCCAATGTTTAGCAGAGAGTCTGTCATATAGTAGTTTGCACAATGTATAGAGTACTCAGCTTGCACTGAGGAAGATCTGAATTCAAATCCAGCCTCAGACATTTTAATTAACTGTGTGACTCTGGGCAAGTCACTTAACCCTGTTTTCCTATAAAATGATCTGGAGAAGGAATTGGCAAGCTAATCTATTATCTCTGCAAAGAAAACCCCAAAAGAGGTCATGAAGAGTAGGACATGACTGAAATGCCTGAACAACAACAACAAATAAATAAAGCTTTATTAATTGAATGGATACTGAGTAAAAAAAGAGAAACTAATGCAATAAAAATAATTGAGAAATGATAAATAAGAGACAGAATCAAATGAAAACAAAAAAAATCCTGAATAATAAGTAAAAAAAGCCATAGAAAGAATTAATATTTAGATGAAAGAAAAGGAAAATTATGAAACAATTTACCAAAATTTCTAGGGTGCATCCTTAAAGGAAAATCATATCTCTGAAATCATACATTAACTTAATAGAAGAACCTTAATGAATTAAATATATTTTAAATCACAAAGCCAATAAATTAAAAACATTTAAATAAGCAAAAAGTATAGGACTCTTAAAAAGGAGAACTAATAAACTAGAAACCATATGCACATGTGTTTGTGTATATATGTACATCCATATATGTATATGTAATTTATGTATGCATACCGCATATATAGCTAGCAATATGTGTATGTGTGGGATGAAAACAGAGAATTAGAGATAGAGATACACACACACACACACACACACAGAGAGAGAGAGAGAGAGAGACAAAGTAAAAAAGCCTAAGAAATTTAACAAAGCTTTAGTTAACCTGAATAAAAAGAAGAGGAAAGGAAATCAACAAAATTGCAAGCTGAAGACTCTAACCTCAAACTAGTCCTAAATAATATATTTAGAAGTTGCATGAGTTCTCTCTGATCAACCAGTGATTACTCTCCATGCTTGAAATGACTTCCTTCTTTACATATTCCCCCACAGAATCTCTTTATTGCATCAAGACACAGCTTAAGTCTAACATTTTACATGTAGCTTTTCTTCACATTTCCCCATACCAACTTTTTGTTTTGTTTTACTTTCCAAACTACCTTATGTTTATTTTGTATTTATTCTATATATTTTATCCTGCATATATATGTGTGTGTGTGTGTATACACATATATATATATATACATATATACATATGTGTGTGTGTATATATATATATATTTATATATACACATAGCACATATTAGATAAAAAACAAAAACAACCTTTTTCATTGATTATAAATCGAATCACACCCAAAGAAATAAAGAGTAATAACTTCTGTTACCAGAAAAAAAAATGAGGAACATTATTTTAATATTTACCAGGAACTTGAAATTCTGGGTCGTAGGATCATACAGTGCTACTAAACTCAATGCTTATTAACCAGGCCTTAGGCAAGTTTGGGTAGATCAGAATCTCTCAAAATCTCCAACACTATTCTTTTACTTACTATGGACTGAAAGAGAAATAAAGTCAAATCAAGACAACAAACAATTATTTTTTCAATAGTATTTTATTTTTCCAAATACATGTAAAGATAATTTTGAACATTAATTTTTGTAAAACTTTTTGTTCTAAATTTTCTTCCTCCCTCTCTTATCTCCCTCCTCCCTAAAAACACTAAGCAGTCTGATATAGATTAAATATGTGTAATCCTATATGTTTATTTTTCTGTATTTGTCATGTTGTACAAGAAAATCAAACCAAAAGGAGGAAAAGCATAAGAAAATAAAAACAAACAAAAAGGTGAAAATATGCTACAATACATATTTAGTCTTCATAGTTCTCTCTCTGATTGGCATTTTCCATCCCCAAGAATTTTGTAAATGCCTTAAATTACCACATTGCTGAAGAGAGCCTACTCCATCACAATTGATCATCACAAAATCTTGATGTTACTGTATACAACGTTCTCCTGCTTCTGCTCACTTCCCATACCACCAGTTCATGTAAGCCTTCCCAAGCTTTTCTGAAATCAATCTGCTCATTATTTCTTACAGAACAACAATATTCCATTAACATCATATACCATAACTTAATTAGCCATTCCCCAACTAGTGCCCATTAGTTCCTTGCCACTGAATTGCTCTTTTTTTTTTTTTGCCTGTATGAGTCCTTTTCCCTTTTTAATTATCTCTTTCAGTAGTGAGACTGATAATCAAAAGATATGCACAGTTTTATAGACCTCTGGACATATTTCCAAATTGTTCTCTAGAATGGAGTATTTCACAATTCCACCAAAAATGTATTTGTGTTCTAGTTTTCCCACATCCTATGCTGTTGAGGATCATGCATAAGTGTGGGACCCAGAAAGCCTATAAAGAGTTAATAGGGGACTGCACAAAAAATGGCAGGTTGATTCTCCAAGCTCTGCAGTGGTGAATCCCAGCATACTTAGGAAGCTAACGGAATGTTTGGTTTTCACAGAGTTAAAGAGTTGCAAATCAGGCTTTAAGTTATCTTACTTTGAGTTGGCAGACTTCCAGGAAAACCACATGACCCTGACAATCAGTCATATCTATCTGGAGGTCATAGTTACTGACACAGGTGCTACTTACAAAAGAATGTATGTTTTTCTTTTAACAACCTTGCTGTACTTAAAAATATTATATATTTTATAGGGGATGGAATAAATCAGAGACAGAGGCTTTTGACTGTGGCTGCTTCTCCTCTCCTTGTATCATTAACATCCTCTCACCTGATACAATCTATTCTGCTGATCAGAATTAGATCCCCACCACCACTAAGGAGTGGCTCCTAACACCCTCTAACATTCATTGCTATTTTTTCAAGTAATTTTAGCCAATCTGAGAAGTGTGAATTGGTACCTCAGAGGACAGCAAGCAAGCAATTATTAAGAATTTATTCCATTTCAGGTACTGGAATAAGTGCTGAGAATACAAAGATTAAAACTTTGTTTCTTGCCCCCAAGAAGCTAACATTCTAATGGGTAAGGAAACAAATAATTATGCAAGCTATATATAGGTAACAGTGATTACCCTGGCCCGCAGTACCTAAAGATCAGATGTATACCTTTTCACTCTCCCCCCTTCCTCTCCCCCCCCGCCATTGTTCTCCAATTAAAGAGGGTGTTGAAAGCTTCAAATTTCTGTCAATAGTTTAAACCCCCACTGTTTATATTTACCATAATTTTAGGAATTCATACATAAAAGACACATTAAACTACTTATCCTTTACAAAGAAATATCTAGTCCAAAGGTCTGCCAAAAAAAATAAAAGTACTACCCCAACATCTGGGAATATAATGCCCTCTAAATGCCTTTATCTATGGGCAGGAAAGAGGGATTAAGTTTATATTTTATCTCAATTCTTATTCACAGTCTCACCATATTACAAGGAGAAAGCTCCTTCCACCTGTTCTCATCTTGTTTTCACTAAATTTCCTAGTGGTATGATCATTACACTCAGACTGGAATCCTGATTCTAAGTCACTATGGCCAAGCTTCTAGATCTGGAGACTTTTCCATCCATGTCCAGAATCATAGAAAAGAACTTGGTGTAGCTACAAGATATAAATGGAGAATAGAAGGTAGCCCTTCTCAACTAATTTAGAGCATACTGTTCATGCTGTAAGTGAACATATTTTATTCACGAGTGGCCATGTCTCTGTTCAAATTTAATGACTAAGCTCCAGCTACATAGTGGAAAAAAAGAACTTTTTTTCCCCTATAATAGGCAATCACAGAATATTTTCTTGCTGAAACAGGTTCCCATATGAGTGTCTCCATCTTGGGTGATCTGGATATATATTGAAGTCCTGTTACATATAAAAGTGATGGGAGCTTTACAGCTGGGGAAACTGGGAAAGGTCTTTTGCAGAACATAGGTTTTGTGCTAGGGTTTGAAAGAATCCAGTGAAACAAAAATACAAGATAAACAGAGAAAATATTCCAGACATGTAATACAGTTATTGAAAAGGCAGAGAGATGGAAAGTAAAATGTGATAAAGAGCTCAAAAACCTAAAAAAGAAACAGAAAGCATTTTTTTGAAGAGGAGATAAAATGGTAAAATCTCTTTCTGGACTCGTACCAAATGTACTCAACTGTTTGTAAGGGATAGGGGTTTTAAAAATCATTCTGAAAAGGGAGATATTTAGAAGGACAAGTGCTTATACTTTTTGTTCACTTTTAAAGTTATATAGCTTAAGAACCCTCCTCCTTGTCTTTTGACCTTTTCCATTTTTGTGAAAAAATGTCCTTATGTTTCTTTATTTGGTTCTGATAAAAAGCATTTAATGGTTACTTCCTGGAGCTATGTCTTGACAAAGACCAGAGTGGCAGCAGTGGTGGCATCCTCATCACCATCCTCATTGCTGTCAAAAAAAGAGGACTGCCAGCAGTGAGCAGCCTGTTCAGGACTCTCTTGGCATCAGCAACCATGGTGGCGACAGTTTCTTGGCTCACTCTATTTGTTCCTACACTCACCCATGTGAGCAATCCAGACCCTGAGGGCCTACATGGAGTCTGCCTCCATTTTCACTCTTATTCATGAAGTAGAGTCATGGTTGGTAAAAATCATTAAAGAAAAATTCCATGTCATGCTAAGCCACTTTAAGAAATCTATCAATTCCCTGGCTCTGTGGGATAATAAAACGCCTTATTGAAAGGGGATTTTATTGATGATTCATTCAAATCCCCTTATTTTGCAGAGAAAAAATATCCAATAAAGCTAATTTTTTTTTTTACCAAAAATCACCTTGTTTATTGAATAAAAGAGTCAGTATTTAGCTCAGGACACAATTCTTATATCCACACTCTCAATGATACCAAGTAGCCCAGTAGCTATCAGTAGGTGAATGTATTCAGGCATTAAAAGATTTTAATAATACTATTCTTAAAAGTTCATGGAGAGTAGTCTTTAAATTACAATGTGATTTATAACTCTAAGAGACCTTGAGAAGTCAATTTTATAAATCAAGAAAATACATATTTTATTCCAAAGGGAAGAATGATAGCACAATCAAAGAACTTGGGAAATGCAATGGTAAAATCTGACAAGTGGGTGAGCGGAATTGAGCTACCTATCAGAATTTTGCAGATAAGATTGAAGCTAGAGCTTGTAACAGATGAACAAAAGTCCATGTAGGAGAAAGCAGGTAAGAAAGATTGACGAATACTTAACAATAATCATAAAGAACCTTCTGTGAACTTAGTTCCCTAACAAATACCTGGAACAAATCTTCTTCTCTTATTCACATCACTTGGTCTTCTTTAAGAGTAGCCTTCTTAAACCTTTAAAAGACAAGAGTTGTTGGATACTAATCCATTCTGAAGGAGGTTGCATCCACTTCTGATTAGAAACCTTTACTTTCTGTGTCTTTTTAACATGCCTTCCATTTTAGTCATTTTTTAGGCAACAGCTTTAAAACCAAGGTGGGATTGGTTCAATTCTAAAACATTTATTAAATGTTCACAATTTGAAATCTATTATTGTAGTTCCTGGTAAGAGAAAGAAAGTTAACTCATTCCAATCTACAAGGGATTGATTTCACAATACAGGAGTGAGCTCTTGGCACATAATAAAATGTAGGTCTGTTCACAAAATAATAAATGTGAAATAATTTCAGAAAAAAAAAAAACATTAACAACTGAAAACATCAGGAAGGCTACAGCTAACTTATGTTCACTGAAGTGATCTTTAAAGGAAGCTAAGAAATCTAGGTATCTAAGTGAAGAGAGAATATAGGCTAAGCATGAGAGACAGGTGCAAAAACTTGCATTTTTGGTAGCATGCAGTATGTGTAAATGGAAATAATGTGAAATAAAACTGGAGAAGGTAGGTGAGAACCTACTTTTTGTGAAAGGTTTGGAAATACTGTGAAAGATTTTAAGTATTCTTTCTCTTGTATATTTACCATCCTAGTTTCATCTTGTGCCCCAGGCACAAGGGACTTGGCACACTATAGACTAGAGAACAAAACTTTGATCTTGTTAAATATAATAATCCTCAAAAAGAGAAGTTTTTGTTTTTGCTTTTCCCCTATCTTGGACAGCAACTACAAGTGGACAACTAGCTATTCTAAGAATTTCACAAGAAGAAAAGAATGAACTGACTTTGACTTTGATGAGTTGCAGAGCTTTTTCAAAGACCTTTTTTTAAATATATAACTGCCAATTATGAATTGCTACAATACCCGAGGAATCATCATTGTAAGTGATCCAAAAAGTGATCAGGAAGGAAAGGATAAAAAGCAAGTGTAAATAGGAAGCAGAAAACTATCAACAATTTTTGTTGATAATTATCAGTAAATAAGAAACTATATAAATACCTGTCATCCAGAAAGTGAGCAGTTAGGAAAGGATAAGGATATATTACATAAAAAATTAAGAAATAACATATCCATAGCTGAAGTATTGAACAGAAAGAAAACTCATAGCATATTGTGGAGATTCCCTACAGAGAATGTAAGGGAGGACATGAAAGAAAGTCACACAGAATGAGAAGCAATTGAGTTATGATTTTCCCTAATGAAAGAAGTACCCATAATGATTAGATGACAGCTATATCGAAGTATCAAGTAGACGGAATAAAAAAAAAAATTGTAGTTCTTCCCTTGTGTGAAAAGAATGTCTTTCTCACAGCTAATAGCTTCATTCAAATACAAATCTTAAGGAAAATCTTTGAGAATAACTCCATCTTGATCTTTCTGACACTGTTTACTTTGAGAAAAGTATATCTCAAGTACTCTACTATGTTTGCAAATTCAATCTGGAAGCATTAACTACAGCTCCTGTTTTAACCAGTTAGATTACTGTTCTTTTTTTCATGTGGACATCATTATATTCCCATTCTGCTCTATGTAACATTCCATTTAGCTCACTCCTTGAAATTGCTTATGCAGTTAAATACTATAAAATATTATAAAATCTTTGTGGAGTGAACATTGGTATAATGATGTCTTTCTATTGTTCCATTCACCAACTGAATCAACTGCAATAAAATCAATCTATAGCTCACTCTGGCTTATTGGCAATGACTAGTAAGTGGATTCATTCAACATTGTTAAGGAATCAATTCAATCAACAAGGTTCTTAAGGCCAACAGCTTTTTTTTATTATTATTTTAGACACTATACTGGTATTTATGTAATTGTTACTATATGCAATGGAAATAAATGGAATAAAGAAACCAATGGGAATAAAATACATTAAAACAAAAATCTGGCCTAAATATTCATTTATTTTACTAATATGATACACAATTTACCCAGAAGAAGAAATGCAAAACAATTTGAGGAGGGGGAGACAAAACTAAGCACCTTGGAAGTCTTCTCATAAAATTTGATACAAGACCAAGCCTTGAATAAGCTAGGTTTTTTTAAGAAGCAGAAGTGAGAAGGCAATTCTTTCCGAGCATGGAAGATGGGATACATATACATATATATATATATATACATATATATATATATATATATACACATACATATATATATAGACTTAGAGAACATCCTAAGACAAATGTATATAATTATTGCTTTCCCATTCCCTTGGCAGTGTCCATTTCTCTTCTGAGTCACAGTATCTCCCATCACCCATCACCAAAAAATAATAAAAACAAAACACATTCTAAGGTTCTTTCATATTTTGTATAAGTGAATGATAACATAAAAATATATTTCTATCTTTGTGTTTTTGTAAGGTCTATGATATTGAAGCCTGGTATAATGAAATGTAGACCCTTATAAAAACACAGGTATATTTCCATTTTAAGGGAGAAATAAAAGGAACTGACCTCTTATAGTAGATATTTATTCCAACATAATACTTTCTTAAATGTGCAAATATTTTCCTCAGCCTAAACATTCCTAATTGTTTTAATAACTTTAATATATAGTTTGGTTCCAAGTCCTTTTTACCATTCTGGTTGCTCTTCTGTGAACCCATTTGTCAAATTCCCTACTACAAGTTACCCATATTCAGTAGTTTGGATATTATACTCCTGCTGTTCCATTAGCTTTTTGGCAACAGAGTCACACTGATATTTCATGTTGCAATTGTAATCACATAACTCTTCTAGTTCTGCAGTAAAAACAGTTAAACATATCATTTCTCCTAATACAGTGTAAAACTTTAATCACTAGGATAAAAGGGTAATGGTTGTAACTGAAGTAATCTGTAAATATATTTTAAAAGCCAAGTTATTAAAATTCATAAAAATCCCTTACATAAATTTACATTGTATAGATAACATACATATGTAATATGTGCATATGTAATAAGTATATATGTATACCTATGTGTATATTATATATGTAATATGTAAAATGTAACTTCCATACAAATGGCGGAAAAGCAAGTTGTGTTCTATTCTTAATAGCAAGAAATAACAATAGCAATACCAATAATGAAGATGAGGATGAGGATAGTTATAAAAATGATGATAGCAGTCATGATTATGACAATGGTCAATATCATGTATAGGAAAAAATTACAAGAAATTACATTGATATTTAGGATTGTGCATGATGAATTATTTCTTATTGCAGAATGTACAACTGATGAAATATGATTTCTATAAAAAGATAAAATGTGTCAAATGCATTAAATGTGTTTTTCAAAGAGATGAAACATGTCTCAAAGTTTATCTGGTATAACATACTCATTTGGAAATTTAAGTAAATGCCAAATAGAGAGATAAAATGATTTGTCCATAGACAGGATATAAGGAAGATCTAGGATTTAAGCTCTTCCATTGCCTCCTAAAGTACTTGGTAGCAGTGGTAGAAAAGGAATAAATGACACCAAAGTGACACCACAGATAATGATGACAACAAGAAAGAATGGTAATGACAATAAAGATGATGATGATCAGTATGCCTTAGGGGTATCATTAAAGAAATGGATTCTGTTGCAATAAAATTAAGTGATTAATTTGGATTTGGATGATTCTACCATGTACCGACCTCAAGCAAATTATTTAACCATTCTGGATCATAAGCTCCTCCAGTCAAAAATGATAGAGTTGTACCAAATGATCTCAAGGATCTCATGTCTGAAAACCAATGATCAGCTTATAGCCTTTAATATACTTATATTCTGATGCTTTATCATGGCATGTCTACTTTGGCTTCTCACAGGCTGTACCAATAGTTCGGACCTAAATTATGACTTTTATTGATCAAGAAGACCTAGAATCTTCAATCATATTATTCTGTAAGACTTGCAATACTGCTGAGCGATACAATTTTCTTGATTCTATTTTATAAGTTGTATTCTTTAAGTCTAAAAAGTAGCTTCTCTTATCACAGCAGATTATTATCACATATCATAGTAATAAATTTTTGTCCATTTACATATATAATAAATATGTAAATATGATAATAACTATCATACAAGTAGTCATACATCTAATGAAGGCTCTCTACTCAGTCATAGAGGGAGTCAGTATCTATGTTAGAAAAGGGAAAAATTTTACCAACAAAATCCCATTTTCAGCAAGTATTGAATCCTTTTTATAAAAGTTCTCAATGACCTAGTACTTACTTTGAATCTTCCAGCAGTTTTCTAAGTAAATAAAAGATAAACTCAAATCCTATGAGATCAAGAGGGAGGAGATAAGGGAGGGATCATGGCAGGGAGAGAAGTTAAATAGCAAGGCTAGTTAAGTAGTATTACTAAGGTAGAATATTTAGCAGGAATATAAAATAAGAGATATATACAAACATTATAACAAGAATCAGAAGTAAACTTTATTAGAAAAAATAGTAATCATTAATATCATACAAAGTTAAAGATTCAATTAAGAGAGAAATCTACATTGTATGTCAATCATATTAATACTGTTTAAGTATAAATGCCTATGCATATATATGTATGTATATATATGTATATAAGTATAGGTATGTTATATGTAGATATGTGTATGTGTATAGGTATTTACAGGTACACATACATGCATATACACATATATGCACACATACACATATGTGAAAGGGATGTGAGGAAGGATGAAAGGAGGAAAAAAGAATAAAGTAAAAAGTTAACAGCAAAGAACAAAAGAATAACCTACAAGAAAGCAAAGAAAAGATGGAATCATGAATATAAACTCTTTTTATATATACTTTCTTGAAATGGAAATTTATTTTTATACATTTTGAATCCTTCCTGATGATCTGTTGGGCACATGACAATGTTTTGTTTTGTTTTTGTTTCTCTGTCTTTCTTTTTCTATTTTGTTTGTTTGTTTTTAATTTTGTACTTAGTTTTAAATAAATAAAAATGCATCAGAGAGGAGTGGCCACTAAGTCCAAATAGTGACCAACTCAGTGGGATTATTATCCTCTCTCTGTGTCTGTCTCTCTCCCTCTGTGTCTGTTTGTCTGTCCATCTCTCCTATTTTCCTTTGATTCAAATGATGTGGTATTTATGTCTATATGTTGAATATATTATATATATACATGCCACCACAAGGTCCATAAAAGGTGGCTCCAGTAACATTTTTCCTAATTCAGAAGAATAGTGTCAATGAATATATGACAACTAAAGTAGGAACTTTTCTGCTCAGGGTAAGCCTAAGCCTTGGGAACATTGGCTGCTTCTCTTTCTGCATATTCCTTTCCTTGATTATGGGTGAATTGTTTAAATTTTTATTTTGATGTGTACTTGTAGGTCTTATGTTTTATAAGAAGTTTATTTTTGTCTAAAAGAAGTTACTATACTATCCAAGATTTACATTGTATATTGAATACTTTTATATTGTCTCCTTGGAGAGACATTGTTGCTGTTGTAGTTATTCAGTTGTGTCCAACTACGACTTTATTTGTATTGCTATTCTTGTTGTTTGCAATGATATCAAAGTGCTTCACCATTTCTTTTCTAATCCCTATATGAAAAAGCTGAGGAAAACAAGATTAAGTGACTTGCCCAGGTTATCCAGCTGGTTAATGTCTGAAATTGGATTTTAGCTCACAAAGATTAGTCTTCCTAACTTTAGGTCTAGTATTCTATCCACTGTGTCATCTAGCTGCTCCCTGGAGAGAGCCTGTTAATATCCCAAATCTAAATTGTTGATGTTTCTCCATTCTCTTGTTAAGAGAAAACGTTAGGACTATGGGGGTGGGGGGGGGAGGGGGGAGAGGGTAAGTATGCAGAGAGAGTAAGGAAAGAGAGGCATCATTTCTTTTATATAATTGTGTTTCCCAAAACTTCAATCCCACTCATGCAAATGTATGGTCTGGAGTTCATAGGAAGAAAGGAAACTACATACTTCAGTCCCCTCTCTCCTTCACTGCTAGTAAGAGTTCTAATTGCCACATGGTTATATTGTTTTGCCTGATATAATGGAAGCACAGTAAGTACAAAAACCCTTTCATTTTTGCCCTTTTATGTCTACTACCTAGCTCAGAGTAAGTCCTTAATTCATGCTTGTTAACTGATAAGTTTACTACTATTGAATGAAAGAAGTAGGAAGAGGATTCTCATATCTGCTGGTTTACTTTCTTATTTTACCTTAGTATGCTGCATGCTAACTTCTTAATAAATCTTGTTGTTTGACTGATGTACTTTAGTGATTGTTCTTGGTGGCATAGTCATAAGGGTAGCTAGGTGATGCAGTAGGTAAAGTTACAGACCTGGAATTAGGACACCCTGAGTTCAAATTGGACTCGAAAATTTCCTTAGTTATATGATTCTGGGCAAGTCACTTAACTTATGCTTGCTTCGGTTTCTATAAAATGGGGATAATAATAGTACCTGCCTCCCAGAGTTGTTGTGAGATGAAGTATTATCGAAAAGCACTCGGCACAGTACCTGGTATATAGTAAGTGCTATATAAATATTTCTTTTTTTCATGGGTAGCTGAGTTACTCTTGGGTAACTTTAGCAGGCTGTATTTCAGGTGATTTCCTAAGAATCCTTCCTTAGGGTCTATTTCCACTAGGTTAGTGTTTGGGCCTTCTCTTAGAATCTCTATTCTATAATTGGTAGAGAGTTGCTGAATGACTGCTTGTCCAGAACTCTGAAGTCTGCATCATCTTTTCTTAAGCTCCATTTTTATCTGTTTTGGACAGTCTATTGGGAAGACATAGTAGCCCAACTAAATACTATGCACAGCCCATAAATGATAAAGTTGATGACATGGGCTGGTGCCTGAGATAGCCATTTTTGAACGGCCACCTGATGCCTACAAGACTCACAAGGGGATTCATTAGCACCTTGCAGTCCACTATGACAGCCTTGGCAGCTCTAATTCACAGGATTGCCAAGTTTTGTTAGGAGAAGGATTGCCACTATACAGGAGGTGCCCTCACCTCACATCTGTTACATTGTGACTATGACTTCTTCTGCGAAGAGTAACCAAGAATATGGGTCATCTGGTTTGATTAATGTCTAGCATATCTTCTAGTATACATGGTCACAGCAAAAGGAGTCATTCTAGTTATTTTCTATAGGCATTTCTATAGGCATATTGTGTTTTTCTCTACCTGTTGTTATTTTGTCTTGATAGAATGTAATGAGCCTGGAATCTTTGGAGGGGAAAAGGATACAATTATAATTGCAGTTTTCAAGCATTATTGTGGCCAAAAGAATATATTGTCTGCAGTGCAGGGTTCTAGTAATGAACCCCCCAGCACTCAGAATTCTGATGCTCAGATGCAAGACACATAATCCATCACTGAGCCTCTCTCCAATGCCTTTGTATCCTAGTAGGACCTGATAACATATGCACATTGCTGACATAGCTTTTGAGAATTCAGGGGTTCCTCCCTGTCACAGTGAAATATGGAATAGAATGTTGATAAAATTGCAATCATTATTATTAATTTCCATATAATTTTTATGAATAATAAAAATAATTTAATACTAAATATCATTAAACTTGTGGGTGGAAGACTTCAAAAGATTCACATGATGATAATTCAAAGGAGAAAAAAAAACTTCTTTGAGTTTTAGTCCATGAACATTTCAAAACATTTTGAAGACCAAATTCCAACCTGTTATTTCCTTTGTAATCATATTATTTTTCCTTTTAGTAAAAAATAATATTTTAGAAGACTTTCATAGGCTTCTCCACACTGTCAAAAGGCTTTCTTAAACATATATACATAGTAAGAAATCACTGGAATATTGTCATTCTCAATTTTAAATCTCATTTTGAGTTACTGTTCAAGACTGAATGGACTAGCAAATTCAGAACACATTATTATGTCTTATTAGCAGGCCTTTGGTAAATTTGAACTAATCATAGTTAATTCTCTATCCAAGTCTGGTTCCATGAAAACACGAAAAATTTGTATAAATGGCAGGGGGGATTGTTTTATTTTGTTTTCCCTCTGGTCTATAATTGGGTGCTAGGCTTAGCCTTGTAAATATAGACCAGGAAAAGATGAATTTAATCATTAATCATTTTAAAATGATCTGTTTGAGGACACTAATCTATATGCTACTGTCAAAAACATGTCTCATTTATGCCAGAGTAGATACAGCTGGCATGCCATATACTTTGTTAATATATTTAAAATTTCCTATGTTGGAAAAAAATCATCAATATCAAAATAGAAAATAAATCGGTCGTTCTGAAAGTCAGATATTTTCCCCAAGGATTCAAAGGTAGCTCTACAAATGGAAAAATAGACTCCGAATCAAGTATTGGTAAGAAGTTGTATGTTTTATTTTTATTTTGTGTGTGTGAATGTTGAATATAAATGTGAAGATGTAAATCATCAATTGAATTTAAAAGGTTTCTTTTGTGAAGAATTTTCAATAATTCAACTTTTGAATCATTACAATAAACTTTTAATTTTGTGGATAATGATAACATTTGAATTTTTTCATTAGTAAATTCTTTTTTTTTTTTTTAATTTTTTATTTAATAATTACATTATATTGACACTCATTTCTGTTCCGATTTTTTTTCCCCTCCCTCCCTCCACCCCCTCCCCCAGATGGCAAGCAGTCCTTTATATGTTGGATATGTTGCAGTATATCCTAGATACAATATATGTTTGCAGAACCGAACAGTTCTCTTGTTGCGTAGGGAGAATTGGATTCAGAAGGTATAAATAATCCGGGAAGAAAAACAAAAATGCAGATAGTTCACATTCGTTTCCCAGTGTTCTTTCTTTGGGTGTAGCTGCTTTTGTCCGTCATTTATCAATTGAAACTCAGGTCTCTTTGTCAAAGAAATCCACTTCCATCAAAATATGTCCTCATACAATATCGTTGTCGAAGTGTATAATGATCTCCTGGTTCTGCTCATTTCACTTAGCATCAGTTCATGTAGGTCTCTCCAAGCCTCTCTGTATTCATCCTGCTGGTCATTTCTTACAGAACAATAATATTCCATAACATTCATATACCACAATTTACCCAGCCATTCTCCAATTGATGGGCATCCATTCATTTTCCAGTTTCTAGCCACTACAAACAGGGCTGCTACAAACATTTTGGCACATACAGGTCCCTTTCCCTTCTTTAGTATTTCTTTGGGATATAAGCCCAATAGAAACACTGCTGGATCAAAGGATATGCACATTTTGATAATTTTTTGGGCATAATTCCAGATTGCTCTCCAGAATGGTTGGATTCGTTCACAACTCCACCAACAATGCATTAGTGTCCCAGTTTTCCCGCATCCCCTCCAACATTCATCATTATTTTTTCCTGTCATCTTAGCCAATCTGACAGGTGTGTAGTGGTATCTCAGAGTTGTCTTAATTTGCATTTCTCTGATCAATAATGATTTGGAACACTCTTTCATATGAGTGGTAATAGTTTCAATCTCATCCTCTGAAAATTGTCTGTTCATATCCTTTGACCATTTATCAATTGGAGAATGGCTTGATTTCTTATAAATTTGAGTCAGTTCTCTATATATTTTGGAAATGAGGCCTTTATCAGAACCTTTAACTGTGAAAATGTTTTCCCAGTTTGTTGCTTCCCTTCTAATCTTGTTTGCATTAGTTTTATTTGTACAAAGGCTTTTTAATTTGATGTAATCGAAATTTTCTATTCTGTGATCAGTAATGGTCTCTAGTTCATCTTTGGTCACAAATTTCTTTCTCCTCCACAAGTCTGAGAGATAAACTATTCTATGTTCCTCTAATTTATTTATAATCTCGTTCTTTATGCCTAGGTCATAGACCCATTTTGATCTTATCTTGGTATATGGTGTTAAGTGTGGGTCCATGCCTAATTTCTGCCATACTAATTTCCAATTATCCCAGCAGTTTTTATCAAATAATGAATTCTTTTCCCAGAAGTTAGGGGCTTTGGGTTTGTCAAACACTAGATTGCTATAATTGACTATTCTGTCTTGTGAGCCTAGCCTTTTCCACTGATCCACTAATCTATTTCTTAGCCAATACCAAATGGTTTTGGTGACTGCTGCTTTATAATATAATTTTAGATCAGGTACAGCTAGGCCACCTTCATTTGATTTTTTTTTCATTAATTCCCTTGAGATTCTCGACTTTTTATTGTTCCATATGAATTTTGTTGTTATTTTTTCTAGATCAATAAAATATTTTCTTGGAAGTCTGATTGGTATAGCACTAAATAAATAGATTAGTTTAGGGAGTATTGTCATCTTTATTATGTTCGCTCGGCCGATCCAAGAGCACTTAATATTTTTCCAATTATTTAAGTCTGACTTTATTTGTGTGGAGACTTTTTTATAATTTTGCTCATATAATTCCTGACTTTCCTTTGGTAGATAGATTCCCAAATATTTTATGGTATCAACAGTTATTCTGAATGGAATTTCTCTTTGTATCTCTTGCTGTTGGGTTTTGTTGGTGATGTATAAAAATGCTGAGGATTTATGGGGATTTATTTTGTAGCCAGCTACTTTGCTAAAATTATGAATTATTTCCAATAGCTTTTTGGTAGAATCTCTGGGGTTCTCTAGGTATACCATCATATCATCTGCAAAGAGTGATAGTTTGGTTTCCTCATTGCCTACTCTAATTCCTTTTATATCTTTCTCGACTCTTATTGCCGAGGCTAGTGTTTCTAATACGATATTAAATAATAATGGTGATAGTGGGCAACCTTGCTTCACTCCAGATCTTACTGGGAAAGGTTCCAGTTTTTCCCCATTGCATATGATGCTTACTGATGGTTTTAAATATATGCTCCTGACTATTTTAAGGAAAAGTCCATTTATTCCTATGCTCTCAAGTGTTTTTATTAGGAATGGATGTTGGATTTTATCAAATGCTTTTTCTGCATCTATTGAGATGATCATGTGGTTTTTGTTTGTTTGGTTATTGATATAGTCAATTATGTTAATAGTTTTCCTAATATTGAACCAGCCCTGCATTCCTGGTATAAATCCTACTTGGTCATAGTGTATTATCCTGGTGACAATTTTCTGTAATCTTTTTGCTAATATTTTATTTAAGATTTTAGCATCAATATTCATTAGGGAGATTGGTCTATAATTTTCTTTCTCTGTTTTCAGCCTACCTGGTTTAGGTATCAGTACCATATCTGTGTCATAAAAGGAGTTTGGTAGGACTCCTTCAATCCCTATTTTTTCAAATAGTTTATATAACATTGGAGTTAATTGTTCTTTAAATGTTTGGTAGAATTCACATGTAAATCCATCTGGTCCTGGGGATTTTTTCTTAGGGAGTTGATTGATAGTTTGTTCTATTTCTTTTTCTGAGATGGGACTGTTTAGGATATTTACTTCTTCCTCTGTTAGTTTGGGCAAGCTGTATTTTTGGAGGTATTTTTCTATTTCATTTAAGTTGTCGAATTTATTGGCATAAAGTTGGGCAAAGTAACTCCTAATTATTGCTCTAATTTCCTCTTCGTTAGTGGTGAGTTCTCCCTTTTCATTTTTAAGACTAACAATTTGATTTTCCTCTTTCCTTTTTTTAATCAGATTTACTAAGGGTTTGTCTATTTTGTTGGTTTTTTCATAGAACCAACTCTTAGTTTTATTAATCAATTCAATAGTTTTTTTACTTTCAATTTTATTGATCTCACCTTTTACTTTTAGAATTTCAAGTTTAGTGTTTGACTGGGGGTTTTTAATTTGTTCCTTTTCTAGCATTTTTAATTGCAAACCCAATTCATTGACCTTCTCTTTCTCTATTTTATACAAATAGGCCTCTAGAGATATGAAATTTCCCCTTATTACCGCTTTGGCTGCATCCCATACATTTTGGTATGATGTCTCATTATTATCGTTTTCTTGGGTGAAGTTATTAATTATGTCTATGATTTGCTGTTTTACCCAATCATTCTTTAGTATGAGATTATTTAGTTTCCAATTATTTTTTGGTCTACTTCCCCCTGCTTTTTTGTTGAATGTAATTTTCATTGCATCGTGGTCTGAAAAGGATGCATTTACTATTTCTGCCTTACTACATTTGAGTTTGAGGTTTTTATGTCCTAATATATGGTCAATTTTTGTATAGGTTCCATGAACTGCTGAAAAGAAAGTGTATTCCTTTCTGTCTCCATTACATTTTCTCCAGAGATCTATCATATCTAGCTTTTCTAGTATTCTGTTTACCTCTTTGACTTCTTTCTTATTTATTTTCTGGTTTGATTTATCTAATTCTGAGAGTGCAAGGTTAAGATCTCCCACTATTATAGTTTTACTGTCTATTTCTTCTTGCAGCTCTCTTAGTTTCTCTTTTAAGAATTTAGATGCTACACCACTTGGTGCATATATGTTTAATATAGATAGTGCTTCATTATCCATGCTACCCTTTAGCAAGATATAGTGTCCTTCCTTATCTCTTTTAATTAGGTCAATTTTTGCTTTAGCTTGATCTGAGATCAGGATGGCTACCCCTGCTTTTTTGACTTCACCTGAAGCATAGTAGATTTTGCTCCAACCTTTTACCTTTAACCTGCATGTATCTCCCCGCTTCAGGTGTGTTTCCTGTAAACAACATATTGTAGGATTCTGGCTTTTAATCCATTCTGCTAACCGCTTCCTCTTTATGGGGGAGTTTACCCCGTTCACGTTTATGGTTAGAATGACCAATTCTGTATTACTTGCCATCTTGTTAACCCCGGTTTATGCTTTCCTCCCTTCTTTCCCCTTTCCCCCCTTCCAAGTATTAAGCTTGTGAGCACCCCTTGCTTCTCACAGCCCTCCCTTTTTAGTGTCCCTCCCCCCGCCTTAGAGTTCCTCCCCCTATCTTACCCCTTTCCCTCCCAGTTCCCGTATTCCCTTCCGCTTAGCTTATTCCTTCCCTTTCCACTTTTCCCTTCTCACTTTTCAATGAGATGGGAGAAGTTTCACCATAGATTGAATATGTCTTAAGATTTTTCACTTA
Organism: Antechinus flavipes; assembly: GCF_016432865.1. Classification (NCBI taxonomy): domain Eukaryota; kingdom Metazoa; phylum Chordata; class Mammalia; order Dasyuromorphia; family Dasyuridae; genus Antechinus; species Antechinus flavipes. The sequence goes on along the minus strand of NC_067401.1, from coordinate 214,713,118 downwards.
AAGCCAATTCTGAAGGCAGTAAGATACCCACTATATTCATCCCCCTCCATTCTTTCTCTCAGATATAATAGGTTTCCTATGCCTCTTCATGAGATGTACTACCCCCACTTTACCCTTTTTCTGGTACAATGTCCTTTCCACATCAATTTCTAGAACAAGGTATACATGTATTCTTTATACATCTATATAGTCAAAATATAGTTCCCAAGATTAATCTTTACCTTTTTAGATTTCTCTTGAGTTCTATATTTGTAGATCAAACTTTTTGTTAAGTTCTGGTTTTTTCATCAGAAATAGATGAAATTCGCTTACTTCGTTGAATGTCCATCTTCTTCCCTGGAAAAAGATGCTCATTCTCGCTGGGTAAGTTATTTTTGGTTGCATACCAAGTTCCTTAGCCTTTCGGAATATCATATTCCAGGCCCTTCGATCTTTTAATGTGGATGCTGCCAGATCCTGGGTGATCCTTATTGTGGCTCCTTGATACTTGAATTGGTTTTTCTAGCCGCTTGCAATATTTTTTCTTTCATCTGAGGGTTCTGGCATTTGGCCACTATATTCCTTGGTGTTTTGATTTTAGGATCCCTTTCAGTGGGTGATCGATGAATCCTTTCAATGTTTATTTTTTCCTCTGTTCCTATGACTTCTGGGCAGTTCTCTTTGATAATTTCCTGGAAGACAGTGTCCAGGCTCTTTTTTTCATCATGTTTTTCTGGAGTCCAATGATTCTCAGATTGTCTCTCCTGGATCTGTTTTCCAGGTCTGTTGTCTTCCCCAGAAGGTATTTCACATTTTTCTCCATTGTTTGATTTTTTTGGATTTGCTTGACTGATTCTTCTTGTCTCCTCGAGTCATTCAATTCCACTTGTTCAATTCTGATTTTCAGTGAAGTATTCTCTTCACTCACTTTTTTAAAATCTTTTTCTAATTGTCCAATTGAGTTCTTTTGTTCTGTGGAATTTTTTTCCATTTCGCCAATTTTGTTTTTTAGAGAGCTGTTTTCTGTTTCCAGTTCACTAATCCTATTTTTCAAGGATTTTACTTCTTTATCCACTCTCTCTTTAACTTTCTCCAGGCTCTTTTCCCATTTTTCTTCTAGCTCCCTTGTGAGAGCCTTTTTAATCACTTCTATGAGGTTCATCTGTGCTGAGGAACAGACGATCTCCTCCTTTGGGGAATCACCTGGGGACTGCCTGTTTTTAGTCTCCTCAGGATTTAGAGTCTGCTCTCTATCTGTGTAGAAGCTGTCAAGGGTTAAAGTCCTCTTCAGCTTCTTGCTCATTCTGTCTATTAATCAGAGACAAACTACCAAAGAAAAACAGAAAAAACTGGAGTCTTTCTTTGGGGGGGGGCTGGGTGTGTTATCGAGCTTCCTCTACAGACTGCAGGGGGCAGCAGTGAGGCACTAGTAGGACTGTGCTGCGCCTGCGCTCTGAGATCCCAGAGCGTGCTGAGTCACTGAGGGGGGGAAGGGGGGGCGGCCAGGTCCTGAGAGACTCCAGCTGTTTGCGGTTGTGTTCTTCAGCCCCGGTGTTTTTAGCTTCTCTGCTGGGCTGTTGACTTGCTGCAGGTTCCAAACCTGTAGCGAAGCTCTCCCCGCAGAGACGGCTACGATCACTCCCCACCCCCTCTCCAGTCTGCTCCCGTGCTCTCACTGCCGCTGCCCGCCGCCTGCGCCCGATCTAAAACCGCCCCAGCCCTCCAGTAAAGACAGACCTTTCTTGGCGGATCTCAAGGATGGCTTCTCTTGGTAACTATTTGTGGGTTTTTTTCAGTCAAGCATTGATTCAGAGGCTTGTAATGAAGTGGATAGTGAGAGAAAGCGCGGAGCTTATGCAACTGTGAGCCTCCTCTCCGCCATCTTAACCGGAAGTCCTCCATTAGTAAATTCTTAATGATAACAATTAACTGAACATTTTGCATGTAGAACAGTTGACTTGGTCAATATATAAATATATATCATGTTTTTAATTTTGTTTTCTGTTGTTCCTGTAAGTGTTATTAAAATATATTAAACTAAACTAAAATAAATATACTTATGAAAACATACAGAAAGGGGGGGGAAATCATGAACATGTGAATGTGGTTTATTTCCCAATAAAAATCTTGTGCTTTAGATTACATTTATGTTGACTTGTAAATTGGTTACAAAAGTAAATTCAATTCATTTCTATTGTACCTACAACAGAGAATTATCTTTACTGGGGCTTTAAGTCTATTTGAAATGAATCACACTTTGCCCCGTGAAACTCAAAACTATTCTTTTAACTTCATGAATATTTCTCCCATTTGCCCACATCTCCAAAGCACTCTCTGGTATGCCTCCTCCACAATATCCTCACAAAAAAGCATATATGTCATAAATATATAAATATATATAAATTGGATATAGACTAAAACTCTACTGTTACCTTTGTTCAGTCACATTTGACTCTGTGACTCCCTAGACAAAGATATGAAAGGCATTTCTTTCTTTTACTATCTTTCAAAATATCCAATGTCTTGTTTGTTGTTTCCATGACAGTATCTATCCAATTCATTCCCTGAAAATCTCTTTCCTTTTTGCCTTCCATCTTTGTCAACATCAGGGTCTTTTCCCATAAGTCCTCTATTTTCATAACATGGGCAAAATACTTAATTTTCAGCTTTCAGTACTGGGACTTACAATGAAGAATCTGAATTTATTCATGTATTGATTGATTTGATCTCCCTACTATCCAAGAGACTCTCAACAGTTTTCTTCAGCATCACAATTCAAATGCATTGAGTCTGCAATATTCAACTTTCTTTATAATCCAACTCTCACATCATGTATTTCTACTGAAAAACTAACAACAACAATAAAGAACAAACAATAACAGTATAGTTTGGACTACACAAATGGTTATTGGCAAGATGATGTCTTTGCTTTTTAGTATGCTATCCAGATTTGCCATAGCTTTCCTTCCAAGGAGCAACTGTCTTTTAATTTAATGGCTACAGTTGCTGTCTTCAATGATCTTTTAGCTCTGCCCCCTCTACTTCCCAGGAAGTCATGAGATCAGTTTCTAAGATCTTAAGGTATTTTTTTTTAATATTAAGTTTCAGTCCAGTTTTCCTCCTCTTTCATCTTCATCAAGGGGTTTGTTAATTCTTTTTTCATTTTCTGCCATCAGAATAGTATTATCTCCATATCTAAGATTGTTGATATGTTTCTGGACAATTTTAATTCTGGCTTATTTTATTATCTTTAATTTGTACAGAAGAGTGGTCCTTGTGTTGTTTTTCATGTTGGTTCTCAACTCCTCTAATTGTGACCTTGATTCCACCATGCCCTCATTTCAGATTGCTCCACTCTCATTTTTTCTCACTCTATCCTTAAATCTCTTTTCATCAACTGCATCCTTCCATAAGAAATAAAAATATATCCTTTTCCCTCAAAACAACAGCAGTATCTGAATCCAATTCTCCCTGTATATGTTTCACGGGGCAAAGTGTGATTCATTTCAAATAGACTTAAAGCCCCAGTAAAGATAATTCTCTGTTGTAGGTACAATAGAAATGAATTGAATTTACTTTTGTAACCAATTTACAAGTCAACATAAATGTAATCTAAAGCACAAGATTTTTATTGGGAAATAAAATGTATATATATCTGCATATATAGTGCTTTTAAAAATGGAAAATATTATACAGAAGAGTTTGGGAGGAAAGGTAATTATTTTTCTTTTGGACATGATGAATTTGAATTATTCGTGAGAATCCAATTTAAAATATCTAATTTGCATTTATTGTTGTGGTATAAGAACTCAGTTTAGAGTTCATAACAATATATGTGAATATGTATGTGTATACATACAATAACTCAGCAAAAGAACCCAATTTAGCCAATGAATATTGATTCAGAGAGTCTCATCACATGTCATCATAGTCAATCACATGCAGGCAATTTTCATTCACAGAAACTCATTAATTATATCTACTAAAATATGGAAGGAATATTCCCTGTGTTAATAACATTATCCACATCAATGGAATAAAATGGATTATTTGTAATATTAAAGTATAAATCAGAAAAAGGAATGAATATTATCTTATAGTGAAAAAAGTTTTGGATTTGAAGTCTAAGGATCTAGTTCAAATTCAAACTTTTCCATGAACCTAATGTGAATGTGAACTCTTTGGATCTGAATTTCCTTATCCTTATATCAAGGATTTGGGCCAAATACATCTGAGGTCTCTTCTAGCTCTAAATAAATGATTTTCTTACCCCAATGCCATTAAATAATGTTGGATCTGTCACATTTCCTCTTTGACTTTAGACAGAGCATTTAAATTCTCTAAGTTTCTTTTTCTTTATCTATAAAAAGAGGGGATCTTTAGGCCTTTCAGTACTAAATCTATGTTCTTCTTCTGTGACTTTTTGGGGGGATATCTGTATAATAGATGTACCTTATCTATCTATAAAACCTTCAAGGTTGGAGCATATTCCAGTTGTCTTAACACAAAGTATTAAAACATGCTGTCAGTTAGAATGAAGCCTGATGGCCTGATGCTATACTAGTCTTTAGAGTAGGTATTTCAGGGTCGCTAATGTTCTTTTATTTACACTTCCTGCTACTACCTACAATTTCAGCTGTCCATGTCATTTTGCCATCTGCTCCACACACCCTTGGTAACAGCTGTTGTTCCTGATTTGGCACCATCTGCAGGGCTCTCTAGATGGTCTCTCTTTGCATGCCATCTGCACAACTCCTTGTCATTGTAAAATAACAACACATTTCACCCTCTCCTATTAAATGAAGGAATCCTTTAAGTCTTTCTTCTTTTAGTTTTAGGGAAATCCTTTGTGGCAACATCTATAGAATGGGTTTAAAGATTCTCCCTTTTCTATCTGCCTGATTAAAGTAACTATTGCCACATTGGGGTGATTTTTATGACTATTTCAAGATTCCAAGGAAAACCCTTCTTTATCACAATAGTGTTTCACAAATTCATTCCTGATTAAAATCAATATAATATTTTAAACTTTTCAGAGCACAGTATGTGTGTGTATATGTGTGTGTGATTTGATTCTCATAAACACCATATGAAGTAGGTAGTATTATTATTACTATTTTTTTAGAAATTCAAAAAAAATAAAACAATAATGAATTAAATGACTTGCTCAGAGTTCCACAGCTAATAAGTTTCCAGGGCAGAATTCAAATCTACTTTTTTCCTAATGTCAATATAACACCCTATCTTTTTTTTTTAATTTTTATTTAATAATTACTTTATATTGACAGAATCCATGCCAGGGTAATTTTTTTTATATTATCCTTTGCACTCGTTTCTGTTCCAATTTTTTCCCCTCCCTCCCTCCACCCCCTCCCCTAGATGGCAAGCAGTCCTTTATATGTTGGATATGTTGCAGTATATCCTAGATACAATATATGTTTGCAGAACCGAACAGTTCTCTTGTTGCATAGGGAGAATTGGATTCAGAAGGTATAAATAACCTGGGAAGAAAAACAAAAATGCAGATAGTTCACATTCGTTTCCCAGTGTTCTTTCTTTGGGTGTAGCTGCTTTTGTCTGTCATTTATCAATTGAAACCGAGTTAGGTCTCTTTGTCAAAGAAATCCACTTCCATCAAAATATGTCCTCATACATTATCATTGTTGAAGTGTATAATGATCTCCTGGTTCTGCTCATTTCACTTAGCATCAGTTCATATAAGTCTCGCCAGTCCTCTCTGTATTCATCCTGCTGGTCATTTCTTACAGAACAATAATATTCCATAACATTCATATACCACAATTTACTCAGCCATTCTCCAATTGATGGGCATCCATTCATTTTCCAGTTTCTAGCCACTACAAACAGGGCCGCTACAAACATTTTGGCACATACAGGTCCCTTTCCCTTCTTTAGTATTTCTTTGGGATATAAGCCCAATAGAAACACTGCTGGATCAAAGGGTATGCACAATTTGATAATTTTTTGGGCATAATTCCAGATTGCTCTCCAGAATGGTTGGATTCGTTCACAACTCCACCAACAATGCATTAGTGTCCCAGGTTTCCCGCATCCCCTCCAACATTCATCATTATTTTTTCCTGTCATCTTAGCCAATCTGACAGGTGTGTAGTGGTATCTCAGAGTTGTCTTAATTTGCATTTCTCTGATCAATAATGATTTGGAACACTCTTTCATATGAGTGGTAATAGTTTCAATTTCATCCTCTGAAAATTGTCTGTTCATATCCTTTGACCATTTATCAATTGGAGAATGGCTTGATTTCTTATAAATTTGAGTCAGTTCTCTATATATTTTGGAAATGAGGCCTTTATCAGAACCTTTAACTGTGAAGATGTTTTCCCAGTTTGTTGCTTCCCTTCTAATCTTGTTTGCATTAGTTTTGTTTGTACAAAGGCTTTTTAATTTGATGTAATCAAAATTTTCTATTTTGTGATGAGTAATGGTCTCTAGTTCATCTTTGGTCACAAATTTCTTTCTCCTCCACAAGTCTGAGAGATAAACTATTCTATGTTCCTCTAATTTATTTATAATCTCGTTCTTTATGCCTAGGTCATGGACCCATTTTGATCTTATCTTGGTATATGGTGTTAAGTAACACCCTATCTTTTATGTCACCATTTTTATAGGAGAGAAGATTGAGGAAGAGACGTCAAACGACTTGTCTAGGTTCACACAGTCAATAATACTCTGTCAAGATTTGAATTCAAGTCTTTCTGACTCAATATCCAGTTCTCCAAGTAGACTCTCCACAGCCAATAATATTTTTTTTGCATTTGAACAGTTTTACAAAAAGTTCAAAATGATATGTTCACAGGAAAATTCATTCAGAAGCCAACAATTGGAATTTGTAGTAAGTGGGAAGTTGTAATCTGTCTCTAGAAGAAGGATTTAGTGGAAAATATTATAATATGAAAAAGAAAAGAGGGGAAACATTTAACCTATATAAGAGAATAAACATTTTTAAACACTTTAACAGAGGATCAGAGCATCACTGGATGAAGGTCTGGAATTCGTTTTATTCATCATTAGCTACAACTTCTTCATTTTAAGATAAGGAAAGAGAGGACTTCTGGGCAAGATGGTGGAGAGGAGGCACACAGCTGTGTAACCTCTGCGTTTTTCTCTCACTATCTACTTCATTACAATTATTATTATTATTATTATTATTATTATTATTATTATTATTATTATTATTATTTGAATTAATGCTCAACTGAAAAAAAAAAAACCTACAAATAGTTACCAAGAGAAGCCATCCTTGAGACTCGTCAGGAAAGGCCTGTTTTTGCTCCAGAGCAGGGACAATCGGAAGCAGGCTGCAGGCAGCAGCGGCAGCGAGAGCAGGGAAGGCGGCTCAGAGCCGAGCAGAGCGGAGAGGGGGTGGGGCGTGATCGCAGCAGTCTCTGTGGGGAGAGCTTTGCTACAGGACTGGATATTTTGCCCTGGCAGCAAGTCAGCAGCCCAGCAGAGAAGCTAAAAATACCGGGGCGAAGAATACAACCCCAAATAGCTGGAGTCTCTCGGGACCTGGCCACCCCTCCCCCACAGTGACTCAGCACACTCTCAGATCTCAGAGCGCAGGCGCAGCACAGCCATCGCTGTTCGGTAAGGGCCTCACTGCTGCCCCCGAAGTCTGTAGAGGAAGCTCGGTAATACCACCCAGCTCCTGCCCCCTCCCAAAGAAAGCAGCCTCCATTCAAGGGTTTTTTCTTTTGTTTCTTTGCTAGTTTGTCTTTGATGATTAGACAGAATGAGCAAGAAACTGAAGAAGACTTTAACCCTTGACAGTTTCTATACAGATAGAGAGCAGACTCTAAATCCTGAGGAGACTAAAAACAGACAGTCTCCAAGTGAATCCCCAAAGGAGGAGATCATCTATTCCTCAGCACAGATGAATCTCATGGAGAAAATTAAAAAGGCTCTCACAAGGGAGCTAGAAGAAAAATGAGAAAAGGAGAGGGAGGCTTGGCAAAAGAGCCTGGAGAAGTCATCCCACTCATTTAAAGAGAGAGTGGAGAAAGAAATCAAATCCTTGAAAAATAGGATTAGTGAACTGGAAACAGCAAATAGCTCTCTAAAAAACAAAATTGGTGAAATGGAAAAAAAAATACATAG